>NW_026061381.1:290000-890000 GCF_024217435.2 Syngnathus scovelli | reverse complement strand
TGGGAGGGTTACGGGCCGGAGGAGCGGCAATGGGTGCCGCCTAGTTATATTTTGGACCCGGGACTTTTTGAGGACTTTTATGCGGCTCACCCTGGGGCTCCTGGGCCGTCTGGGATCCGGCCCTAGGGGGGGGGTTCTGTCATGCGGTCGCGTTTATTTTTCCGGGTTTCTGTCTCGTCGATGTCGTAATTTTACTTCCGGTTTTATTTTGTCGTTCCTTCCGGTTCAGTTTGTGTTTCCTTCCTCGGTGTTGGTTGTCTTGTCTTCCCTGATCCCGATTGTGTGCACCTGCGTAATCGATACTAATTGTCATCACCTGTGTCCCCGCCCTTTTGTGTGTATTTAGTCTGTGTCTTCCCCTTGTCTTGTGCCAGTGTGTCTTGCCTCGTCCCGACCACCAGCGATCCCTTGATGCCTGAACTCTCTGTAAGAACCCTCCTTTTTGTCTCGCCACCGAGCGACGCTTTTGTTTGTGCCTTGGTCTCCATCGCCTTTTTGTCTCGCCCCAGTGCGACTCCTTTAGTTGGTACTTTTTGCTACGCGTTTTCCCTCGTAAGAGGCGTTTTGATTTGTACTTTTAGCCTTTTGACTCGCCTCAGTGCGACACCTTTTGTTTGTACTTTTTGCCACGTGTTTTCCCTCGCAAGAGGCGATTTGATTTATACTTTCGCTCTGTGTGCTTGCTGGAATAAATCCAAGATAGAAACGACTCTGCATCCGAGTCCTTCGCCTTGTTCCCGGCCTGACATCACACTCTCAACCACACAAACTAGCGCTTTTTTTCTTTCAGGCCTATCCAGGATGGGTGTAAAACCCTCCCAAACAGCTTAGAAAAACAGACAAAAAAGAATCTACGCCCTTCTTTGATTCAGAAAAAGAAGCTCTGTTTTTCTTAGCCCGTTCCTTCCACTGGGTCTTGAACCCAAGCTGTTTCTCCGCTCGGACAAACCAAAGCCGTATCTCATAGCTTGGACAAACCAAAGCCGTATCTCATCGCTCGGACAAACCGAAGACGTATCTCGTAGTTCGGACAAACCAAAGCCGTATCTCATAGCTTGGACAAACCGAAACCGTATCTCGTTCACTTTTACTTTTTATGCGTTTCACATCACACAACTTGTTAGAGATTTGCTCACTCCAACTTATTTTGCAAGAACCACACGGGAGACAAGCAAGTTCTTTTAGACACCTGCAGGTGGAGAGTCCATTCGTTGCTGTGCGTGCGGCGATGTTCGAATGGAGGTATGAAATCTCCCAACTGCAAGGACATATTTATTAAGAGAAAGAGTGGGGGCTGGTGTAGACTGAATAGGAAGCCCAAAACATATCAGGGGGTGTTTTACGACCTTGTGTAGGATGAGACAAGGTAGGTTATTTATTACCGGTTGCATTCCAACATAATCATACGATAAGGATGATCTCCCTCCTGTTTTATCATATGATTATGCCACCGCAAACAACAAAGACAAGTAAAAAAAAAACACACATATATATGTATAATGAAGAAAGAAGAATAGTAAAAATAAAAAACAACAAACAATGATAGCAACACTTTCCAGTGAAGATGAGGCATTACCTTAATACCCCAGATCAAACTTATTGTGTAAGCGAAAAACCTGCCGGCCAGATGTTATTAGCAGGAAAATTCTTACACGGTCCCTTTGCCTTAGGCGACCAGAATGCTATCAATAAAAAAAAGAAAGAAAAAGAAAAACACAGAAACAGTACATCATTGTATCCATCACTTGCGAAGCATTTTCGATGGTCAAATCATCAAGTTTCTGTAAAACATGCTCAACAGAACAGCATCTACGCAATCCACGTCTCATTATCATTATCACATCTGTCACGTCTAAGAAGTTGTATATGTGCTCGTGTTTTCGTCAGCTGATGATGTTCTAGTCTGTAGGTGTGTTCTCTCACACACACTGGCGCACACACTCGTATCCAGTTGGCAGGCAGCATCGGACAACTCTTGTGACCACAAAACCACGATCCGTTCTGAACAGGCACGTGCACTCATAGGATGCAGGTGAGGCAGTGCTTCCGAACTTCTGGACGTAGGTTCCGTCCGATGGTGCAGCCATATTAGTAGTAGAGCCCTTACACCTTGAAAACAGCTCTCTCATCCTGGCACACAGCGCCAATGTCCAAAGCTCCCATCCGGTCTCCTCCTGGAGAGCAGTCATCGTTAACGCAGACGTGGGTCACGTTACCTTGGATGTAACATGTGTAATTCACTCCAGCTGGTCTCTCTGTGTAGGCCACTTGTGGTATTGTTCATCCCCTAACAGTCACATTGAGATTTGCCCAGAATAGCTGATCACAGGCACCGTCTGCAAGTCCAGGGCGGTAAGGGTCGGCATCTTTGACTGTGACAGCACGGTGTTGATATCCAACTCCTGGATGCCGTGTCCCTGTAAAACAATGCTCTAG
This sequence comes from Syngnathus scovelli, assembly GCF_024217435.2. Classification (NCBI taxonomy): domain Eukaryota; kingdom Metazoa; phylum Chordata; class Actinopteri; order Syngnathiformes; family Syngnathidae; genus Syngnathus; species Syngnathus scovelli. The sequence goes on along the minus strand of NW_026061381.1, from coordinate 887,564 downwards.
ACTTTCTTGCTACGTTTCACACAATAATAATGATGAGTAAATCATCAGATACCTCTCATGCATACACTCCAACAAACGTTAAGCAGATGTGAGATAACTTGCATGAAGTCTACTTAACCAAACATTGAGTAAATATGGGATAACTTAAAAACTGTCCCGGTCAACAACAATTCATAAATAGAAACTACAAGGTATAATAGATAAAGAACTTCTCTTTAGCTAGACAAAGAACAAAAGTGTTCTGTTCATAACTAGTGAGGGCCTCTCAGAGATAAAACAAGGAAGGGAGTATAAGAACTCCCTCAAACCTGGCAGATGTGTTGGCCTTGAGCGAAGGTATGAGACCTCCGGTTCAGGCTGGGCAGCGCTTCTACAAAGCTAATTATCCTGACATTTCCACACTGTTTATCACATATTTGCTCAAATTCACACATCACCGTAAACAACCCCTTTTCTCGACTCTCAGTCGTCGGATCACATTCATGAGGACAAATATGTTTACACCAAAGGATAAACATTGCGATGTCATCATTCAGAATCCCATGGATCTGGGAAAAGTCTGGTAACACAGATGCAGGAATTTTGCCATCAACATCATCATGTTGCTCAGACATTAGGTATATCTGAGCAATCTCGTCCTCCATGGGCGATATTACTGTAGTGGCGAGACAATTAAACAGAGCACGAAGACACGGTATGCAACATCCATACAAGGTGAGCATAGCAGCAACACTGCAACTGATGGTAAAAGTGAGGACACAATGGCGTTATACTTCCCAAAAGCATTCATCCACTTGTAGTGCTCTTTCATCCTCGTTTTGAGGGATCGCAGGCCTGCAATCCGTCAGGCTCCCATCAGGGGCGGTGTTGTTGGGGATGAAGCTGCAGCATTGTTCTCCAAACATTGCGCAGACGCCTCCTTTCTCAGACAACAACATATCATGAGCATTGTGGTTCTGGATCGACATTAGGGAAGGCGTGGCTAGCTGTTCATGCACTGCCTCGAGCCCCGCTTGTGTCCGTTTGCCCAATTTCTGCATGTTGTAATGGATGTAATTTATCCTGTCTACGTTCTTGTTCATCGTTCACCAGCAGCAAATGGAGGACTCCCATCCCGCTGCAATTTGGTAATTTAATTCTTATTAATCAGGAACTCCTCTAGGGACTCTAATTGCATCAATTTCGGTCAAATCATCGTCGCCTCTCAAATTTAAAGATATTTTGGTTTTTACCAGCTTTTTTCTCCAGATCTTGGCATGTTGATGTATATACAATTTCGCTTGACTACATTCTCTGAAAGCAATGGCTTCTTTTTTTTTCTTTTTTCTCTCAATGGATATTATATAGACTGCTCTGTCACACACTTCACAATCCAGTAGACGTGACAGATTTCACACAATCTTTGGTCAATGGCAACGGTACAACATAAATAATCGGTCGCAAATCCATACATATGACATATTCAATTTTATTTTCTGTCTTTGCAGCTTGTTTTGCCATAAGCAATCAATTGTTTCTTTTTTCAGTTACCGTATTTTCCGGACTATAAGTCGCTCCGGAGTATAAGTCGCACCAGCCATAAAATGCCCCAAAAAGTGAAAAAAACATATATAAGTCGCTCCGGAGTATAAGTCGCATTTTGGGGGGCAATTTATTCGACAAAATCCCACACCAAAAACAGTCATGAACGAGCAACAACAGGCTAAACAATAGCAACAACAGGCTAAACGATAGGTATGCTAACGTGACAAATACAAACAAAGAGCTGAGAACGGGCCTGACGTAACATATAGAGTGATTAAGGACAACTATTACATGAATAACATGTTTATAAAACCATCGGTGTCACTCCAATTCATTAAATAGCAACAACAGGCTAAACGATAGGTATGCTAACGTGACAAACACAAACAAAGAGCTGAGAACAGGCCAAATAATAATAAATAATAATAATAAATATAAGAGGAGCAAAAATAGAGCAAGTGTACATACAGCAGACAGTGGACTTGGATATGGTGCTTTAAAGTGTTAATAGCTTTATTTGATGTTTTCTCCATTTTTTTATGTTTTGAATCAAGATAAAGATATAAAAGCATGTGAAGTGATCAACTATACTAAAAATAACATGGGAAGTGGTCAACTATACTTGTAAGTAAGTGATGTCTTAATGCTCAAGTAAAAATTTGTGAAATAAAACATATATAAGTCGCTCCTGAGTATAAGTCGCCCCCCCACCCAAACTATGAAAAAAAGCGCGACTTATAGTCCGGAAATTACGGTACTCTTATAGTTAGTCACCTGAAACAAATTATCCACATTCATTCTAGATATTCATCCCATTCTTTAACATCTACAGAGGTTGTTGACAAAGTACACATATAAACATCATACTTTCATGGCAGTCCAGATCCGACACAGCAGATCATCCTGCAAAGGTCAAATTGATCTTTTAAATTGGAGGCATTCAGTGTTTTTGTTTTTGTTGAAACAAGCTTTACAAAAAAATTGTTTTGTTTTGAAAATGTTTTGAATATGAATCAAATCCATATGTTGTATAAAGCTGACTGACCTGCCCCACTATCCCTCCTCTTGAGCCATGTGACACGCACCATGGCTCAATATTGCTCACCATTTGCATAGGTTCTTTGGTGGGGTAGGTCATTTATAAATGCCATTCTCTAATCTTGCCCCTTTTTTCGTCCATAATTGAATTTCACTCTATGGACTTTGTCGCTGCACATCTTTTCGAATTTCTCATGTGGGCTTGACACTTAACATGCACTAGTGTGGATTAGTTTCAGCTCGCAAACAGATTTCTCTCTTTTCCTCTCATTTTTATCTGTCAAAATTGTTTCTGTTCTGCGGTGTAAATTGAATAGACAACAGTCTAGCACATTTCTTTATACTAAAAGTTTAGCCAATCTTCATCAATTTAACACATACGCACACACATGCACAGCTCTCGCGTGCGGAAGGTAGGTCTCAGCAACAATGATTCGTCACAGGCTGGCCATTTCCTGTGGTCGATCATGAGCTGGTCCCTCCCATGCACACGAGGACAGCCCATTCTAATTTTATTTATCTATCTTCTAGAAGCAAGTTGCATTTCTTTACCATTTGATTTGCATATTTTAACTTTAGCGTAACACAATTTGATCTCTAGTCATTTGTAATTTGGGCATACAAACAGCATTGTCATACTTCTTGTATGGACAGGAGCTCTAATAAGAAAGAATTTTAATAACCTGTGAATCACATGTTTTGTTGTCATATGGACATCTGTTAATTCTTTCTTTGTATGAGCATGAACGGTCAAAGAGGAGGAAGCTTGTCATGCTAAAAATTTGGCTTTTCCTCTGCTCCTTCCTCAACCCTTTGATTGGTATTGTTTTGCAAAACGACACTCTCGTGCAAAGTGTCCTCGTCTCCCACAGTTCCAACAGTTGTCTGAATCTGATGGGGGTTTTAATTTGAATGGTGGCTTGCGACGTTGTTGGTATCTAACTCTTCCTCTGCCCCTTTGGGAACTTTGGTAGAAGATCGTTGTATCTTCATTTAGATCATTATCATCATCTAGATGAAATACATCAGAACTTTTGCCTTTCTCAATCCCTTTGTCAGCGTCTCTGGGCCACTGCATGTTTTTTGTAAACCAAGCAGTGTCCGCTTCCACCAAGTGTTTCCTCGCCCAAATGCCTAAGTCAGGGGGGAAACCAGTGAGGAGCGCAATTTTAAGATGTTGCTGATAAGCACTCTCATCTGCATCATTGAATGGGATGACACTATGCACCCAGAATTCTTTTTCATTTTCAAATCTCAATTGAATGGCGGCCTCATCACTTTCAACTTTCTATCTTTTGTCTTTTGGATTTGTTCTCTTCTTTCTTGTGAAGCTTTCAACCACACTGTAGCACTTCTACCACTTCAGCATGTATTGCATACTATTAAGAAATCTACTTGCCATGAACTTCTCATCTCAAAGAAGAGCAGAGCAAGAGATTTACCGTTCTTATTTCCCATCTTAATTTTAGTAGTTTAAGGTTTTACTATTTTTTTTCAAATTTGTTTCTTTGAGGATCCTCAATGCAGGTTTAAATTGACCTTTCAACAGATTACTAGCCTGTTTTATTGCCGTGGATCAACGCTAGAACTGCTTTTTAGTCAATCTATCCTACCAGTCACACACTCAATCACACAAACTCCAGCGCTTCTTTTTTTTTTTTTTTTTTAGGCCTCATAGCTCGGACAAACCAAAGCCGTATCTCATAGCTCGGACAAACCAAAGCCGTATCTCATAGCTCGGACAAACCAAAGCCGTATCTCATAGCTCGGACAAACCAAAGCCGCATCTCATAGCTCGGATAAACCAAAGCCGTATCTCATAGCTCGGATAAACCAAAGCCGTATATCTCGTGCACCTGTGGCTTTTTACGCGTTTCACAACAACACAATCACACAACTTCAGGCCTTTAACTTACTTGTCACCTGGTTCGTTGCACTGCCGGTTCCCGTCAATCCACCTCTGTCACGGGAGACAAGCAAGTTCTTTTAGACACCTGCAGGTGGAGAGTCCATTCGTTGCTGTGCGTGCAGCGATGTTCGAATGGAGGTCTGAAATCTCCCAACTGCAAGGACATATTTATTAAGAGAAAGAGTGGGGGCTGGTGTAGACTGAATAGGAAGCCCAAAACATATCAGCGGGTGTTTTACGACCTTGTGTAGGATGAGACAAGGTAGGTTATTTATTATCGGTTGCATTCCAACATAATCATACGATAAGGATAATCTGAAAAACCCTAACACAACTTTAGGGCTTTTACTTACTTGTCCCCTGGTTCGTTGCACTGCCGGAACCGTCAATTCACTGTGGTAAGACGAAGGCAGACCTAAGATGCTGGCCCAGCGAAGAATTTTCTTTCGAGGTCTTTCTTTACCAGGACCTCCTAATGGACGATGGCCTGTCGACAGTGGGTATGTTGAGATCCGGGTCACGGCACCAAAATGTTAGAGCGGTGCTCACTCTAACTTATTTGAAAGAACCACACGGGAGACAATATGCCCTTTTAGCACTTGCAAGTGGAGAAAACGTTTGTCACTGTGCATGCAGCGATGTTCGAACGAAGTCTGATTTAGGCGTCCTGTAAGAGCTTACTTATTGAGAGAAGCAGGGTGGGGGTGAGTGGACAGGTTTGGTGAATCCCCGGCCCCTGGTCAAATCAGTTTTACGACGTTGGGGGAAACAGTTGGTCAATCAAGCCGAAGATGCAACCACTTTATTTTACTGCGTTGTGAGAACAGGACAAGTTTGGTTCATCATTATAGTCTACATTCCAACAATCATACGATCAAAATAATCTATCAAGCCTAACACTATTTACATTAATGATGTAGTCAAGTTTGCGGGCAGTTCAAAGAGCCACCTTGATGCTGATGACACTATCCTATACTTTGAAGGCCACTCTCACCATTCTGCAGCATCCTCGTTACAACTTAGTTTCACCTCCGTTGAACAATATTTCCATAATCTCCATCTCCTTCTCAACACTAAGAAAACAAAATGCATCATTTTTGCCCCCACCACTGCCTCTAAAATCTTTTGCACAGATTCCATTGAACTCGAGTTGGTAAATTGTTACAAATATCTTGGCCTATGGTTGGACTCGTCACTCTCCTTCACTACCCACATAAAACACCTACAGTCAAAAGTCAAATCTCGTTTTAGCTTCCTCTATCGCAGTAAGGCCTCCTTCACCCGTACAGCTAGATACTCTGCTGGATTCTGTCCACAATTTAGGGAGCGCGTTATCTGCGCCTCACGGCAAAAGCCATTGCCAATCACCTGTTATCCAATTTACTCACTGCGTGCTCGTTTGATTTCTTCAGATTTAGGAAAATGCAAAGACATCCATCCATCCATCTTCTTCCGCTTATCCGGGGTCGGGTCGCGGGGGCAGCAGCTTTAGGAGAAACTCCCAGACTTCCCTCTCCCCAGCCACTTCATCCAGCTCATCCCGGGGGATCCCAAGGCGTTCCCAGGCCAGCTGAGAGACATAGTCTCTCCAGCGCGTCCTGGGTCGTCCCCGGGGTCTCCTACCGGTGGGACATGCCCGGAACACCTCCCCAGGGAGGCGTCCAGGAGGCATCCTGATAAGTTGCCCGAGCCACCTCATCTGGCTCCTCTCAACGTGGAGGAGTAGCGACTCTACTCCGAGTCTCTCCCGGATGACCGAGCTCCTCACCCTATCGCTAAGGGAGAGCCCGGACATCCTGCGGAGAAAACTCATTTCGGCCGCTTGTATCCGGGATCTCGTTCTTTCGGTCACGACCCATAGCTCGTGACCATAGGTGAGGGTAGGAGCGTAAAGGAGTGTGATTCCCCTGTAATTGGAACACACCCTCCGGTCCCCCTTCTTAAAGAGGGGAACCACCACCCCAGTCTGCCAATCCAGAGGCACTGTCCCCGATGTCCACGCAACGTTGTAGAGGCGTGTCAGCCATGACAGCCCCACAACATCCAGAGCCTTTAAGAACACCGGGCGGATCTCATCCACCCCCGGGGCCTTGCCACCGAGGAGTTTTTTAACTACCTCAGTGACTTCGACCCCAGAGATTGGAGAATCCGCCTCAGAGTCTCCAGGCCCTGCTTCCTCAATGGAAGGCGTGTGGGTGGAATTGAGGAGGTCTTCGAAGTATTCTCCCCACCGACTCACGACGTCCCGAGTCGAGGTCAGCAGCACGCCATCCCCACTGTAAACAGTGTTGACGTTGCACTGCTTCCCCCTCCTGAGACGCCGGATGGTGGACCAGAATTTCCTCGAAGCCGTCCGAAAGTCATTCTCCATGGCCTCACCAAACTCCTCCCACGCCCGGGTTTTTGCCCCAGCAACCGCCAAAGCCGCGTTCCGCTTGGCCATCCGGTACCTGTCAGCTGCCTCCGGAGTCCCGCAGGCCAAAACGGCCCGATAGGACTCCTTCTTCAGCTTGACGGCATCCCTTACCGCCGGTGTCCACCAGCGGGTTCGGGGATTGCCGCCACGACAGGCACCAACGACCTTACGGCCACAGCTCCGGTCGGCCGCCTCAACAATGGAGGCGCGGAACATGGTCCACTCAGACTCAATGTCCCCCGCCTCCCCCGGGACGTGGGAAAAGCTCTGCCGGAGGTGGGAGTTGAAACTCTTCCTGACAGGAGATTCTGCCAGACGTTCCCAGCAGACCCTCACAGAGCGTTTGGGTCTGCCAGGTCGGACCGGCATCTTCCCCCACCATCGGAGCCAACCCACCACCAGGTGGTGATCAGTTGACACCTCCGCCCCTCTCTTCACCCGAGTGTCCAAAACATGCGGCCGCAAATCCGATGACACGACTACAAAGTCGATCATCGAACTGCGGCCTAGGGTGTCCTGGTGCCAAGTGCACACATGGACACCCTTATGCTTAAACATGGTGTTCATTATTGAAAATCCATGTCGAGCACAGAAGTCCAACAATAGAACACAGCTCGGGTTCAGATCGGGGGGGGGCGTTCCTCCCAATCACGCCCTTCCAGGTCTCACTGTCATTGCCCACGTGAGCATTGAAGTCACCCAGTAGAACGATGGAGTCCCCAGAAGGAGCGCTCTCCAGCACTTCCTCCAGGGACCCCAAGAAGGGTGGGTACTCTGAGCTGCTGTTTGGTGCATAGACACAAACAACAGTCAGGACCCGTCCCCCCACCCGAAGGCGGAGGGAGGCTACCCTCTCGTTCACCGGGGTGAACCCCAATGTGCAGGCGCCCAGCCGGGGGGCAATAAGTATACCCACACCTGCTCGACGCCTCTCACCGTGGGCAACTCCAGAGTGGAAGAGAGTCCAGCCCCTCTCGAGAGGGCTTGTACCGGAACCCAAACTGTGCGTGGAGGCTAGTCCGACTATATCTAGTCGGAATTTTTCTGCCTCGCACACCAGCTCGGGCTCCTTTCCAGCCAGAGAGGTGACATTCCATGTCCCAAGAGCCAGCTTCTGCAGCCGGGGATCAGACCGCCAAGGTCCCTGCCTTTGGCTGCCGCCCAGCACACATTGCACCCGACCCCTTTGGCCCCTCCCACAGGTGGTGAGCCCATGGGAAGGGGGACCCACGTTTCCTTTTCGGGCTATGCCCGGCCGGGCCCCATGGGCGAAGGCCCGGCCACCAGACGCTCGCCTTCGAGCCCCGCCTCCAGGCCTGGCTCCAGAGGGAGGCCCCGGTGACCCGCGTCCGGGCGAGGGAAAACAAAGTCCATTTATTTCAATCGTCATAAGGGGCTTCTGTGAGCCGTGCTTTGTCTGGCCCCTCACCTAGGACCCGTTTGCCATGGGTGACCCTACCAGGGGCATGAAGCCCCCGACAACATGGCTCCTAGGATCATAAGGGCACGCAAACCCCTCCACCACGATAAGGTGACGACTCACGGAGGGGAAATGCTAAGACATTGAAGCACAAATTAGACTTACACAGGTTGGTTGAGTTCAATCACAATTCTTGTTCAAAAAGCTCTGTTTTCAGGAAAGTACAATACAGCGCTGGTCCCTTCAAGAGCAGAAAGTCTCCATTCAGAAAAGGCAACGTTCAAGGTTCTTTGGTTAGCTCATATCAGCTGCACATGCCAGTGTGGGCCGAGTTTGATGGGTGACGAGTCTTCGGGGTGGGGCAAGTTCGAAGGAGAGTCTGCTTCCATGGGAGTGGTGCTGGTTATGGGCGATTCGGTGTGTAGGTGGGGGCTGTTGGTGTGTGTGTGGGTGCTGTTGTCTTCCATCCCGTCTTTCGGCCTTGGCGATCATCTTTGGCCGAGTTCTCGGGTGGGGGCTGTTGTCTTCCCTCCCGTCTTTCGGCCTTGGCGATCATCTTTGGCCGAGTCTTTGGGTGGCTCCTTCTGGCACCTGCTGGTTTTATCTCCACGTGACCTTCCTGTGAACATTCTTCTCCAATCTTGGACATACACTATTGTACCTCATTCTTTCAATTTTGTCATCTTGTACGAAATTATGTTAGCTTTTGGCTGTGACATCATTAATATATTGCTGTTACCTGACTATGTAAAGTTTGTGCTTTTGATACTTCATGTCTTTGCTTACGTCATTATATTCTTAGTTTAATCATGTTTCCAACCGTATCTTTTCTTTGTTAGGCCAAAATATTTCCCTCTGTGCAGAGTGTTCAGTAGTAATCAAAAACTGGCGTCTAGCATTAGTCAAAACATAAGATACAATCAAGTACTGAACGGTCTAGACGACTCTGGCCGTGTCCATGATTTAGAGAAAAAACATCAGGCATGCATTACACAGTTCCTTAAGGGTCATTAAGCTATTCAGGCAATATATCAAAAGTCATTTGTTATTTCAAAGTGCTCAGAAATATAGATCAGACCATAAAGTTATAAAAACCTTTCTCATTACCATTTTTCAAAAATGTCTAGTTATGTCTTCTTTACTTATTTGGTGTGTAGGTTAAAATGTTTCTTTTATTTATTTAATATGTTAATATACTTGTCTGCTTATGTACTTTATACAGTGAGGTTTGAGAATATCTGTTTTTGTAGCTAGGCAGGACTTTTTGTATTTCGACCTCATTCCTTCAACTCTCTTGTCAAAATTACCATCCTGCCCATTTTTGATTATGGCGACACCATCTATAGGATGGCATCCCACTCCACTCTCAGTAAACTGGACACTCTTCACCACTCCACCATCCGCTTTGCCACAGGTGCACACTTCTCAACTCACCACTGTGACTTGTATCAATTAATTGACTGGACATCGCTCCACACCCGACGACTCCACCATTGGTTTCACCTCATTTACAAATCCATACTTGGTATGTCACCTCCCTATCTCTTGTCCCATCTGCACCATCATCATTGTTCCCTCAATCTAAGGTCCAGTAATCTTATCAAATTCACCATCCCCAAAGCTCGTATAATTTTTGGTCGCAACTCCTTCCATTTCTCTGCAGCTTATGATTGTAATACTGTCCAAAATACCTTAAACGCACTGTCATCGCATCATTCAATTTTCAAACAAATTGCAACAAGTTTTAGCCGACTCTTGCAGCTGTTAGTTTAATCATGTATATATTGTATAGTTTTACTGTTTTTGATTGTTGTTTTTTGTTTTATGATCGTGTATTCATATTATATACAGTTGATTACTTGTTTATCGCAGATAATTGGTTCCAAAAACCACCCGCGATAAGTGAAATCCGAGAAGTAGGGTCACCCGCTCATCTGTACATTTTTTGTGTGTCAATAAATGTAAATGAAACCATTTAAGTTTATATTTTATTATTAGAACATTAAAAAAAATCTAACATGTAAATAATACATCAATAGTATAAATAAGATGCAGAAAATTGTTTATAAATATTGAAAATATAAATATACGTATGTGCGTGTAACATGTTGACAAGAAGCACTGGGCAGGCTAACGAGCTTGCGGAAAGATGCTAATTCGCGATCGTGCTAACACGCGAAAACAGACCTCTAAAGGAATGTAAACCAACATTTGGAGCAATACTACATTGTCCTAAAGGTGAGACATAGGTGATCGTTCATTCCTCTTGTTAGGAGACCCAATTACATCGTAAATGACTGCTGTACCTTTGTAACATATATGTACACGAACGTGAAACAGGAAGTGGTATCGCCTGAAAACGGCCTTCAAAATAAAGCACCCTACCTCAAATCAAAGCACGACTGAACAACATAAAATGGAGTATTCTTAACACATACTGTAAATATGTTTTTAGAACAGCTTTTATTATTATAACTTTTTTTATATAAAAAAGGTACAAGTGTACATACTGTAAATATGTTTTAGAACTCTTTTATTACTATAACAATGTTTATATAACAAGGTACAACACTGTAAATTTTGAATTTGATATAGATATAGTGAAACTGCAATCAATGAACCACGATGTAGCGAGGAACTACTGTATTATTTATATTTATATTACTCAGGGATGAGAATCTTCTGCGGATTTCCGTGTTTTTTTTCCGTCGGGAGTATCATTTTCGTGAATCGTGTGGATCAGTTGAGAAAATTGTTTTTATATGGGGTGGGGGCGGCTGAGAGCAGTATTGCGACAGCCGCCTTATTTTCGGCAGCATTTTGACGCTACTTTCGTCGCATCATTTGCCTACTCATTTGCCTAATTAGCAAAAGTTTTAGCCAGCATGGCGAAAGTTTTAGAGAAAATAGACGAGGATTGTGCCAGCGAAATAGACAAGTCGAACGGGATCAGGAACTGCATCAGATGGGCATGGCTCGAGAGCAGCGTCATCTTACAACTCCGAACACAGTCCGTAACCACCTGCCTGACGGAACATATCTGTAAATTAGATGTCCCAGGGAAGGTTTTGTGCATTCTTTGTCAAGATGTGATAAGCTATGGAGGTTGTGGCGCTTCAAACATTAAGGAGCACATCAAAACAACAAAACCAAAGGTACGTTTTTACTTTTACAAGCATGTGTGTAACATGATGTTACATGTTAGCTAATGTTAGGATATTTTCATGATATCGTTAAAAAATAAATCTTCAATGATAGATAGATAGATAGATAGATAGATAGATAGATAGATAGATAGATAGATAGACAGATAGACAGATAGATAGATAGATAGATAGATAGATAGATAGATAGATAGATAGATAGATAGATAGATAGATAGATAGATAGATAGATAGATCATTTTGAGTCGATATTATTCAGCCAGTCTGAGAAAACAGATTTAGATACTAAAATATACATAGATGTGAAGAAGAAATACCATTTACCGTATTTTTTGGACTATAAGTCGCGTATTTTTACCATTGTTTTAGACTTATATTCAGGAGCGACGTATACCGTATTTGCCGGTGTATTAGTCGACCTTTTTCGATCCAAAATCGACCGAAAAAAATCGACCTCGACTTATACACCGAGTCATAAAATTTAACTTCGTATTCATCGCTTCAAATGTGATGGTAACCAAGGCCGTTTCTCATGCATCTCATTGTGCGTGGGTGTGCGTCCGTCAGGCTCATCAAACAGCGAGAAACTGAATCATTATAAAGCGTTCGTCGCATTAACACGCATCTTCAGCAACAATTTCAAATATTCTCACCTCAATAACGGACATCGAAAGCCAGGCAGCGACGATGACTGCTAGGGGGAAGTACTGGGTATTGAGCGAATGTGCGAGTCATCGCGCGTCAAGCAACGACAATAACTACCGGTACGTAAACATTCAATCGCCATGTCTAAATGAATGTCGTTGGCACTTAGAAAATATTCGCCAAACTTGGCCAGACTTCCAGGGGAAGAGGCCGAATTTTCACTTGTTCTGGCCGACCGGAGGAACCAGCCGAGGCGGACACTTTATGGCGGTTGAGTCGTTGGCACTTAGAAAATATTCGCCAAACTTGGCCGGACTTCCAGGGGAAAAGGCCGAATTTTCACTTGTGGTGGCCGACACGGGGAACCAGCCGAGGCGGACACTTTATGGCGGTTGAGTCGTTGGCACTTAGAAAATATTCGCCAAACTTGGCCGGACTTCCAGGGGAAGAGGCCGAATTTTCACTTGTGGTGGCCGACACGGGGAACCAGCCGAGGCGGACACTTTACGGCGGTTGAGTCGTTCGCACTTTGAAAATATTTGCCAAACTTGGCCAGACTTCAAGGGAAAGAGGCCGAATTTTCACTTGTGGTGGCCGACATGGGGAACCAGCCGAGGCGGACACTTTACGGCGGTTGAGTCGTTGGCACTTAGAAAATATTCGCCAAACTTGGCCAGACTTCCAGGGGAAGAGGCCAAATTTTCACTTGTTCTGGCCGACATGAGGAACCAACCGGGGCGGACTCTTTATGGCGCAAGAGCCGTTGGCACTTAGAAAATATTCGCCAAACGCTCTCAGGATAGAGAAGACCAAGAAGATGCCCTTTATGACGACAAACTAAACGAAAACGAATGGAACGAGCTTTTCGGAAATAGCGACGATGAAGACGAATTTTGAACTCTATGTACCGGCAATCACTTTATAATTATAATTTGTAGTTTCTTAACTAAAAATAAACCAGTTTCTAAGAGTGTTCATTGTTGTTAGTCTCTCTCGGCGCGTAATATCACAGGGTCATGAAGTAAATAATATTTAAAATGGCGTATAGATTGCTCGCTACAAACTCGCGAATTTGAACACATTTCGTCAATAAATTTCGCATATTTCTGATTGAATTTTGAAGTTTAATATAATGCAACAATTGAGCTCGACTTATACAAAGGATATATCATCCATCCATCCATTTTCTGAACCGCTTAGTCCCCACGGGGGTCGCGGGAGGATATATCATAAAATCGTAAATTTCCGTCGAATCTTAGGGGGTCGACTTATACACCGAGTCGACTTATACACCGGCAAATACGGTATGTGAAATTATTCACAAATTTTCAAAATTCAAAAATCCGTGATGTCGTGAATTTGCGATAAACGAACCGCAATGTAGCAAGGGATTACTGTAGTTTAAACTGCAACTAACATCAGCGGCGCATACAATTCGATCACGGGATTTAATCACTTGGAGTGACAGAGATTGTTTGATAAAATTGTTGTTTATAATTATATGGGCCTGTGAAATAATTTGAACTGCAACCACCATCAGCGGCGCGGCGCACACCCGGCATTGTTGACATAAAGGACGATCGATGGATTTAATGATTTGGAGTGACACAGATGGCTTGATAATATTGTTGCTTATATAATAGTTATTTCATATATAGTTTATATATCGTTATATGGGCCTTTGGAATAATTTGAACTGCAGCCGACGTCAGCGACGCGGCGCACACATTGTTGACATAAAGGACGATCGATGGATTTAATGATTTGGGGTGACACAGATGATTTGATAAAGGTGTTATTTATGTTATAGTTATTTGGATAACTGTCAGTATTACGTCAGGCCCGTTCTCAGCTCTTCGTTTGCGTTTATGTCACGTTAGCATACAGTATCGTTTAGCCCAGTGGTTCTTAACCTGGGTTCGAGTCGGTCTCAGGGGTTCGACAGAGCCCCCACTGAGGAGGTCCGAACAAACCTGTTTTATCGTGTAGCTTCTGTTTAGCCAGTATGTAATTTGTTTGTGTTTGTTTTTTTCTTTGAACAAGGTGATGTTCATACACATCCTTTTGTGCATTAGTAAAAAACATCTATGTCTTGAATTTAAAAAAAAATAATTTTTCACTAAGAATTATGGTGTGTTTATTTAAATGAAATGTAATGCTTCTTATATTTATTTACAGGCAATGGTTATTGGTGTAGTTGCACAAAATAATCTCCCTCTGTCCATGGCACCTGTAATTAGGGATGGGAATCTTCACCATCAAAGCGTTACGATACACATCTCGATATACTGCCAAGGATTCGATGCATTCACGATTAATGGAATTGCCAATGATAAGATGTGTCAAACGCACCTCTTCCAATAAGGTGCCCCCGGCTTCCCGGTAACGGGTTTGTCTTAGCCGGGTTCGGAGATTCGTCCGTAATCTAACCACCCGAGTTAAATTAACTCCACCCGAGTCAACCTAATTTCTGTACGACGCCAATCCCTCTCAAGTCACCCGAAGCTCGAGCCGAGTAACTCAATTCGAGGCAAGACTTCGAAGTGACCGCATCGTATTGATGGCTCCCCGCTAATGTTTGAAGTTCTTATTATGTTACGGATATTTTTAGATGTCTTTGTTAAGACCTCAGGGATTCGTTTGTATAGCGCACCCAAGCACTAGTTTTGCCGAAGTAAATGTTGATATGGGTCCGTTCCACTTGGTCGCTCATGCAGCGAGCCGACCAACTTCTTTATTCGAAAGAGAATCGAATTAATAAAAGTGTGACAATAATAGCATTTAAGAAGAAAATTAATGCACTTTATATTATTAATTCTAACTTCTTATACGTAGATCTAGCACTTAACCGTCGGAGTGCTTCACCCCACTTGATTGCTTTAAAAAGAGTAACAACTTTCTTAAACCGAATAAAAATGTCGTGCTCTATTTAGATTTGCCCAGTAATTAATTTGGAAGGCAAGTCTATTTTTCGATCGTGTCCCGTTTAACTTTTGATGCGGCCCGACGAATTTAGGAACTGGGCCGCGCCCGACGGAAATACTTTTATCCTCCACCAACTCTAATAATCTATTTTAACCATCGTCGTTATTTTATTTAGAAGAAGTAAATTTTCAAACGAATTCACTTTTAACGAAATTCACTCTTCCCTTAAATATCTACGAAAGTTATTTAATTCTCTAACTTGTTCGGAGTTACTTTTTACGCGGCCCGTCAAAAGGGGAAACGGGCCTGCGCCCTTCAAATATTTAAATTACTTTCCGTTCTACACCAAACCAATAATCCGATTTAAACACTTCCATTAATTTATTCAGACGAAACAAACTTTCGAACGGATCGAAATTCACTCGTGGCTCAAATAACCGCGGAAGTTATTAAATTTTCTAAAGTTGTCTGACGTTACTTTTATTTATTACGGTCCTATGTTATACCATAATAACCCCCCACACATTAATCAAATCGTCAAATCGACCCCAGACCATCGGTTGCATATTCAGTACAAATCCGCGCACAACGAAGTAAGTAATATACAAAACACATTTATTGAAGAAACATGGAATAGAATTACAAATCTCAATTAGTCCAGAAACCGAACAATTTCACTCACTGATACCCGTGTTAATAAAATCATTCAATCCCAGAACAATTCGATTGCAAAACACAGTTCATGAAAGAGGGAAAAGGTAGATACCAGCTGCGTGCTATTTTTGGTGGAAGCAAAGTCGAGTGATCAGTTCGATCTTACTTCTAAAATCCAAATTAGAGAAACAGGCTGGCCTCGAGGGAGCCGGCAGCTCGATGACTATTCCCCGCTCTCGCTAAAATGCATAAAAGTAGTTTTCCCTCACCTATTTCTCCTGTAAAGTTGTCCAGTCCAATTTTTTGGAGTAAACCCAAGTTAATTTCAGACCAGCGATCCTGCGTCTCACACAAAGATCTCGGGACTCTGGAAAAAATCTTGAAACTCCTTCGGGCTCCTTCACGTATGAGCGCTCTTTGGGGGAAAAAAGCCCTGAAGCTGCCCCTGCAGGACTTTTTATAGACTTCTCTGTCCCCCCCCCCCCTTTCTTTCTTCTATACCTTCCCTATAGGGTAAGACTGCCCAGCTTTCCCACGCCTATAGAATGAACTGGTCAGTTTTCCCACGCCTACTATAGGGTATGAGTGCCCAGTTTTTTTCCCACGCTTGAACATCTGTCGCCTTCAGCAGCTGTTTCCGCCCTGACCACGCATTACTTTCCACCAAACGCACAGCTCGCCCCTTGTAAAACCTTTCACTTCCCCTTTTCTTCTCTTCCTGTTCCATGAAAAAAACTTTTTAAAGTTACGCTTCAATTAACTCTGAAATAAAAATCAAACCTTTGACCTATTTCTCCAAACAATTTATGTCACGCCACTATTCTCATAGTGACGGGTCTCTTGATCGAATTGACTAATAATATTGTTTTAAGCGGTTACAGAATACATTTTTAGCCAAGCAAAGAAATCAAAAAATAAAAATCACATTTGTGCTTCTCCAAACAATTTATGTCACGCCACTATTCTCATAGTGACGGGTCTCTTGATCGAATTGACTAATAATATTGCTTTAAGCGGTTACAGAATACATTTTTAGCCAAGCAAAGAAATCAAAAAATAAAAATCACATTTGTGCGTCCATGCGCGACTCACACTCTGACACCGTGTTCCTGTTTTATTTCTATTTTAACTTGCTTAGCTTATTCTGGCCCCTTTTTTGGTCTCATGTTTTGGTCTGGCGCCATCTTTTGGACAAATTTGGAATTTCAGCCCATCAGTGAGGACCTCTCCTGGTCCGCAAACACCTCGTCACTGGCAAAGAAAGCTCAGCGCCGCCTGTACTTCCTGCGGAAGCTCAGGCGTGCATGTGCTCCTCAGGCAGTCCTGTCTACATTCTACCGTGGCACCATTGAGAGCGTCCTCACCAGTTGCATCGCTATCTGGGGTGGTAACTGCACTGAACAGAACTTGAAGGCCCTGCAGCGCATAGTGAATACGGCTGGTAAGATTATTGGTGCTTCGCTCCGCTCCCTGAAGGACATTTACACCTCCCAACCTCGATTGCCAGAGATGTGAGTCACCCGGCTCACTCTTTGTTTGACCTTCTGCCCTCTGGGAAGAGGTACAGGAGCCTGCGCTCCCGCACCACCAGACTCTCCAACAGCTTCTTTCTCCAGGCTGTTAGGGCCCTGAACTCGCTACCCCCCTTCTGCGTAGCGTGCGGCACTGTTGCGCTATTTTCGGGAATGTCTGCTGTACGCGCACTTGCTCCTTTTTTTCTGCTCCTCTTATTTATTTATTTATTGTTGTGTTATTTATTCATTATTTATTCAGCACGCTTTTGTTATACTTGTTTACTTGTTTGTCTGTTGTGAGCCATGTCTTGTCATCGTGGGATAGGGGGGAACAAAATTTCGGTTTCTTTGTGTGTCTTTGGCATGTGGAGAAATTGACAATAAAGCTGACTTTGACTTTGACTTTGAGCTCTTCCCCCCATGTTACATGACAGATGCGATACGATTCTCTCATCTCCTGCGATACGGTGCGATACAGTACGATTTAATTTCAAAACAATGTGATCCAGTGCGATACGTTACGATGCAACTGCATCTTACAGGTCGTATCGATTTTCCGATGCATATCGGTGAATTTTCCCAACCCAAGTACAGTGTGTATACTAAGGGATGGGAATCTTCACCATCAAAGCGATACGATACACATCTCGATACACTGCCAACGATTCGATGCATTCACGATTCATGGAATTGCCAATGATAAGATGTGATACGATTCTCCCATCTCCTGCGATACGGTGCGATACAGAACGATTTAATTTTAAAACAATGCGATCCAGTCCGATACGATACGATACGATGCAACTGCATCTTACAGGTCGTATCGATTTTCCAATGCATATCGGTGAATCTTCCCAACCCTACCTGTAATGATTGATCTTGCCAAGGAACTTGCCCGTGACAAGAAGGCATTAGACAATTTGATTATGGATCTGACAACTGCATTCTATCGTATGAAGAACGGTCTTGCAAAAACACTGCTCTATAGAACACTTGAGAACATCCGGAA
This sequence comes from Syngnathus scovelli, assembly GCF_024217435.2. Taxonomy (NCBI): domain Eukaryota; kingdom Metazoa; phylum Chordata; class Actinopteri; order Syngnathiformes; family Syngnathidae; genus Syngnathus; species Syngnathus scovelli. Next base: position 869,346 of record NW_026061381.1, on the reverse strand, counting down.
CTGCCATTTTTCTCTCAACATTGATGAGCGCACCAGCAACAACAACAAGAGGGAGCTTGGTATTCTGGTGAATTATTTCTCAAAATCGGATGAAAAGGTGGTGCTAGAGCATTTGGCTTCATTGGAGGTGATAACCGTTGATGCAGAGTCTCTGCATAAGGAACTTGTCAACCTTTTTGAAAAAATGGAACTACCATGGGCTCATCTGGTTTCCGTTCTGATGGACTCGTGCGCAGTCATGTGTGGATCAAAGAGTGGGCTGGAGACCCGGATCCGCAGTAATCAAGCACACCATCTTCTGGATGTAGATGGCGACATTTGTCATCATGTACACAATGCATGTAAACAGTTTTGTTCAGTATTTGAACACTGGGCAGAAGGCCTGTTTACTGATCTCTACAACGACTCAAAGTGGTCTCCAGATCATAGAGAACACATGTCAGAGATATGCGAGCTTCTACATATCAAATACACAGTGCCAGAACGCTTCGTGAATCACCGCTGGCTTTCTGCATATGATCTGTCTGTCGGCACTTTGAAGATCTAGGATGCTTTGCAGGTGTTTTATTATGCCTTTGTGTCTTCTGACCTGAGGCATGTGTATCATGGCATAGTGCTGGAGATTTATAGAAGAATGAATGTCAGCATCAGTAGCAGACAGAGAATTAAAGAAATCACAGAATCCCTGTCAAGGAAGAAGCTGACGGACGGTGGCAAAGCCAGGAAAGCCCACATCTTTGACAAAGTCCTCTTCAAAGCCAAGCAAAGTCGTCTCATGATTCAGTTTTGTCAGTCTGCTGTGCCAATCTTGAAAAGATATGTCTGTCTTTTCCAGAACACAAAACCACTAATCCATATCGTCCATGACAAGCTTGAAGAGTTATTCCGTGATTTTTTGGCATGCTACGTAAAGCCTGAAAGGATTCCGGCATCCTCCCGTGAGCTGAAAACCATGGATTTAGAAGATGCAGAGATTTTCTTACGAGAGAAGGACATCTTCACAGGCACAGCTGTTCAAGCCATCATTAAAGACAGCAGAAAGGATGACTCTACAGTTCTGCACTTTATGAGGAAAGCCACCAGGGCATTCCAGGTATGCGGGAAGTACCTGCAAAAGAAGATGCCATTGAGCTTCTAAGATCCATTTCGTGCATCCTGCAGCTAGAGGGCATGCTGTGACATCCCGAGGCCTGAAGCAGCTCCAGGGAGAGGTTTTCTTCACACTTTCAACAGATGCAGTCAGATATCAACTGTTAGGGTTTTCCAGGTTATCTTTATCGTAGGATTATGTTGGAATGTAGACGATAATGATTAACCAATCTTGTCTTGCTCTCACAATGCAGTAAAATAAAGTGGTTGCTTCCTCTGCTTGATTGACCAGCTGCAGAGGAAGCAATCAAAGTTGTTCTGTTTCCCACAACATCGTAAAACACCCCCTGCTCTGATCTTACCAGAGGCCGGGGGTTCACCAAACCTGTCAACTCTCAACCCCCACTCTGTTTCTCTTAATAAATATGCCCTTGCAGGGTGGAGAGTTCAGACCTCCATTTGATCATCGCTGCACACACAGCGACGAATGGACTCTCCACCTGCAGGTATCTAAAAGGACTTGCTTGTCTCCCGTGTGGTTCTTGCAAAATAAGTTGGAGTGAGCAAATCTCTAACATCAACCTTCGTTTGTACAACAGTAAAGAGATGAAGGTGGATGAATGGTGGGCTAAGGTTGCTGTTTTTGACAAGTATGATGCTGTCTGCAAATTGGTGTTTTTCGTTTTGAGCATCTTTCATGGACCGCAGGTTGAATCATCTTTTAATACTATCGATGACATCATGGACATTAGATCATGTCGTATGACTATAGAGACTTGTAGTGCCATTCAAACAGTGAAGTACCATGTGAAAACTAGGGATTCCTCTGCTGTCACTTATTTCAAGAGAAAAGATATCCAGCATGATGTTGTGGACAAGAAACTGTGTGTTAATTTGCGACAATGTGCCAGTGAGTACAAAAAAGACCTTAAAAGACACAGTTAAGAATATCACATCAAGGAGAATGCATAGTTTGACTACAAATACTACCACGCAGGACAAATCTACCAAAGGACACACATTGGTGCAATCTACATCAGTCCCCTCGATCTCAACAACTGCAAATCCTCATACAGGAACATAATCGTCCATCTCTGAAGCAGCAAATACATCAGGCCCAGTGCATCAACCACCACTAACTATCTCCAGGCCGTCAGACACCCAGTCCTCCACTACTAGAGCACCACAACCCAGCACTTCAACTCCACAAGTAGACACTAATGTTCCCAATTCACAGCGTAAGCGTGAAGCCAGACTGAATGTGCTGGAAATGTTGATGAAGAAAAGAAAGAAAAATAACTGAACATTATGACTGCACAGCAGCATGTACATATTGATGTAAATATTTTTATATAAACTTTTGAATAAAACACACAGATTAACTCTCATTGTATTATAAGAAAGACTGGATAAAGGCGCTCACAACAATCTGTGGCAAGGTACTTCAGTGTTTATATATTTGTCATATGTTTTGATATATATGCTTACCATGTCTTTAAAATTTATCTTTCACAATTCATTTCCAAAAGATAGGCATTATGAGTGTTCTTTGATAACAAGATATGTGGTTGTAGATATACTATGTTGCAAAAAATTAACAGTTTTCATCAAAAGGAAAAACTCCAGAATTGATTGTGCCATTTTGATGTATTATATTCACCTTGGTAGCCCACCAAGCAGGAATATTTGTTTAACAAAACTGTTGAAATTGAGAGATGAAATTAATGCTTTTGGGGTTGCTTTACGGCCAAAATCCGGGACTTTCCAGGGAGCTTTGCCCCTAGGCCCCCTCCGGGGCGTTGCCCCTGGCCCCCTGCTGCCCCCAATGGGGGCCTGTGGGCCCTGTGGCCCCCAATAGGGGCCTGTGGCCCCTGGCCCCCTGCAGCCCATGATGGGGGTACAGCTCTTTCAACATCCAGCTGATAAAGTCCATCAGCTCTCTGAGCTTCGAGTCCAAAAAGAGTGCCATTTTTTCCACGTAGTATGTAGTAGCAAGACTTCTAGAAACTGCACTATATTTCCTTTTTTAGTAGGAGCTCCCACTGAGTACCGATTTCCAGCGAGCTTTGGAACATAGAGAACATTATGCATCTTGACATGTTTTGCATCACTTATTGCGAAGATCATTTTTAAATTATGTAGTAGTAGTTAAGACTACTATTCCCAGCATGCTTAGGGATTCCCGTAAGGCACAGTTGTCAAACTCAAGGCCCGGGGGCCAGATACGGCCCGCCACATCATTTTATTTGGCCCGCGAAGACAAATCAAATTCGTGTGTCATTACTAGAATTGCAAATTGTCTTCACTTTTAATATCTTTTTTTAAAATATTTGACCAGTTTTCACTCGTCTGATTTGAAAACGAGTTATTTGTCAGTTTGTTTTGTAGCTTTTACTGTATATAATATGAGGTGCTCTTACATTTATTTGGATTGACAGTTATAATGCCCCTCCGAAAGAAGCTATGACTACAATGCGGACCGCGAAAATAATGAGTTTGACACCCCTGCCGTAGGCATTGCATGTAATGTGGGCACAAGGTTTGGAAGTAAACAGAACTCGAAGCAACACGTCAGTGTCCAGTGTCATCATTATACATGGTGTCAGAAGTGGCGAACTGTAGGTCTCCGCGGTAGTTTGAGCAAAAATGTTAGCTGACGAAACGTTTTAGTGCAGTTTGAACCGAAATTGACCGCTACGAAGACAACGACAGAGCCCCGAGCGGAGTGCTAGCTTGTTAGCACCAGCACACAGGCAAGTTAGGCGAGCAACGGTGCACCTGAGGTCCCGCCCGTGAAAGAGAGAGAGAGAAAGATGGCGACAGCTGTGCAACTGACACCCCTAGACCCATTTGACTTTTCAAGCCCGGTAGAATGGCCGCGGTGGATCCACAGATTCGAGAGGTTCGGCATCGCAACGGCTCTCGACAATAAGGAGGAAGAATACCAGGTGAATTCACTCCTGTATGCAATGGCAGATGCAGCGGATCTCACAGTTTTGCCATTAGCTGAGGCTGATAAAAAGAAATATGCGACTGTTAAAGCAGCATTTGAGCAGCACTACGTCGGAGAGCACACACTAGTCCTCTGGCCGATGTTTTTCGCCTCTGCTGCGGAAAAAGCACGATGGCGACTCCGATTGTGTCCGTCTGAACCACCGCGCCCCTTTTTCAGAACTCAACATTCTCCACAGAATAACATTCAACCGCTCATTTTTGTCGAGACGTATTAAAAACAGGGGCGGCGCGACGATGTGATCAAACTCCGCACCATAGACGGGAAGGAGACCCGAACCGTGGATGACCTCTCCAGGCTGACCAAAAACGAGACTCTCCGCGTGAAAATGCAGGACATCTTCAATGTGAGCCCGCAGCAACAGCGCCTCTTCTCCAGGGGCAAGCAGATGGAAGATGGCCAGACAATATTTGATTATAATATCCAGCCATAAAATGGCTGGGTTCTGTAAAAAGCAGGGACTGTATTTTATAGATAACTGGTCCTCCTTCTGGGGCCGCCCCGACCTGCTGAGGAAGGACGGCCTTCACCCTAACCGTGAAGGCGCCTTCACTCTTTCTAGGAATATAGATTACTGTTTGAGCCACTCATGACAGGTCACTTTAGAGCAGGCCAGGGCACAGGTGATTAGACCACCTGTGAGGATGGGTTTGGAGTCTGTTAAGTTAAAGTTAACTAGCGCTAGGCTAGACTTTCAGCATACACATAGCTCCTCGTGTAGACTAGAGCGCGACAGTTTAAATAGTGCTGCAGTACACATAAACACACTTTCTACTGGGGTAGTAGACAAATCCAATCACTCTGTCCCGACCGGTCTTGCTGATGAAACGGTGCCTGTTTTAGATAACTTCACATGTGTAACAAATACTCATCATCAAATTCCCACGGTCGTTTCATCCCACCGGCCTAATAAACTTTTGAGAGGTGATATTAGGCCTAGAGAACACAATTTTACTCGCATCCCGTTTAAAAATCCTTCGATAGATACGCACCCTGATCAACCGATTACACTTAAATTCGGTTTTATGAATATTAGATCACTTCATACGAAAGCAGTTCTCGTTAATGACCTTATCACGGAACATAATCTAAATGTTTTTGGTCTTTGCGAGACCTGGTTAAAACCTAATGAACTGCTGCCACTTAACGAGGCCTCGCCTCCAAATTTTGTGAGCTCGCATGTGGCTCGTCCTCGAAAAAAGGGTGGGGGTGTCGCCCTCATCTCAAATTCTGAGCTTAGATTTAGGCCTCGCTCAATTCACGTATTTAAAACATTTGAAGCTCTCATTGTGCGATCCACTGCGTTACCGTCATTCTATCTTGTTATTTACCGCCCACCCGGGGCTTACTCTGGCTTCCTGGATGAATTTTCAGAAGTTGTGGCTGATCTAGTGACAAATGCAGATAATATAGTTATCATGGGTGATTTCAACATCCACATGAATTCACCGTCGGAGCCACTGACTTCGGCATTTCAAACTTTAATCGATACGTTTGGTTTTACGCAAGCTGTACAGGCAGCAACGCATAAGAATGGAAATACCTTAGATCTGGTATTATCCCGAGGACTAGCAACCTCAAATATAACAGTACTGCCATACACTACTGTTCTGTCTGATCATTTTTTAATAAAATTTGAAATTTTAGTTCCTTGTCAAAGACAAGAGAGCAATCAGAATTATAGCAGCCGTAATTTTAACTCCATGACTGCAACTGCGCTATCTGAGTTACTGTCGCCGGCAACCGCCATGTTTCCCGCGTACAGTGGCTCTATCGATAATCTTACAAATGAATTCAATGCGACATTATTAAAAGCCATCGACTCTGTGGCACCGCTACGTCTGAAAACTCGCCGTAGATGGCCAACTCCGTGGTTCACAGATGAAACACGTACGTTTAAACAATTATGTAGAAAGCATGAGCGCAGATGGCGTTTAACCAAACTTGAGGTTTTCCATCAGGCATGGAAGGACAGCCTCCTGAAATATAAAGATGCGCTTATTTTAGCAAAAACTCGTTATTTTTCGCAAGTCATTAATCTTAATAAAAATAATCCTAAATACTTATTTGATACAGTGGCGAAGCTAACTCTGCGCCAGCCGACCCCCGATAGCTCCTTCCACTCAGCTGACGAGTTTATGAAATTTTTTGCTCAAAAGATTGAGTCCATTAGGGACGAGATCAAGAATACCATGCCAATCGCTCCGCCGGTTACTAGCGCTGGGGATCATGCAATAACCCTCTCAAATTTTAAAAGCGTGTCCCTTGAAATGCTTACAAAATTGGTTAGTACGGCTAAACAAACAACATGTTTACTCGACCCGCTTCCAGCCAAACTACTTAAAGAATTATTTCCAATTTTAGGACCGTCCATCTTAAATATAATCAATCTGTCTGTTTCCTCTGGGATAGTGCCAATGGCCTTTAAAACCGCTATTATTAAACCACTACTTAAGCGAGCAAATCTTGACCCGGACTGTCTCAGTAATTATAGGCCAGTTTCAAACCTCCCATTCATAGCAAAACTTCTCGAAAAAGTAGTAGCACAGCAGCTTATTGATTACATGGTCGATAATAATCGATATGACTCTTTTCAGTCTGGTTTTAGAGCCAATCATTCTACAGAGACAGCACTTGCTAAAGTGACTAATGATCTCCTCGTAGCTATGGATTCAAATACGTCGTCTGTATTGTTACTACTTGATCTTAGTGCTGCCTTTGACACTGTAGACTTCGATATTTTATTAGGGCGTCTTAAAAGTTGTGTTGGTATCTCAGGGTCAGCACTAAGCTGGTTCAATTCCTATCTATCAGGCAGGACGCACCGAGTGGTCCATGGTAATACGTCCTCTGAGCTTTATAATGTTACTTGTGGTGTCCCACAGGGATCGGTACTCGGACCGATTTTATTTAATATTTATATGATTCCGCTTGGGGGCATAATACGTAAATATAATATTAGTTTTCAATGCTACGCGGATGACACCCAATTATATATGCCGTTATCGATGACAGATCCACAGGACTGCTGTAATCTCGAGGCGTGCCTTGCGGAGATTAAACAATGGATGTCTCTCAACTTCCTTCGTCTTAACCCGGATAAAACTGAGATGTTGATAATTGGTCCTACTCGTTATCAACATTTATTTAAGGAAACCACTATAACTATAGATAACCGTACTATCACTCAGAGTGATACGGTAACTAATCTCGGCGTAATATTTGACCAAACGCTCTCCTTTCAAAAACACATTAAGAATATAACCAGGATTGCGTTTTTTCACCTTCGTAATATTGCTAAGATTCGTCCTATCCTCTCGACTGGGGATGCGGAAACTATTATACATGCGTTCGTCACGTCGCGCCTGGACTACTGTAATGTATTATTCTCTGGTCTTCCTAAATCCAGTATTAAAAGTCTACAGTTAGTGCAAAATGCCGCTGCGAGGCTGCTCTCACGGTCAAGAAAATTTGATCACATTACCCCAATATTAGCCGAATTACATTGGCTCCCGGTCCATTTAAGATGTGACTTCAAGGTTCTTCTACTAAACTATAAAGCACTGCATGGCTTAGCGCCTTCATATCTCGTCGACCTAGTCGTTCCTTATGTTCCGTCTCGTAACCTTCGTTCGCAAAACGCTAGTCTTTTAGTTATACCGAGGGCCAAGAAAATGTCTGCAGGGTCTAGAGCATTCTCTATTCGGGCTCCAGAGCTTTGGAATGCCCTACCAATGGATATTAGAACTACTACCTCAGTAGAAACATTTAAGACACGTTTAAAGACACATTTCTATGAGATGGCCTTTAACTAACTTGTGATGGCCGATTTGGCCGGAGTTTGTTCTGTTCTCTCTGCCCACCTCCTCCCCGGCTGGGGAGGGGGTTAGGTGGCTCAAAAGCAGATAGCGGCTGGCTGGATTCTCGGGGACCAGTTCGGGATGGGGGAGCTGCGGCTCGGCCCCCTTGAGGACGCTGCCAGGACAATCGAGGACACCTCCGACATCCATTTTTTTATCATTGATTTTCATATTATGTATTACTTGTGTACTCTCTGCATCCATTATAACCTGGTGATCCTGAAAGGAGGATCCTTCCATCTGTGGTCCCTTCTCAAGGTTTCTCATTTTCCCCTGGTAGGGGTTTTTTGAGTTTTTCCTTGCCCTTTTGGGAGCTTATGATCAGGGGATGCTTTGAGAATAATTGTCAATTTTGGCTATGTGAAGCCCTTTGAGACTGTTTGTGATTTAGGGCTATACAAATAAACTTGACTTGACTTGACTTGACATAAAATGCACAATAAAGTGAAAAAAAAACATATATAAGTCGCACCGGAGTATAAGTCGCACTTTTGGGACAAATTGATTTGTCAAAATCCAACACCAAGAACAGACCAGCAACAACAGGCTAAACGATACGGTATGCTAACATGACATATACACAAACGAGGAGCTGAGAACGGGCCTGACTGTAAGGGAGCAGATAGTACAGCCAAGTGCGTAGCGACAGAGACTTTATTGTGGGGAAAGGTGGGAGTAGCCGGCGCCGGAGCGGCGCTCTGGCTGGGGCGGACAGGCACCTCTGCGGGAATATCCGAACGGGTAAGCGAGTCAGGCTTACAGGGGGCTGAGCAAAGCAGCATCACGGGACAGGCTGACACGAGGGCCTGCGCTGGCAGCGCTGATATAGCGCCGTTAATGAGCCGTGGCAGGTGGTAGCGATTCCGCTGACAAGAAGGGCGTGGTCGTGCCGCAGGTGACGCCAGCACGTGACACTGACGTAACATTCAGAGTTATTCAAATAACTATTACATAAATAACACGTTTATCAAACCATCTGTGTCACTCCAATTCATTAAATCCATCGACCGTCCTTTATGTAAACAATGCCGCATATGCCCCGCGCCGCTGATGTCGGACTCGTCGTGAGTTGCATTTCTAATTATTCCACAGACCCATACAACAATATATAAAGTATGTATCAAATAACTATCATATTACAACAGTATTATCAAACCATCGGTGTCACTCCAAATCATTAAATCCATCGATCAAATTCCTCATCCTTTATGTCAACAACGCCACGCGTGCGCCGCACAAATCTAGTGTATAACTATATTCTAGCATTAACAAAGTACCAGGAAAGACGTGGGTTTGGTAAACGACTCTTTATTTAACAAAACAAGAGTTCAACAAGCCAACAACTACTGAACTGTAGCAGGAGCGACTTATGTTTTGTTTCACAAATTTTTATTTGATCATTAACACATCACTTACTTACAGGTATAGTTGACCACTTCACATGTTATTTTTAGTATAGTTGATCACTTAACATGCTTTTATATCTTTATCTTGAACATATTCAAAACATAAAAAATAAAGAAAAAAATCAAATAAAGCAATTAACACTTTAAAGCGCCATATCCAAGTCCACTGTCTGCTGTATGCACACTTGCTCCATTTTTGCTCCTCTTACATTTATTATGTTATTTGTTTATTTATTATTTATTCATCACTCTTATTTATTCATTGTTTGTGCCTTCTTGTTTTTTTGTGTTGTTTACATGTATGCATATTGTGTACTATGTCTTGTCACCGTGGGATAGTGGAAACGTAATTTTGATCTCTTTGTGTGTCTTGGCATATGAAAAAATCGACAATAAAGCAGACTTTGACTGATGAAACAACCAAATAAACAAAACAAAAAAACTACATCTGAAAAATATATATTTTCAGACGAAACTGGATGAGGGCGCTCTAAATGGGAAGGGCTTAAGAAAAATGGCACCAAAAAGAAACTCATATTTTGCAGGTAACAAACTTCAAGTTGTAAAATATGCAGCCGAAAACAGTAATCGAGCAACAGAAAGAAAGTTTGGAGAACCGTGATGTACCAAAGCATACTGTAATTTGAATTTCAAGTGACGTCAGTGGCACGGCGGTTATTTACATAAAGGACAAACGTACCCACGTACGTACTACCGGCATCATTAGCGGCTTTGTTTCAAAGTGACACGGAAGACGCAGAGATTGAAGGATTTAAGGATTTGGAGTGACATAAAAGGCTTGAAAAACTATTATGGCTTTTACGGACGCCCGGTCCAGCTCTACTGAGCTCTCGTTCACCTCCGTGGATCGAAGTCGGGGGCCGGCACTCGGCCGGGTAGCTGTCCGCGGACGGTGCATGGGGCTCGGACATGGCTTTTACGCACGCCCGGTCCTATTGTATGGAGCTCTCTTCCACACGCTTGGAAGTTTGTTTTGTTAAATAAAGAGCCGTTTACCAAACCCACGTCTTTCCTTGTACTTTATTAACGCTACAATATAGTTATATAGTAGATCTGTGAAATAACGACGAGGCTGACGTCAGGACGCACGCGCGGCGTTGTTGACAAAGGACGAGGAATTTGATCGATGGATTTAATCATTTAAAGTGCACAGATGGTTTTTATAATATTGCTTATATAATAGTTATTTGAAATATAATTTATATATCGTTATAAGGGCCTGTGGAATATTTTGAATTGCAAGCGCCGTCAGCCGCGCGCACCCGTTGTTGACAAAGAACGATCGATGGATTTAATGAATTGGAGCGACACCGATGGTTTTATAAACGTGTTATTTATGTAATAGTTCTCTATAATAACTCTATATGTTACGTCAGGCCCATTCTCAGCTCTTCGTTTGTGTTTGTCACGTTAGCATACCTATCGTTTAGCCTGTTGTTGCTATCGTATCGAACGATCGATAGATTTTATGAATTGGAGTGACACAGATGGTTTTATAAACATGTTATTTATGTAATAGTTGTCTTTAATAACTCTATATGTTACCTTGTCTCACTCCAAATCATTAAATCCTTCAAACGTGGGGCCCTTCGTCATCTTCGTCATCCTGTGATCGAATCCTTTGTCCTTTATGTAAACAACCGCTGTGCCGCTGACGTCACTTGCAGTTCAAATTACAGTAGTACCTTACTACATCGCGGTTCGTTTATCGCGGTTTCACTACATCGCGGATTTTTAAATTTTGAACATTTGTGAAAAAATTCACATATAAGTTGTTCCTGATTACAAGTTGCCCCCCACCCAAACTATGGAAAAAAAAAAAAAACGCGACTTATAGTCCGAAAAATACGGTAATAGTACATCTAATATGAGTTCAGTTAAATCCACTTTTAAATTCGCACCATTTCACTGATTTTGTTCAAACCAATCAATATTTCAATAACACCATTACAGCATCATCACATATATGGTTCACAAAAATAAAAGTGACAAAATGTACAAAACTCAAAACAATTCAGCAAAAGACTGAACGACTTTCAATATCCAAATGTCTCTATATCCCTTCGGTTGGCTTCTCCAGATTTTCCTGAATGGTCAGATTAGATTAGTTGGAAAGGCCCTAGGGGTGCAAGAATGCTTCCTAGGGGGTGCGAGGATACCCTGGGGAAATTTACCATTTTTCGGGGATAATGGTGGGGTAACCGGAAAAAGTGAAGAATTCTGGAAATCGAGAAGTCATTGTGTTAATTGTCATTAGGGATAATGCTAATTAAGCCTTATAGCTGTAAAGTAAACCAATTATTATTATAATAATTATTTAATATATATTATATATAATAATTTTTATTCATTTATTATTCGTATTTTATGTAGTTTTAATTTATTTTGTAAGTAATAAAGTTAAGTACTGTTAAACGAATAACAATACACAATAAAAACTTGGGAAGCTAACATGATTTTGACAGGTATACTCAGTTACTCAGAAAACATTGATCACAACGTGTCTAGTACGTGTCACTCACTGCATAAGCCTGCTTCGGCTTCACACTGTTAGTTTCTCTTCAGTCATCAGCCGAGGTCGACCTAAGAAGGTATGTATGTGTACTGACTCGTGCTGTATATTTAGTAGTAATACGCTTTTCTCATAATTACAATGCCATGCTATAATCATTAATAACCTCTCAGTGTTCATAGTTTATATAAATGTTTTTGAAAAAATCAAACATGTAAAAGTTTACAATGTAATGTGGTGTGATATTGTGCATGTAAACTATACATGCACAATATTACACCATGTATAGACATGTATCACAGACATGCACACTATACTTTTCTTTTGTAGACCTACACCAGTATTTAGATAAACAAAACAAAGTCAATTGTATAAAGTAATACAGTCATAACATACACTTTTATTGTAACTTCAATTTTGCTCTGTTACTCTTTGAAGTTGAGGAGACACTCATTACAGGGAGCTTTGCCTTTTGTCTCCCTCTTGCACATAAAAAACAAAAAATAACAAAATTCTTGTTTTCCAGGTTTATCTTCAGTTTGTCCAAGAAACGAAAGTGGAATGATGACTATGTTCAGTATGGCTTCACGTGTGTTACTGAGAAGGATGGTACACGTCCACAGTGTATCCTATGCAGCACCATGTCCTCCAACGCAAATTTGAAGCCATCAAAGCTCGATGAACATTTTAAGAACAAACATAGTGGCAAGGATGCAGGGAATGATATTGCAACATTTCAAGTTCAGAGCTAGGTTTGATCGTGCTGGCACTTTGCTGACACACTGCACACTGTTATACTTGTTACTTGTTTGTCTGTTGTGAGCCATGTCTTGTCACCGTGGGATAGGGGGGAACGAAATTTCGGTTTCTTTGTGTGTCTTTGGCATGTGGAGAAATTGACAATAAAGCTGACTTTGACTTTGACTTTGACTGGTGAAAATCCACCAACAGCGAAACCTTTACTACACGCTTCTTATCAAGTTGCATACCTGGTTGCTAAGTCAAAGAAGCCCCATACAATTGCCGAGGAATTGATCAAGTCGTGTGCCCTTGAAATAGCAAAGACTGTTCTGTCAGGAAGCTGCGAGAAAACTGCAACAAGTGCCTTATCAAATGATGTAATCCGTAACCGAATCATCGACATGAGTGATGATATCCTGGAGCAAGTTGATGTTGACATCAAGGCCAGTCCAGTAAAGATTAGCCTACAAGTGGATGAGTCAACAGATGTGTCAAATTGTTGTCAGCTATTGGTATTAGTCCGGTAAGTTAAGAACAATGAAGTGGAAGAAGGTTTTCTCTTCTGTCTGAAGACAACATCGAAAGCCCTAGATGATAAAAGAATTCTCCACAAGATACCAACTTCATCTTGACAGGATTGGTTCGATATGCACTGATGGTGCACCAGCCATGCTGGGCAATTGTTCAGGGTTTGCTGCATTGATGAGAAAAGAAATTCCTGACCTGAAGATTACCCACTGCTTTCTTCATCGGCAGGCTCTTGCAGCAAAAACATTGACCCCAGACCTGAAAAAGACTTTGAAGATTTGTGTGAAGATTGTGAATATGATTTGTGGTCGTGCTCTGAATCATCGACTGTTTCAGTCATTTTGTGAGGAAGTGGGTCAGGAACACACTGTGCTGTTGTACCATACCGACACGTGGGCGTGTGCTATCTCGTATGTTTGAATTGCGAGAAGAAATTCAGCAGTTTCTCCACGGACTGGGACAAGAACTGACTGGATATTTTGACGATTCTGAATTTGTTCAAATGCTTGCCTATTTGGCTGATGTGTTCACAGCACTCAATGAGCTAAATCGCTCACTACAAGGAAGAGGGATGAACATTTTGATTGCAAGTGAGAAGTTGGCGACATTCAAAGACAAAATTGTTTTGTGGATTAGGCGTGTAAAGAAAGGGAACTTGACAAATGTTCCTTCCCTTGAAGAAACAGTCACAGAGGATGCTTCCCTACATCCAGATTTCGTTTCAAAAATTGTTGAGCATCTGCAGATACTGTGCACCTCATTTGATGACTACTTCTCGTGTGGAGAGCTACAACCCTGTGACGACTGGATCCGGCACCCTTTTAAGCAGAATATGGAAGATGTTGATGATGATAGCAACATCAAGGAAGAGCTCATCGAACTGAGAAACAATTGTGGAATCCAAATGGCGTTTGCCGATGGTCACTTGGAGCACTTCTGGGCTTCTCAGTTGGAAACGTATCCTGCACACACATATGTGTGCCTTCTTTCACCGGTCTCCTCATGAGAGACCGGAGCCTTAATCCAGTGCTGTAAAGCGCTCGGCCACACTACCCAGAATCCTCAACTTCAATTTAAGATGCAGATGCCAAGTGCCTGCTGCGGCCCTGAAACAGGATTTGCAAGCGTTTGTATCTCATTTGGTTCAGGACTCTCAGTGTTATGGCTACTCTTGCATTCCAGAAATTGTCACCACAAAAATAAAAGAGTAGCTTGAGATTTGTTCTGTCAGCTTTATTCTATCAATGTCCAGTTCCTTGATTGCTTTTGCTCTGTGGTGTACAGGAATGCTTGTTAACACTTTATGGTTATTGCTGCCCCATTTTGTCAATGTGAAACCTCCCTGGCTGCAGGCTTCAGTTAGATCTTTGACAAGCTTGATGGCTTGGTCAGTTGTGGCCACAGATCGAAGACAATCATCTACATAAAAGTTAGTTTTGATTGTTTTCATCACTTCATCAGAGTAGTGGTTCTGATTGTCATCAGCAGTTTGATGCAGGGCAAAATTGGCAATGCTCGGGGATGATACAGCGCCAAAGAGATTAACTTTCATCCTGTAAATACAAAGTGGTTTGCTGATATCACCCTCTGGCCACCACAAAAACCTAAGGAAGTCTCTGTCCTTTTCTTCAACATGCACTTGATAAAACATTGCCTCAATGTCTGCCATAACTGCTATTTGTTCTTGTCAAAATCTTAATAGCACTCCAATGAGGGTGTTTGTTAAGTCTGGACCTTGGAGAAGCTCCTTATTCAGAGATTTTCCTTGAAAGGAGGATGTACAGTCAAACACCACTCTCAGCTTGAGCTTTTGTTTACGGTAAACACCATGATGTGGGATGTACCACACATGCCCATCCATTCTGTGAAGCTGCTGAGGTGGAACTTTTTCTGCATAATCTTTTTGGAGAATGTCCTCCATAAAAGAGGTGTATTCTTCTGAATATGTTCTATTTTTCTTGAACCTTTTCACAAGGTGCAGTGTGCGTTCTTTTACCACATGATAGTTATCAGGCATGACCTTGGCTTTATCCCTGAAAGGCAGTGGTAGATGATAATGGCCATCTTTAAGGAATGCTGAGCTGGATGCAATCTCCATGAAACGTTAATCCTCAACTGCCATCTAATTTTTCTCCCCATACATGTTTTCAGAGAAATCCTGGTTATATTGTCTTATGAGTAAATCATTGAACTCAACAACAGATATTCTATTACTTGACACTGCAATGGGCCCAGATTCTGCAACACTGTCAACATTGAGTGGTCCAGTTACCACCCATCCTAGTCAGGTATGAACTGCATAGGGTCAGTTGTCATGACGGTTTATTATGTTCCACGGCTCCATTGCTTGAGGAACATCAATTCCAATGAGGAGGTCAATATCCGCCTCGATCTCCTTTAACTGGATGCCAGTGAGATATGGCCATCTCTTCATGTCAGCTTGTGTCATAATGTTTTCCTTTGAGACAGGGATATTACTTTGTGTGTAAACGTTTGGCAGGTCGAGATATGTGCAGCCCTCCAAGTCCCCCACCTCCAGTCGTCTGTCCTCATAGGTCCCTGCCGGCCTTTCCTGCCCCATTGTTCGCAAAAGTATTTCTGTTTTGCGTCCTTTTGCTTTTAGCTGGTTCATTAATTTTTCTGTGCAAAATGTTGCTGCGCTGCCGGGATCAAGGAAGGCATAGGTTTGAATATACCTGTCCCCTTTTGCCACCTTAACCCTGACAGGAAGAATTGCCAGTGCTGGCTCTCTCCCGGCCCCGGTTGCATTGCCTGCTGAAACAAGAGCGCTGCTTATGGGGGTCTCTTCTGTCTCAGCAGTGGCGATTGTTGTTTGATTAGTCTGTTTGGGAATTATTGCATTGTTAATATGGAGAACAGTAGGATGCTTCATTTGACAGACATAGCACATTAATCTCCTTTTACAATTTTTGCTTGAATGACCTTTCAACAGGCAACCAAAACAATGTCCATGACTTCTTAGGAATTCAACCTTGTTTTCATGTGCCTCTGCTTTGAAAAATGAGCAATCAATCAGAGCATCTCTTCCTTTGCAGAATCCACAGGAAGAGATGTTAGAACTGGGTGAGGTTTGAGGGGTTACTGGTGGACGAGCTGATTGCCTTACAGTGTTTCCTGTTTGTGTGTTCACTGCCACTGAAGTAGCAAAACTGCTGTTTTTACCTCTGATTGATTTTGGTTGGAATCTCGGAATGGGCCTTTTTGTGGGGTTTTGGTCTTGAATGTCTCCAAATAAGGGATCCAAAGGCATCTTAGCATGTTTTTCCACAAAATCCACAAGGTAATGGAATCTGATTCTACTTCCAGTTCTCTGCTGTGTCTCATAGGCTGTGGCCCGCCATTTTTCCCTGAGCTTGTAGGGCAGTTTGGATGCGATTAATCTTAGATTTGTTGGGATCTCAAGTTCCTCTAAATACTGTAAGTCTTGCATTCCATTACAGCATCCTCTTAAATACATTGAATATGCGTGCATCATTTTCCCATCCTCAGCTTTAATCGCTCTCCAATTCAAAGCTTTCTCCAGGTAAGCAGCAGAAATCTTTACTTCATTCCCAAAGTTCTCTTTTAACAGGTCTCTTGCTTCCTTATAGCCCCTGCCTCCTCCCTTGTGCAAACAGCTGCGAACCAGATCTCTAGGCAAACCAGAAGTGAACTGTTCGAGATAGTATAGTCTGTTTTGATCATTTTTAGTTTTATCTTCAATTAAGTGTTCAAATGCATGAATAAACGACTGATATGCCAATGGATAACCATCAAAAACATGTGTTTCTTTCACAGGTAATTTAGATACATTTTGCTGTGAGACAATGAGTTCTGCTATATCATTTTGTCTTTGAATAACTACATCCAAATTACCAGGGGTAGCATTAACACCCTTGCTTGAGTAGCCATAACACTACCTGTTTGTTTGTCTCTATATGTCTTTGTGTCTCTGTCTCCTAAACTGACTGAATTTTTTTTTATGATTTTTGGGGCCTTTTTATAAACTAGTAATACACAGGTGTGAAAAATAAATGTAACTATCTCCCCAACCTAGCAATCTAACGAGACACCTGGTAGCATTTTTAATGTTTTTAATTGGCCCCTGTGAATTCCCCTCTCAGAATACCTGAAGCAGTGGGGCAAACAAACTTGAACATTCAAACTAAGTGTGTGAAGGGAAAATGGTTGTTCCCTTTTCTGCAAGGAATTGCGTATTTTGTATAGATCCCCTCCACAAAACAACAACCTGGGATTATTTGATATGAAGTATGTACATATTATATTTTGCAGATGAATTGTCAAATATTTGTAGAGTGTGTGGGGCGGAAGATTTGGAAGAAGTAGTCGATTGGGTATGACCTGACAACGTCCAGATGAGCTTTACACTTTGTTAGAATGTATATTCTCCTTTTGTGCCCCACAAATAGAGTGCTCCTTTTGCTGCATGTGGTACCATTCAAAATGTGTGGGTGAACCAAATGTGGAGAAGGATTACTGTTGCCCTTTGTGTATTTGGCCTTTTTTTTTCTTTTTTTTTCTTTTTTTTTTTCTTTTTATTGAAAGTTACGTATTGCCTTCCTCACCAAGCTACTTAAATAAAGATGTTTACCTGATCTGTTAAGTTGTATTCCATTCGGAGTTCTCCATCATGAGCAATTGGTCAAGGGAGACAGCTTCCTCGTGCGAGTCTAATTTATGTTGTATTGTATTACATTATGTTTGTGTTACACAAGTAAAATTCACCTTTATTGACTTTTCAGTTGTTTGTCTCTAATTATTCATCACATTTTAACGGTCCTTACACTACTATTTCAAAATCCATGCAATGACATCATCCCTGACATGGTGGTGCAAACAAACTTGAACATTGGGCGCGCGTGTGTTCAAATGCCTCTAAAGACTTTTGAATGTCAACATTGTGCAAAGAGTGCTCTGATATTAAACTTAGCAGAACAGTAAATCATCCTTGGTTGGGGGGCTGTGCAAGTGTACCATCTTTTCAGCGGTAAACCTTTGTATATCACACCGCTCACCCACCACGCGTCGCATCGCATGACAGACAACCATTTGTGAAATTCTGTTCTCTCCACACTCCTATTAATACACAAAGCCGATCAATATAACACCACTGCTTTAGTGCTTGAACCCATTCCTTATGTGTCTAGAAAGTTGATCATGTCATAAATGCATGATTCCCTGCTGCGAGTTTGGTGTGGAGCCTGGGAACGCGACCATGTCAAGTTGGTTCCGAGGAGCCAGTTAACATGGGCGGGTAGACACAAGGCATCACATCAACACGTACCCTCGCCGAGTAATTTAGTTTTGGCTATATTTAAGATAATTTGTTCCTGTTGCAGTGCGTGTACGATAGCACAGCGGTTTAGGCGGTGGCAAGTGAGCTGTGCTTTATTTCTTTGCGTCACGGGTTCAAATCCCGCTTATAACTGTTCTATTTTTTCATTTTTTTTTTTAGTGTTTGCTATTTCTTGCAGCCAGTCCAAAATGTAAACGAGACATTTCGTTCAACGTTTTTATTGAGAATTTGAACAGTTTGCAATCAGGCAAGTTCGACGTCGCTTGTGACAAATCTGCAAGATTCAAAGTGTTTATTGTCATGTGTACAAAAGGAAAGCACTTTTCTTCGTACAATGAAATTCTTTCGCGAAACACAAAACTGCGCAACTCGCTTTACCCTAACAGTCGTAACTCGAGACGGGGAGCAAGATACTAACATGGGAGCAAGTTGACATGTAACACCGGCTGGGAGAAAAGAAAAAAAGCGAGTGCGTGCGTTGATAAGCTTATAAACGTTGGCGGTTTGTGTGTGCGTGGCCGTTAAACATGCTGCGGTGAGGGGTTGTAGTCACTGTCTATTGCTCATGTGCGGTTCACTGTGATTGCCTCCCGACAGGCCTACCTGTATGTCAATCAAGCGATGGGCTGGATTCTAGCATACAGCATTTTTCTTTTTTTTTTAAACGTCATGCGATCGATCAGTAGTAGCTTGGCGATCGACTGGTCGATCGCGATCGACGTATTGAGCACCCCTGTTCTACATGATCCAAAGTACTCTTGTGAACAAAGATGCAATAATTACAACTTTAGCACTTGCAAATCCAAAATTATCAATCCTAACACCAGAGGAATGGGAGGGAATAAAGCAGGCCTGTGACATTTTGAAGCCCTTCGAAGAAGTCACTCGGGAATTATGCGGCCAGAGGTATGTCTCATGCCGTTATGTTTTGTAGGTCCTTGTTGTTTTGTCTTTTTTGTCGTATTGTCACTTCCTGTTTTATTTTGATAAGTAACTCTCCTCTCGTTTCAGTTCGTGGGTCCTTCCTCTGTGCGTCAGTCTGCTTGCCTTCCTTAATCCCAATTGTCTGCACCTGTGCCCTTACCCTTCTCTGTGTATTTAGTCAGAGTCTTCCCCTTGTCTTGTGCCAGTGTGTCTTGTCCCGTCCAGAGCACCAGCGATCGTCAGTTAAAGAGTCCTTTTTGAGAACCTAGTTATTGAAGAAACCTTTGTCATCAAGCCTAAGCTCTGTGTATTTCAGTTTTTGTTTTTTGCCACCTCGTTTTCCCTCTTTTGTTTTTTTGCTGACTCCAGCCTGTTAGAATAAATTCCTTTTTTGTTGTCACTCTGCATCCGAGTCCTCTCCTTGATCCAAGTTTGACAGCTATTTTATGAAATCAATTTCTGTCATTATGTAGACTAATTAAACCATATATAAGTGCTATAATAATTATATCTCTGCTGACCAGTTATTATTTTTATTTTCAAAGTGGAAAACCTCTGGACGCTCCATCAATTGCCGGCGGCGCTCACGGCCAAAGTGGTGGCCTTAAAAACCATGACGAAATATACAAGATGGGTCCTAAAAGAGGATGGCACGGTGGAGGCTGGGGCCTCCCACTATGACACAGTGGTGGCCTTCTGTGATGGCCACCATCTGTGCAAATTTGTTCTGTTTGAGAATTTCATCTCTGTCGGAAGTACTTTTCGCTTTATTAATTGTGGCCGGGGAAGAGAAGAAGGGGTCCTCTTCTCCCGGCACAACACCACCATTTACGTGGCTGGAGGGATGGAGGTGACGCCAGATTTGGAGGTGAAGGGGACAGCTCTGCTGTACCCTCCAAGCATTGACAAAGCCTTGAAGGACATCCGCCATGTCCTGTTTACGACAGACGGCATTGTCTCTACTGTAAAATCAATCTCTCTCTTTTCGCTACCTCTCTTTCATGAAGTATTGATGTTTATTAATCTCTTTCTGTTTTAGATCCGCCATCAAGATGGTGCTGACACGTGGGGTTTCGGTCCTATTGGGCATCTTTTGTTTAAAAAAAGTAAACAATTTCTCCCTCTAACATTGCGTGCGTGTGTGTGTGTCTAAATATAGATATATCACACACACTCACATTTTACTTGAGTAAGGTCGCTTAGGGCAGTGGTCCCCAACCTCTTTTGCACCACGGACCCGTTACGTGTCAGAAATATAAGGACCCCTGCCTTAGGGCATCAAGGCCTGATCCCTTCCAAGCTTTAGATAGCTCACTCCTCTAATATCACCCATGCAGTTTGCATACAATCATGTATATTAGAGGAGGGAGACGTCTAAACATGCAAGACACTGGTTTTGTAGGACAGAAATTTGACACCAGTTTCTTGAGTATGTCTCTAGCTTTGTTGCCTTAGTAATTGTAGTCTAGATCTACATTTCAACAGCTAGTACTAATTTGACATTTTCATTATAGGATCAAAGGGAAATAAAGGTGGTCAGGTGGCGAGAGACCAACCTTTTCCAGGTAACAGTCGGACAGCGGCTGTCCATGACGCACCTGAAGACATCCTGTTCCGGAGGCGTGGAGCTCCACTCCACAGAAAATACTGTGATAAAGGTACCAAAAGCAAGCAGTTTTTTCCTATGTGTATAAACGAAGGTATTCTAAATTGAATCAATACTGTTATTTACTTGGGATGCACTGCTATCAGTGGCTCATCATCATCAAGGCTGAAGTCAGATTCTGTTTTAGGAGTTTTCTCAAAATCTGGATCATCAACTTTATAAGATTTTGTCTCAGATACAGCCCTATCAGGAAGACATACAATTTCACTTGCTTCCTTAACTGTATAAAATCATTGTGGTTGACATTATGGTCATTAAATTAATCAAACTGTTTTAGGTTTTAATTTATCGATCGATCGATCAATCCATCTTATCTATCTATCTATCTATCTATCTATCTATCTATCTATCTATCTATCTGTCTGTCTGTCTGTCTGTCTGTCTGTCTGTCTGTCTGTCTGACCTACCTACCTACTTACTTACCCATCCATCCATCCATCCATCCATCCATCCATCCATCCATCCATCCATCCATCCATCCATCCATCCATCCATCCATCCATCATGTTTTCTCGTGGTGTTTTAAACACTTAATAAATTATCATGACACTTCTTTACGCAGAAACTGGAAGAAGAGGCGTTTCATGTTGTGGCCTTTAAAATAAAAAGAGAGCTCATGGACGCCACAAATGCCACCAAAAGGGTTCCATTGACTACGTGAAACCAAAGATTCCCCGACGGCCCTAATTTTCCCCCAGAGGGGGTTTTTGTGGTAATTTTGTTTTATTTTTTGTTCTATTGTTTGTATTTCTTGTTACTTGTTTATTGTTCTGTTTAAAATGTTCTATTATTAAAGTTTAAAGTTAAATGCACAAAATAGTCATTGTTTAATTTTTTTTCATTGAATTAAATTAATTTAATCCACATTATGATAATATATTTCACCACTTAGTTATATTTAGTTGTCCGTGTATAAATTGTGTGTTGCGTCATTATATTAAATGTATTAGTTCTAGTAATTAGTTATGTATTAGTATCAATGTCGTGACCCAAAGAACGAGATCCAGGGTACAAGCAGCTGAAATGAGTATACTCCGCAGGGTGTCCGGGCTCTCCCTTAGAGATAAGGTGAGAAGCTCGGTCATCCGGGAGAGACTCGGAGTAGAGCCGCTGCTCCTCCACGTTGAGAGGAGCCAGATGAGGTGGCTCGGGCATCTCATCAGGATGCCTCCTGGACGCTTCCCTGGGGAGGTGTTCCGGGCATGCCCGACCGGTAGGAGACACCGGGGACGAACCAGGACGCACTGGAGAGACTATGTCTCTCAGCTGGTCTGGGAACGCCTTGGGATCCCCGGGATGAGCTGGATGAAGTGACTGGGGAGAGGGAAGTCTGGGAGTCCCTCCTAAAGCTGATGCCCCCGTGACCCGATCCCGGATAAGCGGAAGAAGATGGATGGATGGATGGATGGACGGACGGACGGACGGACGGACGGACGGACGGACGGACGGACGGATGGATGGATGGATAGATGGATGGATGGGGCCCCCGTGCTCAACGTGATGCTGGCGGAGATTTTGTCGCCAACACGCACCACCTGAGGCCTCTGACAGAGGAAGTCCAGTAGCCAGTTGCAGAGGGAGGTACTGAGGCCCAGCTCGTCGAGTTTGCATATGAGTCGCTGCGGCACAATGGTGTTGAAGGCAGAGCTGAAGTCCACAAACAGCAACCTCACATATGAGTCCTTTCTCTCCAGGTGGGTGAGGGCCGAGTGGAGGGCAGAGCAGATGGCATCCTCAGAGGACCGCTTGGCACGGTACGCAAACTGAAAAGGGTCAATGGTGGGGGGGAGAACAGACTTGATGTGCGCCATGACCAGCCGCTCAAAGCACTTCATGATGATGGGGTCAGTGCCACAGGGCGGTAGTCATTGAAGCAGGACGGTGCAGGTTTCTTTGGCACAGGAACGATGGTGGCAGCCTTGAAACACGAGGGGACGATGGCCTGCTGCAGGGAAACGTTAAAGATGTCCGTGAAGACACCCGACAGCTCCCCAGCTCAGTCCTTCAGCGCTCGACCCGGGATGTTGTCAGGGCCCGCCGCCTTACGGGTGTCAATTTATTCGGCCGTATTTAGTTTTTCTTTCATGCGTTGGCTTGATAACCACATAAGCTACAACAAAACCAGAAAAAGTAACTCGGTCTTTCCTAAATGTGCTAAATGTGCAACATGTTGGGTGATAAGCAGTACATTCCCTATCTGTTGATTCTGTCGCTCAGCACCTGGTAGATGTTGAAAATTATTACCAGCAAAGTCATCCGCGTATTTAGGTGACCCAGTTTATTAAATTTCTATTGCAAATAAGTTCCCTAGCTGTTGATTCTGTCGTTCAACACTGACACCTAGTGGATGCATAAACTAATTACCAGCGAAGTCACCCGTGGATTTAGGTGACCCGGTTTATTAAATTATTGCAAATACATTCCCTATCTGTTGATTGTGTCGCTCAGCACTGACACCTCGTGGATGTTGAAAATCATTACAAGCAACGTCATCCGCCGATTTACGTGACCCAGTTTTTTATTTTGTTTATAGCAAATACAGTCGCTAAAGTATTGTTTCAATGTGTAGTATATGAAAGGGGTCCCCAACCCCCCGACGATTTTTAATCGACGATCAATTTATTCTGGTCAAGACGCTCGTCCCGGTCACGTGACATGTTTTCCCAGTCGAGCCCGCAAAAATAAGTAAGAATTTATTTGGAAAAATATTTTTAAAAATGGCGATTCTCTCCCAATTACATCCGTCGCCGTCTCCCTTCACACATGACGCTCGTCTCGGTCACGTGACATGTCACCCAAGTCGAGCCCGCGAGGCAAGCAAAAATGACCACGAAACAGAGAAGTTTGGAAAGCTTCTTCGGAAAGGGAAAAAAGCCAATAAGGAGACCGAAGAAGAGGCTACCACTTCTAAGAAAAGGAACGCTGCATTTAAAAGAACATTTCTGGAGTCGTACTTAAAATAGGGATTTTTCGCCACTGATGACTCTGACGCGCCAAGCGCACTCGACATGTGTGGCGACAGGCTAGCTAACGAGGTGTACCTATTATAATTTTATAGAAAATATTTACAGTGGCGCCCGAGAGTTGGGGGGGGGGGGGGGGGGGCGTGGGGGGGCCTAACAGAAAATAATTGAGAAGCACTGCCCTAGTGTGGGGAGTACACACAATTGTAGTCACGCAATAACTTATAGCACAATACTTTTCTCAACACTTAAAATGCAATTGCGTTCAGATAATAGTATTAACCGAAAGACTTGTTAACATAACGCATGACGTGAACAGACATGCCAAAATGTTGAACAATACAGCAGTGGTGGGCGCATCGATCTTAAATATCGATAGTATCAATACCAACGTTGGTATTGGTATTGATCAATACTTGCGTGATGAGCTCGATACTTTAGTTTCAGTTTATTTTCTCCAAATTCAGTACACCACCCCCGTTAAATCATACTGCTCGCGCAACAACGTTCCTCCTTCACTGTCTGGCGTGTCTGAGCCCCACACTGCTCTCTCATGCTCTATTTGTTAATTCCCCGCCCCCCTCCGCGCGCGCTCTCGTTCAGCAGCGCTGATGACTCTGAGTCGTGGTGGCTGCATGATGGCAGAGAGGAAGAGGAGCTCCAAACGGCTTTTTTACATGTGTAAAAAAAACTACATGTGATATTGGTAGAAAATAAATCAAGTTTAACAAATTTGTACAAGCACATAAAAAACTTCTTTACTTAAATAAATAAGAAAATGAACAACAGTAAATTGTTAGGTTACGGATTTTAGTTATTGATCTGACTCCAAATTGTGATCAACACTTAACACACAAATTGCTACGTCCTAATCCACACACTGGCGCACCTAACAATTTTGCGAGTTCGTTCTGTCAAAGAGAAGACCAGTAGATCAATCAGACCAAATTTACCAATTGTTTATTCCTGACAAAGTGCACTAATACAGGCCTGGGTCCCGGGTCCCTCACACTAAAACTCGTGCGTTTATGTGACCACCAAAAGACGACACATTCTTCCGGGTTGCCCAGTTTTAAAGAAACACAATATGAATATTAAAGCATGCAAAACATTGTGAGATGATTGGTCGATGGCCATCTCCTCCCCGTCTAGGTGTCGCTGAAATCTGGCGGTTGGATTTCGCCTGCGAAGCCCGACCACATAGACGTGCTGTTGTTCTCGTTTCTCACCGACCTTGAGGTGTTCTCGTCCGGTACTCCCTGTCTAGGCCTATTCCACAACACTTCGAAGAAAAAAGTTCATGCAGTTTGCCTCCACATTCTTCGCCACCCACCAATCCACACAAGCACTCCAATACTAGATATTATATTAATATGATTATAAGTTTAACACAACCTTAAAAATATGTTTGCAAACTGCCGAAAGCACATTTCCCTTTAAAATATATTGTTACAATATCCACACAAGACTTTCATGAACCTTTATTGTAGTTTTATACACTTAATTGTTTTCTAAACACTTTTTTGTACCTTTAAACACGTTTGTAAAAAGTCCAACTGACTTTCAGAAACATTCTAATTTATTTAAATAAATAAATACTAAAATAACAGTAAATATATTGTTACAATATCCACACAAGATTTTTATTAACCTTTTTTGAAGTGTAAACGTGTCTGGCTCCTCTCTCCTGTTGCGTGCTGGCCAGCTAACATGCCCCCGCAACCCAGCGCGAGGGCATCCGCACAAGACTTTTATAATTTCATTTTTATACACTCTATTATACTTTCAAATATGTTATTGTACTTTAAACACTTTTTTAAACATTTTAAAGTGTAAAGGTGTCACGGCTCTGCTCTGCTCTTGCCGTGCTCCCCTGCAGCCCAGGGCATCCGCACAAGACATTTATAATTTTATGTTTTACCATTTTATTATATTTTTAAACATTTTAAATTGTAAACGTGTCACGGCTCCGCTCTGCTTTTGCCATGCTGACTCAGCGCGAGGGCATCAGCACATCATTCCCTACTATCTATTAGACCTCTTCTCTATGTGTAGACCTAATTTAGACGTCTATCTTAGGTGTATGGAATAACCTGATATAGACGACAAAATTAAATCCATCAAATATGATCATATTTCGAAAATGTAAACTCTCAAACAGCTGTAAGTTGTATAAACAATGTACAGAAGTTGTATTGCTTTGTTTTTATGCCAGCTCAGTAGCCTAGTGGTGGAGTGTCCACCCTGAGACTGGAAGGTTGTGGGTCAAACCCTGGCCGGGTCATACCAAAGACTTGTATTTTTGGAAACCGTTGTGAATTTTCGACGCGAATTGAGGAGTAATCGATAAAAAAACCCATGTAAGCACAATGGCGGATACAAAAGTGGAAGCGATGTCGTCTGACGAAACTCCCTCAGATGATTCTTCACCTTCTGAAGAAAATTAAGAAGAGTATGATTTCTTTCTTGGGGTACAAGGCTACCAATTTGAACCAGTGAGAAGTACCCCAGCGACTGAAACATCGCAAAACAAAGGCGTGGAAGGTGCAGCCGGAGAAAATCAATGGCTATATACTGATATTGTTTTGGGTGTCCAATTTAATAAATTCTAAGAAAGTTGCAAAGAAAATTTCTTTTAATAATATATTCGGCAACATATTTTTTTTATAGGGTAGAAAACAGTTGGAAAATAAATTTTTAGGACTGGGAAAACCCATGAATGATTTTTGCTCCTCTTATTAATTAATTAATTTATTTATTATTCGTCGCTCGTTTATTCATTGTATGTGCGTTCTTGTTTTTACTTTTTGTGTTGTTTTCTTGTTTTGTAATATGTCTTGTCACCGTGGGATAGTGGAAAACACAATTTTGATCTCTTTGTGTGTCTTGGCATGGGAAGAAATTGACAACAAAGCAGACTTTGACTTTACTTTGGTGTGCTAATTGTTATTTTCCCTCGACATAACTTTCAAAATAAAACAAAATTTCACAATAAAAATGCCTAAACAAATGTCAATCGTCTTAACTCAATTTTACAAAATAAAAAACAAACCACAATACAATTAACTTAAACATTTCCTACTTATGGCTCTAACAATCATAATTGTAGTAAAAATAGCTACAGCAACAAGCACAGACATGATGAGGCCTTTCCAGCTTCCGAACGTTTTCATCCAATCAGACCAAATATCGGTGTGTACGCCTGAATGATCTTTCATCTTTTTGTTCAGTGTCCTTAGTCCTTCCAACGCCTTGGTCAGTCGGCCTCCTGGTGCCGTGTTGTTTGGGATGAAAGTACAACATGCATCACCAAACATTCCACACACACCATGTTCCTTAGCCAATAGCATGTCCAACGCAATTCTATTTTGGAACGGCATTAACGACGTTGCAGCCAATTGTTCATGAACTGCGGCAAATTATTCAGCTGTATAATTACCCAGTAGTTGTACATTGTAATGAACGTAATTAATACGGTCTACATTTTTATTGGGGGTGATCCATAGGAAGATACTTTCGAATCCCGAGGACACTTGATTAACGAGTTTATACTTATCTGGCACACCCCGGGGCACTCCTATAGCGTCAATATATGTTGGATCGTCGTCGCTCAACCACGGGGGCAAAACGTCTCTTTTGGCTCACTTCAGGAGCCCCGCCAGTGGGGACTCCAGGTTCCAATTGAGATTCTGTATTTCAATGGGGACAACCACCACAGGCATTATCAACGACACGAGGGCACAGATACCTGATGCATTCTTCGGCAAGCGATCCTATAATTTGTCATCGCCACACCACAACCAGATGTCACTGGTCTTCCTCTGCTCCTTCCATCACTGCTGGGTGAATTCTGGCATGTCCTGGCTTGAAAACAAGTGAATTTGGAAAAAAAACTTTGTATATCACAATTACAAATTGAAACCTGCTCACCCATTTCTATTTTACCACTCCCCCCTTTGACACATTCACCCAATGTGTCATTACGTAACAAAAGGAACCTGCAAAGCGTCCCCCCTCATCACCACACTCATTGTAGCCAGGCCCGCGGAACCTCTAGTTACCATCTGGGCCCCGGGACCATCACCCCAAGTCCTTGATACTTGACTGTCCACCACACACACTCGGCAACACAAACAAAAATCATCGCACTCCTGTCAGTGAGCTTATAGCCCGGCTGACAGCGGACATTTGTACACACAAAAACAGACATCAAGTATCAAAATAAAAACAGTCATAAAATGAATCCTGGCGCCAGCGGATCATGTCCTGAAAACCACGTCATCAACAAGTTCATCATAAAAACCAAAAGAGCAAGGGTTAACATATTCTTGTAAAGCCGACACAAACTTTCCACGAACACAATCGACAAACTGCAAGAAGGAAAACAAGTTACGCAAGCAACGCGCAATCCGGTCCTTGGCTGGTGGCTGATGCTGCAAAAAAAAAATCAAGTCACACAGAAAAACAAAGCAGAGCGTGCTATTGTCGCAAACACGTTCAAGCGTCAAACAATTGGTCACTGTCCACCTAGTCCGTCACCCCGTCGGGTGAGCTCAAAGTCGTCACACGTCAAATCATCCAAAGTCTTGCTGTTCGATACTAGTTCTGTCTTGTCTGACCATATCACTGAAATAGGCCTTCTCCATCACACCGTTTTGTTGTCGATGGTGCCCCTGATTGATCATTGAGCCATGGTTCCGGTCAGAACTCATCACTTACCAGTTCCAGACCCTCCAGTCTGTACCACCCCTTCAGGTGAGAGGAATTTTATCCTCAATTGCAAACACATCACCCCAACTTCAGACCTCTCTGGCCAATTATACTGCGCACACACAGTCATAGATGATCACATGCGCACGCACCTATCCACACACTCGCAGACACACACATCCGTCTCTATCACTCAGCTCTCCTCCCACACTAAGCAAAGTTAGTATGTTAGTGTGCAGGCAATCATTGACTCCTAATAGTACCTCTTCACATTTGGACATACTTGTCAACATGACCTATTGTAAAATCTCCAATTCAATTTTCCATAAACTCGCCCATCAGATTCATCGCAAATTGTCATATATGTCTATCTGGGGGGGACGACTGTGGGACCCGCGTGTCAGGGGAGCCTCCATAACTTCAGATTGCTCCTACAAACTCGATCTCTATTAATTATCCTAATTGAATTCAATAAAGATGGGTCCGACTATTCCCTCTGGATTTTTACGTCATCATTTGGTTCTCCCCCTTTTTCCTGTTGTCTAACTCAAATATGTTTCTCAGTCTGCTTCTCTTTATTGCCCCTCTTGGCGAGTCTCACTCCCCCCTTTTTTCTCTTCCTAAAAATCCTGCCTGTCACACCATCCAGCACCTCTCCCTGCTTCCTTAAATCGTCACCTATTTCAACTCCACTATTTCAACATCCACTCCCTCGCGCGGTCTGCCCCCCTCTGCAAAGCTGCAGCTCCACACAGGGAGCGCCAAGCCCTCTCCCTAGAATGGGCAGTTTTTAATGTATTTTACGTCATTGCTGTCCAGATCTTCTATCCTCAATCTCCCTTGCTGTCAATCCCTGTTAAAATGCCAAAATGCCCCTGTTCCTCTTGACTGAATCATGTCCTATTCTAAAATGTATCTAACTCGACTTCTACTTCTTAAACCTGACGAGCCAAAATATCAGATCTCGCTCTTCTTTCTTACCGTTTTAGCCTATTTGTTTTATCCAACTCTGTTCAATCTCTGACTATGATGCTTTTCTCTGTAGCTCTACGCATTATTCAATTTTTTATCAAATCTCCTCAGTTCTGTCAAACTCTGTGTACAATGAAGCTCCTGTCCACCTTGACCCAAGCTCCACCCAGTTTGGTAACTCCACAGCAAGGAGTGCGATTTGGCCGTCGGACACTTCTTTTGCAGCACCTCACACTCTCAAGTTGGTGTTCTTTTGTGGTTGCTTCAGAGCCAACCCATCCATCACTCTCGAATGAGTCCATTGTTCAAATGAGTCCATTTTCATCTTTGTGATTTCCTCCGCTTCTCACTGTCCTTTCTCGTCCCCAAGGATGTCGTCTTTCCTCCGAGGTGTACTTGCCCCCTCCAAGCACAGTCTTTCTTTGTCCTTGCCAAAGGTCAAAGGTGCCTCAAAGCCAGGCACCGTTTTGTAGTCGTCCACGGCTGCAGGCGGAGTCTCGGGATCGAGTTTCAGGGATCCTGGCACTGAGAGTGACAGACTGGGACATCAAACTTGTAAGACTATTTTCAAATGTAGCTGCTGCCATCAATTCACTAGTAACGTTTGTTTACCAAATGTCAAATTCTCCTAGTATCAGCGATCTCATCTTTATATTGTAAGTCCTGCAACTCATCCTATTTCCGAGCCACATTTATTCTATAGTTCCAATTTAATGCGACAGTACATTGTGTCTCCAGTATCATTATTCAAAATTAACTCATCGAGGTCTGTGCTCTACATCTTGCCCTGATCTATGTCTTGACCTCTCAAACGTTATTACCTGTGTCATGCTTGCTCAAAAATGTGCCTTAGAATATGGTGCTGTGAATTTCCAATCTCCCCGATCAAATTGGATCCCGCTTCTCAGCTCTTCTTTCTCATGCTCCTGTTAGCCTGCAATTGTCCAAATCAAAAATGTTATTTTCTTTTAACTGTCTTTCTTTTGAACCTCTAAATCGCTCGTGTTGCTAACCTAACCTAACCTTAAAGAAAGGACAAACAGATTACTCCCAATAGCTCCTCATTATTTACGAGTTAGCCCCCCTTTCTTGAACATTCTCTGATCCATGCCGTCTTCCTCCTCACACGCCTGCACCCACACAGGGTGTGCACATAAACGCGCGCACCGAGCACGCACACAACCGCACGTACACACACACAGACAAAGGGATTCGAATCCATCCCTCATGTAGCTTCTTTGCCACTTTTTATCGGTCAATACCACTCACAATTTGCGCTTCCACATCAGCATATACATTCCTTCAATCTCACTGCTTCAAACATTCACTGAGAAACTCACACTGTCCCTGCCCCGCCCGGGCCATAGCCGTGCGAGGGGGGGGGGTCGCGGCATCAATGTTGACCGGTTACAGGCTGGCCTTATCCTGCAACAATCATGATGCCGGCCCACCGCCCGCACGAGCATAGCACAGGCCCACGCGCACAGCCCAGACCCGCGACTACGCGCGAGTGCAGGCACGCTCATCAGTCTCAACCTCTCAAAGGGCAGGCCAACTTTGCTGTTGCGCCCTCCATCATGTTCACATTCGACATATTTCAATGTCTTCTACACAACATTTGTTGTCTCTTATTTTCATCCTATAAAGCCACTGTTCTAGTAACTTTCTGTCACACGCCTTATTTTCTCTACTGCCACACCTTGCTCATCTTAGTTTCTCTAACCAACTTAAACACACCATTGTCCACTTCTCAATTTCCCTATTATCGCTCAAAAGCCTCCTAAACATTCTCCATTACTGATTTCTTCCATAGAACACACATCTCATTCACACACACTCATATACACACCCACTCATGAGGATCCTCTGCGCGCACACACACTCTCCCCCCCAATTTGATTCATTTTGGATATTTTAGCGGTCTGATCTCTCACAGGAGGAACTGTTACCACCGGATATTTTTTGAGGAGCACTAGGTCCCTGACCTATCCGTAGTACACGCAAGTCCCTGACTTTACCGTACACGTTACACACGTAAGTTCCAAACTTATTCACCGTATGTATCTTAACTTCATGTACACCTTATTTGATCTGAACGACAGTCTCCTCTTAAATTTCCTGTTTCAATTTGCAGCATTTCGACTTATAGTAACAGGTATTCTGCTTACCTTATCGGTGATGAGCTCAGGGTTGAGGAGACGTCGTACCAGCTCAACGTTGTGCGCTTATTCCAAACGGTTCGCCGACCGGGAGACAGTGTCCCTGACACTGTCCGGTGTCTTGGCTAAAGACCACGAGTTGTCAATTACCCTTCTCTTGACATCACGTCCGCGGTCACCAAGAAATTGTTAAGGATGGAATTGCGTTAAATTGGTGCACGGAAACGGTGTGCTAGACTATGGTTTATCAGATTTGCATTGTTAAATGTAAAAATTAGAAATGATAGAATAATCTGAGGGTTGTGGTCAGAAACTCGTCCAACGAGGAGAGTGCCCAGCCCTCATAAAAATGTGAGAGTAAGAGAGAACATACATTGTAGAATTGGATAAAATTAAATTATGTTTGCAGATTTTAAATTTAGGAGGAATTATTGATTGGTTATGACATAAGACTATACAAGGACACATGTAAGGATAAGTCAAAGATTTGAATCACTTAGAGTTAAAAACAACAAATAAAAACGACATTGCAAGGGGGGCACTTTTTATCAAAAGAACACCAAGTAAAGTATCAAGTGGGCATTCGTGATTGGGATTAAATTAAGGATAAAATTAGGTCAATGATTAGAAATCAATGGTGCTCTACACAAAAAGGCTTAAATTTTAATGGGGAAATATTTGGAGTACTGTGTTGGTCTACATAGGTCATGGGCCTAGTTTATTTGGTTTTGATTGTGGTTTGGGTTTATTTTGTTTATTGTTAGGTTTTCCTTGTGTTTATTGTTAAGGTGTTCCTTGTTATTCTCTTATCCCCTGCATTGTAAATGTCTTCTTTATGCAGATAGGTTAACAGGCTAGGAATTTAGTGAGGAGATAATTGATCAATTGATGGGGGTTAATAATTGTCCAAATCCTAGTCACATGTTTTGAAGGACCACAGCATTATATTTAATTTGCAGGCCATTATTTCGTATGTGATGACAGTGTCTAGATAAGTAGACTGTTTTATCAAAAATGTGAGAGTGAAGGAGGAGGTTTGATTTGTAATTTGGCATTTGGGTGCCACTTTTAAGAGTCTGTGCAGGAGCATAGATTGTTTTTGTTTGTTTTTAAAGATATATTTAACAGTTTATCTCGGTGCAGTAAGGATATCGCAATTTTGAAAGACTTAAAATTAAAAGCAAATTTCCATTTTTATTCTGACACATGCCAGCTAACATGAGGATGGGAAATAAATAAAGGAATGAATACTAGCTCAAATGTGGCATGTGTTTTAAATTGGGCGATAAGACATTCACTTCCAAGCGCTATCCTTTAGCGCTGCTGACAATAATAACTTATGAGATGTTAAATCAAGGAGGAGTGTCATATTTGGAACACCGGCGCTGTATGACCTATAGATTGAACAATAACATTCACCGCATATACAACCATGTTGGTAGATTGTTAAATTACATTACAGTTCATTACAAAGGATTTCGGAACTTTATTTGATGATAAACACTGGAACAAGGATTTTAGCCGTGTTAATGGGTAGGGTGGATGGATTACTCAAAAAAAAAAAAAAAAAAAAGCTTTTGATAAGGGCGGCTTGATAGTAAGATGATGAGTGTGCGCAACTGATAGGATACAATATGTTAATGGGAAGATTTGGGGTGTAAGGAACAAATACTACACAGGAAGATTGATAACACGAAGATAGTTTTGTGAAATTTGTGTCCCAGTGTGTTCTGCCCTAGCGCATGGCACAAGTCCTGAACTGAGTCCTTGTACTCTACTGGCTGCCTCAAAATCAACAGAGGACTGTCCCTGGTCATGAGACACCTTTGACCTTTGGGAGAACAACAGGAACTATTATCATGCTTGAAGGGGGCAAGCACAGCTCTTCACAGGACAAGAACCAAATAGTTGGTGGAATACACACAGTTGCAGATCAAAAAGAAAATGGACTGAAAGAACAAAGACAAGATGGACGCATTTGAGAATGGCGGACGGTCCAGCCCTGAATCATCATCATGAGAATCTAAGAGGAGAGGCTGCTAAAGACTTGCACGAGTCACATGAAGTCAAACTGGACACATTGCTAAAGACTGCTGAAGCATTACAAAATTGGTGGAGTGTGGGACAAAAGGGATGGAAGTGTGTTTGGGTGCTGGGGCAGACATAACTGAGGAGTTTTGATAAAAGAGGGAATAATAAGGCTGCTTATTGACACTGAAACGGGGATAAAAAACATAATACATAGATATGGAAAGTGAAGATGCACTGACAAATTATACGACAGCGTGATCAGAAACTTTGTAAAGTGGACATTGATCAATAGAAATTAAATCATTTGAATCATAAATTTTTATATGTAACTTAGCATTTCGAAGACATAATTAATCTAACTGAAATAATGAAATTTTATAATTGGACCAGTGAAAATTTGGATTCGGGCAACAGAAGGCTGAATTGCTAAACTTAATTGACCTTTATCAAAACAACAGAATTTAATTACACATCCACTGCGACTGATTTATAGGATGCATATTTCAGCTTGAAGGGGTGAGGGGCCATAAGAAAGTTGGAATTCTGGATAGTCAGCAAAATAGTAATACAGTAGGGCTTTAAATAACCAATACAATGACATGACCCTTGTGACAATTGATTTAAATGGCAATTTATGATAGGCACTTGGGGTTAGGATTAACAATCCATCCATCCATCCATTACTGGTGCGGCTTGTCCTTACGAGGGCCACAGGTGATTAACAATAATAACTAGAATTATTCATTTCTGTAGAAATTGCGTGTGAAAGCGAAGAGGCTGAATAAAAATTCGGGGAAAGCTACAAGATTATGTTTAAATTTGGAACGTGTTGAATTGGCTAGAAAATTGATAAAAATATAGAAAGAATTTTGTAAAATTGGGCGTGAATTTTAAAGTTGAAAATTTGAAATTTTCCACAAGTGAGAAGTTTTGGAATAGGATGAACCGTTGAAAAATTGAAATGGGTTGAGTCAGTGGAAAAAAAAAAAAAAAAAAAGAAAAAAGGAAAACTAGAAGAAATTCGAAGGGAAAAAATGAAATTTTGCAAAATTTTACCGCAATGTTGGAAGTGAGGATGTGAAATTTGAATTTGAATCTAGGAGGTTAAAAGTGTAATGGAATAAATCAGATGAATTATGTGGAAGTAGTTAAGATAAAAATAAAATAAAAGGAAGAAGAATGCAGAAGAAGTTGAATAATAATAAAGTCAAGGCAATTCAAATTTATTTATATAGCCCACAAGCAAGTCTCAAAGGGCTCCAAATGTACAAAAATTGCCAATTTAAAATACAAGAACAATAAGTGTGAGGGCCACAATGATGATCATGACAGCAAAAATATTTCTAATTGGTTTTGATAGGTACAAAGGGGGAACATGGAAGAAGGTTTTCAAAATTTGTGATATAGCGTGACTCAATTATCAAGAGTAAGTATTTCTTTTTAATTCTAAGAATTGGCATCAACAAAAAATGAGAACGATAATCCAAGGTTATAGTGTAAGTGGCAGGAGGAAGCTGTGTATATTTTTTAAACATTATTTTCAGTATCATTATTTCTTAGGAGGGTCAGTAATGCTTGTGAGAAGATGAATGAAGGAACAAGGTAACAGTAAAAGGGAGTGCTCTAAAAATGTTTGGTTCTTTGCCAGAGGTAGTTATTTGGAGGGATGAATTTAAACTGAAAGCAAAATGGAACTGTTTAGTGGAAGAAATATGGGAAGGTGGAAATATTGAAGTTACAGCTCAACACAAAGTGTCAAATAGTCTAAGTGTGAGATGTGAGCAAACTAAATGGGGAGTTAAATCATGTTCCAGTATTATGCATATTGGCAAACGATGTGAGGACAGGAGACCAGACAATTAGATATTAATTTTGGATTTAAAATAAAAAAGGGAAATTTTAATTGAGGAGAAAATTTTGCGTAGGGAGGTTTTTTTTTTTACAATTTGATATTGTATGTTTTATGTGTGTGTTGTGGGATGACAGTTTGTCTGTAATGCTGTATGAAGGTCAAGTCTGTACTTGGGATTGGGTTTGTGTATTGTGAATGGTTAACATGATTCAAGGTTGGGGTGATGTGATCACAGCAGAGGATAACATTCCTCTCACCTGAAAAATATATAGATACTACAGATTTGAAAAAGCAAGATTGATCAGGGCTAATTTTGGACTAAATATGGGTTTAGGATTACTCTGGGGCACCATTGACAACAAAAGACTTCAATGGAGAAGCCCCATTTCAAGATTATGACCAGATGTGACTATACCAGCATTGGTATCAAGACTCTGAGCCAAGACAGTGTATGACAACAACTCTGGACTTACCTGACAGTGTGACGAAATGTATGTGACGGAATTTGTGATGACTTGCTTTGTTTTGATGTTTTACCTAATTGTATTGCAGCCTCTAACAGCAACCCAGGGAGCAGATTGTGCTTTATTTGTTAAACTTGCGTTTTCTTTGCAGGTTGTCAACTGCAGTCTTGGAGAATTTTGTGTCATGTCTGTGAACATGCATTAACAACTAACCCCTTACTTTTCATAATGAGTCTGTAAATGTGATCGGTTTCATGACAGGCTCGGCAGGCTCCAATTTTCTATTTCATGCGTTTGACATGCGCCCGTGTGTGGATTATTATTTTTATCATTATGAATTTTATTTTTTGGTATTATGGATGTTTATTGTACGGAGAGCTGCATGCACAGCTACAGGTGGGTGGTGGCTTTTGTTCATACAGCCATGTGAGATGCTGCCAGTCGAGTTTCAGGGACTGAGAATTGGTGATTCCAGGCTAGGATGGCATCTGGAGGTACACCGAAGTCCAGCTGGCGATGGGTATGTCACCATGGACACTGTTATTTTTACTTTATAACCATTGTGACACATTTTTTAGAATGTGTCAAAAGGGGGAGGTAGAAAAAAACCAAACAAAAAAAAAAACAAAGGGGGGAATTGTGAGATTTTAAGTGTTTTCAGATTTGATGTTTTTTAAGTCTTCAACATGCTGGACGGAGGAGAAGAAGCGGCTCGGCAGAGATGAAGTGAATGGGAGACAACATCATGAGATGGAGCCAAAGCCTGGTAACAAGTGTGAAGAGTTTCAAAATAGCTTATAATAAACTGTAGACCTTCACAAGATAGGATCAAATAGGTGGGAGAGTATTAAATGTAAAAAATTAGAACAATAACATACAGACTCCAAACGAATTGGGGACAGGTGGATTATGAACGTTAAAGTTTGAATAACACATTATTCACGTGATTCATTTGCAGGATAAACAATGGAAGGGATTGATAAACTGAACAAATTTAAGATGATTGCGGAAGTATTATGTCGGGAACAAATAGATTCGACAAGTTTTTTCCCTATAAAATGGTGCCGTTTGGGTTTGAAGTACATAGTCGCTTCAAAGGAGGAAAAGCATGATTTAAGATATGTGATTGATCAATGAGAAGGCTATCCCTTGTACCAGGGGGGTCAAACTCATTTGTTCACGGGCCGCAGTGTAGTCATAGCTTCTTTCGGAGGACCGGTATGACTGTCATACCCAAATAAATGTGTGAGCACCTCATAGAGTAAAAGCTACAAAACAAACTGGCAAGTAACTTGCTTTCAAATCAGAGAAATAAAAACCGGTCTAATATTTAAAAATCAAATATTATTAAAAGTGAAGACAATTTGCAATTCGAGTAATGACACGTGAATAAAAAGCACAATTTGTCTGCGCGGGCCGCATAAAATCATGTGTCGGGCTGCATCTGGCCCCCAGGCCTTGAGTTTGACACCTGTGCCTTATACAAAGGTAAAGTAGGATTAGAATTTGATAAAACAGATATGGACATCATCATATTCCATTAGAGTTTAAATTGCTTGCAATACAATTACAAATTAGTTAACACCTGTGTGATTGATTTATTGATTGATTGATTGATTGATTGATTGATTGATTGATTGATTGATTGATTGGTTTATTGATTGAGTGATTCATTGAGTGACTGACTGAAGGGCTGAGTGACCGAATGGGCAATTGTTCGATGTCTGTCTATATGTATGTACTATATATGTATGTATGTATTTCGTTATTTGTTTTACGTATGTAATTCGTTATTTGTTTATGTATTTCTCTTTCACATTTTCTTTCTCATCTTCCACATCTTTCGGCTGCTCCTGTTAGGGGCCGCGACTGCAGAGCGATCATTTCCATATCTTTCTGTACCACCAACCATCTGCATGTCCTATCTTTGTCTCTGCCACACTCTCCATTATTTTGGCCAGTAGATTTCCAAGCCTCGCTTCTAACATTCTTTCCGATAACTTCATGCTTTGCTTAATCAACATAACAACACCTCTGTAGCTACTACAGTTCTGCGCATCGCCATGGTCTGAAATAAGGAATAGAAGTGAACACCTTTCCGGGGAACTTCTCGCTTTTTAAAAATCTCCCCTGCCATCTCTCCTTGATAGTTCCATGCTGTCACTGGAATGTCGTCTAGGCCAATTGCCTTTCCACTCTCCATCTTTTACAAATGTCTGGGTATGAATTTTATCTATATTTATTTTTCTCACTCATTGGCGGCTCCACAGAGGGACGTGGTGTGCCAACAGAGGGACCCTGGTGGCATCAACGATTTTGGTGACCTCAGTAAAACTGAGGTCAACAGAGGGAGTGAAGGAATGAGGTCGAAATACAAAAAGTCCTGCCTCGTTACAAAAACAGATATGCTCAAACCTCATTGAATAAAGTACGTACATAAGCAGACAAGTATATTCACATATTAAATAAATAAAAGAAACATTTGAAGCATATAATTATACCTACACACCAAATCAATAAAGAAGACATAACTAAACATTTTTGATAAGTGGTGATGAGAAAGGTTTTTATAACTTTATGATCTGATATATATATTTCTGAGGACTTTGAAATAACAAATGACTTTTGATATATTGCCTAAATAGCTTAATGACCCTTAAGGAACTGTGGAATGCATGCCTGATGTTTTTTCTCTGAATCATGGACACGGCCAGAGTCGTCTTGACCGTTCAGTACTTGATTGTATCTTATGTTTTGACTAATGCTAGACGCCAGTTTTTGATTACTACTGAACGCTCTGCACAGAGGGAAATAGTTTGCCTAACAAAGAAAAGATACGGTTGAATGCGGTACGACAGTGTATGTCCAAGATTGGAGAAGAATGTTCACAGGAAGGTCACGTGGAGATAAAACCAGTGGGTGCCAGAAGGAGCCACCCGAGAACTCGGCCAAAGATGATCGCCAAGGCCGAGAGACGGGATGGAAGACAACAGCCCCCTCCACACACACACACACACACACACACACCAACAGCCCCCCACCAACACACCGAATCGCCCATAACCAGCACCACTCCCATGGAAGCAGACTCTCCTTCGAACTTGCCCCACTCCGAAGACTCATCGCCCATCAATCCCAGCCCACAATGTGCTACTGAATATAAAACTGATCTAACAACCTTGGACTTTGCCTTTTCTGAATGGAGACTTTCCGCTCTTGAAGGGCCCAGCGCTGTATTGTACTTTCCTGAAAACAGAGCTTTTTGAACAATAATTGTGATTGAACTCAACCAATCTGTCTAAGTCTAATTTCTGCTTCAGTGTCTTTGCATTTTCCTAAATCTGAAGAAATCAAACGAGCACGCAGTGAGTAAATTGGATAACAGGTGATTGGCAAAGGCTTTTGCCGTGAGGCGCAGATAACGCGCTCCCTAAATTGTGGACAAAATCCAACAGTATGTATGTTATATGTTATGTGTTATGTGAGTGAGCTGTATAGGATTATATTGATAGATGTTTCTTTTATTTAGCCTATTATTATTAATATACTTATACCAGTGATGAGCCCAATCCAATATATTATGTCATATGTCATCTGATGGCGCCGCGGATGGCCGCCACGGTGAGTCGCTCTCTGTTTCTTTGTCTTATTTTGTGTGTTTTCTGTGTCTTCTGCTGTCCATCCCGGATCACTTTTACGAGAGAAGCACTGTTAAACATTGGTCAGTCTTCTTCTGGTATTTTCTCTCCTGTTCTCTCTGATTCAGACTGTTTGTGGGAGATTTTAGCCAGAGCGGCGGTGCTATACAAGCTAGCGCGACGGCGGCGACGCGGAAAACGAGCCAAAGCCCTCGTAAAGCTGAGGCAGAGAGGGTTCCGTTCTGCCCTACCGTCAATTCATCTGGCGAATGTCCGCTCCCTGGCGAACAAGATGGACGAACTGCTGCTCCTCACTTCAAGGAACACGGACTTCAGCAGATCCGCCGCGCTGTGTTTTGTTGAGACGTGGCTTAGCGAACGAACCCCCCACCACGCCATGGAGTTAGCTGGGTTTCGGCTAACGCGTGCAGATCGCAGCGCGGAGCTCTCCGGAAAATCAAAGGGAGGTGGTCTCTGTTTCTACATTAATGAACGTTGGTGTACCGATGTCATGGTGTTGAAAGAGTTTTGCAGCACTCTCCTAGAAACACTTTTATAAACTGCCGGCCGTTCTATTCACCACGGGAGTTCTCCTCGATCGTCATGGCGGCTGTTTACATTCCACCACACGCACGTGCGAGTGAAGCCACGCAGATGCTGGCTGACCAGGTGACAGACATGGAGAAACTTCTACCAAATTCACTAATCATTGTTCTGGGTGATCTTAACAGGGCGAACTCGCACACGAACTCCCCAGATACAGACAGCACATAACGTGTCCCACCAGAGGGGCACAGACACTGGACCACTGCTACACCGTAATTAGGATGCATACCACTCTGTGGCTCGTGCAGCTTTAGGACTCTCGGACCACTGTCTAGTTCATCTGATCCCGGCCTACAGACAGAAACTAAAAACTTCTAAGCCTGTGGTGAGGACTGTAAGGAAGTGGACAGTGGAGTCAAGGCAGGACCTCCAAGCCTGCTTTGACTGCACTGATTGGAGAGTTTTTGAAGCTGCAACTTCAGACCTGCATGAACTCACTGACACTGTCACATCATACATCAGTTTTTGTGAGGATCTGTGTGTGCGCAGACTAAGACCTTCTACACGTACAACAACGACAAACCTTGGTTTACACCGAACAGTGTGGAAAGGTCTGCAGAGCATCACGGGCTTCAAGAAACGAACCCCCCGTCCTGTGGAGAGCCCAAGGCTCGCTAACCAGCTAAACAGGTTCTACTGCAGGTTTGATCGGTCCTCCCACACAACGGGACCTCCTGCAGCACAATCTACATACTCACCTCCCCCCACAACTGCTCTGTCCACACCTCCATCACCGTGGTCACCGACTCTCTCTCTTGCAGAGGTCGCGCCCGCACTCCAGAGCCGCGAGGAGGAAGTGCGCCAGATGTTCCGGAGACAAAAGATCAGGAAGGCACCGGGCCCAGACGGCGTGTCACCTTCCTGCTTGAAAGTCTGCGCTGAGCAGCTGGCGCTCACCTTTGCACGGATCTTCAACCAATCCCTGGAGCTGTGTGAGGTGCCCTCGTGCTTCAAGAGCTCCACCATCGTTCCAGTGGCCAAGAAGCCCGCCATCACAGGTCTGAATGACTCGCAATAGACATGTTGCACTGACATCTGTGGTCATGAAATCTTTCGAGAGGTTAGTGCTGAACCACCTGAAGGATGTCACGGGCCCCCTGCTGGACCCCCTCCAGTTTGCCTACCGGGCAAACAGGTCGGTGGATGATGCGGTCAACATGGGACTGCACTACATCCTGCAACACCTGGACACCCCAGGAAAGTACGCCAGGATCCTGTTTGTGGACTTCAGCTCGGCGTTCAACACCATCGCTCCTGACATCCTCCAACAGAAGCTCATCCAGCTCGCGGTGCCTGCCTCCACCTGTCAGTGGATCACCAGCTTCCTGACCAACATGAGACAGCGTGTGAGGCTGGGGAGCATCACATCTGACACCCTGACCACCAATACCGGAGCCCCTCAGGGGTGCGTCCTCTCCCCACTGCTCTTCTCCCTCTACACCAACGATTTCTCCGCAAATTACTCTTCTGTGACGCTCCTGAAGTATGCAGACGACACCACTCTCATCGGACTGATCCGGAACGGTGATGAGACTGCGTACAGACAGGAGGTGGAGCAGCTGGTCCACTGGTGCAGCCAAAACCACCTGGACCTGAACCCGCTCAAGACCGTGGAGATGACAGTGGACTTCAGGTGAGGCCCTTCACCACTTTCACCCCTCACTATCCGCAGTAATACTATTCTCTCATCAGACACCTTCAAGTTCCTGGGAACCACAATCTCGGGACCTGAAATGGACCGACTCTGTCCGGAAGAAGGCCCAGCAGAGGCTGTACTTCCTGAGACAGCTCAAGAAGTTCAACCTGCCGCGGGAGCTGCTGAAGACTGCCATCATCCAGTCTGTCCTCTGCACCTCCATCACTGTCTGGTTTGGATCGGCCTCCAAACAAGACAAGCACAGACTGCAACGGACAATAAGGACTGCAGAAAAGATAATTGGAGTCAACGTCCCATCTATCCAAGACTTTAAAGGGAAATGTGCTTTCGGGAGTTTGCAAACATATTTTAAGGTTGTGTTAAACTTATAATCATATTAATATCTAGTATTGGAGTGCTCGTGTGGATTGGTGGGTGGCGAAGAATGTGCAGGCAAACTGCATGAACTTGTTTTCGTTGAAGTGTTGTGGATATGCCCAGACAGGGAGTACCGGACGAGAACACCTCAAGGTCGTTGAGAAACGAGAACAACAGCACGTCTATGTGGCCGGGCTCCGCGGGGAAATCCAACCACCTGACCTCAGCGATAACACCGACACGGGGAGGAGATGGCCATCGACCAATCATCTCACAATATTTTGCATGCTTTAATATTCATATTGTGTTTCTTTAAAACTGGGAATGTGTCGTCTTTTGGTGGTCACAAAAACGCACGCGTTTTAGTGTGATGGACCCGGGACCCAGGCCTGTATTAGTGCGCTTTGTCAGGAATAAACAATTGGTAAATTTGGTCTGATTGATCTACTGGTCTTCTCTTTGACAGAACAAACTCGCAAAATTGTTAAGTGCGCCAGTGTGTGGATTAGGACATAGC
Organism: Syngnathus scovelli; assembly: GCF_024217435.2. Lineage (NCBI taxonomy): Eukaryota > Metazoa > Chordata > Actinopteri > Syngnathiformes > Syngnathidae > Syngnathus > Syngnathus scovelli. The sequence goes on along the minus strand of NW_026061381.1, from coordinate 826,343 downwards.
AATTTGTGTGTTAAGTGTTGATCACAATTTGGAGTCAGATCAATAACTAAAATCCGTAACCTAACAATTTACTGTTGTTTATTTTCTTATTTATTTAAGTAAAGAAGTTTTTTATGTGCTTGTACAAATTTGTTAAACTTGATTTCTTTTCTACCAATATCACATGTAGGTTTTTTTACACATGTAAAAAAGCCGTTTGGAGCTCCTCTTCCTCTCTGCCATCATGCAGCCACCACGACTCAGAGTCATCAGCGCTGCTGAACGAGAGCGCGCGCGGAGGGGGGCGGGGAATTAACAAATAGAGCACGAGAGAGCAGTGTGGGGCTCAGACACGCCAGACAGTGAAGGAGGAACGTTGTTGCGCGAGCAGTATGATTTAACGGGGGTGGTGTACTGAATTTGGAGAAAATAAACTGAAACTAAAGTATCGAGCTCATCACGCAAGTATTGATCAATACCAATACCAACGTTGGTATTGATACTATACTATACGAGCGTCATGTGTGAAGGGACACGGCGACGGATGTAATTGGGAGAGAATTGCCATTTTTAAAAATATTTTTCCAAATAAATTCTTACTTATTTTTGCGGGCTCGACTGGGAAAACATGTCACGTGACCGGGACGAGCGTCTTGACCAGAATGAGTTGATCGTCGATTAAAACTCGTCGGGGGGTTGGGGACCCCTTTCATATACTACACATTGAAACAATACTTTAGCGACTGTATTTGCTATAAACAAAATAAAAAAAAACTGGGTCACGTAAATCGGCGGATGACGTTGCTGCTAATGATTTTCAACATCCACGAGGTGTCAGTGCTGAGCGACACAATCAACAGATAGGGAATGTATTTGCAATAATTTAATAAACCGGGTCACCTAAATCCACGGATGACTTCGCTGGTAATTAGTTTATGCATCCACTAGGTGTCAGTGTTGAACGACAGAATCAACAGCTAGGGAACTTATTTGCAATAGAAATTTAATAAACTGGGTCACCTAAATACGCGGATGACTTTGCTGGTAATAATTTTCAACATCTACCAGGTGCTGAGCGACAGAATCAACAGATAGGGAATGTAAAGCTTATCACCCAACATGTTGCACATTTAGCACATTTAGGAAAGACCGAGTTACTTTTTCTGGTTTTGTTGTAGCTTATGTGGTTATCAAGCCAACGCATGAAAGAAAAACTAAATACGGCCGAATAAATTGACACCCGTAAGGCGGCGGGCCCTGACAACATCCCGGGTCGAGCGCTGAAGGACTGAGCTGGGGAGCTGTCGGGTGTCTTCACGGACATCTTTAACGTTTCCCTGCAGCAGGCCATCGTCCCCTCGTGTTTCAAGGCTGCCACCATCGTTCCTGTGCCGAAGAAACCTGCACCGTCCTGCTTCAATGACTACCGCCCTGTGGCACTGACGCCCATCATCATGAAGTGCTTTGAGCGGCTGGTCATGGAGCACATCAAGTCCGTTCTCCCCCCCACCATTGACCCTTTCCAGTTTGCGTACCGTGCCAAGCGGTCCTCTGAGGATGCCATCTGCTCTGCCCTCCACTCGGCCCTCACCCACCTGGAGAGAAAGGACTCATATGTGAGGTTGCTGTTTGTGGACTTCAGCTCTGCCTTCAACACCATTGTGCCGCAACGACTCATCTGCAAACTCGACGAGCTGGGCCTCAGTACCTCCCTCTGCAACTGGCTACTGGACTTCCTCTGTCAGAGGCCTCAGGTGGTGCGTGTTGTCGACAAAATCTCCGCCAGCATCACGCTGAGCACGGGGGCCCCCCAGGGCTGCGTGCTCAGTCCATTGCTCTTCACCCTGATGACGCATTACTGCACTGCGACCTACAGCAACAACCGCATAGTGAAGTTTGCTGACGACACGACTCTGGTGGGTCTCATCACGAAGGGCGACGAGACTCGGTACAGGTCGGAAATGGACCTTCTGACCACGTGGTGCAGGGACAACAACCTCCTGCTGAACGTCAATAAGACCAAGGAAATCATTGTTGACTTCCGGAAGGGTCACACAACACACCTGCCGCTGATCATCGACGGTGCTGTGGTGGAGAGGGTGAGCTGCACCAAGTTCCTGGGGGTGCACATCAGTGAGGACCTCTCCTGGTCCGCAAACACCTCGTCACTGGCAAAGAAAGCTCAGCGCCGCCTGTACTTCCTGCGGAAGCTCAGGCGTGCATGTGCTCCTCAGGCAGTCCTGTCTACATTCTACCGTGGCACCATTGAGAGCGTCTTCACCAGTTGCATCGCTGTCTGGGGTGGTAACTGCACTGAACAGAACTTGAAGGCCCTGCAGCGCATAGTGAATACGGCTGGTAAGATTATTGGTGCTTCACTCCCCTCCCTGAAGGACATTTACACCTCCCATCTCGCCCGCAAGACAACCTCGATTGCCAGAGATGTGAGTCACCCGGCTCACTCTTTGTTTGACCTTCTGCCCTCTGGGAAGAGGTACAGGAGCCTGCGCTCCCGCACCACCAGACTCGCCAACAGCTTCTTTCTGTTAGGGCCCTGAACTCGCTACCCCCTTCTGCGTAGCGTGCGGCACTGTTGCGCTATTTTCGGGAATGTCTGCTGTACGCACACTTGCTCCTTTTTTTTCTGCTCCTCTTATTTATTTATTTATTGTTGTGTTATTTATTCATTATTTATTCAGCACGCTTTTGTTATACTTGTTTACTTGTTTGTCTGTTGTGAGCCATGTCTTGTCACCGTGGGATGGGGGGAACGAAATTTCGATTTCTTTGTGTGTCTTTAGCATGTGGAGAAATTGACAATAAAGCTGACTTTGACTTTGACTTTGAAATGGTATTTTGGTGTCGGAATTGTCAATAACAATTTATCACAATTAAAAAAAAATATTGTTGGAAAAATATGGGGGAAAAAATGAAAGCATCTATTGAATTGATACAACTCTATCCATCCATCCATCCATCCATCCATCCATCCATCCATCCATCCATCCATCCATCCATCCATCCATCCATCCATCTTCTTCCGCTTATCCGGGATCGGGTCACGGGGGCATTAGCTTTAGGAGGGACTCCCAGACTTCCCTCTCCCCAGCCACTTCATCCAGCTCATCCCGGGGATCCCAAGGCGTTCCCAGACCAGCTGAGAGACATAGTCTCTTCAGCGCGTCCTGGGTCGTCCCCGGTGTCTCCTACCGGTCGGACATGCCCGGAACACCTCCCCAGGGAGGCGTCCAGGAGGCTTCCTGATGAGATGCCCGAGCCACCTCATCTGGCTCCTCTCAACGTGGACGAGCAGCGGGAGTCTCTCCCGGATGACCGAGCTTCTCACCTTATCTCTAAGGGAGAGCCCGGACACCCTGCGGAGTATACTCATTTCAGCTGCTTGTACCCTGGATCTCGTTCTTTGGGTCACGACATTGATACTAATACATAACTAATTACTAGAACTAATACATTTAATATAATGACGCAACACACAATTTATACACGGACAACTAAATATAACTAAGTGGTGAAATATATGATCATAATTTAGATTAAATTAATTTAATTCAATGAAAAAAAATTAAACAATGACTATTTTGTGCATTTAACTTTAAACTTTAATAAGAGAACATTTTAAACAGAACAATAAACAAGTAACAAGAAATACAAACAATAGAACAAAAAATAAAACAAAATTACCACAAAAACCCCCTCTGGGGGAAAATTAGGGCCGTCGGGGAATCTTTGGTTTCACGTAGTCAATGGAACCCTTTTGGTGGCATTTGTGGCGTCCATGAGCTCCACTTGCTCTCTTTTTATTTTAAAGGCCACAACATGAAACGCCTCTTCTTCCAGTTTCTGCGTAAAGAAGTGTCATGATAATTTATTAAGTGTTTAAAACACCACGAGAAAACATGATGGATGGATGGATGGATGGATGGATGGATGGATGGATGGATGGATGGATGGATGGATGGATGGATGGATGGATGGATGGATGGATGGATGGATGGATGGGTAAGTAAGTAGGTAGGTCAGACAGACAGACAGACAGACAGACAGACAGACAGACAGATAGATAGATAGATAGATAGATAGATAGATAGATAGATAGATAGATAGATAGATAGATAGATAGATAGATAGATAGATAGATAGATAGATAGATAGATAAGATGGATTGATCGATCGATAAATTAAAACCTAAAACAGTTTGATTAATTTAATGACCATAATGTCAACCACAATGATTTTATACAGTTAAGGAAGCAAGTGAAATTGTATGTCTTCCTGATAGGGCTGTATCTGAGACAAAATCTTATAAAGTTGATGATCCAGATTTTGAGAAAACTCCTAAAACAGAATCTGACTTCAGCCTTGATGATGATGAGCCACTGATAGCAGTGCATCCCAAGTAAATAACAGTATTGATTCAATTTAGAATACCTTCGTTTATACACATAGGAAAAAACTGCTTGCTTTTGGTACCTTTATCACAGTATTTTCTGTGGAGTGGAGCTCCACGCCTCCAGAACAGGATGTCTTCAGGTGCGTCATGGACAGCCGCTGTCCGACTGTTACCTGGAAAAGGTTGGTCTCTCGCCACCTGACCACCTTTATTTCCCTTTGATCCTATAATGAAAATGTCAAATTAGTACTAGCTGTTGAAATGTAGATCTAGACTACAATTACTAAGGCAACAAAGCTAGAGACATACTCAAGAAACTGGTGTCAAATTTCTGTCCTACAAAACCAGTGTCTTGCATGTTTAGACGTCTCCCTCCTCTAATATACATGATTGTATGCAAACTGCATGGGTGATATTAGAGGAGTGAGCTATCTAAAGCTTGGAAGGGATCAGGCCTTGATGCCCTAAGGCAGGGGTCCTTATATTTCTGACACGTAACGGGTCCGTGGTGCAAAAGAGGTTGGGGACCACTGCCCTAAGCGACCTTACTCAAGTAAAATGTGAGTGTGTGTGATATATCTATATTTAGACACACACACACGCACACAATGTTAGAGGGAGAAATTGTTTACTTTTTTTAAACAAAAGATGCCCAATAGGACCGAAACCCCACGTGTCAGCACCATCTTGATGGCGGATCTAAAACAGAAAGAGATTAATAAACATCAATACTTCATGAAAGAGAGGTAGCGAAAAGAGAGAGATTGATTTTACAGTAGAGACAATGCCGTCTGTCGTAAACAGGACATGGCGGATGTCCTTCAAGGCTTTGTCAATGCTTGGAGGGTACAGCAGAGCTGTCCCCTTCACCTCCAAATCTGGCGTCACCTCCATCCCTCCAGCCACGTAAATGGTGGTGTTGTGCCGGGAGAAGAGGACCCCTTCTTCTCTTCCCCGGCCACAATTAATAAAGCGAAAAGTACTTCCGACAGAGATGAAATTCTCAAACAGAACAAATTTGCACAGATGGTGGCCATCACAGAAGGCCACCACTGTGTCATAGTGGGAGGCCCCAGCCTCCACCGTGCCATCCTCTTTTAGGACCCATCTTGTATATTTCGTCATGGTTTTTAAGGCCACCACTTTGGCCGTGAGCGCCGCCGGCAATTGATGGAGCGTCCAGAGGTTTTCCACTTTGAAAATAAAAATAATAACTGGTCAGCAGAGATATAATTATTATAGCACTTATATATGGTTTAATTAGTCTACATAATGACAGAAATTGATTTCATAAAATAGCTGTCAAACTTGGATCAAGGAGAGGACTCGGATGCAGAGTGACAACAAAAAAGGAATTTATTCTAACAGGCTGGAGTCAGCAAAAAAAACAAAAGAGGGAAAACGAGGTGGCAAAAAACAAAAACTGAAATACACAGAGCTTAGGCTTGATGACAAAGGTTTCTTCAATAACTAGGTTCTCAAAAAGGACTCTTTAACTGACGATCGCTGGTGCTCTGGACGGGACAAGACACACTGGCACAAGACAAGGGGAAGACTCTGACTAAATACACAGAGAAGGGTAAGGGCACAGGTGCAGACAATTGGGATTAAGGAAGGCAAGCAGACTGACGCACAGAGGAAGGACCCACGAACTGAAACGAGAGGAGAGTTACTTATCAAAATAAAACAGGAAGTGACAATACGACAAAAAAGACAAAACAACAAGGACCTACAAAACATAACGGCATGAGACATACCTCTGGCCGCATAATTCCCGAGTGACTTCTTCGAAGGGCTTCAAAATGTCACAGGCCTGCTTTATTCCCTCCCATTCCTCTGGTGTTAGGATTGATAATTTTGGATTTGCAAGTGCTAAAGTTGTAATTATTGCATCTTTGTTCACAAGAGTACTTTGGATCATGTAGAACAGGGGTGCTCAATACGTCGATCGCGATCGACCAGTCGATCGCCAAGCTACTACTGATCGATCGCATGACGTTTAAAAAAAAAGAAAAATGCTGTATGCTAGAATCCAGCCCATCGCTTGATTGACATACAGGTAGGCCTGTCGGGAGGCAATCACAGTGAACCGCACATGAGCAATAGACAGTGACTACAACCCCTCACCGCAGCATGTTTAACGGCCACGCACACACAAACCGCCAACGTTTATAAGCTTATCAACGCACGCACTCGCTTTTTTTCTTTTCTCCCAGCCGGTGTTACATGTCAACTTGCTCCCATGTTATCTTGCTCCCCGTCTCGAGTTACGACTGTTAGGGTAAAGCGAGTTGCGCAGTTTTGTGTTTCGCGAAAGAATTTCATTGTACGAAGAAAAGTGCTTTCCTTTTGTACACATGACAATAAACACTTTGAATCTTGCAGATTTGTCACAAGCGACGTCGAACTTGCCTGATTGCAAACTGTTCAAATTCTCAATAAAAACGTTGAACGAAATGTCTCGTTTACATTTTGGACTGGCTGCAAGAAATAGCAAACACTAAAAAAAAAAATGAAAAAATAGAACAGTTATAAGCGGGATTTGAACCCGTGACGCAAAGAAATAAAGCACAGCTCACTTGCCACCGCCTAAACCGCTGTGCTATCGTACACGCACTGCAACAGGAACAAATTATCTTAAATATAGCCAAAACTAAATTACTCGGCGAGGGTACGTGTTGATGTGATGCCTTGTGTCTACCCGCCCATGTTAACTGGCTCCTCGGAACCAACTTGACATGGTCGCGTTCCCAGGCTCCACACCAAACTCGCAGCAGGGAATCATGCATTTATGACATGATCAACTTTCTAGACACATAAGGAATGGGTTCAAGCACTAAAGCAGTGGTGTTATATTGATCGGCTTTGTGTATTAATAGGAGTGTGGAGAGAACAGAATTTCACAAATGGTTGTCTGTCATGCGATGCGACGCGTGGTGGGTGAGCGGTGTGATATACAAAGGTTTACCGCTGAAAAGATGGTACACTTGCACAGCCCCCCAACCAAGGATGATTTACTGTTCTGCTAAGTTTAATATCAGAGCACTCTTTGCACAATGTTGACATTCAAAAGTCTTTAGAGGCATTTGAACACACGCGCGCCCAATGTTCAAGTTTGTTTGCACCACCATGTCAGGGATGATGTCATTGCATGGATTTTGAAATAGTAGTGTAAGGACCGTTAAAATGTGATGAATAATTAGAGACAAACAACTGAAAAGTCAATAAAGGTGAATTTTACTTGTGTAACACAAACATAATGTAATACAATACATGAAACGCCTCTTCTTCCAGTTTCTGCGTAAAGAAGTGTCATGATAATTTATTAAGTGTTTAAAACACCACGAGAAAACATGATGGATGGATGGATGGATGGATGGATGGATGGATGGATGGATGGATGGATGGATGGATGGATGGATGGATGGATGGATGGATGGATGGATGGATGGATGGATGGATGGATGGGTAAGTAAGTAGGTAGGTCAGACAGACAGACAGACAGACAGACAGACAGACAGACAGATAGATAGATAGATAGATAGATAGATAGATAGATAGATAGATAGATAGATAGATAGATAGATAGATAGATAGATAGATAGATAGATAAGATGGATTGATCGATCGATAAATTAAAACCTAAAACAGTTTGATTAATTTAATGACCATAATGTCAACCACAATGATTTTATACAGTTAAGGAAGCAAGTGAAATTGTATGTCTTCCTGATAGGGCTGTATCTGAGACAAAATCTTATAAAGTTGATGATCCAGATTTTGAGAAAACTCCTAAAACAGAATCTGACTTCAGCCTTGATGATGATGAGCCACTGATAGCAGTGCATCCCAAGTAAATAACAGTATTGATTCAATTTAGAATACCTTCGTTTATACACATAGGAAAAAACTGCTTGCTTTTGGTACCTTTATCACAGTATTTTCTGTGGAGTGGAGCTCCACGCCTCCAGAACAGGATGTCTTCAGGTGCGTCATGGACAGCCGCTGTCCGACTGTTACCTGGAAAAGGTTGGTCTCTCGCCACCTGACCACCTTTATTTCCCTTTGATCCTATAATGAAAATGTCAAATTAGTACTAGCTGTTGAAATGTAGATCTAGACTACAATTACTAAGGCAACAAAGCTAGAGACATACTCAAGAAACTGGTGTCAAATTTCTGTCCTACAAAACCAGTGTCTTGCATGTTTAGACGTCTCCCTCCTCTAATATACATGATTGTATGCAAACTGCATGGGTGATATTAGAGGAGTGAGCTATCTAAAGCTTGGAAGGGATCAGGCCTTGATGCCCTAAGGCAGGGGTCCTTATATTTCTGACACGTAACGGGTCCGTGGTGCAAAAGAGGTTGGGGACCACTGCCCTAAGCGACCTTACTCAAGTAAAATGTGAGTGTGTGTGATATATCTATATTTAGACACACACACACGCACACAATGTTAGAGGGAGAAATTGTTTACTTTTTTTAAACAAAAGATGCCCAATAGGACCGAAACCCCACGTGTCAGCACCATCTTGATGGCGGATCTAAAACAGAAAGAGATTAATAAACATCAATACTTCATGAAAGAGAGGTAGCGAAAAGAGAGAGATTGATTTTACAGTAGAGACAATGCCGTCTGTCGTAAACAGGACATGGCGGATGTCCTTCAAGGCTTTGTCAATGCTTGGAGGGTACAGCAGAGCTGTCCCCTTCACCTCCAAATCTGGCGTCACCTCCATCCCTCCAGCCACGTAAATGGTGGTGTTGTGCCGGGAGAAGAGGACCCCTTCTTCTCTTCCCCGGCCACAATTAATAAAGCGAAAAGTACTTCCGACAGAGATGAAATTCTCAAACAGAACAAATTTGCACAGATGGTGGCCATCACAGAAGGCCACCACTGTGTCATAGTGGGAGGCCCCAGCCTCCACCGTGCCATCCTCTTTTAGGACCCATCTTGTATATTTCGTCATGGTTTTTAAGGCCACCACTTTGGCCGTGAGCGCCGCCGGCAATTGATGGAGCGTCCAGAGGTTTTCCACTTTGAAAATAAAAATAATAACTGGTCAGCAGAGATATAATTATTATAGCACTTATATATGGTTTAATTAGTCTACATAATGACAGAAATTGATTTCATAAAATAGCTGTCAAACTTGGATCAAGGAGAGGACTCGGATGCAGAGTGACAACAAAAAAGGAATTTATTCTAACAGGCTGGAGTCAGCAAAAAAAACAAAAGAGGGAAAACGAGGTGGCAAAAAACAAAAACTGAAATACACAGAGCTTAGGCTTGATGACAAAGGTTTCTTCAATAACTAGGTTCTCAAAAAGGACTCTTTAACTGACGATCGCTGGTGCTCTGGACGGGACAAGACACACTGGCACAAGACAAGGGGAAGACTCTGACTAAATACACAGAGAAGGGTAAGGGCACAGGTGCAGACAATTGGGATTAAGGAAGGCAAGCAGACTGACGCACAGAGGAAGGACCCACGAACTGAAACGAGAGGAGAGTTACTTATCAAAATAAAACAGGAAGTGACAATACGACAAAAAAGACAAAACAACAAGGACCTACAAAACATAACGGCATGAGACATACCTCTGGCCGCATAATTCCCGAGTGACTTCTTCGAAGGGCTTCAAAATGTCACAGGCCTGCTTTATTCCCTCCCATTCCTCTGGTGTTAGGATTGATAATTTTGGATTTGCAAGTGCTAAAGTTGTAATTATTGCATCTTTGTTCACAAGAGTACTTTGGATCATGTAGAACAGGGGTGCTCAATACGTCGATCGCGATCGACCAGTCGATCGCCAAGCTACTACTGATCGATCGCATGACGTTTAAAAAAAAAGAAAAATGCTGTATGCTAGAATCCAGCCCATCGCTTGATTGACATACAGGTAGGCCTGTCGGGAGGCAATCACAGTGAACCGCACATGAGCAATAGACAGTGACTACAACCCCTCACCGCAGCATGTTTAACGGCCACGCACACACAAACCGCCAACGTTTATAAGCTTATCAACGCACGCACTCGCTTTTTTTCTTTTCTCCCAGCCGGTGTTACATGTCAACTTGCTCCCATGTTATCTTGCTCCCCGTCTCGAGTTACGACTGTTAGGGTAAAGCGAGTTGCGCAGTTTTGTGTTTCGCGAAAGAATTTCATTGTACGAAGAAAAGTGCTTTCCTTTTGTACACATGACAATAAACACTTTGAATCTTGCAGATTTGTCACAAGCGACGTCGAACTTGCCTGATTGCAAACTGTTCAAATTCTCAATAAAAACGTTGAACGAAATGTCTCGTTTACATTTTGGACTGGCTGCAAGAAATAGCAAACACTAAAAAAAAAAATGAAAAAATAGAACAGTTATAAGCGGGATTTGAACCCGTGACGCAAAGAAATAAAGCACAGCTCACTTGCCACCGCCTAAACCGCTGTGCTATCGTACACGCACTGCAACAGGAACAAATTATCTTAAATATAGCCAAAACTAAATTACTCGGCGAGGGTACGTGTTGATGTGATGCCTTGTGTCTACCCGCCCATGTTAACTGGCTCCTCGGAACCAACTTGACATGGTCGCGTTCCCAGGCTCCACACCAAACTCGCAGCAGGGAATCATGCATTTATGACATGATCAACTTTCTAGACACATAAGGAATGGGTTCAAGCACTAAAGCAGTGGTGTTATATTGATCGGCTTTGTGTATTAATAGGAGTGTGGAGAGAACAGAATTTCACAAATGGTTGTCTGTCATGCGATGCGACGCGTGGTGGGTGAGCGGTGTGATATACAAAGGTTTACCGCTGAAAAGATGGTACACTTGCACAGCCCCCCAACCAAGGATGATTTACTGTTCTGCTAAGTTTAATATCAGAGCACTCTTTGCACAATGTTGACATTCAAAAGTCTTTAGAGGCATTTGAACACACGCGCGCCCAATGTTCAAGTTTGTTTGCACCACCATGTCAGGGATGATGTCATTGCATGGATTTTGAAATAGTAGTGTAAGGACCGTTAAAATGTGATGAATAATTAGAGACAAACAACTGAAAAGTCAATAAAGGTGAATTTTACTTGTGTAACACAAACATAATGTAATACAATACAACATAAATTAGACTCGCACGAGGAAGCTGTCTCCCTTGACCAATTGCTCATGATGGAGAACTCCGAATGGAATACAACTTAACAGATCAGGTAAACATCTTTATTTAAGTAGCTTGGTGAGGAAGGCAATACGTAACTTTCAATAAAAAGAAAAAAAAAAGAAAAAAAAAGAAAAAAAAAGGCCAAATACACAAAGGGCAACAGTAATCCTTCTCCACATTTGGTTCACCCACACATTTTGAATGGTACCACATGCAGCAAAAGGAGCACTCTATTTGTGGGGCACAAAAGGAGAATATACATTCTAACAAAGTGTAAAGCTCATCTGGACGTTGTCAGGTCATACCCAATCGACTACTTCTTCCAAATCTTCCGCCCCACACACTCTACAAATATTTGACAATTCATCTGCAAAATATAATATGTACATACTTCATATCAAATAATCCCAGGTTGTTGTTTTGTGGAGGGGATCTATACAAAATACGCAATTCCTTGCAGAAAAGGGAACAACCATTTTCCCTTCACACACTTAGTTTGAATGATCAAGTTTGTTTGCCCCACTGCTTCAGGTATTCTGAGAGGGGAATTCACAGGGGCCAATTAAAAACATTAAAAATGCTACCAGGTGTCTCGTTAGATTGCTAGGTTGGGGAGATAGTTACATTTATTTTTCACACCTGTGTATTACTAGTTTATAAAAAGGCCCCAAAAATCATAAAAAAAAATTCAGTCAGTTTAGGAGACAGAGACACAAAGACATATAGAGACAAACAAACAGGTAGTGTTATGGCTACTCAAGCAAGGGTGTTAATGCTACCCCTGGTAATTTGGATGTAGTTATTCAAAGACAAAATGATATAGCAGAACTCATTGTCTCACAGCAAAATGTATCTAAATTACCTGTGAAAGAAACACATGTTTTTGATGGTTATCCATTGGCATATCAGTCGTTTATTCATGCATTTGAACACTTAATTGAAGATAAAACTAAAAATGATCAAAACAGACTATACTATCTCGAACAGTTCACTTCTGGTTTGCCTAGAGATCTGGTTCGCAGCTGTTTGCACAAGGGAGGAGGCAGGGGCTATAAGGAAGCAAGAGACCTGTTAAAAGAGAACTTTGGGAATGAAGTAAAGATTTCTGCTGCTTACCTGGAGAAAGCTTTGAATTGGAGAGCGATTAAAGCTGAGGATGGGAAAATGATGCACGCATATTCAATGTATTTAAGAGGATGCTGTAATGGAATGCAAGACTTACAGTATTTAGAGGAACTTGAGATCCCAACAAATCTAAGATTAATCGCATCCAAACTGCCCTACAAGCTCAGGGAAAAATGGCGGGCCACAGCCTATGAGACACAGCAGAGAACTGGAAGTAGAATCAGATTCCATTACCTTGTGGATTTTGTGGAAAAACATGCTAAGATGCCTTTGGATCCCTTATTTGGAGACATTCAAGACCAAAACCCCACAAAAAGGCCCATTCCGAGATTCCAACCAAAATCAATCAGAGGTAAAAACAGCAGTTTTGCTACTTCAGTGGCAGTGAACACACAAACAGGAAACACTGTAAGGCAATCAGCTCGTCCACCAGTAACCCCTCAAACCTCACCCAGTTCTAACATCTCTTCCTGTGGATTCTGCAAAGGAAGAGATGCTCTGATTGATTGCTCATTTTTCAAAGCAGAGGCACATGAAAACAAGGTTGAATTCCTAAGAAGTCATGGACATTGTTTTGGTTGCCTGTTGAAAGGTCATTCAAGCAAAAATTGTAAAAGGAGATTAATGTGCTATGTCTGTCAAATGAAGCATCCTACTGTTCTCCATATTAACAATGCAATAATTCCCAAACAGACTAATCAAACAACAATCGCCACTGCTGAGACAGAAGAGACCCCCATAAGCAGCGCTCTTGTTTCAGCAGGCAATGCAACCGGGGCCGGGAGAGAGCCAGCACTGGCAATTCTTCCTGTCAGGGTTAAGGTGGCAAAAGGGGACAGGTATATTCAAACCTATGCCTTCCTTGATCCCGGCAGCGCAGCAACATTTTGCACAGAAAAATTAATGAACCAGCTAAAAGCAAAAGGACGCAAAACAGAAATACTTTTGCGAACAATGGGGCAGGAAAGGCCGGCAGGGACCTATGAGGACAGACGACTGGAGGTGGGGGACTTGGAGGGCTGCACATATCTCGACCTGCCAAACGTTTACACACAAAGTAATATCCCTGTCTCAAAGGAAAACATTATGACACAAGCTGACATGAAGAGATGGCCATATCTCACTGGCATCCAGTTAAAGGAGATCGAGGCGGATATTGACCTCCTCATTGGAATTAATGTTCCTCAAGCAATGGAGCCGTGGAACATAATAAACCGTCATGACAACTGACCCTATGCAGTTCATACCTGACTAGGATGGGTGGTAACTGGACCACTCAATGTTGACAGTGTTGCAGAATCTGGGCCCATTGCAGTGTCAAGTAATAGAATATCTGTTGTTGAGTTCAATGATTTACTCATAAGACAATATAACCAGGATTTCTCTGAAAACATGTATGAGGAGAAAAATTAGATGGCAGTTGAGGATTAACGTTTCATGGAGATTGCATCCAGCTCAGCATTCCTTAAAGATGGCCATTATCATCTACCACTGCCTTTCAGGGATAAAGCCAAGGTCATGCCTGATAACTATCATGTGGTAAAAGAACGCACACTGCACCTTGTGAAAAGGTTCAAGAAAAATAGAACATATTCAGAAGAATACACCTCTTTTATGGAGGACATTCTCCAAAAAGATTATGCAGAAAAAGTTCCACCTCAGCAGCTTCACAGAATGGATGGGCATGTGTGGTACATCCCACATCATGGTGTTTACCGTAAACAAAAGCTCAAGCTGAGAGTGGTGTTTGACTGTACATCCTCCTTTCAAGGAAAATCTCTGAATAAGGAGCTTCTCCAAGGTCCAGACTTAACAAACACCCTCATTGGAGTGCTATTAAGATTTTGACAAGAACAAATAGCAGTTATGGCAGACATTGAGGCAATGTTTTATCAAGTGCATGTTGAAGAAAAGGACAGAGACTTCCTTAGGTTTTTGTGGTGGCCAGAGGGTGATATCAGCAAACCACTTTGTATTTACAGGATGAAAGTTAATCTCTTTGGCGCTGTATCATCCCCGAGCATTGCCAATTTTGCCCTGCATCAAACTGCTGATGACAATCAGAACCACTACTCTGATGAAGTGATGAAAACAATCAAAACTAACTTTTATGTAGATGATTGTCTTCGATCTGTGGCCACAACTGACCAAGCCATCAAGCTTGTCAAAGATCTAACTGAAGCCTGCAGCCAGGGAGGTTTCACATTGACAAAATGGGGCAGCAATAACCATAAAGTGTTAACAAGCATTCCTGTACACCACAGAGCAAAAGCAATCAAGGAACTGGACATTGATAGAATAAAGCTGACAGAACAAATCTCAAGCTACTCTTTTATTTTTGTGGTGACAATTTCTGGAATGCAAGAGTAGCCATAACACTGAGAGTCCTGAACCAAATGAGATACAAACGCTTGCAAATCCTGTTTCAGGGCCGCAGCAGGCACTTGGCATCTGCATCTTAAATTGAAGTTGAGGATTCTGGGTAGTGTGGCCGAGCGCTTTACAGCACTGGATTAAGGCTCCGGTCTCTCATGAGGAGACCGGTGAAAGAAGGCACACATATGTGTGTGCAGGATACGTTTCCAACTGAGAAGCCCAGAAGTGCTCCAAGTGACCATCGGCAAACGCCATTTGGATTCCACAATTGTTTCTCAGTTCGATGAGCTCTTCCTTGATGTTGCTATCATCATCAACATCTTCCATATTCTGCTTAAAAGGGTGCCGGATCCAGTCGTCACAGGGTTGTAGCTCTCCACACGAGAAGTAGTCATCAAATGAGGTGCACAGTATCTGCAGATGCTCAACAATTTTTGAAACGAAATCTGGATGTAGGGAAGCATCCTCTGTGACTGTTTCTTCAAGGGAAGGAACATTTGTCAAGTTCCCTTTCTTTACACGCCTAATCCACAAAACAATTTTGTCTTTGAATGTCGCCAACTTCTCACTTGCAATCAAAATGTTCATCCCTCTTCCTTGTAGTGAGCGATTTAGCTCATTGAGTGCTGTGAACACATCAGCCAAATAGGCAAGCATTTGAACAAATTCAGAATCGTCAAAATATCCAGTCAGTTCTTGTCCCAGTCCGTGGAGAAACTGCTGAATTTCTTCTCGCAATTCAAACATACGAGATAGCACACGCCCACGTGTCGGTATTGTACAACAGCACAGTGTGTTCCTGACCCACTTCCTCACAAAATGACTGAAACAGTCGATGATTCAGAGCACGACCACAAATCATATTCACAATCTTCACACAAATCTTCAAAGTCTTTTTCAGGTCTGGGGTCAATGTTTTTGCTGCAAGAGCCTGCCGATGAAGAAAGCAGTGGGTAATCTTCAGGTCAGGAATTTCTTTTCTCATCAATGCAGCAAACCCTGAACAATTGCCCAGCATGGCTGGTGCACCATCAGTGCATATCGAACCAATCCTGTCAAGATGAAGTTGGTATCTTGTGGAGAATTCTTTTATCATCTAGGGCTTTCGATGTTGTCTTCAGACAGAAGAGAAAACCTTCTTCCACTTCATTGTTCTTAACGTACCGGACTAATACCAATAGCTGACAACAATTTGACACATCTGTTGACTCATCCACTTGTAGGCTAATCTTTACTGGACTGGCCTTGATGTCAACATCAACTTGCTCCAGGATATCATCACTCATGTCGATGATTCGGTTACGGATTACATCATTTGATAAGGCACTTGTTGCAGTTTTCTCGCAGCTTCCTGACAGAACAGTCTTTGCTATTTCAAGGGCACACGACTTGATCAATTCCTCGGCAATTGTATGGGGCTTCTTTGACTTAGCAACCAGGTATGCAACTTGATAAGAAGCGTGTAGTAAAGGTTTCGCTGTTGGTGGATTTTCACCAGTCAAAGTCAAAGTCAAAGTCAGCTTTATTGTCAATTTCTCCACATGCCAAAGACACACAAAGAAACCGAAATTTCGTTCCCCCCTATCCCACGGTGACAAGACATGGCTCACAACAGACAAACAAGTAACAAGTATAACAGTGTGCAGTGTGTCAGCAAAGTGCCAGCACGATCAAACCTAGCTCTGAACTTGAAATGTTGCAATATCATTCCCTGCATCCTTGCCACTATGTTTGTTCTTAAAATGTTCATCGAGCTTTGATGGCTTCAAATTTGCGTTGGAGGACATGGTGCTGCATAGGATACACTGTGGACGTGTACCATCCTTCTCAGTAACACACGTGAAGCCATACTGAACATAGTCATCATTCCACTTTCGTTTCTTGGACAAACTGAAGATAAACCTGGAAAACAAGAATTTTGTTATTTTTTGTTTTTTATGTGCAAGAGGGAGACAAAAGGCAAAGCTCCCTGTAATGAGTGTCTCCTCAACTTCAAAGAGTAACAGAGCAAAATTGAAGTTACAATAAAAGTGTATGTTATGACTGTATTACTTTATACAATTGACTTTGTTTTGTTTATCTAAATACTGGTGTAGGTCTACAAAAGAAAAGTATAGTGTGCATGTCTGTGATACATGTCTATACATGGTGTAATATTGTGCATGTATAGTTTACATGCACAATATCACACCACATTACATTGTAAACTTTTACATGTTTGATTTTTTCAAAAACATTTATATAAACTATGAACACTGAGAGGTTATTAATGATTATAGCATGGCATTGTAATTATGAGAAAAGCGTATTACTACTAAATATACAGCACGAGTCAGTACACATACATACCTTCTTAGGTCGACCTCGGCTGATGACTGAAGAGAAACTAACAGTGTGAAGCCGAAGCAGGCTTATGCAGTGAGTGACACGTACTAGACACGTTGTGATCAATGTTTTCTGAGTAACTGAGTATACCTGTCAAAATCATGTTAGCTTCCCAAGTTTTTATTGTGTATTGTTATTCGTTTAACAGTACTTAACTTTATTACTTACAAAATAAATTAAAACTACATAAAATACGAATAATAAATGAATAAAAATTATTATATATAATATATATTAAATAATTATTATAATAATAATTGGTTTACTTTACAGCTATAAGGCTTAATTAGCATTATCCCTAATGACAATTAACACAATGACTTCTCGATTTCCAGAATTCTTCACTTTTTCCGGTTACCCCACCATTATCCCCGAAAAATGGTAAATTTCCCCAGGGTATCCTCGCACCCCCTAGGAAGCATTCTTGCACCCCTAGGGCCTTTCCAACTAATCTAATCTGACCATTCAGGAAAATCTGGAGAAGCCAACCGAAGGGATATAGAGACATTTGGATATTGAAAGTCGTTCAGTCTTTTGCTGAATTGTTTTGAGTTTTGTACATTTTGTCACTTTTATTTTTGTGAACCATATATGTGATGATGCTGTAATGGTGTTATTGAAATATTGATTGGTTTGAACAAAATCAGTGAAATGGTGCGAATTTAAAAGTGGATTTAACTGAACTCATATTAGATGTACTATTACCGTATTTTTCGGACTATAAGTCGCGTTTTTTTTTTTTTTCCATAGTTTGGGTGGGGGGCAACTTGTAATCAGGAACAACTTATATGTGAATTTTTTCACAAATGTTCAAAATTTAAAAATCCGCGATGTAGTGAAACCGCGATAAACGAACCGCGATGTAGTAAGGTACTACTGTAATTTGAACTGCAAGTGACGTCAGCGGCACAGCGGTTGTTTACATAAAGGACAAAGGATTCGATCACAGGATGACGAAGATGACGAAGGGCCCCACGTTTGAAGGATTTAATGATTTGGAGTGAGACAAGGTAACATATAGAGTTATTAAAGACAACTATTACATAAATAACATGTTTATAAAACCATCTGTGTCACTCCAATTCATAAAATCTATCGATCGTTCGATACGATAGCAACAACAGGCTAAACGATAGGTATGCTAACGTGACAAACACAAACGAAGAGCTGAGAATGGGCCTGACGTAACATATAGAGTTATTATAGAGAACTATTACATAAATAACACGTTTATAAAACCATCGGTGTCGCTCCAATTCATTAAATCCATCGATCGTTCTTTGTCAACAACGGGTGCGCGCGGCTGACGGCGCTTGCAATTCAAAATATTCCACAGGCCCTTATAACGATATATAAATTATATTTCAAATAACTATTATATAAGCAATATTATAAAAACCATCTGTGCACTTTAAATGATTAAATCCATCGATCAAATTCCTCGTCCTTTGTCAACAACGCCGCGCGTGCGTCCTGACGTCAGCCTCGTCGTTATTTCACAGATCTACTATATAACTATATTGTAGCGTTAATAAAGTACAAGGAAAGACGTGGGTTTGGTAAACGGCTCTTTATTTAACAAAACAAACTTCCAAGCGTGTGGAAGAGAGCTCCATACAATAGGACCGGGCGTGCGTAAAAGCCATGTCCGAGCCCCATGCACCGTCCGCGGACAGCTACCCGGCCGAGTGCCGGCCCCCGACTTCGATCCACGGAGGTGAACGAGAGCTCAGTAGAGCTGGACCGGGCGTCCGTAAAAGCCATAATAGTTTTTCAAGCCTTTTATGTCACTCCAAATCCTTAAATCCTTCAATCTCTGCGTCTTCCGTGTCACTTTGAAACAAAGCCGCTAATGATGCCGGTAGTACGTACGTGGGTACGTTTGTCCTTTATGTAAACAACCGCCGTGCCACTGACGTCACTTGAAATTCAAATTACAGTATGCTTTGGTACATCACGGTTCTCCAAACTTTCTTTCTGTTGCTCGATTACTGTTTTCGGCTGCATATTTTACAACTTGAAGTTTGTTACCTGCAAAATATGAGTTTCTTTTTGGTGCCATTTTTCTTAAGCCCTTCCCATTTAGAGCGCCCTCATCCAGTTTCGTCTGAAAATATATATTTTTCAGATGTAGTTTTTTTGTTTTGTTTATTTGGTTGTTTCATCAGTCAAAGTCTGCTTTATTGTCGATTTTTTCATATGCCAAGACACACAAAGAGATCAAAATTACGTTTCCACTATCCCACGGTGACAAGACATAGTACACAATATGCATACATGTAAACAACACAAAAAAACAAGAAGGCACAAACAATGAATAAATAAGAGTGATGAATAAATAATAAATAAACAAATAACATAATAAATGTAAGAGGAGCAAAAATGGAGCAAGTGTGCATACAGCAGACAGTGGACTTGGATATGGCGCTTTAAAGTGTTAATTGCTTTATTTGATTTTTTTCTTTATTTTTTATGTTTTGAATATGTTCAAGATAAAGATATAAAAGCATGTTAAGTGATCAACTATACTAAAAATAACATGTGAAGTGGTCAACTATACCTGTAAGTAAGTGATGTGTTAATGATCAAATAAAAATTTGTGAAACAAAAACATAAGTCGCTCTTGCTACAGTTCAGTAGTTGTTGGCTTGTTGAACTCTTGTTTTGTTAAATAAAGAGTCGTTTACCAAACCCACGTCTTTCCTGGTACTTTGTTAATGCTAGAATATAGTTATACACTAGATTTGTGCGGCGCACGCGTGGCGTTGTTGACATAAAGGATGAGGAATTTGATCGATGGATTTAATGATTTGGAGTGACACCGATGGTTTGATAATACTGTTGTAATATGATAGTTATTTGATACATACTTTATATATTGTTGTATGGGTCTGTGGAATAATTAGAAATGCAACTCACGACGAGTCCGACATCAGCGGCGCGGGGCATATGCGGCATTGTTTACATAAAGGACGGTCGATGGATTTAATGAATTGGAGTGACACAGATGGTTTGATAAACGTGTTATTTATGTAATAGTTATTTGAATAACTCTGAATGTTACGTCAGTGTCACGTGCTGGCGTCACCTGCGGCACGACCACGCCCTTCTTGTCAGCGGAATCGCTACCACCTGCCACGGCTCATTAACGGCGCTATATCAGCGCTGCCAGCGCAGGCCCTCGTGTCAGCCTGTCCCGTGATGCTGCTTTGCTCAGCCCCCTGTAAGCCTGACTCGCTTACCCGTTCGGATATTCCCGCAGAGGTGCCTGTCCGCCCCAGCCAGAGCGCCGCTCCGGCGCCGGCTACTCCCACCTTTCCCCACAATAAAGTCTCTGTCGCTACGCACTTGGCTGTACTATCTGCTCCCTTACAGTCAGGCCCGTTCTCAGCTCCTCGTTTGTGTATATGTCATGTTAGCATACCGTATCGTTTAGCCTGTTGTTGCTGGTCTGTTCTTGGTGTTGGATTTTGACAAATCAATTTGTCCCAAAAGTGCGACTTATACTCCGGTGCGACTTATATATGTTTTTTTTTCACTTTATTGTGCATTTTATGTCAAGTCAAGTCAAGTCAAGTTTATTTGTATAGCCCTAAATCACAAACAGTCTCAAAGGGCTTCACATAGCCAAAATTGACAATTATTCTCAAAGCATCCCCTGATCATAAGCTCCCAAAAGGGCAAGGAAAAACTCAAAAAACCCCTACCAGGGGAAAATGAGAAACCTTGAGAAGGGACCACAGATGGAAGGATCCTCCTTTCAGGATCACCAGGTTATAATGGATGCAGAGAGTACACAAGTAATACATAATATGAAAATCAATGATAAAAAAATGGATGTCGGAGGTGTCCTCGATTGTCCTGGCAGCGTCCTCAAGGGGGCCGAGCCGCAGCTCCCCCATCCCGAACTGGTCCCCGAGAATCCAGCCAGCCGCTATCTGCTTTTGAGCCACCTAACCCCCTCCCCAGCCGGGGAGGAGGTGGGCAGAGAGAACAGAACAAACTCCGGCCAAATCGGCCATCACAAGTTAGTTAAAGGCCATCTCATAGAAATGTGTCTTTAAACGTGTCTTAAATGTTTCTACTGAGGTAGTAGTTCTAATATCCATTGGTAGGGCATTCCAAAGCTCTGGAGCCCGAATAGAGAATGCTCTAGACCCTGCAGACATTTTCTTGGCCCTCGGTATAACTAAAAGACTAGCGTTTTGCGAACGAAGGTTACGAGACGGAACATAAGGAACGACTAGGTCGACGAGATATGAAGGCGCTAAGCCATGCAGTGCTTTATAGTTTAGTAGAAGAACCTTGAAGTCACATCTTAAATGGACCGGGAGCCAATGTAATTCGGCTAATATTGGGGTAATGTGATCAAATTTTCTTGACCGTGAGAGCAGCCTCGCAGCGGCATTTTGCACTAACTGTAGACTTTTAATACTGGATTTAGGAAGACCAGAGAATAATACATTACAGTAGTCCAGGCGCGACGTGACGAACGCATGTATAATAGTTTCCGCATCCCCAGTCGAGAGGATAGGACGAATCTTAGCAATATTACGAAGGTGAAAAAACGCAATCCTGGTTATATTCTTAATGTGTTTTTGAAAGGAGAGCGTTTGGTCAAATATTACGCCGAGATTAGTTACCGTATCACTCTGAGTGATAGTACGGTTATCTATAGTTATAGTGGTTTCCTTAAATAAATGTTGATAACGAGTAGGACCAATTATCAACATCTCAGTTTTATCCGGGTTAAGACGAAGGAAGTTGAGAGACATCCATTGTTTAATCTCCGCAAGGCACGCCTCGAGATTACAGCAGTCCTGTGGATCTGTCATCGATAACGGCATATATAATTGGGTGTCATCCGCGTAGCATTGAAAACTAATATTATATTTACGTATTATGCCCCCAAGCGGAATCATATAAATATTAAATAAAATCGGTCCGAGTACCGATCCCTGTGGGACACCACAAGTAACATTATAAAGCTCAGAGGACGTATTACCATGGACCACTCGGTGCGTCCTGCCTGATAGATAGGAATTGAACCAGCTTAGTGCTGACCCTGAGATACCAACACAACTTTTAAGACGCCCTAATAAAATATCGAAGTCTACAGTGTCAAAGGCAGCACTAAGATCAAGTAGTAACAATACAGACGACGTATTTGAATCCATAGCTACGAGGAGATCATTAGTCACTTTAGCAAGTGCTGTCTCTGTAGAATGATTGGCTCTAAAACCAGACTGAAAAGAGTCATATCGATTATTATCGACCATGTAATCAATAAGCTGCTGTGCTACTACTTTTTCGAGAAGTTTTGCTATGAATGGGAGGTTTGAAACTGGCCTATAATTACTGAGACAGTCCGGGTCAAGATTTGCTCGCTTAAGTAGTGGTTTAATAATAGCGGTTTTAAAGGCCATTGGCACTATCCCAGAGGAAACAGACAGATTGATTATATTTAAGATGGACGGTCCTAAAATTGGAAATAATTCTTTAAGTAGTTTGGCTGGAAGCGGGTCGAGTAAACATGTTGTTTGTTTAGCCGTACTAACCAATTTTGTAAGCATTTCAAGGGACACGCTTTTAAAATTTGAGAGGGTTATTGCATGATCCCCAGCGCTAGTAACCGGCGGAGCGATTGGCATGGTATTCTTGATCTCGTCCCTAATGGACTCAATCTTTTGAGCAAAAAATTTCATAAACTCGTCAGCTGAGTGGAAGGAGCTATCGGGGGTCGGCTGGCGCAGAGTTAGCTTCGCCACTGTATCAAATAAGTATTTAGGATTATTTTTATTAAGATTAATGACTTGCGAAAAATAACGAGTTTTTGGTAAAATAAGCGCATCTTTATATTTCAGGAGGCTGTCCTTCCATGCCTGATGGAAAACCTCAAGTTTGGTTAAACGCCATCTGCGCTCATGCTTTCTACATAATTGTTTAAACGTACGTGTTTCATCTGTGAACCACGGAGTTGGCCATCTACGGCGAGTTTTCAGACGTAGCGGTGCCACAGAGTCGATGGCTTTTAATAATGTCGCATTGAATTCATTTGTAAGATTATCGATAGAGCCACTGTACGCGGGAAACATGGCGGTTGCCGGCGACAGTAACTCAGATAGCGCAGTTGCAGTCATGGAGTTAAAATTACGGCTGCTATAATTCTGATTGCTCTCTTGTCTTTGACAAGGAACTAAAATTTCAAATTTTATTAAAAAATGATCAGACAGAACAGTAGTGTATGGCAGTACTGTTATATTTGAGGTTGCTAGTCCTCGGGATAATACCAGATCTAAGGTATTTCCATTCTTATGCGTTGCTGCCTGTACAGCTTGCGTAAAACCAAACGTATCGATTAAAGTTTGAAATGCCGAAGTCAGTGGCTCCGACGGTGAATTCATGTGGATGTTGAAATCACCCATGATAACTATATTATCTGCATTTGTCACTAGATCAGCCACAACTTCTGAAAATTCATCCAGGAAGCCAGAGTAAGCCCCGGGTGGGCGGTAAATAACAAGATAGAATGACGGTAACGCAGTGGATCGCACAATGAGAGCTTCAAATGTTTTAAATACGTGAATTGAGCGAGGCCTAAATCTAAGCTCAGAATTTGAGATGAGGGCGACACCCCCACCCTTTTTTCGAGGACGAGCTACATGCGAGCTCACAAAATTTGGAGGCGAGGCCTCGTTAAGTGGCAGCAGTTCATTAGGTTTTAACCAGGTCTCGCAAAGACCAAAAACATTTAGATTATGTTCCGTGATAAGGTCATTAACGAGAACTGCTTTCGTATGAAGTGATCTAATATTCATAAAACCGAATTTAAGTGTAATCGGTTGATCAGGGTGCGTATCTATCGAAGGATTTTTAAACGGGATGCGAGTAAAATTGTGTTCTCTAGGCCTAATATCACCTCTCAAAAGTTTATTAGGGCGGTGGGATGAAACGACCGTGGGAATTTGATGATGAGTATTTGTTACACATGTGAAGTTATCTAAAACAGGCACCGTTTCATCAGCAAGACCGGTCGGGACAGAGTGATTGGATTTGTCTACTACCCCAGTAGAAAGTGTGTTTATGTGTACTGCAGCACTATTTAAACTGTCGCGCTCTAGTCTACACGAGGAGCTATGTGTATGCTGAAAGTCTAGCCTAGCGCTAGTTAACTTTAACTTAACAGACTCCAAACCCATCCTCACAGGTGGTCTAATCACCTGTGCCCTGGCCTGCTCTAAAGTGACCTGTCATGAGTGGCTCAAACAGTAATCTATATTCCTAGAAAGAGTGAAGGCGCCTTCACGGTTAGGGTGAAGGCCGTCCTTCCTCAGCAGGTCGGGGCGGCCCCAGAAGGAGGACCAGTTATCTATAAAATACAGTCCCTGCTTTTTACAGAACCCAGCCATTTTATGGCTGGATATTATAATCAAATATTGTCTGGCCATCTTCCATCTGCTTGCCCCAGGAGAAGAGGCGCTGTTGCTGCGGGCTCACATTGAAGATGTCCTGCATTTTCACGCGGAGAGTCTCGTTTTTGGTCAGCCTGGAGAGGTCATCCACGGTTCGGGTCTCCTTCCCGTCTATGGTGCGGAGTTTGATCACATCGTCGCGCCGCCCCTGTTTTTAATACGTCTCGACAAAAATGAGCGGTTGAATGTTATTCTGTGGAGAATGTTGAGTTCTGAAAAAGGGGCGCGGTGGTTCAGACGGACACAATCGGAGTCGCCATCGTGCTTTTTCCGCAGCAGAGGCGAAAAACATCGGCCAGAGGACTAGTGTGTGCTCTCCGACGTAGTGCTGCTCAAATGCTGCTTTAACAGTCGCATATTTCTTTTTATCAGCCTCAGCTAATGGCAAAACTGTGAGATCCGCTGCATCTGCCATTGCATACAGGAGTGAATTCACCTGGTATTCTTCCTCCTTATTGTCGAGAGCCGTTGCGATGCCGAACCTCTCGAATCTGTGGATCCACCGCGGCCATTCTACCGGGCTTGAAAAGTCAAATGGGTCTAGGGGTGTCAGTTGCACAGCTGTCGCCATCTTTCTCTCTCTCTCTTTCACGGGCGGGACCTCAGGTGCACCGTTGCTCGCCTAACTTGCCTGTGTGCTGGTGCTAACAAGCTAGCACTCCGCTCGGGGCTCTGTCGTTGTCTTCGTAGCGGTCAATTTCGGTTCAAACTGCACTAAAACGTTTCGTCAGCTAACATTTTTGCTCAAACTACCGCGGAGACCTACAGTTCGCCACTTCTGACACCATGTATAATGATGACACTGGACACTGACGTGTTGCTTCGAGTTCTGTTTACTTCCAAACCTTGTGCCCACATTACATGCAATGCCTACGGCAGGGGTGTCAAACTCATTATTTTCGCGGTCCGCATTGTAGTCATAGCTTCTTTCGGAGGGGCATTATAACTGTCAATCCAAATAAATGTAAGAGCACCTCATATTATATACAGTAAAAGCTACAAAACAAACTGACAAATAACTCGTTTTCAAATCAGACGAGTGAAAACTGGTCAAATATTTTAAAAAAAGATATTAAAAGTGAAGACAATTTGCAATTCTAGTAATGACACACGAATTTGATTTGTCTTCGCGGGCCAAATAAAATGATGTGGCGGGCCGTATCTGGCCCCCGGGCCTTGAGTTTGACAACTGTGCCTTACGGGAATCCCTAAGCATGCTGGGAATAGTAGTCTTAACTACTACTACATAATTTAAAAATGATCTTCGCAATAAGTGATGCAAAACATGTCAAGATGCATAATGTTCTCTATGTTCCAAAGCTCGCTGGAAATCGGTACTCAGTGGGAGCTCCTACTAAAAAAGGAAATATAGTGCAGTTTCTAGAAGTCTTGCTACTACATACTACGTGGAAAAAATGGCACTCTTTTTGGACTCGAAGCTCAGAGAGCTGATGGACTTTATCAGCTGGATGTTGAAAGAGCTGTACCCCCATCACGGGCTGCAGGGGGCCAGGGGCCACAGGCCCCTATTGGGGGCCACAGGGCCCACAGGCCCCCATTGGGGGCAGCAGGGGGCCAGGGGCAACGCCCCGGAGGGGGCCTAGGGGCAAAGCTCCCTGGAAAGTCCCGGATTTTGGCCGTAAAGCAACCCCAAAAGCATTAATTTCATCTCTCAATTTCAACAGTTTTGTTAAACAAATATTCCTGCTTGGTGGGCTACCAAGGTGAATATAATACATCAAAATGGCACAATCAATTCTGGAGTTTTTCCTTTTGATGAAAACTGTTAATTTTTTGCAACATAGTATATCTACAACCACATATCTTGTTATCAAAGAACACTCATAATGCCTATCTTTTGGAAATGAATTGTGAAAGATAAATTTTAAAGACATGGTAAGCATATATATCAAAACATATGACAAATATATAAACACTGAAGTACCTTGCCACAGATTGTTGTGAGCGCCTTTATCCAGTCTTTCTTATAATACAATGAGAGTTAATCTGTGTGTTTTATTCAAAAGTTTATATAAAAATATTTACATCAATATGTACATGCTGCTGTGCAGTCATAATGTTCAGTTATTTTTCTTTCTTTTCTTCATCAACATTTCCAGCACATTCAGTCTGGCTTCACGCTTACGCTGTGAATTGGGAACATTAGTGTCTACTTGTGGAGTTGAAGTGCTGGGTTGTGGTGCTCTAGTAGTGGAGGACTGGGTGTCTGACGGCCTGGAGATAGTTAGTGGTGGTTGATGCACTGGGCCTGATGTATTTGCTGCTTCAGAGATGGACGATTATGTTCCTGTATGAGGATTTGCAGTTGTTGAGATCGAGGGGACTGATGTAGATTGCACCAATGTGTGTCCTTTGGTAGATTTGTCCTGCGTGGTAGTATTTGTAGTCAAACTATGCATTCTCCTTGATGTGATATTCTTAACTGTGTCTTTTAAGGTCTTTTTTGTACTCACTGGCACATTGTCGCAAATTAACACACAGTTTCTTGTCCACAACATCATGCTGGATATCTTTTCTCTTGAAATAAGTGACAGCAGAGGAATCCCTAGTTTTCACATGGTACTTCACTGTTTGAATGGCACTACACGTCTCTATAGTCATACGACATGATCTAATGTCCATGATGTCATCGATAGTATTAAAAGATGATTCAACCTGCGGTCCATGAAAGATGCTCAAAACGAAAAACACCAATTTGCAGACAGCATCATACTTGTCAAAAACAGCAACCTTAGCCCACCATTCATCCACCTTCATCTCTTTACTGTTGTACAAACGAAGGTTGATGTTAGAGATTTGCTCACTCCAACTTATTTTGCAAGAACCACACGGTTTGGTTTTACGATGTTGTGGGAAACAGAACAACTTTGATTGCTTCCTCTGCAGCTGGTCAATCAAGCAGAGGAAGCAACCACTTTATTTTACTGCATTGTGAGAGCAAGACAAGATTGGTTAATCATTATAGTCTACATTCCAACATAATCCTACGATAAAGATAACCTGGAAAACCCTAACAGTTGATATCTGACTGCATCTGTTGAAAGTGTGAAGAAAACCTCTCCCTGGAGCTGCTTCAGGCCTCGGGATGTCACAGCATGCCCTCTAGCTGCAGGATGCACGAAATGGATCTTAGAAGCTCAATGGCATCTTCTTTTGCAGGTACTTCCCGCATACCTGGAATGCCCTGGTGGCTTTCCTCATAAAGTGCAGAACTGTAGAGTCATCCTTTCTGCTGTCTTTAATGATGGCTTGAACAGCTGCGCCTGTGAAGATGTCCTTCTCTCGTAAGAAAATCTCTGCATCTTCTAAATCCATGGTTTTCAGCTCACGGGAGGATGCCGGAATCCTTTCAGGCTTTACGTAGCATGCCAAAAAATCACGGAATAACTCTTCAAGCTTGTCATGGACGATATGGATTAGTGGTTCTGTGTTCTGGAAAAGACAGACATATCTTTTCAAGATTGACACAGCAGACTGACAAAACTGAATCATGAGACGACTTTGCTTGGCTTTGAAGAGGACTTTGTTAAAGATGTGGGCTTTCCTGGCTTTGCCACCGTCCGTCAGCTTCTTCCTTGACAGGGATTCTGTGATTTCTTTAATTCTCTGTCTGCTACTGATACTGACATTCATTCTTCTATAAATCTCCAGCACTATGCCATGATACACATGCCTCAGGTCAGAAGACACAAAGGCATAATAAAACACCTGCAAAGCATCCTAGATCTTCAAAGTGCCGACAGACAGATCATATGCAGAAAGCCAGCGGTGATTCACGAAGCGTTCTGGCACTGTGTATTTGATATGTAGAAGCTCGCATATCTCTGACATGTGTTCTCTATGATCTGGAGACCACTTTGAGTCGTTGTAGAGATCAGTAAACAGGCCTCCTGCCCAGTGTTCAAATACTGAACAAAACTGTTTACATGCATTGTGTACATGATGACAAATGTCACCATCTACATCCAGAAGATGGTGTGCTTGATTACTGCGGATCCGGGTCTCCAGCCCACTCTTTGATCCACACATGACTGCGCACGAGTCCATCAGAACGGAAACCAGATGAGCCCATGGTAGTTCCATTTTTTCAAAAAGGTTGACAAGTTCCTTATGCAGAGACTCTGCATCAACGGTTATCACCTCCAATGAAGCCAAATGCTCTAGCACCACCTTTTCATCCGATTTTGAGAAATAATTCACCAGAATACCAAGCTCCCTCTTGTTGTTGTTGCTGGTGCGCTCATCAATGTTGAGAGAAAAATGGCAGTTCCGGATGTTCTCAAGTGTTCTATAGAGCAGTGTTTTTGCAAGACCGTTCTTCATACGATAGAATGCAGTTGTCAGATCCATAATCAAATTGTCTAATGCCTTCTTGTCACGGGCAAGTTCCTTGGCAAGATCAATCATTACAGGTAGGGTTGGGAAGATTCACCGATATGCATTGGAAAATTGATACGACCTGTAAGATGCAGTTGCATCGTATCGTATCGTATCGGACTGGATCGCATTGTTTTAAAATTAAATCGTTCTGTATCGCACCGTATCGCAGGAGATGGGAGAATCGTATCGCATCTTATCATTGGCAATTCCATGAATCGTGAATGCATCGAATCGTTGGCAGTGTATCGAGATGTGTATCGTATCGCTTTGATGGTGAAGATTCCCATCCCTTAGTATACACACTGTACTTGGGTTGGGAAAATTCACCGATATGCATCGGAAAATCGATACGACCTGTAAGATGCAGTTGCATCGTAACGTATCGCACTGGATCACATTGTTTTGAAATTAAATCGTACTGTATCGCACCGTATCGCAGGAGATGAGAGAATCGTATCGCATCTGTCATGTAACATGGGGGGAAGAGCTCAAAGTCAAAGTCAAAGTCAGCTTTATTGTCAATTTCTCCACATGCCAAAGACACACAAAGAAACCGAAATTTTGTTCCCCCCTATCCCACGATGACAAGACATGGCTCACAACAGACAAACAAGTAAACAAGTATAACAAAAGCGTGCTGAATAAATAATGAATAAATAACACAACAATAAATAAATAAATAAGAGGAGCAGAAAAAAAGGAGCAAGTGCGCGTACAGCAGACATTCCCGAAAATAGCGCAACAGTGCCGCACGCTACGCAGAAGGGGGGTAGCGAGTTCAGGGCCCTAACAGCCTGGAGAAAGAAGCTGTTGGAGAGTCTGGTGGTGCGGGAGCGCAGGCTCCTGTACCTCTTCCCAGAGGGCAGAAGGTCAAACAAAGAGTGAGCCGGGTGACTCACATCTCTGGCAATCGAGGTTGGGAGGTGTAAATGTCCTTCAGGGAGCGGAGCGAAGCACCAATAATCTTACCAGCCGTATTCACTATGCGCTGCAGGGCCTTCAAGTTCTGTTCAGTGCAGTTACCACCCCAGATAGCGATGCAACTGGTGAGGACGCTCTCAATGGTGCCACGGTAGAATGTAGACAGGACTGCCTGAGGAGCACATGCATGCCTGAGCTTCCGCAGGAAGTACAGGCGGCGCTGAGCTTTCTTTGCCAGTGACGAGGTGTTTGCAGACCAGGAGAGGTCCTCACTGATGGGCTGAAATTCCAAATTTGTCCAAAAGATGGCGCCAGACCAAAACATGAGACCAAAAAAGGGGCCAGAATAAGCTAAGCAAGTTAAAATAGAAATAAAACAGGAACACGGTGTCAGAGTGTGAGTCGCGCATGGACGCACAAATGTGATTTTTATTTTTTGATTTCTTTGCTTGGCTAAAAATGTATTCTGTAACCGCTTAAAGCAATATTATTAGTCAATTCGATCAAGAGACCCGTCACTATGAGAATAGTGGCGTGACATAAATTGTTTGGAGAAATAGGTCAAAGGTTTGATTTTTATTTCAGAGTTAATTGAAGCGTAACTTTAAAACGTTTTTTTCATGGAACAGGAAAAGAAGAAAAGGGGAAGTGAAAGGTTTTACAAGGGGCGAGCTGTGCATTTGGTGGAAAGTAATGCGTGGTCAGTGTCAGGCAGGGGACAAGACGGAGGACTCGGATGCAGAGTCGTTTCTTTCTGGGATTTATTCCAGCAAGCACACTGAGCAAAAGTACAAATCAAATCGCCTCTTGCGAGGGAAAACACGTGGCAAAAAGTACAAACGAAAGGTGTCGCACTGAGGCGAGTCAAAAGGCTAAAAGTACAAATCAAAACGCCTCTTACGAGGGAAAACACGTAGCAAAAAGTACCAACTAAAGGAGTCGCACTGGGGCGAGACAAAAAGGCGATGGAGACCAAGGCACAAACAAAAGCGTCGCTCGGTGGCGAGACAAAAAGGAGGGTTCTTACAGAGAGTTCGGACATCAAGGGATCGCTGGTGGTCGGGACGAGGCAAGCCACACTGGCACAAGACAAGGGGAAGACACGGACTAAATACACACAAAAGGGCGGGGACACAGGTGATGACAATTAGTGTCGATTACGCAGGTGCACACAATCGGGATCAGGGAAGACAAGACAACCAAACACCGAGGAAGGAAACACGAACTGAAACGGAAGGGATGACAAAATAAAACCGGAAGTAAAGTTACGACAATTGACGAGACAAAAAACTGAAAAAATAAACGCGACCGCATGACAGTCAGGGCGGAAACAGCTGCTGAAGGCGACAGATGTCCAAGCGTGGGAAAAAAACTGGGCACTCATACCCTATAGTAGGCGTGGGAAAACTGACCAGTTCATTCTATAGGCGTGGGAAAGCTGGGCAGTCTTACCCTATAGGGAAGGTATAGAAGAAAGAAAGGGGGGGGGAAAGAGGAGTCTATAAAAAGTCCTGCAGGGGCAGCTTCAGGGCTTTTTTCCCCCAAAGAGCGCTCATACGTGAAGGAGCCCGAAGGAGTTTCAAGATTTTTTCCAGAGTCCCGAGATCTTTGTGTGAGACGCAGGATCGCTGGTCTGAAATTAACTTGGGTTTACTCCAAAAAAATGGACTGGACAACTTTACAGGAGAAATAGGTGAGGGAAAACTACTTTTATGCATTTTAGCGAGAGCGGGGAATAGTCATCGGGCTGCCGGCTCCCTCGAGGCCAGCCTGTTTCTCTAATTTGGATTTTAGAAGTAAGATCGAACTGATCACTCGACTTTGCTTCCACCAAAAATAGCACGCAGCTGGTATCTACCTTTTCCCTCTTTCATGAACTGTGTTTTGCAATCGAATTGTTCTGGGATTGAATGATTTTATTAACACGGGTATCAGTGAGTGAAATTGTTCGGTTTCTGGACTAATTGAGATTTGTAATTCTATTCCATGTTTCTTCAATAAATGTGTTTTGTATATTACTTACTTCGTTGTGCGCGGATTTGTACTGAATATGCAACCGATGGTCTGGGGTCGATTTGACGATTTGATTAATGTGTGGGGGGTTATTATGGTATAACATAGGACCGTAATAAATAAAAGTAACGTCAGACAACTTTAGAAAATTTAATAACTTCCGCGGTTATTTGAGCCACGAGTGAATTTCGATCCGTTCGAAAGTTTGTTTCGTCTGAATAAATTAATGGAAGTGTTTAAATCGGATTATTGGTTTGGTGTAGAACGGAAAGTAATTTAAATATTTGAAGGGCGCAGGCCCGTTTCCCCTGTTGACGGGCCGCATAAAAAGTAACTCCGAACAAGTTAGAGAATTAAATAACTTTCGTAGATATTTAAGGGAAGAGTGAATTTCGTTAAAAGTGAATTCGTTTGAAAATTTACTTCTTCTAAATAAAATAACGACGATGGTTAAAATAGATTATTAGAGTTGGTGGAGGATAAAAGTATTTCCGTCGGGCGCGGCCCAGTTCCTAAATTCGTCGGGCCGCGTCAAAAGTTAAACGGGACACGATCGAAAAATAGACTTGCCTTCCAAATTAATTACTGGGCAAATCTAAATAGAGCACGACATTTTTATTCGGTTTAAGAAAGTTGTTACTCTTTTTAAAGCAATCAAGTGGGGTGAAGCACTCCGACGATTAAGTGCTAGATCTACGTATAAGAAGTTAGAATTAATAATATAAAGTGCATTAATTTTCTTCTTAAATGCTATTATTGTCACACTTTTATTAATTCGATTCTCTTTCGAATAAAGAAGTTGGTCGGCTCGCTGCATGAGCGACCAAGTGGAACGGACCCATATCAACATTTACTTCGGCAAAACTAGTGCTTGGGTGCGCTATACAAACGAATCCCTGAGGTCTTAAGAAAGACATCTAAAAATATCCGTAACATAATAAGAACTTCAAACATTAGCGGGGAGCCATCAATACGATGCGGTCACTTCGAAGTCTTGCCTCGAATTGAGTTACTCGGCTCGAGCTTCGGCTGACTTGAGAGGGATTGGCGTCGTACAGAAATTAGGTTGACTCGGGTGGAGTTAATTTAACTCGGGTGGTTAGATTACGGACGAATCTCCGAACCCGGCTAAGACAAACCCGTTACCGGGAAGCCGGGGGCACCTTATTGGAAGAGGTGCGTTTGACACATCTTATCATTGGCAATTCCATTAATCGTGAATGCATCGAATCGTTGGCAGTATATCGAGATGTGTATCGTAACGCTTTGATAGTGAAGATTCCCATCCCTAATTACAGGTGCCATGGACAGAGGGAGATTATTTTGTGCAACTACACCAATAACCATTGCCTGTAAATAAATATAAGAAGCATTACATTTCATTTAAATAAACATACACCATAATTCTTAGTGAAAAATTATTATTTTTTAAATTCAAGACATAGATGTTTTTTACTAATGCACAAAAGGATGTGTATGAACATCACCTTGTTCAAAGAAAAAAACAAACAAATTACATACTGGCTAAACAGAAGCTACACGATAAAACAGGTTTGTTCGGACCTCCTCAGTGGGGGCTCTGTCGAACCCCTGAGACCGACTCACCGAACCCCTAGGGTTCAATCGAACCCAGGTTAAGAACCACTGGGCTAAACGATACTGTATGCTAACGTGACATAAACACAAACGAAGAGCTGAGAACGGGCCTGACGTAATACTGACAGTTATCCAAATAACTATAACATAAATAACACCTTTATCAAATCATCTGTGTCACCCCAAATCATTAAATCCATCGTACGTCCTTTATGTCAACAATGCCGGGTGTGCGCCGCGCCGCTGATGGTGGTTGCAGTTCAAATTATTTCACAGGCCCATATAATTATAAACAACAATTTTATCAAACAATCTCTGTCACTCCAAGTGATTAAATCCCGTGATCGAATCGTATGCGCCGCTGATGTTAGTTGCAGTTTAAACTACAGTAATCTGTCACGTGCTGGTGCCACCGGCGACAGGACCACGCCCCCCTGTCAATGGAATCGCCGTCACCTGCCACGGGCTCATGGACAGCACTATATCAGCGCCGCCAGCGCAGACCTGAGTGTCAGTCTGTCCCTTGATGCTGCTTTGCTCATCAGTCCCGAAGATACGGACTCGCTTGACTACTTGGAACCCCCGCAGAATCGTTTGTCCTCTCCAGCCCGATCGCCGCTCCAGCGCCCGCTGTTCCCATCATCCCCTTCTCCAATAAAGTCCGTCGCTACGCACTTGGCTGTACTGTCCGTTCCCTTACAGTACAGACTGACCAACGCTATGCAGCCAGCGAACGACGAGACGGCATTGAGTCGACTGGAGCGAGCCGAGACCGCCGTCAGCAGCCTGTCTGCCGACATCCGGCACCTGATCAAGGTTGGTCAGCAGCAACAGCTACAGCAGCAGGAGATGGCCCAAGCCCTCCAGAGACTGTCGGTGGCTGCGTCCCCGGCTGTCACGGTACCCCCGCACCGCTCGTCTGCCGAGGCCAGGACGCTCGTGGACGTCCCGGAGCCCCGCCTTGGCAACATCGAGAAGTTTAACGGCGATCCCAAGCACGTGAGGGCATTCGTGACGAACTGCCGCATAATGTTCAGCCTCCAGCCAATCACGTTTTCGTCGGAATCAGCCAAGGTCGGGTTCGTCCTAACCCACCTCACGGGCGAGGCGCAGCTGTGGGGCCTGGCCGAATATGAAAGGATGGCCCCGGCTTGCGATTCCTTCGACGCCTTCGCGGAGGAATTGCTCCGCCTGTTCGACCTGGGATCCGCCGCCGAGGACGCCGCCGAGGAACTGGCGACGCTGCGTCAAGGTAGCCGATCGGTCGCAGAGTACGCCCTTAAGTTCCAGACGTTGGCCGGCAGCAGCGGATGGAACACGCCGGCGCTCGTTAGCATCTTCCTAAACGGACTCGCTGAGTACATGAAAGATGGACTGGTTGCGTACGATCGCCCGCGAACCCTGAGGGGCGCGATGGACTTGGCGGCCCGAGTAGACCGGCGGATCCAGACGCGGCGGCGCGATCGGGAGAGGAGGTCCCCGCGAAACCCGTGTGGTCACATTCCACCGTCTGCTGGGGACCCGCCAACCACACCACCCGCCGAGCCCATGGATCTGGGAGGGGCTCGGGTTCCCTCGGAGGAGCACCGTCGACGCCCTTCAGTGGGCTTGTGTTTTTACTGTGGGGAGGGGGGCCATCGGGTAGCGGGGTGCCCGTTAAAGAGGCCGGAGCTCACGCGGCGTCGGGGGATCCGCGTGAGCTCGACCAGCACCGGCTCTCCCAGCCCCAGCACGCTCACGCTACAGGCACGCGTCCAGCTCGTGGCGGGCGACCAGAACGTGGCGGCCTTGGTGGATTCCGGCGCGGAGGGGAACATCATGGACATTAGCCTGGCACGCAAGTGGGGTGTCGGCTTCCTCCCTCTGAGCCCGTCTATTCCCGCACGTGCCATTGATGGCCGTCTGATCGGCGAGGTGGCTTTCGTGACGGAACCAATTAAGTTACTGCTCTCGGGCAATCACCACGAGACCATCCAGTTTTTTCTTCTTTCCCTCCCAGGACAGCAGCTCATACTGGGGCACCCTTGGTTGCGGCAGCACAACCCGGTGCTGGACTGGGAGGTGGGGGTTGTTCGGGAGTGGAGCGAACGCTGCCATCAGGCGTGCCTGAAGGCGGCCACCAGCCCACTCAGCAGAGCCCCGCTGAGGTACAGTCCCGACATCCCCAATGTCCCAGCGTTTTATCACGAGCTCAAGGAGGTTTTTAGTAAAGCCAGGGCCACTTCTCTTCCTCCACACCAGTCCTACGACTGCGCTATCGAGCTGTTACCCGGCACCTTCCCTCCCAAGGGACGCGTCTACTCCCTGTCCGCTCCTGAGCGCCGGGCTATGGAGGAATACATCCGGGAGTCCCTGGCAGCCGGTATCATACGACCGTCCTCTTCACCTGCGGGAGCGGGGTTCTTCTTCGTGAAGAAGAAGGAGGGCACGCTACGCCCGTGTATCGACTACCGGGGACTAAACGAGATCACTGTGAAGAACCGATACCCTCTGCCTCTTCTGTCTTTCGCCTTCGAGAGCCTTCAGGGAGCCACCATTTTCACCAAGCTGGATCTTCGCAACGCCTACCACCTGATCCGCATCCGGGAGGGAGACGAGTGGAAGACGGCTTTCAACACCCCGAGCGGACACTACGAGTACTTGGTGGTTCCGTTTGGGCTCACCAACGCCCCAGCGGTTTTCCAGTCACTGATTAACGATGTGCTACGAGACATGCTGGACAAATTCGTGTTCGTTTATTTAGACGACATCCTCATTTTCTCCCGCTCGCTCCCTGAGCACATCAAGCATGTACGGGCGGTGCTGCGCCGTCTCCTTGAGAATTCGCTCTACGTGAAGGCGGAGAAGTGCGAGTTCCACGCCTCCTCTGTCAAATTCCTCGGCTATGTGGTGCGTGAGGGATCCATCGAGATGGACCCTGGGAAGGTGCAAGCGGTCACGTCATGGCCTGTTCCCGAAACACGCAAGCGACTGCATCAGTTCTTAGGGTTCGCGAACTTTTATCGCCGTTTCATCCGTGGATACAGCACGGTGGCCGCGCCCCTCACCTCCCTTACCAGCCCCGCCTCCCCGTACAAATGGACGGAACGGGCAGAACGGGCATTTCAGGAGCTTAAGAGGAGGTTCACATCCGCTCCCATCCTCAGGGTTCCCGATCCCGACAGACAGTTCGTGGTCGAGGTGGACGCCTCGAACGTGGGTGTCGGGGCGGTGTTGTCTCAACGTAGCCGCCAAGACGATCGCCTCCACCCGTGCGCCTTCTTTTCTCGCCGTCTGTCGGCCTCGGAACGAAACTATGACATCGGGAATCGGGAGCTCCTCGCCGTCAAGTTGGCCTTGGAGGAGTGGCGGCATTGGCTGGAGGGCGCCACCACTCCGTTCATCGTCTGGACCGACCACCGCAACTTGGAGTATCTGCGATCGGCCAAGAGGCTGAACGCAAGACAAGCACGGTGGGCTCTGTTCTTTGACCGGTTTGAGTTCTCTCTTTCCTATAGACCGGGTTCCCGTAACGCGAAGGCGGACGCCCTGTCGCGTTTGTTTCCTGGGGGGGAGGAGGGACAGGGTCCGCCTCCCACTATCCTCCCGAGCTCAGTTCGGGTGGCGGCTCTTACATGGGAGATCGAACGCCAAGTGGAAGCCGCATCACGCGATCAACCCGGCCCCAGCAACTGCCCGGAGGGTCGCCTGTTCGTCCCTGAAGGTCTGCGGTCGTCCGTGCTGCAATGGGCGCACGACTCACGCCTGGCCTGTCATCCCGGCGCGGCACGCACGAGGTACGTGGTGGCACAGCGTTTCTGGTGGCCCACCTGGCAAGTGGACACCAGCGATTACGTCAGAGCCTGCTCAATTTGTAACCGCTACAAGACGTCTACTCGTCCTCCGGCCGGGCTGCTTCAACCCTTGCCGGTCCCCCAGCGTCCCTGGTCTCACCTGTCGATCCGGGTCCGGGTCACTCTTCTCCGCTCTGTTTCAGGCTACGCCCGCCAGGCGAACAAGCACCGGACACCGGCTCCGGAGTACAGAGTGGGGCAGCGTGTGTGGCTCTCGACGCGGGATTTGCCGCTGCGAGCAGGATCCCGCAAACTGGCGCCCCGCTTTGTTGGACCGTTCCCTATTCAGAAGGTGATTGGCCCGGCCGCAGTCCGTCTTCTCCTTCCAGAGTCCATGAAGGTTCACCCCACGTTCCACGTGTCCCGTGTGCAGCCCATCCATGAGAGCGCGTTGGCGCCGGCGCCCGTTCCGCCGCCGCCGCCCCAGCTCGTTGAGGGGGGCCCGGCTTACGCTGTCCGCTCCCTGCTCCGATCGCGGCGGCGCGGTCGTGGTCTCCAATACCTCGTGGACTGGGAGGGTTATGACGACGCGCACCGCTCCTGGGTTCCGAGCCGCTGGATACTCGACCGTTCGCTCATCACGGAGTTCCATCGCTGCCATCCGGACCAACCGGGTCCTCGGCGCGGGCGCCCGAGGAGGGACGAGGGGAGGTCTTGCCCGCCGGTACCGGGGTCTTCTGCTCCCGCGTCCGTCGATCCTGCGTCTGGCGAGGTGTCGGACGTTTCGGCGGTGTGCTGACCCCCCCACCTGGTCGCCCGGGGAATTGCCTTCCTTTTTTTTTTTTTTTTTTTTGTTTTGTTTTTGGTTCCTGGGGACGTCGGGAGCCGTCCCTTGTGGGGGGGGTTCTGTCACGTGCTGGTGCCACCGGCGACAGGACCACGCCCCCCTGTCAATGGAATCGCCGTCACCTGCCACGGGCTCATGGACAGCACTATATCAGCGCCGCCAGCGCAGACCTGAGTGTCAGTCTGTCCCTTGATGCTGCTTTGCTCATCAGTCCCGAAGATACGGACTCGCTTGACTACTTGGAACCCCCGCAGAATCGTTTGTCCTCTCCAGCCCGATCGCCGCTCCAGCGCCCGCTGTTCCCATCATCCCCTTCTCCAATAAAGTCCGTCGCTACGCACTTGGCTGTACTGTCCGTTCCCTTACAGTAATCCCTTGCTACATTGCGGTTCGTTTATCGCAAATTCACGACATCACGGATTTTTGAATTTTGAAAATTTGTGAATAATTTCACATACCGTATTTGCCGGTGTATAAGTCGACTCGGTGTATAAGTCGACCCCCTAAAATTCGACGGAAATTTACGATTTTATGATATATCCTTTGTATAAGTCGAGCTCAATTGTTGCATTATATTAAACTTCAAAATTCAATCAGAAATATGCGAAATTTATTGACGAAATGTGTTCAAATTCGCGAGTTTGTAGCGAGCGATCTATACGCCATTTTAAATATTATTTACTTCATGACCCTGTGATATTACGCGCCGAGAGAGACTAACAACAATGAACACTCTTAGAAACTGGTTTATTTTTAGTTAAGAAACTACAAATTATAATTATAAAGTGATTGCCGGTACATAGAGTTCAAAATTCGTCTTCATCGTCGCTATTTCCGAAAAGCTCGTTCCATTCGTTTTCGTTTAGTTTGTCGTCATAAAGGGCATCTTCTTGGTCTTCTCTATCCTGAGAGCGTTTGGCGAATATTTTCTAAGTGCCAACGGCTCTTGCGCCATAAAGAGTCCGCCCCGGCTGGTTCCTCATGTCGGCCAGAATAAGTGAAAATTTGGCCTCTTCCCCTGGAAGTCTGGCCAAGTTTGGCGAATATTTTCTAAGTGCCAACGACTCAACCGCCGTAAAGTGTCCGCCTCGGCTGGTTCCCCATGTCGGCCACCACAAGTGAAAATTCGGCCTCTTTCCCTTGAAGTCTGGCCAAGTTTGGCAAATATTTTCAAAGTGCGAACGACTCAACCGCCGTAAAGTGTCCGCCTCGGCTGGTTCCCCGTGTCGGCCACCACAAGTGAAAATTCGGCCTCTTCCCCTGGAAGTCCGGCCAAGTTTGGCGAATATTTTCTAAGTGCCAACGACTCAACCGCCGTAAAGTGTCCGCCTCGGCTGGTTCCCCGTGTCGGCCACCACAAGTGAAAATTCGGCCTTTTCCCCTGGAAGTCCGGCCAAGTTTGGCGAATATTTTCTAAGTGCCAACGACTCAACCGCCATAAAGTGTCCGCCTCGGCTGATTCCTCCGGTCGGCCAGAACAAGTGAAAATTCGGCCTCTTCCCCTGCAAGTCTGGCCAAGTTTGGCGAATATTTTCTAAGTGCCAACGACATTCATTTAGACATGGCGATTGAATGTTTACGTACCGGTAGTTATTGTCGTTGCTTGACGCGCGATGACTCGCACATTCGCTCAATACCCAGTACTTCCCCCTAGCAGTCATCGTCGCTGCCTGGCTTTCGATGTCCGTTATTGAGGTGAGAATATTTGAAATTGTTGCTGAAGATGCGTGTTAATGCGACGAACGCTTTATAATGATTCAGTTTCTCGCTGTTTGATGAGCCTGACGGACGCACACCCACGCACAATGAGATGCATGAGAAACGGCCTTGGTTACCATCACATTTGAAGCGATGAATACGAAGTTAAATTTTATGACTCGGTGTATAAGTCGAGGTCGATTTTTTTCGGTCGATTTTGGATCGAAAAAGGTCGACTAATACACCGGCAAATACGGTATACGTCGCTCCTGAATATAAGTCTAAAACAATGGTAAAAATACGCGACTTATAGTCCAAAAAATACGGTAAATGGTATTTCTTCTTCACATCTATGTATATTTTAGTATCTAAATCTGTTTTCTCAGACTGGCTGAATAATATCGACTCAAAATGATCTATCTATCTATCTATCTATCTATCTATCTATCTATCTATCTATCTATCTATCTATCTATCTATCTATCTATCTATCTATCTATCTATCTATCTATCTATCATTGAAGATTTATTTTTTAACGATATCATGAAAATAGCCTAACATTAGCTAACATGTAACATCATGTTACACACATGCTTGTAAAAGTAAAAACGTACCTTTGGTTTTGTTGTTTTGATGTGCTCCTTAATGTTTGAAGCGCCACAACCTCCATAGCTTATCCCATCTTGACAAAGAATGCACAAAACCTTCCCTGGGACATCTAATTTACAGATATGTTCCATCAGGCAGGTGGTTACGGACTGTGTTCGGAGTTGTAAGATGACGCTGCTCTCGAGCCATGCCCATCTGATGCAGTTCCTGATCCCGTTTGACTTGTCTATTTCGCTGGCACAATCCTCGTCTATTTTCTCTAAAACTTTCGCCATGCTGGCTAAAACTTTTGCTAATTAAGCAAATGAGTAGGCAAATGATGCGACGAAAGTAGCGTCAAAATGCTGCCGAAAATAAGGCGGCTGTCGCAATACTGCTCTCAGCCGCCCCCACCCCATATAAAAACAATTTTCTCAACTGATCCACACGATTCACGAAAATGATACTCCCGACGGAAAAAAAACACGGAAATCCGCAGAAGATTCTCATCCCTGAGTAATATAAATATAAATAATACAGTAGTTCCTCGCTACATCGTGGTTCATTGATTGCAGTTTCACTATATCTATATCAAATTCAAAATTTACAGTGTTGTACCTTGTTATATAAACATTGTTATAGTAATAAAAGAGTTCTAAAACATATTTACAGTATGTACACTTGCACCTTTTTTATATAAAAAAAGTTATAATAATAAAAGCTGTTCTAAAAACATATTTACAGTATGTGTTAAGAATACTCCATTTTATGTTGTTCAGTCGTGCTTTGATTTGAGGTAGGGTGCTTTATTTTGAAGGCCGTTTTCAGGCGATACCACTTCCTGTTTCACGTTCGTGTACATATATGTTACAGTGGTACAGCAGTCATTTACGATGTAATTGGGTCTCCTAACAAGAGGAATGAACGATCACCTATGTCTCACCTTTAGGACAATGTAGTATTGCTCCAAATGTTGGTTTACATTCCTTTAGAGGTCTGTTTTCGCGTGTTAGCACGATCGCGAATTAGCATCTTTCCGCAAGCTCGATAGCCTGCCCAGTGCTTCTTGTCAACATGTTACACGCACATACGTATATTTATATTTTCAATATCTATAAACAATTTTCTGCATCTTATTTATACTATTAATGTATTATTAACATGTTAGATTTTTTTTAATGTTCTAATAATAAAATATAAACTTAAATGGTTTCATTTACATTTATTGACACACAAAAAATGTACAGATGAGCGGGTGACCCTACTTCTCGGATTTCACTTATCGCGGGTGGTTTTTGGAACCAATTATCTGCGATAAACAAGTAATCCACTGTATATAATATGAATACACGATCATAAAATAAAAAAACAACAATCAAAAACAGTAAAACTATACAATATATACATGATTAAACTAACAGCTGCAAGAGTCGGCTAAAACTTGTTGCAATTTGTTTGAAAATTGAATGATGCGATGACAGTGCGTTTAAGGTATTTTGGACAGTATTACAATCATAAGATGCAGATAAATGGAAGGAGTTGCGACCAAAAATTATACGAGCTTTGGGGATGGTGAATTTGATAAGATTACTGGACCTTAGATTGAGGGAACAATGATGATGGTGCAGATGGGACAAGAGATAGGGAGGTGACATACCAAGTATGGATTTGTAAATGAGGTGAAACCAATGGTGGAGTCGTCGGGTGTGGAGCGATGTCCAGTCAATTAATTGATACAAGTCACAGTGGTGAGTTGAGAAGTGTGCACCTGTGGCAAAGCGGATGGTGGAGTGGTGAAGAGTGTCCAGTTTACTGAGAGTGGAGTGGGATGCCATCCTATAGATGGTGTCGCCATAATCAAAAATGGGCAGGATGGTAATTTTGACAAGAGAGTTGAAGGAATGAGGTCGAAATACAAAAAGTCCTGCCTAGCTACAAAAACAGATATTCTCAAACCTCACTGAATAAAGTACATAAGCAGACAAGTATATTAACATATTAAATAAATAAAAGAAACATTTTAACCTACACACCAAATAAGTAAAGAAGACATAACTAGACATTTTTGAAAAATGGTAATGAGAAAGGTTTTTATAACTTTATGGTCTGATCTATATTTCTGAGCACTTTGAAATAACAAATGACTTTTGATATATTGCCTGAATAGCTTAATGACCCTTAAGGAACTGTGTAATGCATGCCTGATGTTTTTTCTCTAAATCATGGACACGGCCAGAGTCGTCTAGACCGTTCAGTACTTGATTGTATCTTATGTTTTGACTAATGCTAGACGCCAGTTTTTGATTACTACTGAACGCTCTGCACAGAGGGAAATATTTTGGCCTAACAAAGAAAAAATACGGTTGGAAACATGATTAAACTAAGAATATAATGACGTAAGCAAAGACATGAAGTATCAAAAGCACAAACTTTACATAGTCAGGTAACAGCAATAGATTAATGATGTCACAGCCAAAAGCTAACATAATTTCGTACAAGATGACAAAATTGAAAGAATGAGGTACAATAGTGTATGTCCAAGATTGGAGAAGAATGTTCACAGGAAGGTCACGTGGAGATAAAACCAGCAGGTGCCAGAAGGAGCCACCCAAAGACTCGGCCAAAGATGATCGCCAAGGCCGAAAGACGGGAGGGAAGACAACAGCCCCCACCCGAGAACTCGGCCAAAGATGATCGCCAAGGCCGAAAGACGGGATGGAAGACAACAGCACCCACACACACACCAACAGCCCCCACCTACACACCGAATCGCCCATAACCAGCACCACTCCCATGGAAGCAGACTCTCCTTCGAACTTGCCCCACCCCGAAGACTCGTCACCCATCAAACTCGGCCCACACTGGCATGTGCAGCTGATATGAGCTAACCAAAGAACCTTGAACGTTGCCTTTTCTGAATGGAGACTTTCTGCTCTTGAAGGGACCAGCGCTGTATTGTACTTTCCTGAAAACAGAGCTTTTTGAACAAGAATTGTGATTGAACTCAACCAACCTGTGTAAGTCTAATTTGTGCTTCAATGTCTTAGCATTTCCCCTCCGTGAGTCGTCACCTTATCGTGGTGGAGGGGTTTGCGTGCCCTTATGATCCTAGGAGCCATGTTGTCGGGGGCTTCATGCCCCTGGTAGGGTCACCCATGGCAAACGGGTCCTAGGTGAGGGGCCAGACAAAGCACGGCTCACAGAAGCCCCTTATGACGATTGAAATAAATGGACTTTGTTTTCCCTCGCCCG
The DNA here is from genome assembly GCF_024217435.2 of Syngnathus scovelli. NCBI lineage: Eukaryota > Metazoa > Chordata > Actinopteri > Syngnathiformes > Syngnathidae > Syngnathus > Syngnathus scovelli. Next base: position 782,343 of record NW_026061381.1, on the reverse strand, counting down.
GACGCGGGTCACCGGGGCCTCCCTCTGGAGCCAGGCCTGGAGGCGGGGCTCGAAGGCGAGCGTCTGGTGGCCGGGCCTTCGCCCATGGGGCCCGGCCGGGCATAGCCCGAAAAGGAAACGTGGGTCCCCCTTCCCATGGGCTCACCACCTGTGGGAGGGGCCAAAGGGGTCGGGTGCAATGTGTGCTGGGCGGCAGCCAAAGGCAGGGACCTTGGCGGTCTGATCCCCGGCTGCAGAAGCTGGCTCTTGGGACATGGAATGTCACCTCTCTGGCTGGAAAGGAGCCCGAGCTGGTGTGCGAGGCAGAAAAATTCCGACTAGATATAGTCGGACTAGCCTCCACGCACAGTTTGGGTTCCGGTACAAGCCCTCTCGAGAGGGGCTGGACTCTCTTCCACTCTGGAGTTGCCCACGGTGAGAGGCGTCGAGCAGGTGTGGGTATACTTATTGCCCCCCGGCTGGGCGCCTGCACATTGGGGTTCACCCCGGTGAACGAGAGGGTAGCCTCCCTCCGCCTTCGGGTGGGGGGACGGGTCCTGACTGTTGTTTGTGTCTATGCACCAAACAGCAGCTCAGAGTACCCACCCTTCTTGGGGTCCCTGGAGGAAGTGCTGGAGAGCGCTCCTTCTGGGGACTCCATCGTTCTACTGGGTGACTTCAATGCTCACGTGGGCAATGACAGTGAGACCTGGAAGGGCGTGATTGGGAGGAACGGCCCCCCCGATCTGAACCCGAGCGGTGTTCTATTGTTGGACTTCTGTGCTCGACATGGATTTTCAATAATGAACACCATGTTCAAGCATAAGGGTGTCCATGTGTGCACTTGGCACCAGGACACCCTAGGCCGCAGTTCGATGATCGACTTTGTAGTCGTGTCATCGGATTTGCGGCCGCATGTTTTGGACACTCGGGTGAAGAGAGGGGCGGAGCTGTCAACTGATCACCACCTGGTGGTGGGTTGGCTCCGATGGTGGGGGAAGATGCCGGTCCGACCTGGCAGACCCAAACGCTCTGTGAGGGTCTGCTGTGAACGTCTAGCAGAATCTCCTGTCAGGAAGAGTTTCAACTCCCACCTCCGGCAGAGCTTTTCCCACGTCCCGGGGGAGGCGGGGGACATTGAGTCTGAGTGGACCATGTTCCGCGCCTCCATTGTTGAGGCAGCCGACCGGAGCTGTGGCCGTAAGGTCGTTGGTGCCTGTCGTGGCGGCAATCCCCGAACCCGCTGGTGGACACCGGCGGTAAGGGATGCCGTCAAGCTGAAGAAGGAGTCCTATCGGGCCGTTTTGGCCTGCGGGACTCCGGAGGCAGCTGACTGGTACCGGATGGCCAAGCGGAACGCGGCTTTGGCGGTTGCTGGGGCAAAAACCCGGGCGTGGGAGGAGTTTGGTGAGGCCATGGAGAATGACTTTCGGACGGCTTCGAGGAAATTCTGTTCCACCATCCGGCGTCTCAGGAGGGGGAAGCAGTGCAACGTCAACACTGTTTACAGTGGGGATGGCGTGCTGCTGACCTCGACTCGGGACGTCGTGAGTCGGTGGGGAGAATACTTCGAAGACCTCCTCAATTCCACCCACACGCCTTCCATTGAGGAAGCAGGGCCTGGAGACTCTGAGGCGGATTCTCCAATCTCTGGGGTCGAAGTCACTGAGGTAGTTAAAAAACTCCTCGGTGGCAAGGCCCCGGGGGTGGATGAGATCCGCCCGGTGTTCTTAAAGGCTCTGGATGTTGTGGGGCTGTCAAGGCTGACACGCCTCTACAACGTTGCGTGGACATCGGGGACAGTGCCTCTGGATTGGCAGACTGGGGTGGTGGTTCCCCTCTTTAAGAAGGGGGACCGGAGGGTGTGTTCCAATTACAGGGGAATCACACTCCTCAGCCTCCCTGGTAAGGTCTATTCAGGGGTGCTGGAGAGGAGGGTCCGTCGGGAGGTCGAACCTCGGATTCAGGAGGAACAGTGTGGCTTTCGTCCTGGCCGTGGAACAGTGGACCAGCTCTACACCCTCGGCAGGATCCTCGACGGTGCATGGTAGTTCGCCCAACCAGTCCACATGTGTTTTGTGGACTTGGAGAAGGCGTTCGACCGTGTCCCTCGGGAGGTTCTGTGGAGGGTGCTTCGGGAGTACGGGGTGCCGAGCCAACTGATAAGGGCGGTTCGGTCCCTGTATCACCGATGCCAGAGTCTGGTCCGCATTTCCGGCAGTAAGTCGGATTCGTTCCCAGTGAGGGTTGGACTCCGCCAAGGCTGCCCTTTGTCACCGATTCTGTTCATAATTTTTATGGACAGAATTTCTAGGCGCAGCCGAGGCGTTGAGGGGGTCCGGTTTGCTTTTTGCAGATGACGTGGTGCTGTTGGCTTCTTCAGGCCGTGATCTCCAGCTCTCGCTGGAACGGTTTGCAGCCGAGTGTGAAGCGGTCGGGATGAGGGTCAGCACCTCCAAATCCGAGTCCATGGTCCTCGATCGGAAAAGGGTGGAATGCCCTCTCCGGATTGGGGATGAGATCCTGCCCTAAGTGGAGGAGTTCAAGTATCTTGGAGTCTTGTTCACGAGTGAGGGGAGGATGGAGCGCGAGATCGACAGGCGGATCGGTGCAGCGTCGGCAGTAATGCGGACCCTGTACCGGTCCGTTGTGGTGAAGAGAGAGCTGAGCCAAAAGGCAAAGCTCTCAATTTACCGGTCGATTTACTCTCCTACCCTCACCTATGGTCACGAGCTATGGGTCGTGACCGAAAGAACGAGATCCCGGATACAAGCGGCCGAAATGAGTTTTCTCCGCAGGATGTCCGGGCTCTCCCTTAGCGATAGGGTGAGGAGCTCGGTCATCCGGGAGAGACTCGGAGTAGAGTCGCTACTCCTCCACGTTGAGAGGAGCCAGATGAGGTGGCTCGGGCATCTTATCAGGATGCCTCCTGGACGCCTCCCTGGGGAGGTGTTCCGGGCATGTCCCACCGGTAGGAGACCCCGGGGACGACCCAGGACGCGCTGGAGAGACTATGTCTCTCAGCTGGCCTGGGAACGCCTTGGGATCCCCCGGGATGAGCTGGATGAAGTGGCTGGGGAGAGGGAAGTCTGGGAGTCCCTCCTAAAGCTGCTGCCCCCGCGACCCGACCCCGGATAAGCGGAAGAAGATGGATGGATGGATGTCTTAGCATTTTCCTAAATCTGAAGAAATCAAACGAGCACGCAGTGAGTAAATTGGATAACAGGTGATTGGCAATGGCTTTTGCCGTGAGGCGCAGATAACGCGCTCCCTAAATTGTGGACAGAATCCAGCAGAGTATCTAGCTGTACGGGTGAAGGAGGCCTTATTGCGATAGAGGAAGCTAAAACGAGATTTGACTTTTGACTGTAGGTGTTTTATGTGGGTAGTGAAGGAGAGTGACGAGTCCAACCATAGGCCAAGATATTTGTAACAATTTACCAACTCGAGTTCAATGGAATCTGTGCAAAAGATTTTAGAGGCAGTGGTGGGGGCAAAAATGATGCATTTTGTTTTCTTAGTGTTGAGAAGGAGATGGAGATTATGGAAATATTGTTCAACGGAGGTGAAACTAAGTTGTAATGAGGATGCTGCAGAATGGAGAGAGTGGCCTTCAAAGTATAGGATAGTGTCATCAGCATAAAGGTGGATCTTTGAACTGCCCGCAAACTTGACTACATCATTAATGTAAATAGTGTTAGGCTTGATAGATTATTTTGATCGTATGATTGTTGGAATGTAGACTATAATGATGAACCAAACTTGTCCTGTTCTCACAACGCAGTAAAATAAAGTGGTTGCATCTTCGACTTGATTGACCAGCGGCAGAGGAAGCAATCAAAGTTGTTCTGTTTCCCCCAACGTCATAAAACTGATTTGACCAGGGGCCGGGGATTCACCAAACCTGTCCACTCACCCCCACCCTGCTTCTCTCAATAAGTAAGCTCTTACAGGACGCCTAAATCAGACTTCGTTCGAACATCGCTGCATGCACAGTGACAAACGTTTTCTCCACTTGCAAGTGCTAAAAGGGCATATTGTCTCCCGTGTGGTTCTTTCAAATAAGTTAGAGTGAGCACCGCTCTAACATTTTGGTGCCGTGACCCGGATCTCAACATACCCACTGTCGACAGGCCATCGTCCATTAGGAGGTCCTGGTAAAGAAAGACTTCGAAAGAAAATTCTTCGCTGGGCCAGCATCTTAGGTCTGCCTTCGTCTTACCACAGTGAATTGACGGTTCCGGCAGTGCAACGAACCAGGGGACAAGTAAGTAAAAGCCCTAAAGTTGTGTTAGGGTTTTTCAGATTATCCTTATCGTATGATTATGTTGGAATGCAACCGATAATAAATAACCTACCTTGTCTCATCCTACACAAGGTCGTAAAACACCCCCTGATATGTTTTGGGCTTCCTATTCAGTCTACACCAGCCCCCACTCTTTCTCTTAATAAATATGTCCTTGCAGTTGGGAGATTTCAGACCTCCATTCGAACATCGCTGCACGCACAGCAACGAATGGACTCTCCACCTGCAGGTGTCTAAAAGAACTTGCTTGTCTCCCGTAACAGAGGTGGATTGACGGGAACCGGCAGTGCAACGAACCAGGTGACAAGTAAGTTAAAGGCCTGAAGTTGTGTGATTGTGTTGTTGTGAAACGCGTAAAAAGCCACAGGTGCACGAGAGATACGGCTTTGGTTTATCCGAGCTATGAGATACGGCTTTGGTTTATCCGAGCTATGAGATGCGGCTTTGGTTTGTCCGAGCTATGAGATACGGCTTTGGTTTGTCCGAGCTATGAGATACGGCTTTGGTTTGTCCGAGCTATGAGATACGGCTTTGGTTTGTCCGAGCTACGAGGCCTAAAAAAAAAAAGAAGCGCTGGAGTTTGTGTGATTGAGTGTGTGACTGGTAGGATAGATTGACTAAAAAGCAGTTCTAGCGTTGATCCACGTCAATAAAACAGGCTAGTAATCTGTTGAAAGGTCAATTTAAACCTTCATTGAGGATCCTAAGAACGGTAAATCTCTTGCTCTGCTCTTCTTTGAGATGAGAAGTTCATGGCAAGTAGATTTCTTAATAGTATGCAATACATGCTGAAGTGGTAGAAGTGCTACAGTGTGGTTGAAAGCTTCACAAGAAAGAAGAGAACAAATCCAAAAGACAAAAGATAGAAAGTTGAAAAGTGATGAGGCCGCCATTCAATTGAGATTTGAAAATGAAAAAGAATTCTGGGTGCATAGTGTCATCCCATTCAATGATGCAGATGAGAGTGCTTATCAGCAACATCTTAAAATTGCGCTCCTCACTGGTTTCCCCCCCGACTTAGGCATTTGGGCGAGGAAACACTTGGTGGAAGCGGACACTGCTTGGTTTACAAAAAACATGCAGTGGCCCAGAGACGCTGACAAAGGGATTGAGAAAGGCAAAAGTTCTGATGTATTTCATCTAGATGATGATAATGATCTAAATGAAGATACAACGATCTTCTACCAAAGTTCCCAAAGGGGCAGAGGAAGAGTTAGATACCAACAACGTCGCAAGCCACCATTCAAATCAAAACCCCCATCAGATTCAGACAACTATTGGAACTGTGGGAGACGAGGACACTTTGCACGAGAGTGTCGTTTTGCAAAACAATACCAATCAAAGGGTGGAGGAAGGAGCAGAGGAAAAGCCAAATTTTTAGCATGACAAGCTTCCTCCTCTTTGACCGTTCATGCTCATACAAAGAAAGAATTAACAGATGTCCATATGACAACAAAACATGTGATTCACAGGTTATTAAAATTCTTTCTTATTAGAGCTCCTGTCCATACAAGAAGTATGACAATGCTGTTTGTATGCCCAAATTACAAATGACTAGAGATCAAATTGTGTTACACTAAAGTTAAAATATGCAAATCAAGTGGTAAAGAAATGCAACTTGCTTCTAGAAGATAGATAAATAAAATTAGAATGGGCTGTCCTCGTGTGCATGGGAGGGACCAGCTCATGATCGACCACAGGAAATGGCCAGCCTGTGACGAATCATTGTTGCTGAGACCTACCTTCCGCACGCGAGAGCTGTGCATGTGTGTGCGTATCTGTTAAATTGATGAAGATTGGCTGAACTTTTAGTATAAAGAAATGTGCTAGACTGTTGTCTATTCAATTTACACCGCAGAACAGAAACAATTTTGACAGATAAAAATGAGAGGAAAAGAGTGAAATCTGTTTGCGAGCTGAAACTAATCCACACTAGTGCATGTTAAGTGTCAAGCCCACATGAGAAATTCGAAAAGATGTGCAGCGACAAAGTCCATAGAGTGAAATTCAATTATGGACGAAAAAAGGGGCAATATTAGAGAATGGCATTTATAAATGACCTACCCCACCAAAGAACCTATGCAAATGGTGAGCAATATTGAGCCATGGTGCGTGTCACATGTGTTAGAGATTTGCTCACTCCAACTTATTTTGCAAGAACCACACAGAGACAAGGCAAGTTCTTTTAGACACCTGCAGGTGGAGAGATCACTCGCTACAGGAATGAAATCTGAAAGGTCTCCTTCCTGCAAGGGCATATTTATTAGGAGGAACAGAGTGGGGGTGAGAGTGGGGGTCAGAGTAGACAAATGGCCGAAGCCCCTGGCTGATCAAAGCACAGCAGGGGGTCCTTCACGATGTTGTGTGAACTAAACAACTTTGATTGCTTCCTCTGCAGCTAGTCACTTTGTTCTACTACTTTTGTTAAGACAACACAGGCGAGGGTAATTATTACAGGTTACATTCCAACATAATCATAGGATCAAACTAACCTGAAAACCCTAACATCTCCCTCCTGATTTATCATATGATTATGCCACCCCAAACAACAAAGACAAGCAAGAAAAAAACATATATACGTATAATGAAGAAAGTAGAATGGTAAAAATAAAAACAACAAACAATGATAGCAACACATTCCAGTGAAGATGAGGCATTACCTCAAACTTATTGTGTAAGCGAAAAACCTGCTGGCCAGATGTTATTAGCAGGAAAATTCTTACACGGCCCCGTTGCCACAGGCGGCCAGAATGCTATGAATAATAAAAAATAAAAAGAAAAACACAGAAACAGTACATCATTGTATCCATCACTTGCAAAGCATTTTCGATGGTCAAATCATCAAGTTTCTGTAAAACATGCTCAACAGAACAGCACCTACGCAATCCATGTTTCATCATCGTCATCACATCCGTCATCTCTAAGGAGTTGTATATGAACCTGGGCTACAGTAGAGGACACAAACTTCGACACAGCAGACTTCAAACATGGGATAACGCAGGTCGTAAACAAGCACAACACCATCAGCACAACAAGCACAGGAGACAGCAATTTCAACAGCAGTTGCCACCAGTTGCCAGAGAATAGCCATGAAAAGAAATCAAACTGAAGTGGGACCTTGTCTTTAGACATGGCCTGCTGCAAGTTCTTCAGCGAATTCATGGCGTCGTTTATGTGGGTGTCATTTTCTCCTGGTATGTATGTGCAACAGGAAGTCCCAATGATGTGGCACACACCACCTTGTGCCGCCGTCAACAAGTCCAGAACCATCCTGTTTTGCAAGACCATCAGTCTAATAGCCTGAATCTCTCTATTTTGTCCATCGTTGACTTGCAGTGAGAGATTCACAAAGGATTGAAAACGATAGTTCAGTGTCTCGATGAAGAGCGATAGTTTCCCAACCCCAATCTGAGGGAAGAGCGCAAGGACAACTTTGTCTCCGGCAGACCATACTTTATGGTCCTCTGGAACGTTCGCACCCCAGACAGGGTCATGAGGGTCAAAGGTTGCAACTGCTCTGCGTCGACGTCCAGTAGAGTTACGTGCTCCTGTCAACAAATGGTGTCGTATCCTGTAGGTGTGGTCTGTCACCCACACTGGTGCACACACTCCTGTCCAGTTGGCGGGCAGCATCGGATAAACCTTGTGACCACAAAGCCACCAGCCATTCTGTATGAAGTGTGTTCCGTTCGATGGTGTAGCCATGTTGGTTGTAGAGCCCTTACACCTTCAAAACGGCTCTCTCATCCTGGCACACAGCGGTGATGTCCAAAGCTCCCATCCAGTTTCCTCCTGGAGAGCAGTCGTCGTTAATGCATTTGTGGGTCCTGCAACCTTGGGTGCAACATGTGTAGTCAGCAAGACTTGGAATGGTCCCTCCCGTCGTGGCTGGCCCAGTTCCTTCCTTTGATGACCTCGATGTAGACCCAGTCTCCTGGATTGATGGGGTTGTCGACCTGTGAGGAGGAAAGATCAAGCGGCAGTAAATTTGTCTTTGACACAGTTTGAGCGTCATGATCATATAATCTGCCAAGGACTGCTCTTCATCTGTTGTTTGCAACTCTCGTAGTCAATTGTAGTGCCCATTTAACTGGCAAATAGGAATGTTTGCGGGAAGAGTTTGAACACTTCCTAATGATTCCCTTTAACCAAAAACTATTTATGACAGGGGCGTTCCCATTTATTGCCTCCTGGTTTAAAAGAGATTGTCTTATCCATGCCTTCTTTGTCCTCACACGCTCGCACCCACACAGGGTGTGAACACACACACACACACACACACACACACACGCACCCACGCAGACAAAGAGATTCTAATCTATCTCTCATGTAGCTTCTCTTGATAGAATCTCCTATTGGTAACTGTATAGCAGACGTTTTAGCATATAATCCCATACTCTGCTCTCTCACTTCTACTTTTCCATGTCGGTGCAGTCGTAGGTGGCCCCTATTGCAGTCATTGTCTTGTTAACTGTTGCCTTGTGACTCCTATGCATGATTGTGTGAATGTCAAAAATTGAACGTACCTAACTTTCTGACCATCCAACCTCCACTGTGGTATAAAAACCCTTACTATTGTATTGAGTAGGTACATTGAGCAACCTAGCTTCCTCCTGACTGCCAAATGTCCTGTTCTAAAATTTATATAACTCGACCTCTACGTCTTAAGCTTGATGAGCCAAAATATAAGATCTTGCTCCTGTTTCCTACCGTTTTAGCCTATTTGTTTTATCCAAATCCGTTCAATCACTGATTATAATCTGTAGCCCTACGTATTTTTCAAATTTTTATTTATTTATTTATCAAATCTCCTCAGTTCTGTCAAACTCAGTGCACAATGAACCTCCCTTCCACTTTGAACCAAGCTTCACCAAATTTGGGAACGCCGTAGCAAGGAGTGCGATTTGGTTGTCAGACACTCCAAGTCCATATCTTTTTGCCGCACTTCACCCTCTCACGTTGGTGTTCTTTGGCTGTTGCTTCAGAGCGACCCCATCCATCACTCTTGAATGAGTCCATTGTTCAAATGAGTCAATTTTCATCATTGTGAGTTCCTCCGCTTTTCACTGTCTTTTCTCGTCCCCGAGGATGTTGTATTTCCTCCGGAGTGTACTTGTCCTCCTCCAAGCACAACAGCAGTCTTTTCTTGTCCTTCGCCAAAGGTCAAAGGTGCTTCAGAGCCAGGCACCATTTTGTGGTTGTTCACGGCTGCAGGCGAAGACTCGGATTGGGTTTCAGGGGCCCTGACACTGAGAATGACAGGCTGGTTTGAACACTTGTAAGACTATCTCCAAATGTAGCTGCTTCCATCAATTTGCTGGTAATGTTTGTTTACCAAACTTCAAATTCTTCTAATAACAGCGGTCTCGTTTTTATATCGTAAATCCTGCAACTCATCCTATTTTTGAGCTACATTTTATCTATAGTTCCAATTTAATCGGACAGTATGTTGTCTTCAGTATCATTATTGAGAACCAACTCATCGAGGTCTGCTTTCCACATCAAGCCCTGATCTGTATGTCTTGACCTCTCACATGTTATTGTCATGCTTGCTCAAAAATGTGACTTAGAGTATGGTGCTGTGAATTCTCAATCTCCCCAATGAAATTGAATCCCACCTCGTAGTTCTTATCGTTCTCATGTTCCTGTTAGCCTGCAATTGTCCAAATCAAAAATGTTTTCTTTTAACTGTCTTTCTTTTGAACCTCTAAATCTCTCGTGTTGCTAACCTATCTACACCAGAACAAAAAATTTACCACAATATAACACCAAATGTATTCGAAAATTCATTGTCATAAAGTGTTGTATTATTACTATCTTCCACTATCTGTCCTACTCACTCCCCCCCTTTTGAGGCTTGGCAACGCCCATGCCTCACACCTTGACAAACTTTTTGGGAGAATGTGTTCTTTACTACATACGATTCCATCATCATTTAATTTGACTTTCTTTCCAAAACGCTTCTCAATTTCTCAGTTCACACATCTTCTACATGTGTTACTGGTTCTCCAGTTTTTTTTTGTTTTTTTTCTAGTTAATTATCAATCCAAAAGCTACGTGTTTCTTTCTAACATTCAACCTGCTCAAAATCACTCATTCATCAAAGTCGCTCTACTAATTTTCTATAGTAGTCGCCAACAACTTCAACCATTCAACCTGTAATTTCTTTTCATTCAGGCTATCATTCATCAATGTTCATTTGCATCTCACACGCAGTCTCCAAAAAGGAGTCTTTCTATCACATTGGTCCCAATTCATCCAAGCTCACCACACAACATTCATATATCATTTCCAACTCAGGTTTCCTGGTAGAACAATCCACCAATTCAAAAAAAACTTAACTAAAACAAACAATTGGCAAATTAATCTGAAGTTTTTCTTTGGTTTTAAATTTGAAGAACTCAATCTCTCAGATTTAGCTTGCATTTAGAATTTTGCATAATCTTATAACACAACCAATCAATTATTCCTATTAAATGTAGCATTGCAAAATCTTAAATTCACAATTTAGCTTCTTCCAATTCCTGAAAGCATGTTCTGTCATTTTTTTTCCTTCGAATTTCTCATGTGGGCTCGACACTTTACATGCACTAGTGTGGATTAGTTTCTGCTCGCAAACAGACTTCTCTCTTTTTCCTCTCATTTTTATCTTTCAAAATCATTTCTGTTCTGCGGTGCAAATTGGATAGACCACAGTCTAGCAATTTTTTTTTTATACTAAAACTTTAGCCAATGTTCATCATTTTAACATATACGCACACACATGCACAGCTCTCGCATGCAAAAGGTAGTTCCCAGCACCAATGATTCGTCACAGGCTGGCCATTTCCTGTGGTCGATCATGAGCTGGTCCCTCCCATGCACACGAGGACAGCACATTCTAATTTTATTTATTTATCTTCTAGAAGCAAGTTGCATTCCTTTACCACTTGATTTGCATATTTTAACTTCAGTGTAACACAATTTGAGCTCTAGTCATTTGTAATTTGGGCATACAAACAGCATTGTCATACTTCTTGGATGGACAGGACTTCTAATAATCTAAAAAAAAATTCTAATAATCTGACAATGACATGTTTTGCTGTCATACGGGCATCTATTCTTTCTTTCTCTCTTGTGAAGCTTTCAACCACACTTTAGCACAATCCAATTCTCTTTCTTTTCTTTTCTTTTTCAGTCCATTTTTCTTTTTATCCACACTCTCTTCTAAAACATCAACTACTATCTTCCACACTTCAACTCTCAACTTCCCTTCTACTCCATACTTTTTCTTCCACTTTGGCATATATTGCATACAATTAAGAAATCTACTCGCCATGTACTTCTCATCTCCGTCAAGAGGTAGAGATTTACCGTTTTTATTTCCCATCTTAATTCTAGTAATTTTAGGTTATACAATTTATTTTCTCGAAAATATTATTATGATTATTATTACTATTTATTACTATTTATTTATTTAACTATGTCTTTGAGGATCCTCAATGCAGGTTTAAATTGACCTTTCAACAAATTACTAGCCTGTATTATTGCCGTGGATCAATGCTAGAACTGCTTCTTAGTCAATTTATCCTACCAGTCACACACTCAATCACACAAACTCCAGCGCTTTTTTATGCCTATCCAGGGATGGGTGTAAAACCCTCCCAAACAGCTTTGGAAAAACGGACAAAAGAAAAAATCTACGCCCTTCTTCAATTATTAAAAAGAAGCTCTGTTTTTCTTAGCCCGTTTCTTCCACTGGGACTTGAACCCAAGCTATTCTTTGGCTTGGAAAAACATACAAAGAAAAATCTACGCCCTTCTTTGATTAACAAAAAAGAAGCTCCGTGTTTCTTAGCACGTTCCTTCCACTGGGACTTTAACCCAAGCCAGATCCCTCAGCTCGGAAAAACAGACAAAGAAGAGTCTACACACTTCTTCGATGAACGAAAAAGAAGCTCTGCCTTTCTTAGCCTGTTTCTTCCACTGGGACTTGAACCCAAGCTATCTCCCGTGCACCTCTATGTGTTACGCGTTTAACAACACAACACAATTTCAAGCCTTTAACTTACTTGTCCCCTGGTTCGTTGCACTGCCGGGTCCCGTCAATCCACCTCTGTCAGACGAAGGCAGACCTAAGATGCTGGCCCAGCGAAGAATTTCCTTCCCAGGTCTTTCTTTACCAGGTCCGGCTAGTGGACGCTGGCCCGTCGACGGTGTACAGCGCGTCGTCCTCCGTCAGCCAGATGATGGGTATGAGGGTCCCGGGTTTCGGCACCAAAATGTTAGAGATTTGCTCACTCCAACTTATTTTGCAAGAACCACACAGAGACAAGGCAAGTTCTTTTAGACACCTGCAGGTGGAGAGATCACTCGCTACAGGAATGAAATCTGAAAGGTCTCCTTCCTGCAAGGGCATATTTATTAGGAGGAACAGAGTGGGGGTGAGAGTGGGGGTCAGACTAGACAAATGGCCGAAGCCCCTGGCTGATCAAAGCACAGCAGGGGGTCCTTCACGATGTTGTGTGAACTAAACAACTTTGATTGCTTCCTCTGCAGCTAGTCACTTTGTTCTACTACTTTTGTTAAGACAACACAGGCGAGGGTAATTATTACAGGTTACATTCCAACATAATCATAGGATCAAACTAACCTGAAAACCCTAACAACATGGCTCAAGAGGAGGGATAGTGGGGCAGGTCAGTCAGCTTTATACAACATATGGATTTGATTCATATTCAAAACATTTTCAAAACAAAACAATTTTTTTTGTAGAGCTTGTTTCAACAAAAACAAAAACACTGAATGCCTCCAATTTAAAAGATCAATTTGACCTTTGCAGGATGATCTGCTGTGTCGGATCTGGACTGCCATGAAAGTATGATGTTTATATGTGTACTTTGTCAACAACCTCTGTAGATGTTAAAGAATGGGATGAATATCTAGAATGAATGTGGATAATTTGTTTCAGGTAACTAACTATAAGAGTACCGTAATTTCCGGACTATAAGTCGCGCTTTTTTTCATAGTTTGGGTGGGGGGGGCGACTTATACTCAGGAGCGACTTATATATGTCTTATTTCACAAATTTTTACTTGAGCATTAAGACATCACTTACTTACAAGTATAGTTGACCACTTCCCATGTTATTTTTAGTATAGTTGATCACTTCACATGCTTTTATATCTTTATCTTGAACATATTCAAAACATAAAAAAATGGAGAAAACATCAAATAAAGCTATTAACACTTTAAAGCACCATATCCAAGTCCACTGTCTGCTGTATGTACACTTGCTCTATTTTTGCTCCTCTTATATTTATTATTATTATTTATTATTATTTGGCCTGTTCTCAGCTCTTTGTTTGTGTTTGTCACGTTAGCATACCTATCGTTTAGCCTGTTGTTGCTATTTAATGAATTGGAGTGACACCGATGGTTTTATAAACATGTTATTCATGTAATAGTTGTCCTTAATCACTCTATATGTTACGTCAGGCCCGTTCTCAGCTCTTTGTTTATATTTGTCACGTTAGCAAACCTATCGTTTAGCCTGTTGTTGCTATTGTTTAGCCTGTTGTTGCTCGTTCATGACTGTTTTTGGTGTGGGATTTTGTCGAATAAATTGCCCCCCAAAATGCGACTTATACTCCGGAGCGACTTATATATGTTTTTTTCACTTTTTGGGGCATTTTATGGCTGGTGCGACTTATACTCCGGAGCGACTTATAGTCCGGAAAATACGGTAACTGAAAAAAGAAACAATTGATTGCTTAAGCTGCAAAGACAGAAAATAAAATTGAATATGTCATATGTATGGATTTGCGACCGATTATTTATGTTGTACCGTTGCCATTGACCAAAGATTGTGTGAAATCTGTCACGTCTACTGGATTGTGAAGTGTGTGACAGAGCAGTCTATATAATATCCATTGAGAGAAAAAAGAAAAAAAAAGAAGGCATTGCTTTCAGAGAATGTAGTCAAGCGAAATTGTATATACATCAACATGCCAAGATCTGGAGAAAAAAGCTGGTAAAAACCAAAATATCTTTAAATTTGAGAGGCGACGATGATTTGACCGAAATTGATGCAATTAGAGTCCCTAGAGGAGTTCCTGATTAATAAGAATTAAATTACCAAATTGCAGCGGGATGGGAGTCCTCCATTTGCTGCTGGTGAACGATGAACAAGAACGTAGACAGGATAAATTAAATCAATTTACAATAAAGCTGACTTTGACTTTGACTTTGACATATATATGTGTGTTTTTTTTTTTTACTTGTCTTTGTTGTTTGCGGTGGCATAATCAGGAGGGAGATGTTAGGTTTTTTCAGATTATCCTTATCGTATGATTATGTTGGAATGCAACCGGTAATAAATAACCTACCTTGTCTCATCCTACACAAGGTCGTAAAACACCCCCTGATATGTTTTGGGCTTCCTATTCAGTCTACACCAGCCCCCACTCTTTCTCTTAATAAATATGTCCTTACAGTTGGGAGATTTCATACCTCCATTCGAACATCGCTGCACGCACAGCAACGAATGGACTCTCCACCTGCAGGTGTCTAAAATAACTTGCTTGTCTCCCGTGTGGTTCTTGCAAAATAAGTTGGAGTGAGCAAATCTCTAACAAGTTGTGTGATGTGAAACGCATAAAAAGTAAAAGTGAACGAGATACGGTTTCGGTTTGTCCAAGCTATGAGATACGGCTTTGGTTTGTCGGAACTACGAGATACGTCTTCGGTTTGTCCGAGCGATGAGATACGGCTTTGGTTTGTCCAAGCTATGAGATACGGCTTTGGTTTGTCCGAGCGGAGAAACAGCTTGGGTTCAAGACCCAGTGGAAGGAACGGGCTAAGAAAAACAGAGCTTCTTTTTCTGAATCAAAGAAGGACGTAGATTCTTTTTTGTCTGTTTTTCTAAGCTGTTTGGGAGGGTTTTACACCCATCCTGGATAGGCCTGAAAGAAAAAAAGCGCTAGTTTGTGTGGTTGAGAGTGTGACTGCTTTTGACTCAAAAGCACGACTAGCAAAAACCCACGGCAATAACATAGGCTAGTAATTCTATTGAAAGGTCAATTTAAACTTGCATTGAGGATTCTCAAAGAATTTTTTTTTGTTTTTAAATTGTAAAAATATAACATACCAAATTAAGATGGGAAATGAAAACTGTATGTTAGGTTCAGAATCAGCAAAAGGATCAGCAGACAAAACCAGTGAGGCAGAATGTTTAGTCTTTTCTCGCGAGGAGTGCAATCAGACTTACACCAATCCAACTACACTAAAGGTCTTGTTTACACTCCTCTCTTTTTATTTAGGAATGCCCTACCTACAATGTGAGACTAGCCCCTGATAGGTGGGGGGGAAAGCGTGGGCTTTGTCTCATGAGAGAAGAAACGAGATTCTATGTGAAACTAGAAGTCGCAGACAGGATCCCATGATAAACGAAAAGTGAATGTTATGGGAAACAAAGTAGTCATGTGAAAAGAGTGCATAGACAAAATGACATGTGCAGACATCAACAACTTTCTTGGATTCCCAGATGTGTAGAAGGTCAGGAAGCTCCAGACAGCATCGTTTGACTTGTTGTGGACTGGGTGATGTCTGCAAGAAGAAACAGCAAGCATTCTGCGCAATAACTTTATTAATAAGTACTCATTAGGGAACGCATGATAACATATATATACAATTTATCTAACAATCCCCCCCTGTTTTATCATAAGTTCCCGGAGAACAACTCATCACCCATATGGCCACTTCAAAAAGATTTTCAGCCAAGGGATCACATTTCGCAAGAACTAACTTACACTCAGGAGGAAACTGAGTCATAATCGGCAAAGCAAGAAACAAACCGGACAGGTTTACCACAATAGAGTCGCCGACCGGGTCGTCACTAGAGAAGGAACCCGCGTCGATCGAAAGGCCATCCCCTTGGAGCAACGGGAAAGTCTCAGCTGGTGGAGAGATAGCAGTTGTAATTAGCCTGTCAATTAAGGATCGGAGACAAGGGATGCAACAACATCCACACAAGGTCAAAATGGCAGAGAAAACGGCAATGGAGACCAGGGCAGAGGAAACCAGGGTGCGGTACTTTCCGAACACGTTCAACCAGTCGGTCCAAACCTCTGTGTTCACCCCACTGTGTTCCTTCATTTTCCCGTTCAAGGTCCGCAGGCCCTCAAGGGCCTGGGACAGGCTTCCGCCGGCTGCAGTATTATTTGGAATAAACGTGCAACATTGCTCACCGAACATGGCGCAGACACCGCCCTCCTTTGAGAGTAGCATGTCAAGGGCCATTCGATTCTGGAAAGCCATGAGGGAAGTAGCGGCCAGTTGGGAGTGGACCGCCTTGAAACCCGCCTCGGACCAGTTTCCAAGCCTCTGCAGGTTGTAATGGACGTAGTTAATCCTGTCAACATTTTTGTTAATAGTACACCACCAACACAGGGCGGATTCAAAACCAGCTGCTATCTGATTCACCAGCTTATACTCATCCGGTACTCCTCTAGGAACACCAATGGCGTCAATGTAAGTTGGATTAGCCGCGCCCCGCCATTCGGCGTTTCGTTTCGTTCTCGGCCAGAATACGGGAACCACGGACTTAGCAAAATATGTTAGATCATAAGAGGACATCGGTATCAAATGAACAGGTAGCAATAGGGTTACCAAAGCGCAAATTCCGGAGCTGTCGAAAGGCAACCTATCATAAAGTTTGTTACTATTACACCAAAACCAAACATCACTACGAGCAATGGGCAAAAAAGGGGCAGTGACATTGGTCATGGACCCACACCATAGAGGAGGTAGGGCGCCGAGCTTCTCACCGGTACCAGGTAATCTAATGCATGTAAAATTACCCTTAGCTACATCGGACGAAAAAAAAAAAAGGGGTTTAGATTTTGTCATAGAGGCAACAGAGTAAACCTTATCCCATTTAAAAAAATCATGAGTGGGTGAAAAGGATGAGTTTAACATTAAAACAACAGCACACTTAGGATCTATATTTGCAGGTATGATTTTCAGAAAGAGGTCTTGGACCCATGCATGCAATGCAACTGGTGTTAGCCATCTCCGCGGCCTCCTCAGCCATAAGAAGCCAGTTGTTGGTTTGACCGGTTATTCCTGTGGAGGCTACAAAATAGCTGTCTACATCAGTGAGGAGCATACCTGTGATTTTTGCTCCTGCCGACAGGGTGTAATCATTTGTAACGGGACGGTCAGCGATCGACATTGTTTCATTAAGGCAAATAGCAATAGGAAAGCGAGGATCGATTCCAGAGGACCAAGCCCACAGTTGAAAACCTCAACAGGAAGTGTTAAACAAGGTGGCATTTGGAGGACGAATTTGACCATCAGGGAGTGTAAAAGTCAAAAGGAGGCTTGTGCCCTGATTCTTCAAAGTTACCCGTTTAGCAAAGAACACAGCCTCTTCACTGGAACCAGAGAGCGGGGTGACCATTTCAAACCCTTTCAAACTTTTCATAGGTAAAATAATAGAAGAAGATGTATTAGGAGCCACAGTAAACATTAATGAGTTATTGTAAGTCCAAGACAAAAGCCATGGTACGCAAGTTGGAACGCGGACGGTTTCTGGAATACAAACAACCTGATCAAAAGGGGATTTAGTGTCGCGCTTATGTCTAGCAATTTTTCCCCATGAGCCATATTGATTAGAATTAGTGTTGGTAGCTGCCTGAGAGAAGAATGTTTGAGGCTCATGGTATTCTATCCATACAAATAAAATAACCCCCGAAAAAAAATATAATGGTAACACAAACCAGCAAAAGCAACCAAAAGCACATGGTAGACTTTGCGCAGGCTACAGCCCGAGTAAAGCACTCACCAAATGACTCTCTAATGCTCATGTTTTGGATCTCCTCAGAGTCAACACCCTGAGCTTCGGGTTGGTGTCTTGGATATTGGCTTCTGCTAGCTTTCGTGTCAACCCTGGATCTTGGCACCAGGATCAGGCACTATTACCAGACTTTGCTCACCTTCCGTACTTAGGTTGGGTCTGCAGAGATCACCTTTTTACAATGAGATAAATGAATCCATGTGTTGCGTTCGGCTATTTTCAAAGCATTAGGTGTCGTGAGTAGTACCAAAAAGGGACCTTCCCACTTGGGTGAATGCCAATTCTTCCTCTTGATACTCTTGATCAAAACCCAGTCTCCCGGTACCACTTTGGGGTCTTCCTGCGGAGAAATGGGTTCACCATCAGTGTTATTGGTTAGATTCTTTTGACGTTCTAACATTTTTCTCATGTAATCAGCTAACGTGACTTCCTCGGGGATCTCCCATGTGGTCTTGAACTGAGGAAGCCTGTAAGGTCTTCCAAACATAGTTTCATAGGGAGTTAGCCCTGTTGTACTTGTAATATTTATGTACATTTTGACCAGGTCTAAGCACTGAGTACATGGTCGTGTGGTTTCTTCCATACAGTTCTTTAATCTGTTTTTTATAGTCGCGTTAGATCTCTCAACAACTGATTGTGAACGATAGGAACAATGGTTCTTTAGATTTATGTGGAACATTCTCCCAATGTTATGCACTATCTGATTTACAAAATGTTGACCATTGTCGCTGTAATTTTTTTTCTGGAATACCGTATCTTGGAATGATGTCTTTGCATAAGGCCTTTGCCACCGTGAGTGCATCAGCATGTTTGGTAGGAAATGTTTCTACCCATTTAGAAAATGCGTCTATTATGACCAAACAATATTCTTTCCCTTCACATTTATGTAATTGGATATAATCCATATGTATTGTCTGAAACGGATACAACGGAGTCGGGAATTTCCCTCTCTGAGGTCTTAAATTGCCTTGCGGGTTATGTTTAGCACAGATCAAACACGCTCTGCAAAATTGTGGCGAAAAAGCTGCAAAGCCGTATGTTGTATAAATAGCTTCAACTTGTTTCACCATACCCCCCGTCGAGACATGGGTGACCCCATGACTCGAAATAGCAGCCCATTTGAACAAGTTACGAGGCAAGACAGGTTTGCCCAAAGGTCACACAAAAAGACAACAGTGTCAAGCAACACATCAGGGGAGATGTGTGACATCGAATCATGAGCTGTGAGAGACGAGAGGACATGGAGCAGGCCCTCTGCAGCGGCCTTAGCGGATTTGTCAGCAAAAGCACTACCGAGAGAAACAGGATCAGAGCTTGCAGTGTGAGCAGCACATTTGCAAACCGCTACCTTTAAAGGTAGCTGGACAGCGTCCAAAAGTTGAGTCAGTAATGTGGAATGGGTGACGGGCTTCCCTGCAGAAGTTATCATGCCACGGTTGCTCCACTGCTGAACAAACACGTGCACTGTAGCAAAAGCATACATGACTATCAGCCCAGATAGTGACGGATTTGTTTGCAAACAATTTGCAGGCCCCAGTCAAAGCAATGAGCTCAGCGGCCTGTGCAGACATATTGGATGGCAGTTTAGCAGCCTCCAAAACCATGTCGGCAGTAACAATGGCATACCCAGTAAGGGTCACACCAGATTCATTTTTCTTAGAAGACCCATCAACAAAAACCACATGACCATCTGGCAGAGGCGTATCTTCCAAATCAGGCCGAGCCTTTGCAATTTGTTGGGCAGCATCGACACAATCATGGAATTCGCCTGAGAGTGGCAGGATTGAGTGTCGTGCATCTCTCAACGGTCAGATGTGGCTGAGACAGCAACGTAGCCATGCAAGAAAGATGATGCGCAGGCGACAGAAAAGTCACTCACTCACTCACTCACTCACTCACTCACTCACTCACTCACTCACTCACTCACTCACTCACTCACTCACTCACTCACTCACTCAATCAATCAATCAATCAATCAATCACACAGGTGTTAATTAAATCGCAATTACATTGCAAGCAATTTAAACTCTAATGGAATATGTGGATGTCCATATCCGTTTCATCAAATTCCAATCCAACTTTACCTTTGTATAAAGCACAGGTGTCAAATTGTGCTTCATATTCATGTGCCATTACTCGAATTGCAAATTATCTTCACTTTTAGTAATATGTTACATTTCAAATATTAGACCAGTTTTTACTTGTCTGATTTGAAAGCGAGGTACTCGTCAGCTTGTTCTGCAGCTCGCACAATATGAGGCGCTCACACATCTACTCGGGTATGACAGTCATACCGGGCCTCCAAAAGAAGCCATGACTAAACCGCGGCCCGCGAACAAATGAGTTTGACACCCCTGGCACAAGGGATAGCCTTCTCATTGATCAATCGCGTATCTTAAATCATGCTTTTCCTCCTTTGAAGCGACTATGTACTTCAAACCCAAACGGCACCATTTTATAGGGAAAAAAATTGTCGAATTTATTCGTTGTCGACATAATACTGGTCGC
Organism: Syngnathus scovelli; assembly: GCF_024217435.2. Classification (NCBI taxonomy): domain Eukaryota; kingdom Metazoa; phylum Chordata; class Actinopteri; order Syngnathiformes; family Syngnathidae; genus Syngnathus; species Syngnathus scovelli. Next base: position 761,713 of record NW_026061381.1, on the reverse strand, counting down.
AAATTTGCATGTAGAGCATTTTTGAGTTGTTGATCATAGACATCAGTTGAACACTCTTTCTGGTCTGTGTCTAAAGTCTTCAAACAACTTATCTTGTTTTTGTTTAGTCCGGCCAATGTCTGTGTAATTTGCTCTACGTTGAAATTTTATTTTTATCCTGCAATAGTTGGTCAATTTGTATTTGTAATGGCACCCCGTTATATTCCAATGGACGGCCCTGGAGATCAAAAGGACTCCAGGTGCCTTTAACGCTTGCCCAATGTTTGGTTAAGGATGCCATGAAAACCTGTTGTACTTCATCACCTCTCAAGTTATAGGAAGCAATGAGTTGTTTAATCTAGGGTACAAAGATGGTTCGCTTTGCCGTGCCACAACATCTGTCTTTGTAATTTGATCATTTTTCTCATCTTCACTCATCACATTCTCAGCTGCGGTTCTTAAGCGAGCTCGCGCTGACACTGTGTCATCATCTTCCTGTCTGTGCAACAGCAAGTTCTTTTTTATCTTTTCTTCGTCTTCCTTATCTTTCAATTTCCCTCACATCTGGGAAAATGAGAATGTAATTTTGCTTTTTAATTTTAATTTTAAGTCTTGCAAAATTTCTATATCCTTACTGCACCGAGATAAACTGTTAAACATATCTTAAAAATAAACAAACAAAAACAATCTATGCTCTTCAAAATGGGACCCAAATGTCAGATTACAAATCAAACCTCCTCCTTCACTCTCACATTTTTTGATAGAACAGTCTACTTAGCTAGACACCGTCATATCATACTAAATAATGGCCTGGAAATTAAATATAATGTTGTTGCTGTGGTCCCTCAAAACATGTGACTAGAATTTGGACAATTACTAACCCCCATCAATCGACAAATTATCTCCTCACTAAAGTCCCAGCCTGATCTGGCTGTTAACCTATCTGCGTCAAGAAGACATTTGCAATGCAGGGGATAAGAGAATAACAATAAACAAAATAAACCCAAACCACAATCAAAACCAAATAAACTAGGCCCATGACCTATGTAGACCAACACAGGAATCCAAATATTTCCCCATTATAATTTAAGCCTTATTGTGTAGAGCACCATTGATTTCTAATCATTGACCTAATTTTATCCTTAATTCAATCCCAATCACGAATGCCCACTACTTAATACTTTACTTGGTGTTCTTTTGATAAAAAGTGCCCCCCTTGCAATGTTGTTTTTAACTCTAAGTGATTCAAATCTTTGACTTGTCCTTACATGTGTCCTTGTATAGTCTTATGTCATAACGAATCAATTATTTAATTTTATCCAATACTACAATGTATGTTCTCTCCTACTCTCACATTTTATGAGGGCTGGGCACTCTCCTCGTTGGACGAGTTTCTCACCACAACCCTCAGATTATTCTATCATTTCTAATTTTTACATTTAACAATGCAAATCTGATAAACCATTGTCTAGCACACCGCTTCCGTGCACCAATTTAACGCAATTCCATCCTTTATAACGAACTGATACACAAAGACAAACATACACAGAAACAAACACACGGGCCCACAACATAGACATGACAATCTTCCCAGCTGATAACAAGGGTGGGGGAGCAACTGAAGTGCGGAGAGCCTTGCCACCGCCACGTCACATAATGCAATCCCCTCTGTCCAAAATATGCATTTGTCAAGATATTTTAAATTTTCGGGGTCAACTTCTTCCATCAATTTCCAATCTTTGCATTTTAATTCATGTCGGGGCAGCGGCTTTTGCTTGCTATTTGCTGTCCCCATGGTTTATTTGTTTAGTTTACGGAGTTGGCAATTTGAATGGCACCTACAGTGTCCTAAAGCCAACTTAATTCACAGGACAGTGGTAAAATATTCAGTGGTAAGTCTCCTGTCCTCTGCTTCCACACAAAGCCACTGTTTACATAAAGGAGAGCTCAAATGAGATCACTCTCAGTCAAACCATACACACACAATGCGCATTCTTATCGTCCCACAGGCAAGCAGGGGAGCCCGCCCTCCCGTGGATTTTAACAAACTCTAAACTCTTTAACCTTCCTATTGTGTAAGAAAAACTTATTTTTGCCTTTTTCTTAAAGTATACATAAAACCTATCTTTTCATGGATAAAGAAGCCAAACCAGCTAAACAAGAGTTAAGAAAAAACACCCCAGATGGCAGCAGAAAGCTAACACATTAGGAAGGTTAACTAGGAGGCCCCACGACACCTCAGCGGAATTTAACTGCTCCAAATTACCTGTACTTCTTTAGAAAACAGAGGAGTCCGCCCTCCCAATGGAATTTAACTGACTAAGTCAGGGGACTCCATCATCGCAGCGGAATTTAACTGTTTCTAATTGCACTTGATAGGGTCTAGAATTGTCAAGGTTTTAAGTGACCTCTTGTCACTGCACTTTCATTACTTTCAACAGAATCAAGATCCGTACTCACAGTCTGCTGGGCCTTCTCCTCGGATGATCTCGTCAACCACTCCGGTGTCCAACCGACTGATCGAGACAGCCCCGTGAAAAGGGTTTCTCTATCTATATGCCTTGGCCAAGGACTTGTCCTGCGTCGAAAAGTCGGCCGGAACCAGAAATAGTCCTATTGAGATCCCGGACGAGCCCCCAAAAATCTGTTAGGTTCAGAATCAGCAAAAGGATCAGCAGACAAAACCAGTGAGGCAGAATGTTGAGTCTTTTCTCGCGAGGAGTGCAATCAGACTTACATCAATCCAACTACACTAAAGGTCTTGTTTACACTCCTCTCTTTTTATTTAGGAATGCCCTACCTGCAATGTGAGACTAGGCCCTGATAGGTGGGGGGGAAAGCGTGGGCTTTGTCTCATGAGAGAAGAAACGAGATTCTATGTGAAACTAGAAGTCGCAGACAGGATCCCATGAGAAACGAAAAGTGAATGTTATGGGAAACAAAGTAGTCATGTGAAAAGAGTGCATAGACAAAATGACATGTGCAGACATCAACAACTTTCTTGGATTCCCAGATGTGTAGAAGGTCAGGAAGCTCCAGACAGCATCGTTTGACTTGTTGTGGACTGGGTGATGTCTGCAAGAAGAAACAGCAAGCATTCTGCGCAATAACTTTATTAATAAGTACTCATTAGGGAACGCATGATAACATATATATACAATTTATCTAACACTGTAAATCTCCAAATAAAGGAACTCTGGAAGGAGATGAGGAGTACATGGCGAGTAGATTTCTTAATCGTATGTGATACATGCCGAAGTGGAAGAATAAGTATGAAGTAGAAGGAAAGTTGAAAATTGAAATGTGGAAGAAGTGGTAGACGTTTTGGAGGAGTGTGGCTGGGAAGAAAAGTAATTGGGAAAGGAAAGGAAAGAGAGGATTGAAATGTGCTAGAAAGTGTGTGAAAGTGTCACAAGAGAGAAGAGAACAAATTCATGAGACAAAACATAGAAAGATGAAAAGTGATGAGGCCGCAAGTGTTTGTCAGACCGAGAGACAACGAGGCCAATTCGCAGGCACACCATTCCAGTCGCAGCTCAAGGCTGCAGAGCAGCAAGAGGAGCTTTCCGCTCCTATGTAAAACATGTCTCCAGATTTTTAAGGCCTGAAGCGTCCCCCATATAACAGCACAACATGTCAATGTCAGATTATTAGAACTCCTGTACATACAAGAAGTATGACAATGCTGATTGTATTCTGATGAGTGACACAGAGGTTAAGATGGTGCGTGAAAGAGTGTTGGATTTGGCCTAGACAATTAGACTAGGCTTAAATGAAATCCTAAATTTCGCCAGACGATGGTGACAAAAGCTTGACATGAGAGACCTGAAGAAGGGGGCCCGAGTTAAGATAGGATAATAGTTAGTTTTTCCAAATTAATTATTCATATTAATAGTAATTTTATTAGAAATAGTGCTAATGTTAAATTGACCTGATAATAGATCAGTAGTCACAATTGCTAACTAATTAGGACATATTCTGGGTAAAACATGGACACACAACTTTGGATGATTTTATGTTATTTTTGCTTTGACATGTTATATTGAAACTGCTTGAATATTTTAATTTGCTAACTAGAAAAGCCCATGATCATTGTTAAAAGATGAGAATGTGATATGTTAACCACAAGTAGAGAAGCTGAAATACACTTATTATATTTTGTTAGTCATAAAGTATTTTGTGCACAAAAGATGATTAGTTGTTGAATTAATTTGAGAACATTGTTATAAGTTGTAATGTTAACAGAAGTCAGACATGAATTTGGCAATATTGTGCCATTTCAATATAAAAGGTGGCAATGATGTTTCACTTACACATGAATGTACTGAGAGTTGAGTAGAGAGGGGAGGGGGAGCTTTTGGATGGAACATGAGTGAAAGCAGGCCGCAGCAGAGGTCACGCTGACACAAGGCGACGGACGTCGCACGCTAGGTCAAGCGTCGGAAAATTAGGGAGTAGATGAAGCAACTCTGAGAAAGCATTGCTTCCGTGAAAGCAGAGTAGCATCCATGAGAACCAGGATGAGAATCTCTGGTAACACGAAGGCATCCCTGGGAAGATGGACATCTTCCGGAAGACAGGGCACGTTAACGGCACAAGCAGGTGGATGCCTCAGTCTATTTTTAAAACAGTCACGGGAAGAGGTCTAGGCCCAAAACTGTATAAAAAGGTGATCCAACAGAGGGCGAGGCTTCTTTTGATCCAAAGGGATGAGATGCTGTCTGATTGCGCTAAACGTCCTAGACAAAAAGATTGAGTATTCGTTCTTACTTAGATTAACCCAGGGTCTGTTAGAACGATTTTATACTATCTTCAATTTGGACTTAGTCAAAATTTGAGCTTTAGAAAGGAGAGGAGAATAGGACAAGCATAGAGAAAAAGAATGCCAGTTTAGGACGGCACTTCTTGTCACGTGCTGGTGCCACCGGCGACAGGACCACGCCCCCCTGTCAATGGAATCGCCGTCACCTGCCACGGGCTCATGGACAGCGCTATATCAGCGCCGCCAGCGCAGACCTGAGTGTCAGTCTGTCCCTTGATGCTGCTTTGCTCATCAGTCCCGAAGATACTGACTCGCTTGACTATTTGGAACCCCCGCAGAATCGTTTGTCCTCTCCAGCCCGATCGCCGCTCCAGCGGCAGCTGTTCCCATCATCCCCTTCTCCAATAAAGTCCGTCGCTACGTACTTGGCTGTACTGTCTGTTCCCTCACAGTACAGACTGACCAACGCTATGCAGCCAGCGAACGACGGCATTGAGCCGACTGGAGCGAGCCGAGACCGCCGTAAGCAGCCTGTCTGCCGACATCCGGTACCTGATCAAGGTTGGTCAGCAGCAACAGCTACAGCAGCAGGAGATGGCCCAAGCCCTCCAGAGACTGTCGGTGGCTGCGTCCCCGGCTGTCATAGTACCCCCGCACCGCTCGTCTGCCGAGGCCAGGACGCTCGTGGACGTCCCGGAGCCCCGCCTTGGCAACATCGAGAAGTTTAACGGCGATCCCAAGCACGTGAGGGCATTCGTGACGAACTGCCGCATAATGTTCAGCCTCCAGCCAATCACGTTTTCGTCGGAATCAGCCAAGGTCGGGTTCGTCCTAACCCACCTCACGGGCGAGGCGCGGCTGTGGGGCCTGGCCGAATATGAAAGGATGGCCCCGGCTTGCGATTCCTTTGACGCCTTCGCGGAGGAATTGCTCTGCCTGTTCGACCTGGGATCCGCCGCCGAGGACGCCGCCGAGGAACTGGCGACGCTGCGTCAAGGTAGCCGATCGGTCGCGGAGTACGCCCTTAAGTTCCAGACGTTGGCCGGCAGCAGCGGATGGAACACGCCGGCGCTCGTTAGCACCTTCCTAAACGGACTCGCTGAGTACATGAAAGATGGACTGGTTTCGTACGATCGCCCGCGAACCCTGAAGGGCGCGATGGACTTGGCGGCCCGAGTAGACCGGCGGATCCAGACGCGGCGGCGCGATCGGGAGAGGAGGTCCCCGCGAAACCCGTGTGGTCACATTCCTCCGTCTGCTGGGGACCCGCCAACCACACCACCCGCCGAGCCCATGGATCTGGGAGGGGCTCGGGTTCCCTCGGAGGAGCACCGTCGACGCCCCTCACTGGGCTTGTGTTTTTACTGTGGGGAGGGGGGTCATCGGGTAGCGGGGTGCCCGTTAAAGAGGCCGGAGCGCACGCGGCGTCGGGGGATCCGCGTGAGCTCGACCAGCACCGGCTCTCCCAGCCCCAGCACGCTCACGCTACAGGCACGCGTCCAGCTCGCGGCGGGCGACCAGAACGTGGCGGCCTTGGTGGATTCCGGCGCGGAGGGGAACATCATGGACATTAGCCTGGCACGCCAGTGGGGTGTCGGCTTCCTCCCTCTGAGCCCGTCCATTCCCGCACGTGCCATTGATGGCCGTCTGATCGGCGAGGTGGCTTTCGTGACGGAACCAATTAAGTTACTGCTCTCGGGCAATCACCACGAGACCATCCAGTTTTTTCTTCTTTCCCTCCCAGGACAGCAGCTCATACTGGGGCACCCTTGGTTGCGGCAGCACAACCCGGTGCTGGACTGGGAGGTGGGGGTTGTTCGGCAGTGGAGCGAACGCTGCCATCAGGTGTGCCTGAACGCGGCCACCAGCCCACTCAGCAGAGCCCCGCCGAGGTACAGTCCCGACATCCCCAATGTCCCAGCGTTTTATCACGAACTCAAGGAGGTTTTTAGTAAAGCCAGGGCCACTTCTCTTCCTCCACACCGGTCCTACGACTGCGCTATCGAGTAGTTACCCGGCACCTTCCCTCCCAAAGGACGCGTCTACTCCCTGTCCGCTCCTGAGCGCCGGGCTATGGAGGAATACATCCGGGAGTCCCTGGCAGCCGGTATCATTCGGCCGTCCTCTTCACCTGCGGGAGCGGGGTTTTTCTTTGTGAAGAAGAAGGAGGGCACGCTACGCCCGTGTATCGACTACCGGGGAATAAACGAGATCACTGTGAAGAACCGATACCCTCTGCCTCTTCTGTCTTCCGCCTTCGAGAGCCTTCAGGGGGCCACCATTTTCACAAAGCTGGATCTTCGCAACGCCTACCACCTGATCCGCATCCGGGAGGGAGACGAGCGGAAGACGGCTTTCAACACCCCGAGCGGACACTACAAGTACTTGGTGGTTCCGTTTGGGCTCACCAACGCCCCAGCGGTTTTCCAGTCACTGATTAACGACGTGTTACAAGACACGCTGGACAAATTCGTGTTCGTTTATTTAGACGACATCCTCATTTTCTCCCGCTCGCTCCCTGAGCACATCAAGCATGTACGGGCGGTGCTGCGCCGTCTCCTTGAGAATTCGCTCTACGTGAAGGCGGAGAAGTGCGAGTTCCACGCCTCCTCTGTCAAATTCCTCAGCTATGTGGTGCGTGAGGGATCCATCGAGATGGACCCTGGGAAGGTGCAAGCGGTCACGTCATGGCCTGTTCCCGAAACACGCAAGCGACTGCATCAGTTCTTAGGGTTCGCGAACTTTTATCGCCGTTTCATCCGTGGATACAGCACGGTGGCCGCGCCCCTCACCTCCCTTACCAGCCCCGCCTCCCCGTACAAATGGACGGAACGGGCAGAACGGGCATTTCAGGAGCTTAAGAGGAGGTTCACATCCGCTCCCATCCTCAGGGTTCCCGATCCCGACAGACAGGTCGTGGTCGAGGTGGACGCCTCGAACGTGGGTGTCGGGGCGGTGTTGTCTCAACGTAGCCGCCAAGACGATCGCCTCCACCCGTGCGCCTTCTTTTCTCGCCGTCTGTCGGCCTCGGAACGAAACTATGACATCGGGAATCGGGAGCTCCTCGCCGTCAAGTTGGCCTTGGAGGAGTGGCGGCATTGGCTGGAGGGCGCCACCACTCCGTTCATCGTCTGGACCGACCACCGCAACTTGGAGTATCTGCGATCGGCCAAGAGGCTGAACGCAAGACAAGCATGGTAGGCTCTGTTCTTTGACCAGTTTGAGTTCTCTCTTTCCTATAGACCGGGTTCCCGTAACGCGAAGGCGGACGCCCTGTCGCATTTGTTTCCTGGGGGGGAGGAGGGACAGGGTCCACCTCCCACTATCCTCCCGAGCTCGGTTCGGGTGGCGGCTCTTACATGGGAGATCGAACGCCAAGTGGAAGCCGCATCACACGATCAACCCGGCCCCAGCAACTGCCCGGAGGGTCGCCTGTTCGTCCCTGAAGGTCTGCGGTCGTCCGTGCTGCAATGGGCACACGACTCACGCCTGGCCTGTCATCCCGGCGCGGCACGCACGAGGTACGTGGTGGCACAGCGTTTCTGGTGGCCCACCTGGCAAGTGGACACCAGCGATTACGTCAGAGCCTGCTCAATTTGTAACCGCTACAAGACGTCTACTCGTCCTCCGGGCGGGCTGCTTCAACCCTTGCCGGTCCCCCAGCGTCCCTGGTCTCACCTGTCGATCGACTTTGTCACGGGCCTCCCCCCCTCAGAGGGAAACACGGTGGTCCTCACGGTGGTGGACCGTTTTAGCAAGATGACGCATTTCATCCCTCTGCCTAAGGCGTCCATCATGGTGCGGGAGGTGTTTCGCCACCACGGTCTCCCACAAGACATCGTGTCAGACCGAGGACCTCAATTCGCTTCCACCTTCTGGACGGAGTTCTGCCGACTCCTCGGCGCCACGGCCAGCCTCTCCTCGGGGTTTCACCCTCAGTCCAACGGTCAAGCGGAGCGCCTGAACCATGAACTGGGCAGGTCTCTCCGATGCATGGCCGCCGGGGAGCAGCGCGGGTGGGTCCAACAGCTTCCCTGGGTAGAGTACGCTCACAATTCCCTCCCCAGCTCGGCTACGGGACTTTCGCCTTTCCACTGCGTCTTCGGGTACCAGCCACCCTTGTTCGCCCACCAGGAGCATGGTGCGACGTGCCCGTCGGCCCAGGCTTGTGTCCGCCGTTGTCATCGCGCCTGGGCGAGGGGCCGGGTCACTCTTCTCCGCTCTGTTTCAGGCTACGCCCGCCAGGCGAACAAGCACCGGACACCGTCTCCGGAGTACAGAGTGGGGCAGCGTGTGTGGCTCTCGACGCGGGATTTGCCGCTGCGAGCAGGATCCCGCAAACTGGCGCCCCGCTTTGTTGGACCGTTCCCTATTCAGAAGGTGATTGGCCCGGCCGCAGTCCGTCTTCTCCTTCCAGAGTCCATGAAGGTTCACCCCACGTTCCACATGTCCCGTGTGCGGCCCATCCATGAGAGCGCGTTGGCGCCGGCGCCCGTTCCGCCGCCGCCGCCGCCCCAGCTCGTTGGAGGGGGCCCGGCTTACGCTGTCCGCTCCCTGCTCCGATCGCGGAGGCGCGGTCGTGGCCTCCAATACCTCGTGGATTGGGAGGGTTATGACGACGCACACCGCTCCTGGGTTCCGAGCCGCTGGATACTCGACCGTTCGCTCATCACGGAGTTCCATCGCTGCCATCCGGACCAACCGGGTCCTCGGCGCGGGCGCCCGAGGAGGGACGAGGGGAGGTCTTGCCCGCCTGTGCTGGGGTCTTCTGCTCCCGCGTCCGTGGATCCTGCGTCTGGCGAGGTGTCGGACGTTTCGGCGGTGTGCTGACCCCCCCACCTGGTCGCCCGGGGAATTGCCTTCCTTTTTTGTTTTTTTTTGTTTTTGGTTCCTGGGGACGTCGGGAGCCGTCCCTTGTGGGGGGGGGGGGGGGGGGGGGGTTCTGTCACGTGCTGGTGCCACCGGCGACAGGACCACGCCCCCCTGTCAATCGAATCGCCGTCACCTGCCACGGGCGCATGGACAGCGCTATATCAGCGCCGCCAGCGCAGACCTGAGTGTCAGTCTGTCCCTTGATGCTGCTTTGCTCATCAGTCCCGAAGATACTGACTCGCTTGACTATTTGGAACCCCCGCAGAATCGTTTGTCCTCTCCAGCCCGATCGCCGCTCCAGCGCCAGCTGTTCCCATCATCCCCTTCTCCAATAAAGTCCGTCGCTACGTACTTGGCTGTACTGTCCGTTCCCTCACACTTCTCTTCTCCGTGGCCACTTAGATTTTTATAGACATTTTGGAATTAGCTCACCTGATCACTCACTTGACAGCCATTTATTTTTTAAGATATATATCTGTTGGATTTTGTCCACAATTTAGGGAGCGCGTTATCTGCGCCTCACAGCAAAAGCCATTGCCAATCACCTGTTATCCAATTTACTCACTGCGTGCTTGGTTGATTTCTTCAGATTTAGGAAAATGCTAAGACACTGAAGCAGAAATTAGACTTACGCAGGTTGGTTGAGTTCAATCACAAAGCTCTGTTTTCAGGAAAGTACAATACAGAGCTGGGCCCTTCAAGAGCGGAAAGTCTCCATTCAGAAAAGGCAACGTTCAAGGTTCTTTGGTTAGCTTACATCAGCTGCACATGCCAGTGTGGGCCGAGTTTGATGGGTGATGAGTCTTTGGGGTGGGGCAAGTTCGCCATGGGAGTGGGTGCTGGTTATGGGCGATTCGGTGTGTGTGGAGGCTGTTGTTTTCCATCCCGTCTTTCGGCCTTGGCGATCATCTTTGGCCGAGTCCTTGGCTGGCTCCCTCTGGCACCTGCTGGTTTTATCTCCACGTGACCTTCCTGTGAACATTCTTCTCCAATCTTGGACATACACTATCGTACCTCATTCTTTCTTTGTTAGGCAAAATATTTCCCTCTGTGCAGAGCGTTCAGTAGTAATCAAAAACTGGCGTCTAGCATTAGTCAAAACATAAGATACAATCAAGTACTGAACGGTCAAGACGACTCTGGACGTGTCCATGATTTAGAGAAAAACATCAGGCATGCATTACACAGTTCCTTAAGGGTCATTAAGCCATTTAGGCCATATATCAAAAGACATTTGTTATTTCAAAGTGCTCGGAAATATCTATCAGATCATAAAGTTTATAAAAACCTTCCTCATTACCACTTATCAAAAATGTCTAGTTATGTCTTATTTATTGATTTGGTGTGTAGGTATAATTATATGCTTAAAATGTTTCTTTTATTGATTTAATATGTGAATATACTTGTCTGCTTATGTACTTTATTCAATGAGGTTTGAGCACATCTGTTTTTGTAGCTACGCAAGACTTTTTGTATTTTGACCCCATTTCCTTCACTCCCTCTGTTGACCTCAGTTTAACTGAGGTCACAAAAATCGTTGATGCCACCAGGGTCCCTCTGTTGGCACACAACGTCCCTCTGTGGAGCCGCTTCAAGTTCCTCTGCGGGGCCACCAATGAGTGAGAAAAAAATAATTGTAACATTTGTAAAAGATAGAGAGTGGAAAGGCAATTGGCCTAGACGGCATTCCAGTGACAGCATGGAACTATCAAGGAAAGATGGCAGGGGAGATTCTTAAAAAGCGAGAAGATTCCCGGAAAGGTGTTGACTTCTATTTTTTATTACAGACCACGGCGATGCGCGGAACTGTAGTAGCTACAGAGGTATTGTTATGTTGATTAAGCAAAGCATGAAGTTATCGGAAAGAATGTTAGAAGCGAGGCTTGGAAATCTCTACTGGCCAAAATAATGGAGAGTGTGGCAGAGATGAAGATGTTGCAGGACATGCAGCTGGTTAGTGTGACCGCACAGAAAGATATGGAAACTATTACTCTGCAGTCGCGGCCCCTAACAGGTGCAGCCGAAAGAAGTGGAAGATGAGAAAGAAAATGTGAAAGAAAAATACATTAAAAATAACGAAATACATACATACATACGTATATAGTACATACATATAGACAGACAGACATCGAACGAATGCCCATTTGGTCACTCAGTCATTCAGTCAGTTACTCAATGAATCACTCAATGAATCACTCAGTCAATCAATAAACCAATCATTCAATCAATCAATCAATAAATCAATCACACAGGTGTTAACTAATTTGTAATTGTATTGCAAGCAATTTAAACTCTAATGGAATATGTGGATGTCCATATCTGTTTAATCAAATTCTAATCCTACTTTACCTTAGGACAAATGGTGCTTCATATTCATGTGTCATTACTCGAATTGCAAATTGTCTTCACTTTTAATAATATTTTATTTTATTTTTAAATATTAGACCAGTTTTTATTTGTCTGATTTGAAAGCGAGTTACTTGTCAGTTTGTTTTGTAGCTTTTACTCTGTATAATATGAGGTGCTCACACATTTATTTGGGTATGACAGTCATACCGGTCCTCCGAAAGAAGCTATGACTACACTGCGGCCCGTGAACAAATGAGTTTAACACCCCTGGTACAAGGGGTCTCATTGATCAATCACATATCTTAAATCATGCTTTTCCTCCTTTGAAGCGACTATGTACTTCAAACCCAAACGGCACCATTTTATAGGGAAAAAACTTGTTGAATATATTTGTTTTCGACATAATACTTCCGCAATCATCTTAAATTTGTTCAGTTTATCAATCCCTTCCATTGTTTATCCTGCAAATGAATCACGTGAATAATGTGTTATTCAAACTTTAATGTTCATAATCCACCTGTTCCCAATTTGTTTGGAGTCTGTATGTTATTGTTCTATTTTTTTTTTTTTTTTTACATTTAATACTCTCCCACCTATTTTATCCTATCTTGTGAAGGTCTACAGTTTATTATAAGCTATTTTGAAACTCTTCACACTTGTTACCAGGCTTTGGCTCCATCTCATGATGTTGTCTCCCATTCACTTCATTTCTGCCGAGCTGCTTCTTCTCCTCCGTCCAGCATGTTGAAGACTTAAAAACCATCAAATCTGAAAATGTCACGGATCGGATGGAACATGGAGCAGGGCGACCAAGTGCAGCTTGGACCAGGGTTTATTGAGGGAAAAGGGAAGTGGAACGAGGCATCGAGGGAAACTGACGAGAACTGGCAAACTAATAACATGAGAGACTGACCAACAGGGATTGCAAACAGAAACAGACTCGAAACAGACAGGAACCACAAGGACAGCAAACGGGACGACATTGACGATCCAACAGGGAGTGAGGGGCAGACAGGACTTATATACACGACAGGTAACGAGAGGCAGGTTGGAATAATCAAACTGATCATGGGCACACAGGAGGGGAGGGGCGAGCACACAGACACACGAACAGAACTATGAAACGATCGGGGACGAGTCCTGACAGAACCCCCCACAAGGGACGGCTCCTGACGTCCCAAAAAACAAACAACTAGGGGAACCGAACCGCACGAGGGTGGCAACTAGGGGAACCGAACTGCACTCGGGCAGCGACTTGGGGGACAGAACCGCGCTCGAGCGGCGACTTGGGGAACCGAACCGGGCTCGGGCGGCGACTTGGGGAACCGAACCGCGCTCGGGCGGCGGCTTGGGGGACAGAACCGCACTCGGGCGGCGACTTGGGGAACCAAACCGTGCTCGGGCGGCGACTTGGGGAACCGAACCGTGCTCGGGCGGCGACTTGGGGAACCGAACCGCGCTCGGGCGGCGACTTGGGGAAACAGAACCGCGCTCGGGCGGCGACTTAGGGGGCAGAACCGCACTCTGGCGGCGACTTGGGGGACAGAACCGCACTCTGGCGGCGACTTGGGGGACAGAACCGCACTCGGGCGGCGACTTGGGGAACCGAACCGCACTCGGGCGGCGACTTGGGGATCCGAACCCCACACGGGCGGCGACTTGGGGAACCAGAACCGCACTCTGGCGGCGACTTGGGGGACAGAACCGCACTCGGGCGGCGACTTGGGGAACCGAACCGCACACGGGCGGCAACTTGGGGAACCGAACCGCACACGGGCGGCGACTTGGGGAAACGAACCGCACTCGGGCGGTGACTTGGGGAAACAGAACCGCACTCTGCGGCAAACGGAGAGTCTGAACCGCGTGCAGCGGCAACAGTCACAGCCACACGCACGGCGGCATACAGGAAGCCAGAGCTGCACGTAGCAGCAGGAGTCCGTGTTTCAGCATTGGGGGCAGGGTCTGTGATGATCGCGGGTCCGGCATTGTTGGCACGAGGCCCGGCAATGCCGCGGGTCCGGTGACGCTGGGATGGAGCCCGTTGGCGGCCGCGAGTCTGATGGCGCAGGTAGGCACTCCGATGGCGGCCGCGGGAATGGCGTCGCTGCAGTGAAGTCCGATTGCGGCCGCGAAGCCGCTGGTGCCAGAAGCACTCCGATGGCGGCCGCGGGTCCGGCATCGCGGCAGCAGAGTCTGATCGCGGCCGCAAAGCCGCTGGCGCCAGAAGCACTCTGATGGCGGCCGCGGGTCCGGCGTTGCCGGAACAAAGTCCGATGGTGGCCACGGGTCCGGCGTTCCGGCAGCAGAGTCCCAACGCTGCCGCGAAGCCCATGGCGCTGGAACATGCACGGATTGGCGGTCGTGGATTGGGCATCGCAGCAGGATCTGATGGAGGAGGGGGGTCCAAGCGCTGGTCGTTGTAGTGGTCGGATCATTCTGTCACGTTCAGGGGTGGAGTATGGAGCAGGAGGACCAAGTGCAGCTTGGACCAGGGTTTATTGAGGGAAAAGGGAAGTGGAACGAGGCATCGAGGGAAACAGACGAGAACTGGCAAACTAATAACATGAGAGACTGACCGACAGGGATTGCAAACAGAAACAGACTCGAAACAGACAGGAACCACAAGGACAGCAAACAGGACGACATCGACGATCCGACAGGGAGTGAGGGGCAGACAGGACTTATATGCACGACAGGTAACGAGAGGCAGGTGGGAATAATCACACTGATCATGGGCACACAGGAGGGGAGGGGCGAGCACACAGACACACGAACAGAACTATGAAACGATCGGGGACGAGTCCTGACAGAAAACACTTAAAATCTCACAATTCCCCCCTTTGTTTTGTTTTTTCCTTCCACCTCCCCCATTTGACACATTCTAAAAAATGTGTCACAATGGTTAAAAAGTAAAAATAACAATGTCCATGGTGACATACCCATCGCCAGCTGGACTTCGGTGTACCTCCAGATGCCATCCTGGCCTGGAATCACCAATTCTCAGTCCCTGAAACTCGACTGGCAGCATCTCACATGGCTGTATGAACAAAAGCCACCACCAACCTGTAGTTGTGCATGCAGCTCTCCGTACAATAAACATCCATAATACCAAAAAATGAAAGTCATAATGATAAAAAATAATCCATGTCAAACGTATGAAATTGAAAATTGGAGCCTGCCGAGCCTGTCATGAAAACGATCACATTTACAAACTCATTATGAAAATTAAGGGGTTAACTGTTAATGCATGTTCACAGACATGACACAAAATTCTCCAAGACTGCAGTTGACAACCTGCAAAGTAAACGCAAGTTTAACAAATAAAGCACAATCTGCTCCCTGGGTTGCTGTTAGAGGCTGCAATACAATTAGGTAAAACATCAAAACAAAGCAAGTCATCACAAATTCTGTCACATACATTTCGTTACACTGTCAGGTAAGTCCAGAGTTGTTGTCATACACTGTCTTGGCTCAGAGTCTTGATTGTCAATGCTGGTATAGTCACGTCTGGTCATAATCTTGAAATGGGCCTTCTCCATTGAAGTCTTTTGTTGTCAATGGTGCCCCAGAGTAATCCTAAACCCATATTTAGTCCAAAATTAGCCCTGATCAATCTTGCTTTTTCAAATCTGTAGTATCTTTATATTTTTCAGGTGAGATGAATGTTATCCTCTGCTGTGATCACATCACCCCAACCTTGAATCATGTTAAACATTCACAATACACAAACACCACATCCCAAGTACAGACTTGACATTCATACAGCATTACAGACAAACTGTCATCCCACAACACACACATAAAACATACAATATTAAATTGTAAAAAGAACCCTCCCTACGCAAAATGTTCTCCTCAATTAAAATTTCCCTTTTTTTATTTTAAATCCAAAATTAATATCTAATTGTCTGGTCTCCTGTCCTCACATCGTTTGCCAATATGCATAATACTGGAACATGATTTAACTCCCCATTTAGTTTGCTCACATCTCACACTTAGACTTAACACTATTGTATTGAGCTGTAACTTCAATATTTCCACCTTCCCATATTTCTTCCACTAAACAGTTCCATTTTGCTTTCAGTTTAAATTCATCCCTCCAAATAACTACCTCTGGCAAAGAACCAAACATTTTTAGAGCACTCCCTTTTACTGTTACCTTGCTCCTTCATTCATCTTCTCACAAGCATTACTGACCCTCCTAAGAAATAATGATACTGAAAATAATGTTTAAAAATATACACAGCTTCCTCCTGCCACTTACACTATCACCTTGGATTACCGTTCTCATTTTTGTTGATGCCAATTCTTAGAATTAAAAATAAATACTTACTCTTGATAATGGAGTCATGCTATATCACAAATTTTGAAAACCTTCTTCCATGTTCCCCCTTTGTACCTATCAAAACCAATTAGAAATATTTTTGCTGTCATGATCATCATTGTGGCCCTCACACTTATTGTTCTTGTATTTTAAATTGGCAATTTTTGTACATTTGAAGCCCTTTGAGACTTGCTTGTGGGCTATATAAATAAATTTGGATTGCCTTGACTTTATTATTATTCAACTTCTTCTGCATTCTCCTTCCTTTTATTTTATTTTTATCTTAACTACTTCCACATAATTCATCTGATTTACTCCATTACACTTTTAACCTCCTAGATTCAAATTCAAATTTCACATCCTCACTTCCAACATTGCGGTAAAATTTTGCAAAATTTCATTTTTTCCCTTCTAATTTCTTCTAGTTTTCCTTTTTTCTTTTTTTTTTTTTCCACTGACTCAACCCATTTAAAAATTTTTAACTGCTCATTGTATGCCTACCTATTCCAAAACTTCCCACTTGTGAAAAATTTCAAATTTTCAACTTCAAAATTCACGGCCAATTTTACAAAATTCTTTCTATATTTTTATCAATTTTCTGACCAATTCAACACGTTCCAAATTTAAACATAATCTTGTAGCATTCCCCGAATTTTTATTCAGCCTCTTCGCCTTCACACGCAATTTCTACAGAAATGAATAATTCTAGTTATTATTGTTAATCATCCGTGGCCCTCGTAGGGACAAGCCGCACCAGTAATGGATGGATGGATGGATTGTTAATCCTAACCCCAAGTGCCTATCATAAATTGCCATTTAAATCAATTGTCGCAAGGGTCATGTCAATGTATTTGTTATTTAAAGCCCTACTGTATTCTTTATTCTGTATTCTGTATTCTAAGTAGTGCCTTGTATTACTATTTTGCTGACTATCCAGAATTCCAACTTTCTTATGGCCCCTCACCCCTTCAAGCTCAAATATGCATCCTATAAATCAGTCGCAGTTGATGTGTAATTAAATTCTATTATTGTGTTGATCAAGGTCAATTAAGTTCAGCAATTCAGCCTTCTGTTGCCCGAATCCAAATTTTCACTGGTCCAATTATAAAATTTCATTATTTCGATTAGATTCATTATGTCTTTTACATGCTGTCACATATAAAAATTTATGATTCAAATCATTTAATTTCTATCGATCAATATCCACTTTGCAAAGTTTCTGATCACGCTGTCGTGATTTGTTATTATTAGTGTATCTTCACTGTCCATATCTGTGTATTTTGTTTTTTATGCCCGTTTCAGTGTTAATAAGCAGCCCTATTATTCCCTCTTTTATCAAAACTCCTCAGTTATGTCTGCCCCAGCACCCAAACACACTTCCATCCCTTTTGTCCCATACTCCACCAACTTTGTAATGCTTCAGCAGTCTTTAGCAATGTGTCCAGTTTGACTTCATGTGCCTCGTGCAAGTCTTTAGCAGCCTCTCATCTTAGATTCTCATGATGATGATTCAGGGCTGGACCGTCCGCCATTCTCAAATGCGTCCATCTTGTCTTTGTTCTTTCAGTCCATTTTCTTTTTGATCAACAACTGTGTGTATTCCACCAACTGTATGGTTCTTGTCGTGTGAAGAGCCGTGCTTGCCCCCTTCAAGCATGATAATAGTTCCTGTTGTTCTCCCAAAGGTCAAAGGTGTCTCATGACCAGGGACAGTCCTCTGTTGATTTTGAGCCAGCCAGTGGAGTAAGAGGACTCAGTTCAGGAATTGTGCCACGCGCTAGGGCAGAACACACTGGGACACCAATCAGTCTTCCTGTGTATTTGTTCCTTCCACCCCAAATCTTCACATTAACATATTGTATCCTATCAGTTGCGCACACTCATCATCTTACTATCAAGCCGCCCTTATCAAATGCTGTTTTTTTTTTTGAGTAATCCATCCACCCTACCCATTAACACGGCTAAAATCCTCGTTCCAGTGTTTATCATCAAATAAAGTTCCGAAATCCTTTGTACTAAACTGTAATGTAATTGAACAATCTACCAACATGGTTGTATATGCGGTGAATGTTATTGTTCAATCTATAGGTCATACAGCGCCTGTGTTCCAACTATGACACTCCTCCTTGGTTTACCATCTCATAAATTATTGTTGTCAGCAGCGCTAAATGATAGTGCTTGAAAGTGAATGTCTTATCGCCCAATTCAAAACACATGCCACATTTGAGCTAGTATTTATTTATGTCTTTATTTTCCCATCCTCATGTTAGCTGGCATGTGTCAGAATTAAAATGTAATTTTGCTTTTAATTTTAAGTCTTTCAAAATTGCTATATCCTTACTACACCGCGATAAACTGTTAAACATATCTTTAAAAACAAACAAAAACAATCTATGCTGCTGCACAGACTCTTAAAAGTGGCACCCAAATGCCAGATCACAAATCAAACCTCCTCCTTCACTCTCACATTTTTGATAAAACAGTCTACTTATCTAGACACTGTCATCACATACGAAATAATGGCCTGCAAATTAAATATAATGTTGTTGCAGTGGTCCCTCAAAACATGTGACTAGGATTTGGACAATTATTAACCCCCATCAATTGATCAATTATCTCCTCACTAAATTCTTAGCCCGTTAACCTATCTGCATAAAGAAGACATTTACAATGTAGGGGATAAGAGAATAACAAGGAACACCTTAATAATAAACAAAATAAACCCAACCCACAATCAAAACCAAATAAACTAGGACCATGACATATGTGGACCCACACAGTACTCCAAATATTTCCTCATTAAAATTTTAGCCTTTTTGTGTAGAGCACCATTGAATTCTAATCATTGACCTAATTTTATCCTTAATTTAATCCCAATCACGAATGCCCACTACTTAATACTTTACTTGGTGTTCTTTTAATAAAAAATGCCCCCTTGCAATGTCATTTTTATTTGTTGTTTATTTACTCTAAGTGATTCAAATCTTTGACTTATCCTTACATGTGTCCTTGTATAGTCTTATGTCATAACCAATCAATAACTCCTCCTAAATTTAAAATCTGCAATCATAATTTGTATGTTCTCTCTTACTCTCACATTTTTATGAGGGCTGGGCACTCTCCTCGTTGGACGAGTTTCTGCCCACAACCCTCAGATTATTCTATAATTTCTAATTTTTACATTTAACAATGCAAATCTGATAAACCATTGTCTAGCACACCATTTCCGTGCACCAATTTAACGCAATTCCATCCTTTATAACCGTCAGTACGGTGATTTGTTCGTCTAATGAGTGTTCGTCCGACAGTCTTGTGTGTTCGTCTCGTCCGTGCTACAAGTACAGCAGGCAGGTTCTGCTTGACATCGGCAGAAGTGGGTTTTGCGGCGTTCTGGACTTTGAAGTGTCGACATTAAAGGCGCTCGGACTGCTACGTCCTGAAACGTCGCCGACCTCACCCGCTATTCCTCCCCCGGTTGGGAGCCGTCGGAAACGGTGTGCGAGGAGGCAGAAGAGGGGCAAGCGCGGAGGCGTCCGGGCCAGGCTGGCGGCCAACCCAGCGCGCCCGGCGGTGCCCTCCATTCTTCTGGCGAATGTTCGATCGCTGGACAACAAAATGGATTACGTTCGCCTGCTGAGGTCTACGAACCGGACGGTGCGGAACTGCTGTGTGCTCGTGTTCACCGAGACCTGGTTGAGTGACAACATTCCGGACTCTGCAGTGCATCTGGAGCGGCTAGCGTGCTATCGGGCGGACCGTGCCATTGTACGAGGGGGAAAGTCGCGAGGAGGTGGAATATGCGTCTACATCCGAGAAGAATGGTGCCGGGACTCTGTGGTGGTATGTAAGCACTGCTCGCCGCTTGTGGAGTTTGTGATCATTAAGTGCCGTCCTTTTTATCTGCCGAGGGAATTTACCGCGATTCTGCTAGTCGCGGTATACATCCCGCCTTCCAACATCGAAGGAGACAGGATCGCGGCGCTTGGTGAACTGTACCAGGCTGTCAGTGAACAGCAAACAGCGCACCCTGACGGTTTCACCATCTTCGCTGGAGACTTCAATCATGCCAACCTGAAGTCTGTTTTCCCGAGGCTTCACCAGCATGTTCCCTTTCCGACACGTGGAGACAGCTTCCTGGACCTAGTCTACTCGGCGCAAAAGGGAGCTTTCAAAGCCACCCCCCTCCCCCATCTGGGGCTTTCTGACCATCTCACCGTTTTGCTTTTGCCCGCATACAGACAATTGGTAAAGGCATCCAGGCCGGTTCGGAGGCAGGTTCGAGTGTGGTCTGAGGGTGCCTCCGATGCACTTCGTGACTGCTTCGACACCACTGACTGGGACTTGTTTAAGCAGGCAGCCACCTACAACGATTGGACGGACATAGAGGAGTATACTGACTCTGTTACCTCTTACATCACGAAGTGCATCGATGATGTGACTTGCTCGAAATCCGTCGTCACTCGCGCGAACTGGAAGCCGTGGCTGACGGGGGCTGTCCTCAGACTGTTGAGGGCCAGGCACAAGGCTTTCAGAGCGGGGGATGAGGCTGGCTTGAGGACAGCGAGGGCCGACCTGTCCCGAGGCATCAAAGAAGCGAAGAAGGCGTACTCGTGCAAGGTCTCCACCCACTTCAAGGACAGCAAGGACGCACGTAGCCTTTGGCGGGGCATTCAGACCATCACGGACTACAAGCCCGCGCCGAGGAGCTGTGAGGGCGACGTCCGTCTGCTGAACGATCTGAACCGCTTCTTTGCTCGCTTCGACGCCCAGAACAGCACTTGCCCGCTGAAGTCCACTCCCCCCCCCCCCCACACGAGCAGCCCCTGCGCCTCTCTGCCGACGGTGTGAGGAGGGCGCTTGCCGCTATTGACACCCGTAAGGCGGCGGGCCCTGACAACATCCCGGGTTGAGCGCTGAAGGACTGCGCTGGGGAGCTGTCGGGTGTCTTCACGGACATCTTTAACGTTTCCCTGCAGCAGGCCATCGTCCCCTCGTGTTTCAAGGCTGCCACCATCGTTCCTGTGCCGAAGAAACCTGCACCGTCCTGCTTCAATGACTACCGCCCTGTGGCACTGACGCCCATCATCATGAAGTGCTTTGAGCGGCTGGTCATGGAGCACATCAAGTCCGTTCTCCCCCCCACCATTGACTCTTTCCAGTTAGCGTACCGTGCCAAGCGGTCCTCTGAGGATGCCATCTGCTCTGCCCTCCACTCGGCCCTCACCCACCTGGAGAGAAAGGACTCATATGTGAGGTTGCTGTTTGTGGACTTCAGCTCTGCCTTCAACACCATTGTGCCGCAGCGACTCATCCGCAAACTCGACGAGCTGGGCCTCAGTACCTCCCTCTGCAACTGGATACTGGACTTCCTCTGTCAGAAGCCTCAGGTGGTGCGTGTTGGCGACAAAATCTCCGCCAGCATCACGCTGAGCACGGGGGCCCCCCAGGGCTGCGTGCTCAGTCCATTGCTCTTCACCCTGCTGACGCATGACTGCACTGCGACCTACAGCGACAACCGTATAGTGAAGTTTGCTGACGACACGACTCTGGTGGGTCTCATCACGAAGGGCGACGAGAGTCGGTACAGGTCGGAAGTTGACCTTCTGACCACGTGGTGCAGGGACAACAACCTCCTGCTGAACGTCAATAAGACCAAGGAAATCATTGTTGACTTCCGGAAGGGTCACACAACACACCTGCCGCTGATCATCGACGGTGCTGTGGTGAAAAGGGTGAGCTGCACCAAGTTCCTGGGGGTGCACATCAGTGAGGACCTCTCCTGGTCCGCAAACACCTCGTCACTGGCAAATAAAGCTCAGCGCCGCCTGTACTTCCTGCGGAAGCTCAGGCGTGCATGTGCTCCTCAGGCAGTCCTGTCTACATTCTACCATGGCACCATTGAGAGCGTCCTCACCAGTTGCATCGCTGTCTGGGGTGGTAACTGCACTGAACAGAACTTGAAGGCCCTGCAGCGCATTGTGAATACGGCTGGTAAGATTATTGGTGCTTCGCTCCCCTCCCTGAAGGACATTTACACCTCCCATCTCGCCCGCAAGGCAACCTCGATTGCCAGAGATGTGAGTCACCCGGCTCACTCTTTGTTTGACCTTCTGCCCTCTGGGAAGAGGTACAGGAGCCTGCGCTCCCGCACCACCAGACTCGCCAACAGCTTCTTTCTCCAGGCTGTTAGGGCCCTGAACTCGCTACCCCCTTCTGCGTAGCGTGCGGCACTGTTGCGCTATTTTCGGGAATGTCTGCTGTACGCGCACTTGCTCCTTTTTTTTTCTGCTCCTCTTATTTATTTATTTATTTATTTATTGTTGTGTTATTTATTCATTATTTATTCAGCACGCTTTTGTTATACTTGTTTACTTGTTTGTCTGTTGTGAGCCATGTCTTGTCACCGTGGGATAGGGGGGAACGAAATTTCGGTTTCTTTGTATGTCTTTGGCATGTGGAGAAATTGACAATAAAGCTGACTTTGACTTTGACTTTGAACTGATACACAAAGACAAACATACACATAAACAAACACAGGGGCCCACAACATAGACATGACAATCTTCCCAGCTGATTCAAGGGTGGGGGTGGGGTGGGCAACTGAAGTGCGGAGAGCCTCGCCACCACCACGTCGCACAATGTAACCCCCACCTCTGTCCAAAATATGCATTTGTGCCCACCTGACCGTTTGGCCCAAACTTTAGAGCCGCAGCCTTTTGAAAACAAAAATGGTTCCAGTTTAACCCCACCACACAATGGGATGTAACCTTCATGCTAATTAAATATACATTCTTTATCAAATTCTTGTTAAGCCATTTTTCCGACTCCAACTCTCATGCAAAATCAAAATAAAATCATCAATTTTATACAAATCAACTTATTGTTCTTCATGAACCACAAATCATCACTTCCATCCCATGAACAGCACCACAACTAATCACTCACTTCTTCAGCTGCGCCACTGTCCCATCTGACAGCCAAGCCTGCTTTCCACACAATATCATCATAGACACACTTCAACAATTATGTAGCGACCTGGTTAACCCAGTTACCCTTCGCCCTAGACAAAAATATAAGTCTCTAAGGTCGAACTATTGAGGTCGCCAGTCATCCGTCCTGCTATATCAGCGATGCCTTCACCCTTTTTTTTTTTTCACGAGTCCCCGACTCGTATTGGTGGCCTGGCCGATCCAATCGACCCCGACCTTAGGCAACAGTATAAGTTCTGTTAGGTTACGGATTTTAGTTATTGATCTGACTCCAAATTGCGATCAACACTTAACACATAAATTGCTATGTCCTAATCCACACACTGGCGCACCTAACAATTTTGCGAGTTCGTTCTGTCAAAGAGAAGACCAGTAGATCAATCAGACCAAATTTACCAATTGTTTATTCCTGACAAAGCGCACTAATACAAGCCTGGGTCCCGGGTCCCTCACACTAAAACTCGTGCGTTTTTGTGACCACCAAAAGACGACACATTCTTCCGGGTTGCCCAGTTTTAAAGAAACACAATATGAATATTAAAGCATGCAAAATATTGTGAGATGATTGGTCGATGGCCGTCTCCTCCCCGTGTCGGTGTCATCGCTGAGGTCAGGTGGTTGGATTTTCCCGCGAAGCCCGGGCCACATAGACGTGCTGTTGTTCTCGTTCCTCAACGACCTTGAGGTGTTCTCGTCCGGTACTCCCTGTCTGGGCCTATACACAACACTTCAACGAAAACAAGTTCATGCTGTTTGCCTGCACATTCTTCGCCCCCTACCAATCCACACGAGCACTCCAATACTAGATATTAATAAGATTATAAGTTTAACACAACCTTAAAAAATATGTTTGCAAACTCCCGAAAGCACATTTCCCTTTACGTAACATTCAGAGTTATTCAAATAACTATTACATAAATAACACGTTTATCAAACCATCGGTGTCACTTTCATGAAGCTAAGCAAAGTTACAAGCTACAACACAGCTATAAGCTACGCTACAAAGCTACGCTACAAGCTACGCTGCAAGCTACGCTACAAGCTACGCCGAAAGCTGCAAGCTACAAGCCACAAAGCTACAGAACAGAAAACAACATCATGCCTGGAGATAGACACAAAGGTCGATCTTGGAAACGAGGGACCTCCTCACGACCAGCATTAACAATTCGATCTGTGAACATCAAAGGGTTCTGTTGGATTTTGTCCACAATTTAGGGAGCGCGTTATCTGCGCCTCACGGCAAAAGCCTTTGCCAATCACCTGTTATCCAATTTACTCACTGCGTGCTCGTTTGATTTCTTCAGATTTAGGAAAATGCAAAGACACTGAAGCAGAAATTAGACTTAGACAGATTGGTTGAGTTCAATCACAATTCTTGTTCAAAAAGCTCTGTTTTCAGGAAAGTACAATACAGCGCTGGGCCCTTCAAGAGCGGAAAGTCTCCATTCAGAAAAGGCAAAGTCCAAGGTTGTTAGATCAGTTTTATATTCAGTAGCACATTGTGGGCTGGGATTGATGGGCGATGAGTCTTCGGGGTGGGGCAAGTTCGAAGGAGAGTCTGCTTCCATGGGAGTGGTGCTGGTTATGGGCGATTCGGTGTATTGGTGGGGGGCTGTTGGTGTGTGTGTGTGTGTGTGTGGAGGGGGCTGTTGTCTTCCATCCCGTCTCTCGGCCTTGGCGATCATCTTTGGCCGAGTTCTCGGGTGGCTCCTTCTGGCACCCACTGGTTTTATCTCCACGTGACCTTCCTGTGAACATTCTTCTCCAATCTTGGACATACACTGTCGTACCGCATTCAACCGTATCTTTTCTTTGTTAGACAAACTATTTCCCTCTGTGCAGAGCGTTCAGTAGTAATCAAAAACTGGCGTCTAGCATTAGTCAAAACATAAGATACAATCAAGTACTGAACGGTCAAGACGACTCTGGCCGTGTCCATGATTCAGAGAAAAAACATCAGGCATGCATTCCACAGTTCCTTAAGGGTCATTAAGCTATTTAGGCAATATATCAAAAGTCATTTGTTATTTCAAAGTCCTCAGAAATATATATATCAGATCATAAAGTTATAAAAACCTTTCTCATCACCACTTATCAAAAATGTCTAGTTATGTCTTCTTTATTGATTTGGTGTGTACGTATAATTATATGTGAAGTGTAATTTGGAATTCCCTCTCTATTCCTGTAGGTGGCCTTAGAATGTCCATCTGGCGTCAGTGACACGGTTCTATTCTATATTTGCTGGTCAGGGAGAATTCAGTTTCAGCAATGTGTGCAATCCTATAATAAGGTAAAGTGGCTGTTGTCGTCCATCACCAACAGCGCTGGTCAAGATCTCCTTTTTAGGACTGAAGTAAACTAGTAGATTGAAAACCGCAGCTGGTGCACAAAGCCATGACATCAGCTCCTTGCCAGGTATAAAAGATACGGGCCTGACAGGGGAGGGGGGCTTTTTTGACATCCATGCCTTGTGCCACTCAACTTTTTGGAAAGACTTCACCCTGACATTGGTTGAATAAAATCTTTTCCCAATCAGCCGTGGTCCCTGAAGTGCTCATTCGTCGGGAAACAGCCACCGATCACCGAGTGTTTTTTGAAGACCAGCGAAGCAGCAAAAACCATATACCACATATGCTTCAAATGTTTCTTTTATTTATTTAATATGTGAATATACTTGTCTGCTTATGTACTTGATTCAATGAGGTTTGAGCATATCTGTTTTTGTAGCGAGGCAGGACTTTTTGTATTTCGACCTCATTCCTTCAGTTCTCCTCTGCAAAACGAACAATCTTAGCCGCCCTGCACAGCACCGGACTTAGCAGAGTTTATTGAGAAGGGACAGAAATGTGTTCAGCTGTGGCTGAACCACATCTAGCCAAGCCTTGTAATTAACTGCCTTGTAGCCACGATAAGAAGAACTCCAATTAATTAAATCCATCGATCATCCTTTATGTAAACAATGCCACGCGTATGTGGCGCGTATGCATACGCGCCGCGTATGCGCCGCACCGCTGACATCGGACTCGTTGTAAGTTGCATTTCTAATTACTCCACAGACCCATACGATATATAAAGTATATTTCATATAACTATCATATTACAACAATATTATCAAACCATCTGTGTCACTCCAAATCATTAAATCTATCGATCAAATTCCTCATCCTGTATGTCAACAACGCCGCGCACGCATCGCAAAGATCTAGTATGTAACTATATTGTAGCGTTAAAGTACCAGGAAAGACGTGGGTTTGGTAAACGACTCTTTATTTAACAAAACAAGAGTTCAACGAGCCAACAACTACTGAACTGTAACAATAAAAACATATACAAGTTGCTACACGAAATAGAATATATCAAATAACTATAACATAAATAAGTTTTTCAAAAGACAGAGTCAACCCGAAAAATAAATGCAATTCTATATAAGAGATTCCATGCAAATCATGCAATAAATCGTACATCGGAGAGACAGGGAGGAACTTCATCACAAGAAAAACAGAACACAAGAAGGAGTGTGAGAAGGAGACAGCAACAAGACAAACAAGAGCAATAAAACTACAAGCAGAACAGGAACACTGTGAGTCAGCCATTACCGACCACTGTAAAAGAGAAAACCACATCATGGACTGGGAAAAGGGCAGAGTCATCCGCACTGAAGAAAACAAACATCAGCGTTGGATCAGGGAGGCCATTGAGATCCGCAAGCAGGGCCCGAGGACCATCAACAGGGATGAGGGAGCCCACATGCTCTCTACAACCTGGAACAGCATCCTGGAGAGGTGAACGGACAGCAGAAGGCGTGACTCACCTGTCAAATCTGACAGGTGAGCCACGCCTTCATCCATCAGCTGATAAAGACGCGTCACAACCACGCGTGGCACTCTGATGAAGGCGGAAGAACCCGCCGAAACATGTCAGGTAATGCACCTAAAATAATTTGTTTGATATAAAAGAACTCTACCACTAGGCCACTGAACTGGAGCTTGTGTATTGTTTTTAGTTTATATAAACTTTTAGCTTTTTTAAAGAATTTTCTTAGCAGAAGCACTGATTTTTAATTTTTAATTTCGTTGTACATGTGTCAATGACAATAAAGATCTATCTATCTATCCGTGTAATTAATGAAGTTCTGACGCTATGCCCAGTTTTTGTTTTTTTGACTCTACCACGCATAAAAGCGGGTGGAGACTCTAAACTGCTCTAATTACAGCAAACCTGAAGACAGAGGTAAGTGGTTTCTCAGGTATCACCCCTCCAACTTGAAATTTTATTTTCGATAAACATCTTCGATAAACACTGAGGCATGTGCCTAGTTCATTTATTAATTTATTATTTTAACCTGGCCTGATGTGTTGGTGTGCAAATTATTTCCAAACTGGGTGGAAGTTAATCAAGTATTCTAAGATCCTCTCTTTTTATCTACGATACTCGGAAAAAATATTGTCCTGTTGTCAAAATGGTCTTTTTCTGAGGTACATTCTGATGAATTTGGTATGAATTAACTCCATCAGATGCATGAAAGTGAAAATAAGTTGTAAAACAAGCATAGGCGGCACTTTTAAATCTGCTATATTGTTTTACCCGTGAAAATTAATGCTGTGTCATAAGAAGGCTGTTCAAAGTCTGCAAGCAAGGCTTTTGCATGAGGAAAATTGGCTGTCCGTGTGTGCACAATGGGACAAAATGGCCATACCTATGTGCTTGCAATTTGAGTTAACGAGGAATGACATTGCTGGTTTAAAGTTAAAGTCGATACACAAACAAACAAGGGATAATTAGTAAAATCACATGTTACAAAAACAAGCAACATTTAATGTTGCTTTGGCTGCTTTCGGTCATCCTTTTTGCAATTAGTTCGAGTGAAGGCTAAAAATGCTTCACCTTGTCCCCAAATGCAGCAGTGGGATATGCATGTGCCAGATTGCGAAGTACTTTGCACATTTTTAGACATTCACTTCACATACTTGGAGTCACATTGAAAAAAAAAAAAATGATCCAAAAAATTCTGGATCTTAATTGTCACTTTCTCTTTCAGAATGAACAGAAAAGTCATAAACGTTAAAAGTGGTGGGGATAAGGAGGGACACCCGGGACAGAGGCTGGAAGCCGGATGGTGCTTCAATCGTTCAAATGGACGGCAGCTACGAAATGAGACTGTTGCCCTCTGTGACGGTACCAGTGCTATCAAGTTGACCCTTTTTAGTCACCTAAAAGTCACAGAGGGCAACAGTTATGTGTTTTCCCATTTTACCACGGACGCGAGAAACCCCAACGTACTGTTTTGCAAAACCAACCAGCAAAATGTACATGGGGGCGCATGTAGAGTGTAGTGATGACTTGCAGGCTGAGGCAATCCAGTTCATCTTCCCCACGTTGGTGCCAGTGTCTCTAAGCCAAGTGCTTGAAAACCCTCCGGAGGGGCTGGTAACTATTGAGGGCCATGTTGAAAGTGTAAGTTTACTTCACGCACACATGCATGTTTAAATATATATTTAGAACTACTAAAAATACAAAAATGTGTTCCCTTGCATTAAACATTGCAGGATAACACAATCGTATGTCTGTTTGTTCCAATTTAGAAACAGCCAAGCAGAATGGTGTCGGTACGTGGGGCTCAGTTGGTGCCATTGAGCATCGTATATGTAAAACAAGTAAGCTGTGGTAAGAGTGGCGGTGTGGAGGGAGGCCAACTTGACCCCGATCAAGGTCGGGGCATTGTACACCTTCACTCACTTGAACACCGTGACCAATGAATTTGGGCTGTCTCTCAACACGACACAATATTCAAAGATATCACTGAGTAAAGAAAAGGCTGTAAAATGGAAAAGGAATTTCATCAGTTTAGGTTGTTTTTAATGAACGAGTAGAATACTACGAATGCCGGCTTTCCATACAATCTCGTTCAAATTTTACAACTTTACGAGAAAGGCTGTTGAATTGTGACCAGCGCGTCTGCGAACAACCCCCCGTGGTGGGGACAAAACGGTACAGATAATGGAAGGACTTTATTGACACCCTGTGAATTAGTAATTGCATGTGATGTGACTGTGATGAATTGACCTTTAACTTTATAGACTTATTTGTGACCTTTGAGTTATATAATTGTTCTCAGTTTTCACCTGAGCAAACCTAATAGTGTTTTTAATCACTAGGTCTACGAGTCAACTGTTGAATTACTGGCTATAGGTCTAATGATTGAAGAGGAGGAGGTCAAGTTGGTGGATGGGGAGGGGGTCGAAACAAGTATTGCCTTGAGTGTGTGGAGCAAGGCCTTTGCTGAGCCGCCAACAATACCGCAAGGTGGACTCCCACTAAAACTTGTGTATTCACAGGGTGAAGTGGTCGAATTATGTAAATTAAACCGGAAGTAACGCCAAATCATTTTTTTGCGCTTAACACAAAAAGCATTCCCCAAGATTTTTTCAGCTTCTTCGCCTTCACACGCAATTTCTCCAGAAATTGCATTTCTAGTTATGGTTATTATTATTATGATTAAACATTTATGTTATAACTTGTCTGGTTATTCTTTGCTTTTATATTCACCAATCAAAACATAAAAATCTGACATTTGGTTAACTGCTTTATATGACAATATGTATGTGTTTTACATTGTTATATGAGTTGGTGCCCCCCCAAAATAAAAAGATGTCGGCATAACGGTTTTTTTTCGACCTTGTATTCAAACACATTTGGTATATTAACACCATCAACTACAAGCCAACAAACACAAAATTAAAACATCAATGTTAGCATAACGTGTGTCGGCTGGCAATGGCATAGCAGCAATGCTGTCTGTCACTCACTCACTCGTGAAGACCAATCAGCAGCGCCAGCGAGCGTTAGATGGAGGAGGGACTTTACGAGTCAGTGACGTAACTTCCCGTTTACGAACGAGCCGGGGATTGCATTTCCCGTTCACCAAAGAACGAATCTGCGAGTGAACGAATCAGTGAGTGATTTGCATTTCCAGTTCATCACGAGAACGGATCAGTGAGGGAATGAATCCTGACTTTCCCGTTCGCGAACGGGTCAATGAGTGAACTGCCTTCCCGTGCATCAACGGATCAGTCAGTGAACGTGTAATTAGTAATTAATTAGTCAGTCAAAAATACATGTTTGTTTTGCGTTTCAATTCATCATCATCGGTGGTCACTCGGGACGAGTATGACTGTCTTCTTCTCTGGGTCATCTACATGTGGGTCCGCAGGTGGGCGTAGAGGCCGATCCGGGATCCACATATTTATCTGCAGTGTGGGCAGGGGAAAGTGGTGGTGGGTTGTGGTCGTGCTGGAGCCTGTTTTTGTCTTTCCTTACGGCGTTGTGGTTTGGTTTCTGCGACACGGCGGACTTCCTTTTCGTGATGTGCTGCATTTTCTTGCACCGCTGCCCTCCAGCAGTTCCTGTTCAAGGTGATGCGCTCCCAGTCCTGATATGTTATTTGGAATTTCTTGAGATTGGACTTGAGGTTGTCCTTGAAACGTTTCTTTTGCCCGCCCGGGGCTCGCGGACCTCTTTTCAGCTGGGAGTATAACATCTGTTTGGGGAGGCAGGTGTCAGCCATGCGGATGAGATGTCCTGTCCATCGGAGTTGGTGCTGCATTATTAAGGTGGTGATGCTCGGTATCCTGGCTTCTTCCAGAACGCTGATGTTTGTGTGTATGTCCTCCCATTTGATCCTGAGTATTTTTCCTCAAGGTTCTCTGGTGTTGTTGTTCAAGAGCTCTTAGTAGGTGCCTGCTGTATGTTGTCCATGATTCTGCCCCATAAAGTAAGGTGGGGAGAACCACAGCTTTGTAAACCAGGAGCTTGGTGTCAACCCGGAGGTCTCTGTCTTTAAAGACTCTTTTCCGGAGTCTGGCATACGCTCCACTGGCACAGCTCAGGCGATGCTTGACCTCAGAGTCAATGTCCGCTTTGGAGGAGAGAAGGCTGCCGAGGTAGGGGAAGTGGTGAACATATTCAAGTGCAGTGTTGTTCACATTTATGATGGGCGGAGTAGATGGCTGGTTGGGTGGGGGTTGATGTAGCATCTAGGTCTTCTTGATGTTCACGGTCAGACCCAGGGCTCTGTATGCCTTAGCGAAGGAGTTCAGGATGCCCTGGAGGTCTTCTGCAGAGTGTGCTGCAATGGCATTATCGTCTGCATACTGGAGCTCCACGACCGTGGTGGTTCTGATCTTGGTTTTGGCTTTGAACCTGTTAGGGTTGAAGAGCCTGCCATCAGTTCTGTACCAAATCGGGATTCCGTGTGGTAGTTCTTCATCGATGAGGTGGAGTATGGCGGCAATGAAGACAGAGAACAGGGTGGGTGCAACGATGCATCCCTGTTTGACCCCTGTCTCTCCAGTGAAAGGCTCAGTCAAGGAGCTGTTGTTGAGCACTGTGGCTGCCATTCCGTCATGTAATAATTGCAGTATTCTGACGTATTTATCCGGGCAACCGTACCTCAGAAGGATGCTCCATAGGGCCTGCCGATCCACCGTGTCAAAGGCCTTTGTCAGGTCTATGAAAGTCATGAACAAAGGCTGTTTATGGTCACGGCATTTCTCCTGGAGTTGGCGTGCTGTAAAAATCATGTCTGCAGAGCCTCTAGATGGGCGAAAACCGCACTGCGATTCTGGGAGAACTTCCTCAGACAGTGGCAGTAGGCGATTGGCAAGAGCACGAGCAAGTACTTTGCCAACTGCTGAAAGGAGCGAGATGCCCATATAGTTTCCGCAATCCGCTTTGTCCCCTTTCTTGAAAATGGTCACTATCAGAGCATCCCTGTGCTCCGAGGGGAGTACTTTTTTTTTCCCCAGACCTTCAGAAAGAGGGAATGGAGCTGGAGCTGGAGCTCTGGTCCACCTTCCTTTAGGACCTCAGCTGGGATCCCATCTGGCTCAGAGGCCTTGTTGTTCTTCAGGCTCCTGATGGCATCTTGGACCTCTGCTGAAGTGGGAGGTTCACCCATGTCTTCCCTGATGGGACTCTGAGGGATGTGACTGAGGAAATCTGACTGAGTTGTGCTGTCACGGTTGAGGAGTTCCTGAAAGTGCTCTCTCCACCGGTTGTTTATGGACTCATTGTCCTTCAACAGCTCCTGCCCGTCTTTAGAGCGCAGGGGGTTTTGGCCGCGATGGCTTGGACCGTAGACAGCCTTGGTAGCATTGAAAAAGCCCCTGGTGTCACCAGAGTCTGCCAAACTCTGGATTTCCAGTGCCCTTTCTGTCTACCAGGAGTTTTTAATCTGTCTCACCCGGCTCTGGACGTCAGCCTTGGCTCTGGAGTGAGCCTGTCTCTTTGCTGTGCAGGTGATGTCATTTTGCCAGACACGAAATGTTTCCCTTTTCTTGGAGATGAGCTGTTCTATCTCTGTGTCGTTCTCATCAAACCAGTCCTGATGCTTTCTGCCCTTGTACCCGAGAGTGGCACTGCAGGTGTCGAGGATGGAAGACTTGAGCAGGCTCCATTGTTCCTCAATGTCCTCAGGGTATTCCTGATTGGGGCTTTCTCCAAGAGAGGCCTGAAACAGCTGCAGGGCGGCAGTTTTATTCAGGGTCTCAAGGTTTAGTGTTTGCCGGCTCAGCTTCTTTTGCAGTCTCCTCTTCCTCTTGAGTCTGATGGACATCGTGGATCGTATGAGGCGGTGATCTGTCCAGCAGGCCTCTGAATCCATCAGGGCTTTTGTGATGCTCACGTCGCGCTGATCCCTGGCTCTGACAATGACATCTCCCAATATAATAATCTTGTCCTCCTTGGGGATTTTTGACAATACCTCATCCAGACAGGCATAGAAGGCCTCTTTTTTTCCTCATCAGAAACGAGGGTAGGTGCATAAGCACTAAGAACTGTTGCCGTCTGGTTGTTTGCCAGCACCAGACGGAGGGTCATCAGGTGCTCACTGATTCCCACAGGGAGTTCAAAGAGGTGACTTATCAGTTGGTTCTTGATGGCAAAACCAACCCCATGGATCCTAGGCTCATCTGTGGCCTTTCCTTTCCAGAAGAAAGTGTATCCACCCTTTTCCTCCTTCAGATGACCTTGCTCTGCCCGTCGGGTTTCTGAAAGAGCAGCTATGTCAATCCGGCATCTTCTCAGTTCCCTGGCAATGATGGTGGTTCTCCTCTCCGGCCTATCACTGGTTACACTGTCCATTCGAGTGCTCACATTCCATGCTCCAAAATTCATGTTTGTGTTTTCGACCGCGTATTGGTGATCCCTCTGAACGCGGTAATCCAGTCGGGAGGTTTGAGGCAGGCTATGTTTAGGGCACCTTTTCTAGCCCCTTCCCCATCAGGGGTGAGCAGAGTGGATCCTAAAAAGGGCTGCTCAGTCGTGGATGCAGCTACCAAAGAGCTCTTTCTGCCTCGGTCCAAGAGCCCAACAATCATCTAACATCCACCGCCTGATGTGCCAGCTTCGGACTAGGGGCTTCCAGGCTTCACAATCCTGCCCCCGTTGCCACTTACTGGTCGCCACAGGACTTTAATCCGGGATGTAAGGTGGATTCCCTGAAAAAGATGCCTGTGCGTGACTTTGTTTAAAGTGGGGAGACTGGTGCACAGACAGTCACCACACTGTCCTTGACAGATCGGGGTCAGAATCCAGTGGCAAGGAGACCAAGACGACTGGTGACCCTTTTCTGCTGCAGCCTTCATCCGCCTTCCCAGCCGTTGTGACGCCACCCCTTAGGTCAGCCATCATCCTCCGCCGTTGAGGTCTTCACTATTTACCCATAGCTGGAGCTGTTTACCCACAGTTGCCGTGTGCATCTGCCGCAATCAAACAAAATGGATGCGCCACACCCATGATGCATGCAGTTTGCGTTACGGAGTAAGGACATTTCTGGAAAGATACACGACGCGTAATTCATTTATTTCAGACGACACATAAACGGATAAAAACAACTTTTAAAGTGTTCTTTTATCAAAATCTTTGATTTCGGTTGGCCCCCCAAAAAAAATGCACAGGCGCCATTATGAAATGTGCTTCCAAAATTATTTACCAGATGACATTATAACTGTAAGCACTGATATGTACTGACCAAGTAAGATCAGTAATATTGAATCATTGCCCAGTGTTAATTTGTAGCAGTCATGATATGCTACACACTCACAGAGGGCAACAGTTAGTACATTTTTTTAAACTTTGGTGTGGATGAACGGGGCCTTTTGCTCCACACCAAACCCGGCTCCAGAATTTTCATCGGGGCGGAAGTGCACACCAGCCCACAGTTGGAGGAAGAGGCCAGGGCCCTGGTCTACCCCAACTCATCTCCTCAGGTATCTTCTCCTCAGGAGGTAGTCAAAAAACTACCTGAGGAGATGGGTGTCACTGGATGGCAAAGTAACCGATGTAAGTTACATGCACCCACAAATGCACATGTACACACATGTATTTGTGTACACTTGTGAAGACATGATGCATGTGCAATAATGTACATGCATGCGCATGCAAAGCTCCCCCCCCCCCCCCCACACACACACACTCACACACAAAATCATTGAAATCCTCTGTTTAGTACTAAGGTACCAAACGTTATTATTTTTTTGTCATCTTTAAGGTTGTGTACACAGACACAGGACACACTCATTGTCAAACACAATTATTGTAATTGGGATATCAATTTGGTCCACTTTAGATGCGTCCAATCTGCATGGTGCGCCAAGGAGGGAACCGCCTTGCGCCAATTCGGAGTTTAACACTTAAGTAAAGTAAGTAGCCATTTGTACTTCCCACTTTGCACGCATACTTATACGCATTTTTAAACTACCGCAAAATTGGCCTTTGGCGGGAGGCTAATCTAGTAGAGCTGAAGGTAGGGGGTTCCTTCCAATTCACACACCTGAGTGCCCAGGTGACCGAGTCAGGAGTAATGCTCCATTCTACAACATACACAGATGTAAAGGTTAGTAAATGGATTCATAGCAGTGGAATTGAAAAGGTGCTTGCTTATTGCTTATTATTCCCTTTTCCAAGATCAACTGGGATCAGGTTCTCAATCTATTTTTCCCTTTAAGCAGGCAGCCACCTACAACGAGTGGACGGACATAGAGGAGTATACTGACTCTGTTACCTCTTACATCACGAAGTGCATCGATGATGTGACTTGCTCGAAATCCGTCGTCACTCGCGCGAACTGGAAGCCGTGGCTGACGGGGGCTGTCCTCAGACTGTTGAGGGCCAGAGACAAGGCTTTCAGAGCGGGGGATGAGGCTGGCTTGAGGACAGCGAGGGCCGACCTGTCCCGAGGCATCAAAGAAGCGAAGAAGGCGTTCTCGTGCAAGGTCTCCACCCACTTCAAGGACAGCAAGGACGCACGTAGCCTTTGGCGGGGCATTCAGACCATCACGGACTACAAGCCCGCGCCGAGGAGCTGTGAGGGCGACGTCCGTCTGCTGAACGATCTGAACCGCTTCTTTGCTCGCTTCGACGCCCAGAACAGCACTTGCCCGCTGAAGACCACTCCCCCCCCACACGAGCAGCCCCTCCGCCTCTCTGCCGACGGTGTGAGGAGGGCGCTTGCCGCTATTGACACCCGTAAGGCGGCGGGCCCTGACAACATCCCGGGTCGAGCGCTGAAGGACTGCGCTGGGGAGCTGTCGGGTGTCTTCACGGACATCTTTAACGTTTCCC
Organism: Syngnathus scovelli; assembly: GCF_024217435.2. Taxonomy (NCBI): domain Eukaryota; kingdom Metazoa; phylum Chordata; class Actinopteri; order Syngnathiformes; family Syngnathidae; genus Syngnathus; species Syngnathus scovelli. The sequence continues at coordinate 725,817 of NW_026061381.1, read as the reverse complement.
TGCAGCAGGCCATCGTCCCCTCGTGTTTCAAGGCTGCCACCATCATTCCTGTGCCGAAGAAACCTGCACCGTCCTGCTTCAATGACTACCGCCCTGTGGCACTGACGCCCATCATCATGAAGTGCTTTGAGCGGCTGGTCATGGAGCACATCAAGTCCGTTCTCCCCCCCACCATTGACCCTTTCCAGTTTGCGTACCGTGCCAAGCGGTCCTCTGAGGATGCCATCTGCTCTGCCCTCCACTCGGCCCTCACCCATCTGGAGAGAAAGGACTCATATGTGAGGTTGCTGTTTGTGGACTTCAGCTCTGCCTTTAACACCATTGTGCCGCAGCGACTCATCTGCAAACTCGACGAGCTGGGCCTCAGTACCTCCCTCTGCAACTGGATACTGGACTTCCTCTGTCAGAGGCCTCAGGTGGTGCGTGTTGGCGACAAAATCTCCGCCAGCATCACGCTGAGCACGGGGCCCCCCCAGGGCTGCGTGCTCAGTCCATTACTCTTCACCCTGCTGACGCATGACTGCACTGCGACCTACAGCGACAACCGCATAGTGAAGTTTGCTGACGACACGACTCTGGTGGGTCTCATCACAAAGGGCGACGAGACTCGGTACAGGTCGGAGGTTGACCTTCTGACCACGTGGTGCAGGGACAACAACCTCCTGCTGAACGTTAATAAGACCAAGGAAATCATTGTTGACTTCCGGAAGGGTCACACAACACACCTGCCGCTGATCATCGATGGTGCTGTGGTGGAGAGGGTGAGCTGCACCAAGTTCCTGGGGGTGCACATCAGTGAGGACCTCTCCTGGTCCGCAAACACCTCGTCACTGGCAAAGAAAGCTCAGCGCCGCCTGTACTTCCTGCGGAAGCTCAGGCGTGCATGTGCTCCTCAGGCAGTCCTGTCTACATTCTACCGTGGCACTATTGAGAGCGTCATCACCAGTTGCATCGCTGTCTGGGGTGGTAACTGCACTGAACAGAACTTGAAGGCCCTGCAGCGCATAGTGAATACGGCTGGTAAGATTATTGGTGCTTCGCTCCCCTCCCTAAAGGACATTTACACCTCCCATCTCGCCCGCAAGGCAACCTCGATTGCCAGAGATGTGAGTCACCCGGCTCACTCTTTGTTTGACCTTCTGCCCTCTGGGAAGAGGTACAGGAGCCTGCGCTCCCGCACCACCAGACTTGCCAACAGCTTCTTTCCCCAGGCTGTTAGGGCCCTGAACTCGCTACCCCCTTCTGCGTAGCGTGTGGCACTGTTGCGCTATTTTCGGGAATGTCTGCTGTACGCGCACTTGCTCCTTTTTTTTCTGCTACTCTTATTTATTTATTTATTGTTGTGTTATTTATTCATTATTTATTCAGCACGCTTTTGTTATACTTGTTACTTGTTTGTCTGTTGTGTGCCATGTCTTGTCACCGTGGGATAGGGGGGAACGAAATTTCGGTTTCTTTGTGTGTCTTTGGCATGTGGAGAAATTGACAATAAAGCTGACTTTGACTTTGACTTTGACTTTTTACAAACAATGGAAAAATAAATAATTCGTTCCAAGACTAAAAAAATGCCTTTTTAAAGAATTTTCTTTTTAAGAATTTTAAGAATTTGTGATTTCTGACTGGGCTATTTTCGGTTTAACACATTTATTGAAGTCAGTTTCATTTCAGTGTGCTCTTAAGTTTTTATTAAACGCATGTGCATATTAAATACAGTGCATCTATAATCTATCATTTCCTTTCCTGAAGCAGAGAGAACTTTTCTCTGATGGTAAAATACTCTCCCAGATTGCATTCTAGCCAAGCTTAGTATCCCAAATTTCATAATGCACTATAATCAACATTTAAACCTCATTAACTGGCAAATTTATCACTAACTTCCATTTCTGTTAAGATTTAACATATCTGTACTTTGTTATTTTCCACCTTTGGTAAACGTTTTCCATTCATAAACACTCATTTGATTTTTTTTATTTTTTTTTTTTTATTCAACAGGCCTGCAACTCCAGCCTCGTCATCACCGTTTTTGGGATACTCTATGGGGAAGAGGTGGTGGAGGATGTGTCTGATTTGGGTGAAGTGATAAGCATCAAGCTTAATGTGTGGAAATTTCAGCCAGCCCCCCCCCCATATCCCACAAGATGGGATGCCCATCACTGTCACTCGTGTGCAGAATGACGCGACAAAGATTGAATGTGTGAATGAATGCATGAATGAATGAATGAATGTTGATGCATAAATGTTGAATTGAATGAATTGTTGAAATTAATTGAATTGTTGAAATTAATTGAATGTGTGAATGAATGTTGATCAATAAATGTTAAATGTTTAATTTCCTAACAACAAAATGTCCTTTTGTGTTCCTTTTATTGATTTGTTAACACTTAGTATCTCTTTTATTTAATGTGTTTGTGGATTTGTTTGTGAGCTTCTTCTATTTTCATGCGTTTCAGATTCCGTTTGGGAAGGTTAGTGGATATAGTTTAGCTTTGCTCTCTCTTATTTGATTCAATTAACACAGTACAAATGAGCAAACACTATGATATCAAACTGGTAACTTTAAATTTGTACATATAATATCCACAACTCAATGACACTTAAAATGCAATTGCGTTTAGACTACTGGTATTAACATAAAGACTTGTTAACATAACGTATGATGTGAATAGACATGCCAAAACGTTTAACAATAAAGTATTTCAATCTAAATTTGAACTCAATATTGGAGCTTTTGCGATTTTTCATTGGGTCACCGTCAGACGCAACTCAGTCAAGTGTTATTTTCAGCCATATTTTTATGTCATCCTCTCACTTCTCAATTGTTGTCAATTTTGACTTTAAATCATGAGTTTAGTTAGGCATGATGATTTTTTATCCCATCATGACGACTTTAAATCTCACCATGATGACCCTAAATAACATCATCAAAGCGCCAGATTAACTTTTGGCAATGGATACTCTAAACCATAGGTGTTAAACTCAAGGCCCGGGGGCCAGATACGGCCCGCCAAATCATTTTATGTGGCCCGCAAAGACAAATTGTGCATCAACTTGTGTTAATACTAAAATTGCAAATTGTCTTCACTTTTAAAAAAATAAAGATATTGATCAAGTTTTATTATCATGCATCTTTTCAAATATCTGCTTTTACTCGTCTCTGATTTCAAAATTGTTGTTATTCATCAGTTTGTTGTGTAGCTTATACTGTATATCATATATTGACAGTCATAATGGCCCTCCGAAGGAAACTATGATTATGATGCGGCCCTCGACAAAAATGAGTTTGACACCCCTGCTCTAAACGCTTTCATTTAGGTGCACCAGCACTAAATCTAGGTGCGCCGACATTTCACTTATTATTTCTACATTTTTCAACCGATTCAACCCATTCCAAAGCATTTCCATCCTTCCAGTTTGACATTCACATCATTCAGCACATTAAAATCATATTGGGGACATTTTCAAAATTCCCAAATTCTCCTAAATTTCGTTTTTCAACTGTAATTTCTAAATTTTTCAACCGATTAGACCCGTTCCAACTTTCAACTGTTCATCATTTTCCTACCTATTCCACAACTTCCCACTTACCAAAAATTCCACATTTTCAATTTTGAAATTCACACCAAATTTTCCAAAATGACCTTTTCCCCTTCTAATTTCTACATTTTTCAACCGATTCAACCCGTTCCAATTTTGAACATCATTCTGCAGCATTCCCCAAGTATTTCTTCAACTTCTTCACCTACACACGCAATTTCTCCAGAAATTGCAAATTTCTAGTTTTTTTTCTAGTTATTCTACTTATCCCGCCCGCTTATTTGACGCTTAACTAGTTCAACACACTTCAACCGATTCACTCCGTTCCACTTTTAACTTATTCCAAATATTAATGACACCGTTGCTCTCGTTTTTTTCATTCAAAACATTTTCCGTTTTCACAAAATTCACAAATTTCCGGCAAATATTTCCCCATTCATTCTTAAAGGCACATTCAACATTTCACATTTACGTCATTCCAGTTTGAAATTCACATCATTTAACACATTCAAATCACATTGGGGGACATTACCAAACTTGCCAAATTAAAAACTTTTACGTTTTCGCGTTTAAAATTTGTGCAAAATTTCACAAAATTTCCTTTTTCACTACTCATTTCTACATATTTTAATCGATCCAACCCATTCCAACTAATTTACTTCCTTCCAGTTTGAAATTCACATGATTCAGCACATTCAAATCACATTGAGGACATTACCAAAATTGCTAAATTAAAACATTTCACGTTTTAACGTTTAAAATTTGCGCAAAATTTTGCAACATTTCACAAAATTTTGTTTTCTACTTCTATTTTCTACATTTTTCAACCTACGTATTCAACCTATTCCAACTTTAAACATCATTCTGCGGCATTCCCCAAGTATTTATTCAACTTCTTCGCCTTCACACGCAATTTCTCCAGGATTACTCACTTATTACATTTTCTAGTTTTTATTATTACAGCAGAACCTCGGTTTTCGAACGTCCCAGTTCTTGAACGAATCGGAATTCGAACGAAAAATTCGAGATTTTTTTTTTTCTTCCGATGTCGAACAAAAACTCGGAAGTCGAACCTCGCGAGATGAGCCAAGAGGACCCGAGAAAACCTGACCGGGCTGGAATTAACTGCAGAACTTTGTCGAGCTTTATCATCCCGATAAACCCGGAACCAGCTCAGTAGCCTAGTGGTAGAGTGTCCACCCGGAGACTGGACGGTTGTGGGTTCAAACCCCAGCCGGGTCATACCAAAGACTATAAAAATAGGACCCATTGCCTCCCTGCTTGGCACTCAGCATTAAGGGTTGGAATTGGGGGGGTTAGATAACCAAATGATTCCCGAGCGCGGCACTGCTGCTGCTCACTGCTCCCCTCTCCCCCAGGGGATGGATCAAAATCACATGGGGATGGGTTAAATGCAGAGGACAAATTTCACCACACACAGGTGTGTGTGTGACGATGATCATTGGGACTTTGGGACACCAGAGCTATGTATGCTTTTATTGACATTGTCATTGGCCACTTCCACAAAGTTCTTAAAAGAAGGCAGAAACAAGTTACTCTAGATAAGTTCTTTACAAAAAGGAAAGAACACCCAGTGGAAGAGTCTTCCCAACTGAAGAGATTTGCGAGAGAGACAATACCTACAGACGAGTTTCCTGATGTTTTTATGGAAGGGGATTCACCTTCCAACCAATAAACTTTTTGTTTTCATTGGTGAAAATGCTGTACGTAAGAAAATGTTTTTGCTGCACACGAACTTTGATACAGTATACTGTATGTTATCTTTCATTAGAATTTCTGCACTTTTTTTATTTTATTTTTTACAATTGGTGAAATTGAGAATATGTTTTTGCTGTTTTTTGCACATGATCTTTGATATGTTGTCTTCCATTGGTAAAAATAATAAAAAAAATGTTTTGATATGCTTTTTTTCCCCTTACAATTTAAACAGATATCTCTTACTATTAGAATAAAACACTCAAGCTATATTTCTGCACTTTTTTTCTTTTATGCAAATTCAGTAAACGAGGCTGGGGTACGAGTTGCTACAGATACGACAATACCAGCCTAGCCTACTCTATTAATTCAGTTTATTTATTTATTATATTATTTATTTATATTATTCATTTATACATTACCTACTCACTTATTTATGCAGTTTATGGCGTAGAATGATGAAAAATATGCTTCAAAAAGGTGTTTTCTTTCGTCTTGGAACGGATTAAAATATTTTTCATTATTTGTAATGGGAAAAATAGATTCAGAATTCGAACAAATCACTTCTCGAACCGCCTTCTCGAACGGATTGTGCTGAAGAACCGAGAGCGGGCTGTATTATACTATTATTATTATTATCTGCCAGAAATAATTCTTGGGATCCAAAAACAGAGAATACTGTCGCTCCCAACATCTTTGCTGCAACTTCTTCCACGCTGCATATTGGGTGGTGGGGCATCTTCAAAGACTTCAATACGGCTCTTCTGTGAGTCTTTAGTGGCATCACATTGCATTTTGCTGCCGTATCTACTTTCATCTCAGCGGTTTGTCGTTTATATCCATCGTGACAAATCCCTCAACTTTCTGAGCACTTTCAGAGTTGACACAGCCTGATTTTGTTCTTGTCCTTCTTGTGTGTCGCGACCATGGATGAGACCCAGTCAGTTGGCTCTGTGACTGGCGTTATGACATCAATGCACTGCATACGCTCAAGCGCTTACTCTCTCGCACATTGCAATAGGGACGCGGTGGGCAAGGCGGACCACAGGCTGCACATTGGGATCCAGCTTCATGGAGTACGTGACAGAAAGTTCTCCCTGCTCGTTGCTGAATAGGTCCTTGTACTGAGCTAGTACTTGTAAGCTGAAGTCAGTGTTGCTTTCCACGGTGACCTGGTGGACATCTAGGCTACGTTTGATGTCTGGTGCCTCCATAAGAGACGAGGCTGACCCTTGCTTGATTAGTTGTTATCCGTTTGTTACTCTTCTGTGAGTCTTTAGTGGTTTCACATCACATTTTGCCCCGGTATCAACTTTCATTTCAATGCGTTTGTCATTGTCGAGTTGATATAGACCACCTGACTGTCTGCCTCAACACCATCCACATAAAATGTCTCTTCATTGCATTCACTTCGATTTCGTTCACCGATCGTCTCGTGGCTCTACATAGTTGGTTGCATGGTTTAGACTTACAGCACTGTTTGTAATGATGAAGCGTTCTGCAGCTGTGGCACTGCTTACCGAATGCAGGGCAACTTTCCCGCCTAGTTGCGTGGCTACCTCCACAGTTTAAGCATTGTGGGATAGTTTATGGAGCGTCCAGTGGTTTGGAATTTGGCCAAACTACTTACTTGGTGCTGGCTTAACCCGCATCAATGCTGGTAGCTGCTGTTGCTAGTGTCTTACTGCTTTCTTCAATCATCTCATGAATGCGGGCGATTGAAATGGGAAATTAAGAAGTCAAACATTTGAACATGAACACAAAATTGAATATAAACTAAAAATTGGTTGGAAGTAAATATTTACACTATCAAAAACAATACTTACCTGATAAAAACCTGAAAAAAGGAAACACAGTTATACTTACCTATGCCGAGATCACATATTCACGCCCAATCGGTGCCTGCAAGAAAAGAAACAGAAATACACAAGAGCGAAAACAAAAAGTTAATGAGCTAAAATAAGTAGATGGGAAATTATCCGGAACAAAACGCAAATTGCTGACATGAAACTATATAAGGACCGCTCAAAGCAGGAAACTCAGTCTCGATGCGGCCATGAAGGGGGAAACAGCTCCACATGCAATAAAACTAAATTTAGCTGCAATTCCCGTGTGCCAGACCTGAGGAAGGCACAAAAGATGCCAAAACGTTGTCGATGGCCACACAGAGGAAATAAAAGGGAGCGCAAACTAGCGCCGATAAGAAAACAATTAGACGCAAAATTATAATTTACCCACGCTCTACCCAGATAGGATGCCGCACAGAGCAAGATGCTCTCGCTCCACCCAGATAGGGGAGTCGATGAATTAAGTGTGAGGTACGACTAATTTGACCGCAAATGCAGCTGTCAATCTATCATGCCAAGTCAAGACTCATTTATTACATATATAACAAAGGCGACCGGACAGGCAAAGCACAAACACAAAAAACAAACAACAACTACAAAGCAAATACATGTTTATTAAGCCCAATTTGGCCTGACCAGCATGGCTGGCGCAGCCACGACGGACAGGGTGCTCTGGGGCTGGTTGTGGGACGTGGGCGTGGATGGTAGGACCGTGCCTTTGCTCCTCTCCTTCGGGGGAGGAACTCCCTACTTAATCCTAACTCGCCTGTGCCACCTCCACTGCCCCCCCAGGTTTCCAGTTTCCATTGAGCTCCTGCTGCGCCTTTGTGCTGTCCCCTAAACCGATCCTACCCTAACCCTAACCTAACCCCAAACCCTAACCCCAACCCTAACCCTAATCCAAATCCCTCCCTGACTCCCAATATGAAAAAAAATTCAACCTGTAAGTCAAAAATTGGAAATTAAGAAGTCAAAAATTTGAACATGAACACAAAATTGAATATAAACTAAAAAGTTAAAAGTCCCAAAAAGTCCCAATGATCATCGTCACACACACATCTGGGTGTGGTGAAATTTGTCCTCTGCATTTAACCCATCCCCATGTGATTTGAAAAAGTGGTTGGAAGTAAATATTTACACTATCAAAAAACAATACTTACCTGATACAAACCTGAAAAAAGGAAACACAGTTATACTTACCTATGCCGAGATCACATATTCACGCCCAATCGGTGCCTGCAAGAAAAGAAACAGAAATACACAAGAGCGAAAACAAAAAGTTAATAAGCTAAATTAAGTAGATGGGAAATTATCCGGAACAAAACGCAAATTGCTGACATGAAACTATATAAGGACCGCTCAAAGCAGCAAACTCAGTCTCAATGCGGCCATGAAGGAGGAAACAGCTCCACATGCAATAAAACTAAATTTAGCTGCAATTCCCGTGTGCCAGACCTGAGCAAGGCACAAAAGATGCCGAAACGTTGTCGATGGCCACACGGAGGAAATAAAAGGGAGCGCAAACTAGCGCCGATAGGAAAACAATTAGACGCAAAATTATAATTTACCCACGCTCTACCCAGATAGGAGAGCGCATGGATGCCGCACAGAGAAAGATGCTCTCGCTCCACCCAGATAGGGGAGTCGATGAATTAAGTGCGAGGTACGACTAATTTGACCGCAAATGCAGCTGTCAATCTATCATGCCAAGTCGAGACTCATTTATTACATATATAACAAAGGCGACCGGATAGGCAAAGTACAAACACAAAAACAAACAGCAACTACAAAGCAAATACATGTTTATTAAGCCGAATTTGGCCTGACCAGCATGGCTGGCGCAGCCACGACGGACAGGGTGCTCTGGGGCTGGTTGTGGGACGTGGGCGTGGATGGTAGGACCGTGCCTTTGCTCCTCTCCTTCGGGGGAGGAACTCCCTACTTAATCCTAACCCTAACCCTAAACCTAACCCTAAACCCTAACACTAACCCTAACCCTAACCTATCAAATTTGAATGTAAACAATTGCAAATAAGCATTATTTGGGACAAAAAAAGCAAAAAAAGCAGTTAAAAGTAAATACTTACCTTAATTAAAACCACAATACTCACCCAAAACAAAAATATACTTACCTAATCCGGAGATCATAAATCCACGCCCAATCGGTGCCTGCAAGAAAACAAGTTACTATGCTAAAGAAACAAGCGCAAATCGCTGGCTCCGCCCACTTGGAAGAGTGTATATAAGCACCGTTCGGAGCAGGGGCTCTCAGTCTCGATGCGGCCGTGGAGGAGGAAGCAGCTCCCCATGTGATGAAACTAAACTAAATTTAGATGCAATTCCTGTGTGCCAGACCTGAAGAAGGCACAAAAGATGCTGAAACGTTGTCGATGGCCACACAGATGAACAAGATTTAGCGCAAAATGACGCCGGTACAAAACCAATTGGAAACAAATAGTAATTTACCCACGCTCTACCCAGATAGGAGAGCGCATGGATGCCGCACAGAGCAAGATGCTCTCTCTCCACCCAGATAGGGGAGTTGATGAATTAGGTGCGAGGTACGAATATTTAGTTGAACGCAAGCGCAGCTGTCAATCTTACATGCCAAATCGAGACTCACTTATTAATTATATAACAAAGGCGACCGGATAGGTAAAGTGCAATCAAAAACAAACATACAATAAGCACAAACACGTGTTCAAGGTCAAAAACGATCTTTATTAAGCCCTAATTAGTCCTGGCCATCATGGCGGGCGCGGCCGCAACGGGCAGGATGCTCTGGAGCTGGTTGTGGGGTGCGGGCCAGGATGGTAGGACCGTGCCTTTGTTCCTCTCCTTCGGGGGAGGAACTCTTTACCTAATCCTAACCCTAACCCCTAACCCCTAACCCCTAACCCCTAACCCTAACCCCAGCCCTAACCCTAACCCTAATCCTTACCTCAATCCAATTCCCTGTTTATGTCCTACTAAGAACAGAAATTCCAAACAGAAGGCTCAATTAACATAATTAGGACAAATTTATTAAAATCAATTCGGAATCACTTACCTTAGATACCTAACTTAGATACCTACCTTGAATACTTACCTCAAATTGGTACCACACCTCTGTTCCCCGGACCACGCCCACGTAAAAAATTAGAAAAGACAAAAATAAAAAAAAATATATACGTAAATACCTACCCTACTAATCCACATACCTGTAGTAAGAAAAATGAGAAACAAAAAATTAAAATACAAAACAAAAAACAAAACAATAAAATAATCAAAATCATAATTCACAATATCAAATCGTAATTGGAACACATTCATTGAGGCTAAAACCAATTTTATTTCCAAAAAAGAAAAAGTCGGAAACAAAAACTAAAATTTGAAATTAGAAACTCTAACCAAACAGAGACTATAAAAGGACGCGCAGCGCAACAGATGCTCAGTGCGTGGAGAGAGAGCAAAGAGAAAACAACTCAGCAGCAATTACAAACAGTAGATTTCAGCATCAATTTCATTTTTTGTTTGTTTGTGTGCCAGACCTGAGGAAGGCCCTAGCGGCCGAAACGTTGTCAAGGCACACTTACATTATATATTGGCCAAACAAAATCTAACAAAAGAAATGTTATTAAAAAAAAACTACTTCATTAAAAACAACGATATTAAAACATTTTTTTGATACAAACAAATTTATTATATATATAAAAAAGGCGAATTCCAGACATGGAGCAAGGTTGGACCACGGTCCACTATGGCCGACGCCGCCGCTTTGCTCGTCAGAACCCTGGGCTGGGAGCTGGGAGGTGTGCCGGATGGATGGACCGTGCTTTTGCCCCTGCTTCCAACAGGAAGGGGGGCTCCTACCGCAATCCTAACCCTAACCCTAACCCTAACCCTATCCCGCCGTTCGGACGCTTAAAGTGCCACGGGAGGCGTAGCAACGCGAGAGTGTGCGCTAAGTGCGAGAGGTGGTGTTTTTACTCGCCGCGTCCGCCAGAGGGAGGCAATTCCCCGCCACGGAAGCACCGGCAGCTTACGAGCGTCTCCCCGAGCGCTCGGAAGTCCGTGGGGGGGGAAGATGAGAGCCGTGCGAGGTACCAGGTGGAGCCGGACGGTCACCGGCGCCGCTCGCCGTGCGCGCCGGCCGCCGGAAGTCGAATGCGGCCCCGCGATCTCATCCGCGGTGCTTGTAAAGTGCTGAACCGCTGGGCTGGGGCTATTTTCGGCCACTTGGCGCATGCGCACGGCCTTTCGGCGGTGCCGGGCGGCGTGCGCGAGTGCACCGGCCGCTGGAAGTCGAATGCGGCCCCGCGATCTCATCCGCGGTGCTTGTAAAGTGCCGAACCGCTGGGCCGGGGCCATTTTCGGCCACTTGGCGCATGCGCACGGCCTTTCGGCGGTGCCGGGGGGCGTGCGCGAGTGCACCGGCTGCTGGAAGTCGAATGCGGCCCCGCGATCTCATCCGCGGTGCTTGTAAAGTGCCGAACCTCTGGGCCGTGGCTATTTTCGGCCACTTGGCGCATGCGCACGGCCTTTCGGCGGTGCCGGGCGGCGTGCGCGAGTGCACCGGCCGCTGGAAGTCGAATGCGGCCCCGCGATCTCATCCGCGGTGCTTACAAAACGCCGATCTGCTCGTCTTGGAGCGGTTCGGCACTTTACAAGCACCGCGGATGAGATCGCGGGGCCGCATTCGACTTCCGGCGGCCGGCGCGCACGGCGAGCGGCGCCGGTGACCGTCCGGATCCACTTGGTACCTCGCACGGCTCTCATCTTCCCCCCGCACGGACTTCCGAGCGCTCGGGGAGACGCTCGGAAGCTGCCGGTGCCGCCGTGGCGGGGAATTGCCTCGCTCTGGCGGACGCGGCGAGTAAAAACACCACCTCTCGCACTTAGCGCACACTCTCGCATTGCTACGCCTCCCGTGGCACTTTAAGTGGCCGAACAGCGGGATTAACTCTAAATCTCTTAAGGTAGGCTCACTTGACATTTTTTTTAATGGTTCGCGGAGGCCGAAAGGCCGTGCGCATGCGCCAAGTGGCCGAAAATGGCCCCGGCCCAGCGGTTCGGCACTTTACAAGCACCGCGGATGAGATCGCGGGGCCGCATTCGACTTCCAGCGGCCGGTGCACTCGCGCACGCCGCCCGGCACCGCCGAAAGGCCGTGCGCATGCGCCAAGTGGCCGAAAATAGCCCCGGCCCAGCGGTTCGGCACTTTACAAGCACCGCGGATGAGATCGCGGGGCCGCATTCGACTTCCAGCGGCCGGTGCACTCGCGCACGCCGCCCGGCACCGCCGAAAGGCCGTGCGCATGTGCCAAATGGCCGAAAATAGCCCCGGCCCAGCGGTTCGGCACTTTACAAGCACCGCGGATGAGATCGCGGGGCCGCATTCGACTTCCAGCGGCCGGTGCACTCGCGCACGCCGCCCGGCACCGCCGAAAGGCCGCGCGCATGCGCCAAGTGGCCGAAAATAGCCCCGGCCCGGCGGTTCGGCACTTTACAAGCACCGCGGATGAGATCGCGGGGCCGCATTCGACTTCCGGCGGCCGGCGCGCACGGCGAGCGGCGCCGGTGACCGTCCGGCTCCACCCGGTACCTCGCACGGCTCTCATCTTCCCCCCGCACGGACTTCCGAGCGCTCGGGGAGACGCTCGGAAGCTCCCGGTGCCGCCGTGGCGGGGAATTGCCTCGCTCTGGCGGACGCGGCGAGTAAAAACACCACCTCTGTCATGCGGTCGCGTTTATTTTTCCGGTTTTCTGTCCCGTCGGTGTCGTAACTTTACTTCCTGTTTTATTTTGTCATCCCTTCCGTTTCAGTTCGTGTTTCCTTCCTCGGTGTTTGGTTGTCTTGTCTTCCCCGATCCCGATTGTGGCACCGGGGTGATTGGCGCTAATTGTCAGCACCTGCCTCCCAGCCCTTTTGTGTGTATTTAGTCCGCGTCTTCCCCTTGTCTTGTGCCAGTGTGTCTTGCCTCGTCCCGACCACCAGCGATTCTTTGACGTCCGAGCTCTCAGTAAGATTCCTCCTTTTTGTCTCGCCACAGAGCGACGCTTTTTGTTCGTGCCTTGATCCCCATAGTCTTTTTGTCTCGCCACAGAGCGACACTTTTTGTTAGTGACTTGATCCCCATAGCCTTTTTGTCTCGCCCCAGTGCGACGCTTTTGTTTGAATTTTTTGCCACGTGTTTCCCTCGTAAGAGGCATTTTGAGTTGTACTTTTGATCAGTGTGTGTGCTGGAATAAATCAGAGAAAGAAACGACTCTGTATCCTCCGCCTTGTTCCCTGCCTGACAACCTATCGCACCTAGCGCACACTCTCGCATTGCTACGCCTCCCGTGGCACTTTAAGTGGCCGAACTCTAAATCTCTTAAGGTAGGCTCACTTGACATTTTTTTAACGGTTCGCGGAGGCGACCGGGACCACCGGGAGGCCGTGAGCGCGCGCCGGGTAGCCGGAAATAGCTCCAAGACGAGCGGATCGGCTGTTTGTAAGCACCGCGGATGAGAGCGCGGAGCCTAATTTGACTTCCAGCGGCCAGTGCACTCGCGCACGCCGCCCGGCACCGCCGAAAGGCCGTGCGCATGCGCCAAGTGGCCGAAAATGGCCCCGGCCCAGCGGTTCGGCACTTTACAAGCACCGCGGATGAGATCGCGGGGCCGCATTCGACTTCCGGCGGCCGGGGCGCACGGCGAGCGGCCCCAAGCGGCCGAAAATAGCCCCGGCCCAGCAGTTCGGCACTTTACAAGCATCGCGGATGAGATCGCGGGGCCGCATTCAACTTCCGGCGGCCGGCGCGCACGGCGAGCGGCGCCGGTGACCGTCCGGCTCCACTTGGTACCTTGCACGGCTCTCATCTTCCCCCCGCACGGACTTCCGAGCACTCGGGGAGACGCAATTTTAAATTTATTGCTTAAATCGCATTTTCTCGACGAGCTGAGCACGTTTTCTGAAATGTGCTCCTCCCGTCACTCTGGTTGGGTGCGCATAGTAAAAAGTGCTCTTGGCAGCTAGAGAGTGCCGCGTTGACCCCTGCGCATGAAGAAATGACCATCTGCAACGTTTGGTTTAGGTTTTGGGTGCATTTTTAATTTTATTGCTTAAATCGCATTTTCTCGACGAGCTGAGCACGTTTTCTGAAATGTGCTCCTCCCGTCACTCTGGTTGGGTGCGCATAGTAAAAAGTGCTCTTGGCAGCTAGAGAGTGCCGCGTTGACCACTGCGCATGAAGAAATGACCATCTGCAACGTTTGGTTTAGGTTTTAGGTGCATTTTTAATTTTATTGCTTTAATCGCATTTTCTCGACGAGCTGAGCACGTTTTCTGAAATGTGCTCCTCCCGTCACTCTGGTTGGGTGCGCATAGTAAAAAGTGCTCTTGGCAGCTAGAGAGTGCCGCGTTGACCTTTGCGCATAAAGAAATAACCACCTGCAACGTTTGGTTTAGGTTTTAGGTGCATTTTTAATTTTATTGCTTAAATCGCATTTTCTCGACGAGCAGAGCACGTTTTCTGAAATGTGCTCCTCCCGTCACTCTGGTTGGGTGCGCATAGTAAAAAGTGCTCTTAGCAGCTAGAGAGTGCCGCGTTAACCACTGCGCATGAAGAAATAACCACCTGCAACGTTTGGTTTAGGTTTTGGGTGCATTTTTAATTTTATTGCTTAAATCCCATTTTCTCGTCGAGCTGAGCACGTTTTCTGAAATGTGCTCCTCCCGTCACTCTGGTTGGGTGCGCATAGTAAAAAGTGCTCTTGGCAGCTAGAGAGTGCCGCGTTGACTGCTGCGCATGAAGAAATAACCACCTGCAACGTTTGGTTTAGGTTTTAGGTGCATTTTTAATTTTATTGCTTAAATCGCATTTTCTCGACGAGCTGAGCACGTTTTCTAAAATGTGCTCCTCCCGTCACTCTGGTTGGGTGCGCATAGTAAAAAGTGCTCTTGGCAGCTAGAGAGTGCCGCGTTGACCACTGCGCATGAAGAAATAACCACCTGCAACGTTTGGTTTAGGTTTTAGGTGCATTTTTAATTTTATTGCTTAAATCGCATTTTCTCGACGAGCTGAGCACGTTTTCTGAAATGTGCTCCTCCCGTCACTCTGGTTGGGTGCGCATAGTAAAAAGTGCTCTTGGCAGCTAGATAGTGCCGCGTTGACCACTGCGCATGAAGAAATAACCACCTGCAACGTTTGGTTTAGGTTTTAGGTGCATTTTTAATTTTATTGCTTAAATCGCATTTTCTCGACGAGCTGAGCACGTTCTCTGAAATGTGCTCCTCCCGTCACTCTGGTTGGGTGCGCATAGTAAAAAGTGCTCTTGGCAGCTAGAGAGTGCCGCGTTGACCACTGCGCATGAAGAAATAACCACCTGCAACGTTTGGTTTAGGTTTTAGGTGCATTTTTAATTTTATTGCTTAAATCGCACTTTCTCGACGAGCTGAGCACGTTTTCTGAAATGTGCTGCTCCCGTCACTCTGGTTGGGTGCGCATAGTAAAAAGTGCTCTTGGCAGCTAGAGAGTGCCGCGTTGACCATTGCGCATAAAGAAATAACCACCTGCAACGTTTGGTTTAGGTTTTAGGTGCATTTTTAATTTTATTGCTTAAATCGCATTTTCTCGACGAGCAGAGCACGTTTTCTGAAATGTGCTCCTCCCGTCACTCTGGTTGGGTGCGCATAGTAAAAAGTGCTCTTAGCAGCTAGAGAGTGCCGCGTTAACCACTGCGCATGAAGAAATAACCACCTGCAATGTTTGGTTTAGGTTTTGGGTGCATTTTTAATTTTATTGCTTAAATCGCATTTTCTCGTCGAGCTGAGCACGTTTTCTGAAATGTGCTCCTCCCGTCACTCTGGTTGGGTGCGCATAGTAAAAAGTGCTCTTGGCAGCTAGAGAGTGCCGCGTTGACTGCTGCGCATGAAGAAATAACCACCTGCAACGTTTGGTTTAGGTTTTAGGTGCATTTTTAATTTTATTGCTTAAATCGCATTTTCTCGACGAGCTGAGCACGTTTTCTAAAATGTGCTCCTCCCGTCACTCTGGTTGGGTGCGCATAGTAAAAAGTGCTCTTGGCAGCTAGAGAGTGCCGCGTTGACCACTGCGCATGAAGAAATAACCACCTGCAACGTTTGGTTTAGGTTTTAGGTGCATTTTTAATTTTATTGCTTAAATCGCATTTTCTCGACGAGCTGAGCACGTTTTCTGAAATGTGCTCCTCCCGTCACTCTGGTTGGGTGCCCATAGTAAAAACTGCTCTTGGCAGCTAGAGAGTGCCGCGTTGACCACTGCGCATGAAGAAATAACCACCTGCAACGTTTGGTTTAGGTTTTAGGTGCATCTTTAATTTTATTGCTTAAATCGCATTTTCTCGACGAGCTGAGCACGTTTTCTGAAATGTGCTCCTCCCGTCACTCTGGTTGGGTGCGCATAGTAAAAAGTGCTCTTGGCAGCTGGAGAGTGCCGCGTTGACCACTGCGCATGAAGAAATAACCACGTGCAACGTTTGTTTTAGGTTTTGGGTGCATTTTTAAGTTTATTGCTTAAATCGCATTTTCTCGTCGAGCTGAGCACGTTTTCAGAAATGTGCTCCTCCCGTCACTCCTGTTGGGTGTGCATAGTAAAAAGTGCTCTTGGCAGCTAGAGAGTGCCGCGTTGACCACTGCGCATGAAGAAATGACCATCTGCAACGTTTGGTTTAGGTTTTGGGTGCATTTTTAATTTTATTGCTTAAATCGCATTTTCTCGACGAGCTGAGCACGTTTTCTGAAATGTGCTCCTCCCGTCACTCTGGTTGGGTGCGCATAGTAAAAAGTGCTCTTGGCAGCTAGAGAGTGCCGCGTTGACCACTGCGCATGAAGAAATGACCATCTGCAACGTTGGGTTTAGGTTTTAGGTGCATTTTTAATTTTATTGCTTAAATCGCATTTTCTCGACGAGCTGAGCACGTTTTCTGAAATGTGCTCCTCCCGTCACTCTGGTTGGGTGCGCATAGTAAAAAGTGCTCTTGGCAGCTAGAGAGTGCCGCGTTGACCATTGCGCATAAAGAAATAACCACCTGCAACGTTTGGTTTAGGTTTTAGGTGCATTTTTAATTTTATTGCTTAAATCGCATTTTCTCGACGAGCAGAGCACGTTTTCTGAAATGTGCTCCTCCCGTCACTCTGGTTGGGTGCGCATAGTAAAAAGTGCTCTTAGCAGCTAGAGAGTGCCGCGTTAACCACTGCGCATGAAGAAATAACCACCTGCAACGTTTGGTTTAGGTTTTGGGTGCATTTTTAATTTTATTGCTTAAATCGCATTTTCTCGTCGAGCTGAGCACGTTTTCTGAAATGTGCTCCTCCCGTCACTCTGGTTGGGTGCGCATAGTAAAAAGTGCTCTTGGCAGCTAGAGAGTGCCGCGTTGACTGCTGCGCATGAAGAAATAACCACCTGCAACGTTTGGTTTAGGTTTTAGGTGCATTTTTAATTTTATTGCTTAAATCGCATTTTCTCGACGAGCTGAGCACGTTTTCTAAAATGTGCTCCTCCCGTCACTCTGGTTGGGTGCGCATAGTAAAAAGTGCTCTTGGCAGCTAGAGAGTGCCGCGTTGACCACTGCGCATGAAGAAATAACCACCTGCAACGTTTGGTTTAGGTTTTAGGTGCATTTTTAATTTCATTGCTTAAATCGCATTTTCTCGACGAGCTGAGCACGTTTTCTGAAATGTGCTCCTCCCGTCACTCTGGTTGGGTGCGCATAGTAAAAAGTGCTCTTGGCAGCTAGATAGTGCCGCGTTGACCACTGCGCATGAAGAAATAACCACCTGCAACGTTTGGTTTAGGTTTTAGGTGCATTTTTAATTTTATTGCTTAAATCGCATTTTCTCGACGAGCTGAGCACGTTCTCTGAAATGTGCTCCTCCCGTCACTCTGGTTGGGTGCGCATAGTAAAAAGTGCTCTTGGCAGCTAGAGAGTGCCGCGTTGACCACTGCGCATGAAGAAATAACCACCTGCAACGTTTGGTTTAGGTTTTAGGTGCATTTTTAATTTTATTGCTTAAATCGCACTTTCTCGACGAGCTGAGCACGTTTTCTGAAATGTGCTCCTCCCGTCACTCTGGTTGGGTGCGCATAGTAAAAAGTGCTCTTGGCAGCTAGAGAGTGCCGCGTTGACCATTGCGCATAAAGAAATAACCACCTGCAACGTTTGGTTTAGGTTTTAGGTGCATTTTTAATTTTATTGCTTAAATCGCATTTTCTCGACGAGCAGAGCACGTTTTCTGAAATGTGCTCCTCCCGTCACTCTGGTTGGGTGCGCATAGTAAAAAGTGCTCTTAGCAGCTAGAGAGTGCCGCGTTAACCACTGCGCATGAAGAAATAACCACCTGCAATGTTTGGTTTAGGTTTTGGGTGCATTTTTAATTTTATTGCTTAAATCGCATTTTCTCGTCGAGCTGAGCACGTTTTCTGAAATGTGCTCCTCCCGTCACTCTGGTTGGGTGCGCATAGTAAAAAGTGCTCTTGGCAGCTAGAGAGTGCCGCGTTGACTGCTGCGCATGAAGAAATAACCACCTGCAACGTTTGGTTTAGGTTTTAGGTGCATTTTTAATTTTATTGCTTAAATCGCATTTTCTCGACGAGCTGAGCACGTTTTCTAAAATGTGCTCCTCCCGTCACTCTGGTTGGGTGGGCATAGTAAAAAGTGCTCTTGGCAGCTAGAGAGTGCCGCGTTGACCACTGCGCATGAAGAAATAACCACCTGCAACGTTTGGTTTAGGTTTTAGGTGCATTTTTAATTTTATTGCTTAAATCGCATTTTCTCGACGAGCTGAGCACGTTTTCTGAAATGTGCTCCTCCCGTCACTCTGGTTGGGTGCCCATAGTAAAAACTGCTCTTGGCAGCTAGAGAGTGCCGCGTTGACCACTGCGCATGAAGAAATAACCACCTGCAACGTTTGGTTTAGGTTTTAGGTGCATCTTTAATTTTATTGCTTAAATCGCATTTTCTCGACGAGCTGAGCACGTTTTCTGAAATGTGCTCCTCCCGTCACTCTGGTTGGGTGCGCATAGTAAAAAGTGCTCTTGGCAGCTGGAGAGTGCCGCGTTGACCACTGCGCATGAAGAAATAACCACGTGCAACGTTTGTTTTAGGTTTTGGGTGCATTTTTAAGTTTATTGCTTAAATCGCATTTTCTCGACGAGCTGAGCACGTTTTCTGAAATGTGCTCCTCCCGTCACTCTGGTTGGGTGCGCATAGTAAAAAGTGCTCTTGGCAGCTAGAGAGTGCCGCGTTGACCATTGCGCATAAAGAAATAACCACCTGCAACGTTTGGTTTAGGTTTTAGGTGCATTTTTAATTTTATTGCTTAAATCGCATTTTCTCGACGAGCAGAGCACGTTTTCTGAAATGTGCTCCTCCCGTCACTCTGGTTGGGTGCGCATAGTAAAAAGTGCTCTTAGCAGCTAGAAAGTGCCGCGTTAACCACTGCGCATGAAGAAATAACCACCTGCAACGTTTGGTTTCGGTTTTGGGTGCATTTTTAATTTTATTGCTTAAATCGAATTTTCTCGACGAGCTGAGCACGTTTTCTGAAATGTGCTCCTCCCGTCACTCTTGTTGGGTGCGCATAGTAAAAAGTGCTCTTGGCAGCTAGAGAGTGCCGCGTTGACCACTGCGCATGAAGAAATAACCACCTGCAACGTTTGGTTTAGGTTTTAGGTGCATTTTTAATTTTATTGCTTAAATCACATTTTCTGGACGAGCTGAGCACGTTTTCTGAAATGTGCTCCTCCCGTCACTCTGGTTGGGTGCGCATAGTAAAAAGTGCTCTTGGCAGCTAGAGAGTGCCGCGTTGACCACTGCGCATGAAGAAATAACCACCTGCAACGTTTGGTTTAGGTTTTAGGAGCATTTTTAATTTTATTGCTTAAATCGCATTTTCTCGACGAGCTGAGCACGTTTTCTGAAATGTGCTCCTCCCGTCACTCTGGTTGGGTGCGCATAGTAAAAAGTGCTCTTGGCAGCTAGAGAGTGCCGCGTTGACCACTGCGCATGAAGAAATAACCACCTGCAACGTTTGATTTAGGTTTTGGGTGCATTTTTAATTTTATTGCTTAAATCGCATTTTCTCGACGAGCTGAGCACGTTTTCTGAAATGTGCTCCTCCCGTCACTCTGGTTGGGTGCGCAAAGTAAAAAGTGCTCTTGGCAGCTAGAGAGTGCCGCGTTGACCACTGCGCATGAAGAAATAACCACCTGCAACGTTTGGTTTAGGTTTTAGGTGCATTTTTAATTTTATTGCTTAAATCGCATTTTCTCGACGAGCTGAGCACGTTTTCTGAAATGTGCTCCTCCCGTCACTCTGGTTGGATGCGCATAGTAAAAAGTGCTCTTGGCAGCTAGAGAGTGCCGCGTTGACTGCTGCGCATGAAGAAATAACCACCTGCAACGTTTGGTTTAGGTTTTAGGTGCATTTTTAATTTTATTGCTTAAATCGCATTTTCTCGACTAGCTGAGCACGTTTTCTGAAATGTGCTCCTCCCGTCACTCTGGTTGGGTGCGCATAGTAAAAAGTGCTCTTGGCAGCTAGATAGTGCCGCGTTGACCACTGCGCATGAAGAAATAACCACCTGCAACGTTTGATTTAGGTTTTGGGTGCATTTTTAATTTTATTGCTTAAATCGCATTTTCTCGACGAGCTGAGCACGTTTTCTGAAATGTGCTCCTCCCGTCACTCTGGTTGGGTGCGCCTAGTAAAAAGTGCTCTTGGCAGCTAGAGAGTGCCGCGTTAAACACTGCGCATGAAGAAATAACCACCTGCAACGTTTGGTTTAGGTTTTGGGTGCATTTTTAATTTTAATGCTTAAATCGCATTTTCTGGACGAGCTGAGCACGTTTTCTGAAATGTGCTCCTCCCGTCACTCTGGTTGGGTGCGCATAGTAAAAAGTGCTCTTGGCAGCTAGAGAGTGCCGCGTTGACCACTGCGCATGAAGAAATGACCATCTGCAACGTTTGGTTTAGGTTTTAAGTGCATTTTTAGTTTTATTGCTTAAATCGCATTTTCTCGACGAGCTGAGCACGTTTTCTGAAATGTGCTCCTCCCGTCACTCTGGTTGGGTGCACATAGTAAAAAGTGCTCTTGGCAGCTAGAGAGTGCCGCGTTGACCATTGCGGATGAAGAAATAACCACGTGCAACGTTTGGTTTAGGTTTTGGGTGCATTTTTAATTTTATTGCTTAAATCGCATTTTCTCGACGAGCTGAGCACGTTTTCTGAAATGTGCTCCTCCCGTCACTCTGGTTGGGTGCGCATAGTAAAAAGTGCTCTTGGCAGCTAGAGAGTGCCGCGTTGACCACTGCGCATGAAGAAATAACCACCTGCAACGTTTGGTTTAGGTTTTGGGTGCATTTTTAATTTTATTGCTTAAATCGCATTTTCTCGTCGAGCTGAGCACGTTTTCTGAAATGTGCTCCTCCCGTCACTCTGGTTGGGTGCGCATAGTAAAAAGTGCTCTTGGCAGTTAGAGAGTGCCGCGTTGACCACTGCGCATGAAGAAATAACCACGTGCAACGTTTGTTTTAGGTTTTGGGTGCATTTTTAATTTTATTGCTTAAATCGCATTTTCTCGTCGAGCTGAGCACGTTTTCAGAAATGTGCTCCTCCCGTCACTCTGGTTGGGTGTGCATAGTAAAAAGTGCTCTTGGCAGCTAGAGAGTGCCGCGTTGACCACTGCGCATTAAGAAATGACCATCTGCAACGTTTGGTTTAGGTTTTGGGTGCATTTTTCATTTTATTGCTTAAATCGCATTTTCTCGACGAGCTGAGCACGTTTTCTGAAATGTGCTCCTCCCGTCACTCTGGTTGGGTGCGCATAGTAAAAAGTGCTCTTGGCAGCTAGAGAGTGCCGCGTTGACCACTGCGCATGAAGAAATGACCATCTGCAACGTTTGGTTTAGGTTTTAGGTGCATTTTTAATTTTATTGCTTAAATCGCATTTACTCGACGAGCTGAGCATGTTTTCTGAAATGTGCTCCTCCCGTCACTCTGGTTGGGTGCGCATAGTAAAAAGTGCTCTTGGCAGCTAGAGAGTGCCGCGTTGACCACTGCGCATGAAGAAATGACCATCTGCAACGTTTGGTTTAGGTTTTAGGTGCATTTTTAAATTTATTGCTTTAATCGCATTTTCTCGACGAGCTGAGCACGTTTTCTGAAATGTGCTCCTCCCGTCACTCTGGTTGGGTGCGCATAGTAAAAATTGCTCTTGGCAGCTAGAGAGTGCCGCGTTGACCACTGCGCATGAAGAAATAACCACCTGCAACGTTTGGTTTAGGTTTTAGGTGCATTTTTAATTTTATTGCTTAAATCGCATTTTCTCGACGAGCTGAGCACGTTTTCTGAAATGTGCTCCTCCCGTCACTCTGGTCGGGTGCGCATAGTAAAAAGTGCTCTTGGCAGCTAGAGAGTGCCGCGTTGACTGCTGCACATGAAGAAATAACCACCCCCAACGTTTGGTTTAGGTTTTAGGTGCATTTTTAATTTTATTGCTTAAATCGCATTTTCTCGACGAGCTGAGCACGTTTTCTGAAATGTGCTCCTCCCGTCACTCTGGTTGGGTGCGCATAGTAAAAAGTGCTCTTGGCAGCTAGAGAGTGCCGCGTTGACCACTGCGCATGAAGAAATAACCACCTGCAACGTTTGGTTTAGGTTTTGGGTGCATTTTTAATTTTATTGCTTAAATCGCATTTTCTCGACGAGCTAAGCACGTTTTCTGAAATGTGCTCCTCCCGTCACTCTGGTTGGGTGCGCATAGTAAAAAGTGCTCTTGGCAGCTAGAGAGTGCCGCGTTGACCACTGCGCATGAAGAAATAACCACCCGCAACGTTTGGTTTAGGTTTTAGGTGCATTTTTAATTTTATTGCTTAAATCGCATTTTCTCGACGAGCTGAGCACGTTTTCTGAAATGTGCTCCTCCCGTCACTCTGGTTGGGTGCGCATAGTAAAAAGTGCTCTTGGCAGCTAGAGAGTGCCGCGTTGACCACTGCGCATGAAGAAATAACCACCTGCAACGTTTGGTTTAGGTTTTGGGTGCATTTTTAATTTTATTGCTTAAATCGCATTTTCTCGTCGAGCTGAGCACGTTTTCTGAAATGTGCTCCTCCCGTCACTCTGGTTGGGTGCGCATAGTAAAAAGTGCTCTTGGCAGCTAGAGATTGCCGCGTTGACAACTGCGCATGAAGAAATGACCATATGCAACGTTTGGTTTAGGTTTTGGGTGCATTTTTAATTTTATTGCTTAAATCGCATTTTCTCGACGAGCTGAGCACGTTTTCTGAAATGTGCTCCTCCCGTCACTCTTGTTGGGTGCGCATAGTAAAAAGTGCTCTTGGCAGCTAGAGAGTGCCGCGTTGACCACTGCGCATGAAGAAATGACCATCTGCAACGTTTGGTTTAGGTTTTGGGTGCATTTTTAATTTTATTGCTTAAATCGCATTTTCTCGACGAGCTTAGCACGTTTTCTGAAATGTGCTCCTCCCGTCACTCTGGTTGGGTGCGCATAGTAAAAAGTGCTCTTGGCAGCTAGAGAGTGCCGCGTTGACCACTGCGCATGAAGAAATAACCACCTGCAACGTTTGGTTTAGGTTTTAGGTGCATTTTTAATTTTATTGCTTAAATCGCATTTTCTCGACGAGCTGAGCACGTTTTCTGAAATGTGCTCCTCCCGTCACTCTGGTCAGGTGCGCATAGTAAAAAGTGCTCTTGGCAGCCAGAGAGTGCCGCGTTGACTGCTGCACATGAAGAAATAACCACCCCCAACGTTTGGTTTAGGTTTTAGGTGCATTTTTAATTTTATTGATTAAATCGCATTTTCTCGACTAGCTGAGCACGTTTTCTGAAATGTGCTCCTCCCGTCACTCTGGTTGGGTGCGCATAGTAAAAAGTGCTCTTGGCAGCTAGAGAGTGCCGCGTTGACCACTGCGCATGAAGAAATAACCACCTGCAACGTTTGGTTTAGGTTTTGGGTGCATTTTTAATTGTATTGCTTAAATCGCATTTTCTCGACGAGCTGAGCACGTTTTCTGAAATGTGCTCCTCCCGTCACTCTGGTTGGGTGCGCATAGTAAAAAGTGCTCTTGGCAGCTAGAGAGTGCCGCGTTGACCACTGCGCATGAAGAAATAACCACGTGCAACGTTTGTTTTAGGTTTTGGGTGCATTTTTAATTTTATTGCTTAAATCGCATTTTCTCGTCGAGCTGAGCACGTTTTCAGAAATGTGCTCCTCCCGTCACTCTGGTTGGGTGTGCATAGTAAAAAGGGCTCTTGGCAGCTAGAGAGTGCCGCGTTGACCACTGCGCATGAAGAAATGACCATCTGCAACGTTTGGTTTAGGTTTTGGGTGCATTTTTCATTTTATTGCTTAAATCGCATTTTCTCGACGAGCTGAGCACGTTTTCTGAAATGTGCTCCTCCCGCCACTCTGGTTGGGTGCGCATAGTAAAAAGTGCTCTTGGCAGCTAGAGAGTGCCGCGTTGACCACTGCGCATGAAGAAATGACCATCTGCAACGTTTGGTTTAGGTTTTAGGTGCATTTTTAATTTTATTGCTTAAATCACATTTACTCGACGAGCTGAGCATGTTTTCTGAAATGTGCTCCTCCCGTCACTCTGGTTGGGTGTGCATAGTAAAAAAGTGCTCTTGGCAGCTAGAGAGTGCCGCGATGACCACTGCGCATGAAGAAATGACCATCTGCAACGTTTGGTTTAGGTTTTATGTGCATTTTTAATTTTATTGCTTTAATCGCATTTTCTCGACGAGCTGAGCACGTTTTCTGAAATGTGCTCCTCCCGTCACTCTGGTTGGGTGCGCATAGTAAAAAGTGCTCTTGGCAGCTAGAGAGTGCCGCGTTGACCACTGCGCATGAAGAAATAACCACCTGCAACGTTTGGTTTAGGTTTTAGGTGCATTTTTAATTTTATTGCTTAAATCGCATTTTCTCGACGAGCTGAGCACGTTTTCTGAAATGTGCTCCTCCCGTCACTCTGGTCGGGTACGCATAGTAAAAAGTGCTCTTGGCAGCTAGAGAGTGCCGCGTTGACTGCTGCACATGAAGAAATGTCTCTTGGGGCTGGCTATCCGGCGCAGGGACCGTGGGCTGGCAGTGCACCTGAAGACATTTGGCTGAGGCATTTTATATATAAAAAAAATGTATTTGTGAAACAGCACAAAGTGCATCAGATACTTAAGCATGCACAATGGACACAGTATACATTTAACAGTGGCTGTATTCAAATTATGAGATTAGAGGGTACGGCCTAACGCGTACATCTAAGGTAGCGTGCGTTAGGATACCCAATTTCAGGCAGGTGGTGTACGTAGAGTGTCTGGGCGAGCCTGTCGAAGTCAAAAAGCTGTTTATCGACCACGGGTTCAAAGTGTACGAAACACCGCTGGCCTGCAACCTGCATGGCGGTAAGGGTAAAGGCACTTTCTTTGGGGCGCGGGTGTCTGGATACATGGCACTGCGTGCCATACAAGAGCACGTAGAGGCACACACATTTAAGTTGCACGAAACAAAGGTGAGTAAGACCCTAGAGTTAACTGCACGCGCAGGCCTACCCTCAGTGGGGTGGGTGGCCGTACAGCAGCGGTGCGCCGTAGCCAGAACAAAGACCATGGTCGACCACGAGTATCTTGTGGCAAACTGGCAATCGGACTGTTAGGTTCAAAATCAGCAAAAGGATCAGCAGACAAAACCAGTGAGGCAGAATATTGAGTCTTTTCTCGCGAGGAGTGCATTCAGACTTACAGCAATCCGACTACACTAAAAATCTGTTTTACACTCCTCGCTCTTTTTATTTGGAATGCCCTACCCACAGTGTGAGACGATTAGCCCTTAAGGGGGGGGGGGAAGAGATTGTGGCTTTGTCTCGTAAGAAAAGAAACAAAAAGTAACGCACAAAGTGTTGCGTGCAGATATGGCTATATCAGCAAAACAGTTTAAGCGATATTCCGAGAGATAAAAAGAGAAAGTGACGTTCTTTAAGGAAGATCAGAAGGTTCATGACGCATTGTTTGACGTGTTGTTTTCACGATCTGTTCTGGTGGACGCTGAGCTGTCAGCAGCATCTTGTTTGACACAACCGTCATCTCGCCCCTGACCCAGCCGTAATCCTTCTGTTCTATTGTACAAGATAAGAATAAGCAAGGCAAAGCAGCAAGCATACTGAACAGTAATATTGTGAATAAGTACTCATTAGAGAACGCATGATAACATATATATACAATTTTTCTAACAATTCCCCCCTGTTTATCATAAGTTCTCGGGGACAAACTTATCACCCATATGGCCACTTCAAAAGATTTTCAGCCAAGGGATCACATTTCGCAAGAACTAACTTACACTTGGGAGGAAATTGAGTCTTAATCGTCAAAGCCAGAGTCACGAAACAAATCGGATAGGTTTACCACAATGGATTCGCTGACAGAGTCGTCACTAGAGAAAGAACTCCCGTCGATCGAAAGGTCATCCCTTTGGAGTAACGGAAAAGTCTCAGCTGGTGGAGCGATAGCAGTTGTAATTAGCTTAATAATTAAGGATCGGAGACAAGGAATGCAGCAACATCCACACAGGGTCAAAATGGCAGAGAAAACGGCAATGGAGACCAGGACCGAGGAAAACCAGGGTGCGGTACTTTCCGAACACATTCAACCAGTCGGTCCAAACCTCCGTGTTCACCCCACTGTGTTCCTTCATCCTCCCATTCAAGGTCCTCAGACCCTCAAGGGCCCGGGACAGGCTTCCGTCGGCTGCAGTATTATTTGGAATAAATGTGCAACATTGCTCACCAAACATGGCGCAGACACCGCCCTCTTTTGAGAGTAGCATGTCAAGGGCCATTCGATTCTGGAAAGCCATGAGGGAAGTAGCGGCCAGTTGGGAGTGGACCGCCTTGACACTCGCCTCGGTCCAGTTTCCAAGCCTCTGCACGTTGTAGTGGATGTAGTTAATCCTGTCAACATTTTTGTTAAGAGTACACCACCAACACAGGGCGGATTCAAAACCAGCTGCTATCTGATTCACCAGTTTATACTCATCCGGTACTCCTCTAGGAACACCAATGGCGTCTATGTAAGTTGGATTAACTGCGCCCTGCCATTCGGCGTTTCGCTTCGTTCTCGGCCAGTATTCGGGCACTACGGACTTAGCAAAAGATGTTAGATCATAAGAGGACATTGGTATCAAATGAACAGGAAACAATAGGGTTACCAAAGCACAAATTCCAGAGCTGTTTAAAGGCAACCTATCATAAAGTTTGTTACTATTACACCAAAACCAAATATCACTACGAGCAATGGGCAAAAAAGGGGCAGTGACATTGGTCATGGACTCACACCATGGAGTAGGTAGGACGCCGAGCTTCTCACCAGTACCAGGTAATCTAATGCATGTAAAATTACCCTTAGCTACATCGGACGAAAAAAAGGGGTTTATATTTTGTCATAGAGGCAACAGGGTAAACCTTATCCCATTTAAAACAATCATGAGTGGGTGAAATGGATGAGTTTAACATTAAAACAACAGCACACTTAGGAACTATATTTGCAAGTATTTTCAAAAGAGGTCTTGGACCCATACTTGCAATGCAACTGGTGTTAGCCATTTTTGCGGCTTGCTCAGCCATAAGAAGCCAGTTGTTGGTTTGACCGCTTATTCCTGTGAAAGCTACAAAATAGCTGTCTATATCAGTGAGGAGCATACTTGTGATTTTTGCTCCTGCTGACAAGGTGTAATTATTTGTAACGGGACGGTCTGCGATCGACATTGTTTTATTAAGGCAAATAGCAATAGGAAAGTGAGGATCGATTCCAGAGGACCAGGCCCACAGTTGAAAACCCCAATAAGAAGTGTCAAACAAGGTGGCATTTGGAGGACGAATTTGACCATCAGGGAGTGTAAGAGTCAAAAGGAGGCTTGTGCCCTGATTCTTCAAAGTCACTCGTTCAGCAAAGAACACAGCCTCTTCACTGGAACCAGAGAGCGGGGTGACCATTTCGAAACCTTTCAAACTTTTCATAGGTAAAATAATAGAAGAAGATGTATTAGGAGCCACAGTAAACATTAATGAGTTATTGTAAGTCCAAGACAAAAGCCATGGTACGCAAGTTGGAACGCGGACGGTTTCTGGTGTACAAACAACATGATCGAAAGGGGATTTTTTGTTGCGCTTATGTCTAGCAATTTTTCCCCATGAGCCGTATTGATTAGAATCAGCGTTGGTAGTTGCCCGAGAGAAGAATGTTCGAGGCTCATGGTACTCCATCCCTCCAAATAAAATAACCCCCGAAAAAAAAAATACAATGGTAACACAAACCAGCAAAAGCAACCAAAAACACATGGCAGACTTTGCGCAGGCCACAGCCGGATTAAAGTACTCACCAAATGACTCTCTAATGCTCATGTTTTTGGATCTCCTCAGAGTCAACACCCTGAGCTTCGGGTTGGTGTCTTGGAAATTGGCTTCTGCTAGCTTTCGTGTCAACCCTGGATCTTGGCACCAGGATCAGGCACTATTACCAGACTTTGCTCACCTTCCGTACTTAGGTTGGGTCTGTGGAGATCACCTTTTTACAATAAGATAAATGCAGAAAACAAATAAATGCAGAAAAAAAACAATATTTTTCCCTTCACATTTATGTAATTGGATATAAACAATATGTATTGTCTGAAGCGGATACAATGGAGTCGGGAACTTTCCTCTCTGAGGTCTTAAATTGCCTCGTGAAAAAGCTGCAAAACCGTATGTCGTATAAATAGCTTCAACTTGTTTCACCATACCCCCCGTCGAGACATGGGTGACCCCATGACTCGAAATAGCAGCCCATTTGAACAAGTTACGAGGCAAGACAGGTTTGCCCAAAGGTCACACAAAAAGACCATCAGTGTTTTTAGTTGCACCCCGTTTTTCCCAAGAGAGTCGTTCCTGGGAGGGGCTCTGAGACTGCATGTCAAGCAACACATCAGGGGAGATGTGTGACATCGAATCATGATCAGTGAGAGACGAGAGGACATGGAGCAGGCCTTCTGCAGCGGCCTTAGCGGATTTGTCAGCAAAAGCATTACCAAGAGAAACAGGATCAGATCTTGCAGTGTGAGCAGCACATTTGCAAACCGCCACCTTTAAAGGTAGCTGGACAGCGTCCAAAAGTTGAGTTAGTAATGTGGAATGGGTGACGGGCTTCCCTGTAGAAGTTATCATGCCACGGTTGCTCCACTGCTGAGCAAAAACGTGCACTGTAGCAAAAGCATACTGACTATCAGTCCAGATAGTGACGGACTTGTTTGCAAACAATTTGCAAGCCCCAGTCAAAGCAATGAGCTCAGCGGCCTGTGCTGACATATAGGATGGCAGTTTAGCAGCCTCCAAGACTTCGTCGGCAGTAACAATGGCATACCCAGTAAGGGTCACTCCAGAATAATTTTTTCTTAGAAGACCCATCAACAAAAACCACATCACCATCTGGCAGAGGCGTATCTTCCAAATCAGGCCGAGCCTTTGCAATCTGTTGGGCAGCATCGACACAATCATGGAATTCACCGTCGTCAGGAAGGGGAATGAGAGTGGCAGGAATGAGTGTCGTGCATCTTTCAACGGTCAGATGCAGCTGAGACAGCAACGTAGCCATGCAGGAAAGATGACGTGCAGGCGACAGAAAACTCACTCACTCACTCACTCACTCACTCACTCACTCACTCACTCACTCACTCACTCACTCACTCACTCACTCACTCACTCACTCAATCTGAAAATCAATTAATCAATCAATCAATCAATCACACAGGTGTTAACTAATTTGTAATTATATTGCAAACAATTCCTAATCCTACTTTACCTTTGTATAAGGCACAGGTGTCAAATTGTGCTTCATATTCATGTCATTACTCGAATTGCAAATTATCTTCCCTCTTAATAATGTTGTAAGTTTAAATATTAGACCAGTTTGTATTTGTCTGATTTGAAAGCGAGTTACTCGTCAGCTTGTTTTGCAACTCCCACAATATGAGGCGCTCACACATCTACTCGGGTATGACAGTCATACCGGCCCTCCAAAAGAAGCCATGACTACACCGCGGCCCTTGAACAAATGAGTTTGACACCCCTGGCACAAGGGATATCCTTCTCATTGATCAATCGCGTATCTTAAATCATGCTTTTCCTCCTTTGAAGCGACTATGTACTTCAAACCCAAACGGCACCATTTTATAGGGAAAAATTTGTCGAATTTATTCGTTGTCGACATAATACTGGTCGCAAATTTGCATGTAGAGCATTTTTGAGTTGTTGATCATAGACATCAGTTGAACACTCTTTCTGGTCTGTGTCTAAAGTCTTCAAACAACTTATCTTGTTTTTGTTTAGTTCGGCCAATGTCTGTGTAATTTGCTCTACGTTGGAATTTTATTTTTATCCTGCCCAATAGTTGGTCAATTTGTATTTGTAATGGCACCCTGTTATATTCCAATGGACGGCCCTGGAGATCAAAAGGACTCCAGGTGCCTTTAACGCTTGCCCAATGTTTGGTTAAGGATGCCATGAAAACCTGTTGTACTTCATCACCTCTCAAATTATAGGAAGCAATGAGTTGTTTAATTTGGGGTACAAAGACGGAAAGGATGGTTCGCTTTGCCGTGCCACAACATCTGTCTTTGTAATTTGATCATTTTTCTCATCTTCATCACATTCTTAGCTGCGATTCTTAAGCGAGCTCGCGCTGACACTGTGTCATCATCTTCCTGTCTGTGCAACAGCAAGTTCTTTTTTATCTTTTCTTCGTCTTCCTTATCTTTCACTTTTCCTCTCATCTGGGAAAATGAGAATGTGATTTTGCTTTTTAATTTTTAATTTTAAGTCTTGCAAAATTGCTATATCCTTACTGCACCGAGATAAACTGTTAAACATATCTTTAAACAAAAACAATCTATGCTCCTGCAGAGACTCTTCAAAATGGGACCCAAATGTCAGATTACAAATCAAACCTCCTCCTTCACTCTCACATTTTTTGATAGAACAGTCTACTGTCATATCATACTAAATAATGGCCTGCAAATTAAATATAATGATGTTGCTGTGGTCCCTCAAAACATGTGACTAGAATTTGGACAATTACTAACCCCCATCAATTGATAAATTATCTCCTCACTAAAGTCCTAGCCTGTTAACCTATCTGCGTCAAGAAGACATTTGCAATGCAGGGGATTAGAGAATAATAATAACACCATTGATTTCTAATCATTAACCTAATTGTATCCAGTTCTACAATGTATGTTTTCTCTTACTCTCACATTTTTATGAGGGTTGGGCACTCTCCTCGTCGGATGAGTTTCTGCCCACAACCGTCATATTATTCTATAATTTCAAATTTTTACATTTAACAATGCAAATCTGATAAACCATTGTCTAGCACACCGTTTTCGTGCACCAATTTAGCGCAATTCCAACCTTTATAACGAACTGATACACAAAGACAAACATACACAGAAACAAACACACGGGCCCACAACATAGACATGACAATCTTCCCAGCTGATAACAAGGGTGGGGGAGCAACTGAAGTGCGGAGAGCCTCGCCACCGCCACGTCACATAATGCAATCCCCTCTGTCCAAAATATGCATTTGTCAAGGTATTTTATATTTTCGGTGTCGACCCCTTGCATTTTAATTCATGTCGGGGTAGCGGCTTTTGTTTGCTATTTGATTTTCCCATGGTTTATTTCTCTAAATTTCGGAGTTGGCAATTCGAATGGCACCTACAGTGTCCGAAAGCCAACTTTATTCACCGGACAGTGGTAAAATATTCAATGAGTGGTAAGTCTCCTTTCCTCTGCTTTTACACAAAACCACTGTTTACATAAAGGAGAGCTCAAATGAGATCACTCTCAGTCAAACCATACACACACACACAATGCGCATCCTTATCGTCTCACAGGCAAGCAGGGGAGTCCGCCCTCCCGTGGATTTTAACAAACTCTTTAACCTTCCTATTGTGTAAGAAAAAACTTATTTTTGCCTTATTCTTAAAGTAGATATAAAACCTATCTTTTCATGGATGAAGAAGCCAAACCAGCTAAACAAGAGTTAAGAAAAACACCACAGATGGCAGCAGAAAGCTAACACATTAGGAAGGTTAAGTTAGGAGGCCCCACGACACCTCAGCGGAATTTAACTGCTCCAAATTACCTGTACTTCTTTAGAAAACAGATGGGTCCGCTCTCCCATGGAATTTAACTGACTTATCAGTCAGGGGACTCCATCATCCCAGCGGAATTTACTGTTTCTAATTGCACTTGATAGGGTCTAGAATTGTCAAGGTTTTAAGTGACCTCTTGTCACTGCACTTTCATTACTTTCAACAGAATCAAGATTCGTACTCACAGTCTGCTGGGCCTTCTCCTCGGATGATCTCGTCAACCACTCCGGCGTCCAGCTGACTGATCGAGTCAGCCCCGTGAAAAGGGTTTCCTCTATATGCCTTGGCCAAGGACTTGTCCTGGGTCGAAAAGTCAGCTGGAATCCCGAAATAGGTCTATTGAGATCCCGGACGAGCCCCCAAAAATCTGTTAGGTTCAAAATCAGCAAAAGGATCAGCAGACAAAACCAGTGAGGCAGAATATTGAGTCTTTTCTCGCGAGGAGTGCATTCAGACTTACAGCAATCCGACTACACTAAAAATCTGTTTTACACTCCTCGCTCTTTTTATTTGGAATGCCCTACCCACAGTGTGAGACGATTAGCCCTTAAGGGGGGGGGGGGGAAGAGATTGTGGCTTCGTCTCGTAAGAAAAGAAACAAAAAGTAACGCACAAAGTGTTGCGTGCAGATATGGCTATATCAGCAAAACAGTTTAAGCGATATTCCGAGAGATAAAAAGAGAAAGTGACGTTCTTTAAGGAAGATCAGAAGGTTCATGACGCATTGTTTGACGTGTTGTTTTCACGATCTGTTCTGGTGGACGCTGAGCTGTCAGCAGCATCTTGTTTGACACAACCGTCATCTCGCCCCTGACCCAGCCGTAATCCTTCTGTTCTATTGTACAAGATAAGAATAAGCAAGGCAAAGCAGCAAGCATACTGAACAGTAATATTGTGAATAAGTACTCATTAGAGAACGCATGATAACATATATATACAATTTTTCTAACACGGACATTGAGGCCGCCCCCCACATAGAGGGCGTGCCGCCGCCCACCATTTGCTACTTTGACATAGAGGTCAAGTCAGAGTTTGCCAATGTGTTCCCCAGTGACAAGGACGACGAGGTGGTCTTTCAGATAGGTATGGTGCTATGCAAGGGTAGTCAGGTACTCAAGACCGACCTGCTCTCGCTCAGGGGTAACAACTATGACAGCACAGTGTACCAGTATGACACAGAGGCCGACCTCCTGCAGGCGTTTGTTGCGTACCTCAAGGATCACCAGGTGGTTGCAGTGTGCGGCTACAACATAATGGGCTTCGATATACCCTACATGATCAAGAGGTACAGCCGGCTGTCGGCCCTGGGCACACTTAGGCGTGTGGGCTGGGATCCCACCAGACTGGCCCTGGAAAAGACCGTGGGTATGGGGCATGCGAGGATAGCCTACATACAGTGGGAAGGCGTGCTCACCATAGACCTGTTGCCCATAGTGACCATGGATCATAAGCTCGACTCGTATA
The DNA here is from genome assembly GCF_024217435.2 of Syngnathus scovelli. NCBI lineage: Eukaryota > Metazoa > Chordata > Actinopteri > Syngnathiformes > Syngnathidae > Syngnathus > Syngnathus scovelli. The sequence goes on along the minus strand of NW_026061381.1, from coordinate 692,055 downwards.
GTCTCAACTTTGTGGCCAACCACTTTCTTAAGACGGGCAAGGACCCTGTCAAGCCCAAAGACATCTTCAACGCGTACGTCACGGGCAACATGGCCACGGTTGGTAGGTACTGTGTCAAAGACACGTTGCTGTGCCACCAGCTCGCCTGCTACTTCAATACGTGGCTGGCCCTATGTGAGATGGCCTCGGTGTGCAACACGTCCATCATGCAATTATTCACCCAGGGTCAACAGGTGCGCGTGTACTCTCAGATATACAAGCACTGTACGCCACGCTCGGTGACAGACAAGGTATACGTCATACCCGACGGCAACGAAGCCGAAGCGGTCGGCTCGTACACGGGGGCCTACGTCTACGAGCCCGTGCCGGGTGTGTACAAGAACGTCATACCCCTAGACTTCTCTAGCCTGTATCCAAACATCATCATCAGCAAAAACATATGCTACACCACCATAGTAGAGCACGGCGGCGAGGAGTATGCCTGGGAGGAGCACGAGGGCTGCGAGCATGCCCCGCGGTACGCCGAGAAGGAGGCTTTGGGTCACGTATTGTGGGCGCAAGCTCATCGAGAGAGCCGCCGAGCTTCTCAGGACCGTGGTGGGGGCCACCATGGTTTACGGCGACACGGACTCGTGCTACGTACAGCCTCCCTCGAGGAGCTGTGGGACCTGGCCATCGACGCCAGCGACACGGTGTCGTCGTTCTTCGATAAGCCCGTGCGTCTCGAGTTCGAGCAGTGCATCTATACAAAGTTCATCATCTTCACAAAGAAGAGGTACGTGTATGTAGCCGCGGCCAGGGACGGCACGACCCGCACAGGCAGCAAGGGCGTCATGCTGTCCAGGCGGGACAGTGCCATGTGCGCCCGTAACATATATGCAGCCGTCATGACCGCCATCCTCCAAGAAGACCCCCGGGCCCACGTCACGGCCAGCGACATGATGACGGCCATCATGGTGCCCGGGGCGCTGCCCGACAATGACTTTGTGCTCACCAAGAGCGTACAGGGCATAGGCGGTGAGGGCAATGACCAGGGCTCGTACCGCATACGCAACCCCAAGAAGGCGCAGGAGGTGGCGCAGCAGAGGTGCCGTTATGGCACAGGGGATGCATACCGTGCCGCCCTCAGAGAGGAGCTTGTCAAACAGATGCCTGCCCAGGCCCAACTCGCTGAGCGCATGAGGCTTCAGGGGCGCGCGGTCGTGTGCGGGGCGCGCGTCGAGTACGTCGTGCTCAGGCACCAGCATGGGGTGCCTGAAGCGCCCCTCGGCGGCAGGATCCTAGACTATGACCACTGGAGCGACACCAAGGATGTGTACCCGTTGGACCGCCTGTACTACATGAAGAGCGTCATAAATGCGTGTGATCAGCTCTTTGTCACGGCCGGCTATGGCGCCGTGTGTAGCAAAGTGTACGCTGCGCATCTGCAGGCTGCGTATGTGCGTAAAGAGCTGCTCAGGCAACAGAGCGTTATATAATAAAATGGCAGACACCGAGCAGCCACTGCGCAAAGAGGCCACACTGTCGTGCAACTCAGTAAAAGAGCAACTACTCAGCGCCATGGGCACTGAGTATAGACTGTCCAACAGTGTGCTGCAAGAGGTCATCGCCCACATAAAGAACCAGTACATTGTGGACCTGTGCGCCCGTATCACCATGGGCCTCGACTATAACAACAGTAAAACTGTTACCGAGAAGCTGCTCAAAGTGATCGGCATCTCAGGGTGGCCAGAGGTCCAGCTACCCATGTACTACGTTAAGTCGGGCACTATCATCAGGCTCATGAAGGACAAGATGCCTGGAGTGCGCATCCAGCAGCAGCACATTTGTGTGTACCTGCATATTGTGGGAGTGCTGCTGAGTCAGCATACCAAGGCCTGCGGCACTATGCTCATCAAGCCCGAGCACATGGCATACGTGCTCAAGAACAACAGGATTGACCCGAGCGCTCTGGTGTAGGCCAACTATGGAAAGTACTGCGCGTACACCTCCTGGTACACCTGCAGGTCGGCCGCACTGTATGGGCAGAATGTGATCCAATCGAACGCGTGTGGGTGTTGCCTTACAAAGGCCCGCACACTGTTCATGGCCACTCGCACAGCGTCCATCCATCCATCCATCCATCTTCTTCCGCTTATCCGGGGTCGGGTCGCGGGGGCAACAGCTTCAGGAGGGACTCCCAGACTTCCCTCTCCCCAGCCACTTCATCCAGCTCATCCCGGGGGATCCCAAGGCGTTCCCAGGCCAGCTGAGAGACATAGTCTCTCCAGCGCGTCCTGGGTCGTCCCCGGGGTCTCCTACCGGTGGGACATGCCCGGAACACCTCCCCAGGGAGGCGTCCAGGAGGCATCCTGATAAGATGCCCGAGCCACCTCATCTGGCTCCTCTCAACGTGGAGGAGTAGCGACTCTACTCCGAGTCTCTCCCGGATGACCGAGCTTCTCACCCTATCTCTAAGGGAGAGCCCGGACATCCTGCGGAGAAAACTCATTTCGGCCGCTTGTATCCGAGATCTCGTTCTTTCGGTCACGACCCATAGCTCGTGACCATAGGTGAGGGTAGGAGCGTAAATCGACCGGTAAATTGAGAGCTTTGCCTTTTGGCTCAGCTCTCTCTTCACCACAACGGACCGGTACAGGGTCCGCATTACTGCCGACGCTGCACCGATCCGCCTGTCGATCTCACGCTCCATCCTCCCCTCACTCGTGAACAAGACTCCAAGATACTTGAACTCCTCCACTTGGGGCAGGATCTCATCCCCGATCCGGAGAGGGCATTCCACCCTTTTCCGATCGAGGACCATGGACTCGGATTTGGAGGTGCTGACCCTCATCCCGACCGCTTCACACTCGGCTGCGAACCGTTCCAGCGAGAGCTGGAGATCACGGCCTGAAGAAGCCAACAGCACCACGTCATCTGCAAAAAGCAGAGACGCGATGCTGAGGTCCCCAAACCGGACCCCCTCAACGCCTCGGCTGCGCCTACAAATTCTGTCCATAAAAATTATGAACAGAATCGGTGACAAAGGGCAGCCTTGGCGGAGTCCAACCCTCACTGGGAACGAATCCGACTTACTGCCGGAAATGCGGACCAGACTCTGGCATCGGTGATACAGGGACCGAACCGCCCTTATCAGTTGGCTCGGCACCCCGTACTCCCGAAGCACCCTCCACAGAACCTCCCGAGGGACACGGTCGAACGCCTTCTCCAAGTCCACAAAACACATGTGGACTGGTTGGGCAAACTCCCATGCACCCTCGAGGATCCTGCCGAGGGTGTAGAGCTGGTCCACTGTTCCACGGCCAGGACGAAAGCCACACTGCTCCTCCTGAATCCGAGGTTCGACCTCCCGACGGACCCTCCTCTCCAGCACCCCTGAATAGACCTTACCAGGGAGGCTGAGGAGTGTGATTCCCCTGTAATTGGAACACACCCTCCGGTCCCCCTTCTTAAAGAGGGGAACCACCACCCCAGTCTGCCAATCCAGAGGCACTGTCCCCGATGTCCACGCAACGTTGTAGAGGCGTGTCAGCCATGACAGCCCCACAACATCCAGAGCCTTTAAGAACTCTGGGCGGATCTCATCCACCCCCGGGGCCTTGCCACCGAGGAGTTTTTTAACTACCTCAGTGACTTCGACCCCAGAGATTGGAGAATCCGCCTCAGAGTCTCTAGGCCCTGCTTCCTCAATGGAAGGCGTGTAGGTGGAATTGAGGAGGTCTTCGAAGTATTCTCCCCACCGACTCACGACGTCCCGAGTCGAGGTCAGCAGCACGCCATCCCCACTGTAAACAGTGTTGACGTTGCACTGCTTCCCCCTCCTGAGACGCCGGATGGTGGACCAGAATTTCCTCGAAGCCGTCCGAAAGTCATTCTCCATGGCCTCACCGAACTCCTCCCACGCCCGGGTTTTTGCCTCAGCAACCGCCGAAGCCGCGTTCCGCTTGGCCATCCGGTACCTGTCAGCTGCCTCCGGAGTCCCGCAGGCCAAAACGGCCCGATAGGACTCCTTCTTCAGCTTGACGGCATCCCTTACCGCCGGTGTCCACCAGCGGGTTCGGGGGTTGCCGCCACGACAGGCACCAACGACCTTACGGCCACAGCTCCGGTCGGCCGCCTCAACAATGGAGGCGCGGAACATGGTCCACTCAGACTCAATGTCCCCCGCCTCCCCCGGGACGTGGGAAAAGCTCTGCCGGAGGTGGGAGTTGAAGCTCTTCCTGACAGAAGATTCTGCCAGACGTTCCCAGCAGACCCTCACAGAGCGTTTGGGTCTGCCAGGTCGGACCGGCATCTTCCCCCACCATCGGAGCCAACCCACCACCAGGTGGTGATCAGTTGACAGCTCCGCCCCTCTCTTCACCCGAGTGTCCAAAACATGCGGCCGCAAATCCGATGACACGACTACAAAGTCGATCATCGAACTGCGGCCTAGGGTGTCCTGGTGCCAAGTGCACACATGGACACCCTTATGTTTGAACATGGTGTTCATTATTGAAAATCCGTGTCGAGCACAGAAGTCCAACAATAGAACACCGCTCGGGTTCAGATCAGGGGGGCCGTTCCTCCCAATCACGCCCTTCCAGGTCTCACTGTCATTGCCCACGTGAGCATTGAAGTCACCCAGTAGAACGATAGAGTCCCCAGAAGGAGCGCTCTCCAGCACTTCCTCCAGGGACCCCAAGAAGGGTGGGTACTCTGAGCTGCTGTTTGGTGCATAGACACAAACAACAGTCAGGACCCGTCCCCCCACCCGAAGGCGGAGGGAGGCTACCCTCTCGTTCACCGGGGTGAACCCCAATGTGCAGGCGCCCAGCCGGGGGGCAATAAGTATACCCACACCTGCTCGACGCCTCTCACCGTGGGCAACTCCAGAGTGGAAGAGAGTCCAGCCCCTCTCGAGAGGGCTTGTACCGGAACCCAAACTGTGTGTGGAGGCTAGTCCGACTATATCTAGTCGGAATCTTTCTGCCTCACACACCAGCTCGGGCTCCTTTCCAGCCAGAGAGGTGACATTCCATGTCCCAAGAGCCAGCTTCTGCAGCCGGGGATCAGACCGCCAAGGTCCCCGCCTTTGGCTGCCGCCCAGCTCACATTGCACCCGACCCCTTCGGCCCCTCCCACAGGTGGTGAGCCCATGGGAAGGGGGACCCACGTTTCCATTTCGGGCTATGCCCGGCCGGGCCCCATGGGCGAAGGCCCGGCCACCAGACGCTCGCCTTCGAGCCCCACCTCCAGGCCTGGCTCCAGAGGGAGGCCCCGGTGACCCGCGTCCGGGCGAGGGAAAACTAAGTCCATTTATATTACTCATCATAAGGGGCTTGTGAGCACAGCGTCCCATATGGGATAGTTGTACACACCTGTAGAGATGGACGGGAACGCTATTGTGCGTAAGTGGTTGTTCATGGCCTCGTACAAAGACTGCACGTAGCAGCCCATCAGTTGCCGGGTTTGCTGCGTGGTTGGGACACTGCCGCGTTTCAGCACAGGGCCTACGGTGTGGATGACAAAATCGGCCGGAAGGTTATAGCCTCTGGTTATTTTTGCCTCCCCAACTCGAATATCATCCAGCTGCTGGCATTCTCTTAGCAGCCCAGAGCCCGCTGCACTATGTATGCACACAATGGCCGCTATGCCATTGTGTGCATACCTAACCCCCGGCTGGGGAGGGGGTTAGGTGGCTCAAAAGCGGATAGCGGCTGGCTGGATTCTCGGGGACCAGTTCGGGATGGGGGAGCTGCGGCTCGGCCCCCTTGAGGACACTGCCAGGACAATCGAGGACACCTCCGACATCCATTTTTTTCATTGATTTTCATATTATGTATTACTTGTGTACTCTCTGCATCCATTATAACCTGGTGATCCTGAAAGGGGGATCCTTCCATCTGTGGTCCCTTCTCAAGGTTTCTCATTTTCCCCTGGTAGGGGTTTTTTGAGTTTTCCTTGCCCTTTTGGGAGCTTATGATCAGGGGATGCTTTGAGAATAATTGTCAATTTTGGCTATGTGAAGCCCTTTGAGACTGTTTGTGATTTAGGGCTATACAAATAAACTTGACTTGACTTGACTTGGATATGTCACACTGCCTAACTGTAACCCGTGTCGGTTCAACGGGGGGCGATGACGGTGCTCTCGTAACGTGTGGGCGTCTCGATCATGGTGGTATCTAGTTCAGTCGGGCAACCGTAATAGGGCTCTGGGCAATTGCAGAACATGTGCACGGAAAAGGGCATCCCTTACCTGAATGAGCGAGACATGCCCCTGACTAAGCACGCGTTGTGTGAGATGTTGTTTCACCCGGCCGAACGCACGCTCCAAGAGACAGTTCAGCCTAATGAAAACGACTGCACCATGAGTCACCCACTCCACGATGAGGCTGTGGATCGCGTCCTGGTAAAATACAACACTACTCAACTCCAGTTTATGTGCAGCGATCCGGATATTGTGATCATGGACAGGGGCAGAGCCGTTGACAAAGCGGCCATAGTGGCCAGACTCTCGGGCTCACCGCAGACCAGTACCGTTACATCAGCCTCGCATCGGCCCGCGGTGGCCAGCAGCAGCAGCAGCAGCAGCAGCAGCAGCAGCAGCAGCAGCAGCAGCAGCAGCAGCAGCAGCAGCAGCAGCAGCAGCAGCAGCAGCAGCAGCAGCAGCAGCAGCAGCAGCAGCGTCCAACGTATTCCAAGTATGCGTGAGTGCATGAGAACGATGTCTATGAGACAAGTGGTCGCCATGTGCAAAGAACGTAACATCGATGTGAGAAATGAAGATACCGGGCGCCCGTACACCCACGCAGAGCTGTGCAAGAAGCTAACGGGCAGTTCTCCCACCATCACGGTACCCGAAACGGGACTGGTGGTGGACCCGGCGCCCGCAAACAGTCTAGTGTACATTAAGATGCCCCACACTATGCTGCATAACACAGTTCGCGCAGCCCACGGTGTCACGTACAGCTTTGTGGCCGTGCAAGACTCTGTTCCGGGCACTTACAAGCCTGTGGATCCGGAGCACTATGTCGTCTGTCACACTCCTCCGAAGGACATAGCAGTGCAGCTGTCGCCCATCGACGGTTGGGGCCCGGACATCAAGTGGACCGTAAGGCGTCCCTCGCAACCCTAACCTTAACCCGAGGTCCCAGAACACCTTACATTGCTCCTTGCGCCTTTCCCCCGGACATCGTCATCAGTGATCTGATGAAGAAGCTGGACATCCTGGGCGATAACGCTGTAAGTGTATGCCGAACTCCTTATGTTCGCACTCCACGAGACTCGGCGGCTCAAATGTGACTTTTGGAAGGCTTTGCGCTGAAAGAAGCTTGTTGATGTTAGAGATTTGCTCACTCCAACTTATTTTGCAAGAACCACACGGGAGACAAGCAAGTTCTTTTAGACACCTGCAGGTGGAGAGATCACTCGCTACAGGAACGAAATCTAAAAGTCTCCTTCCTGCAAGGGCATATTTATTAAGAGGAACAGAGTGGGGGTGAGAGTGGACAGGTTTGGTGTACCCCCGGCCTCTGATAAGATCAGAGCAGGGGGTGTTTTACACTGTTGTGGGAAACAGAACAACTTTGATTGCTTCCCCTGCAGCTGGTCAATCAAGCAGAGGAAGCAACCACTTCATCTTACTCTGCATTGTGAGGGCAAGACAAGATTGATTTAATCATTATAGTTTACATTCCAACATAATCCTACGATAAAGATAACCTGGAAAACCCTAACATCTCCCTCCTCTTTTATCATATGATTATGTCACCCCAAACAACAAAGACAAGTAAGAAAAAACATATATATATATATATATATATGTATAATGAAGAAAGAAGAATAGTAAAAATAAAAACAACAAACAATGATAGCAACACTTTCCAGTGAAGATGAGGCATTACCTCAATACCCCAGATCAAACTTATTGTGTAAGCGAAAAACCTGCTGGCCAGATGTTATTAGCAGGAAAATTCTTAAACGGCCCCTGTGCCACAGGCGACCAGAATGCTATCAATAAAAAATAAAAATAAAAACACAGAAACAGTACATCATTGTATCCATCACTTGCGAAGCATTTTCGATGGTTAAATCATCAAGTTTCTGTAAAACATGCCCAACAGAGCAGCATCTACGCAATCCACGTGTCATTATCGTCATCACATCCGTCATCTCTAAGAAGTTGTATATGAACTTGGGCTACAGTAGAGGACACAAACTTCGACACAGCAGACTTCAAACATGGGATAACGCAGGTCGTAAACGAGCACAACACCACCAGCACAACAAGCACAGGAGACAGCAATTTCAACAGCAGTTGCCACCAGTTGCCAGAGAATAGCCATGAAAAGAAATCAAACTGATGTGGGACCTTGTCTTTAGACATGGCCTGCTGTAAGTTCTTCAGCAAATTCATGGCGTCGTTTATGTGGGTGTCATTTTCTCCAGGTATGTATGTGCAACAGGAAGTCCCAATGATGTGGCACACACCACCTTGTGCTGCCGTCAACAAGTCCAGAACCATCCTGTTTCGCAAGACCATCAGTCTAATAGCCTGAATCTCTCTGTTTTGTCCATCGTTGACTTGCAGCGAGAGATTCACAAAGGATTGAAAACGATAGTTCAGTGTCTCGATGAAGAGCGATAGTTTCCCAACCCCAATCTGAGGGAAGAGCGCAAGGACAACTTTGTCTCCGGCAGACCACACTTTATGGTCCTCTGGAACGTTCGCACCCCAGACAGGGTCATGAGGGTCAAAGATTGCAACTGCTCTGCGTCGACGTCCAGATGAGTTGTGTGCTCCTGTCAGCAGATGATGTCGTATCCTGTAGGTGTGGTCTGTCACCCACACTGGTGCACACACTCCCGTCCAGTTGGCGGGCAGCATCGGATAAACCTTGTGACCACAAAGCCACCAGCCATTCTGTATGAAGTATGTTCCGTTCGATGGTGTAGCCATGTTGGTTGGAGAGCCCTCACCACCTGAAATGGCTCTCTTATCTTGACACTCATCGGTGATGTCCAAAGCTCCCATCCAGTTTCCTCCTGGAGAGCAGTCGTCGTTAATGCAGACGTGGGTCTTGTTACCTTGGATGTAACATGTGTAATTCACTCCAGCTGGTCTCTCTGTGTAGGCCACTTGTGGTATTGTCCGTCCTTTAACAGTCACATTGAGATTTGTCCAGAACAGCTGATCACAGGCACCGTCAGCAAGTCACAGGGCGTGACTGTGACGGCACGGTGCTGATATCCAACTCCTCCCATGGATGCCATACATTTTGCTTCAGTGACATTCATTGCTCTGGCCTCCAAGCGAACTTGCGTGGAGGAAGGGGGGAGTTTCGAACACACATAGCACGCCTCCCGTGTGTGAGCTCTCACAGTGAACCTGACATACCGGTACCAAGTGTTGGTTTCGTATGGGTTTCTGGGGTCCCATGACCAGTCTTCAAAGTTCTCATCATGTGACCATCGTTTACCACGGGCAACATTGTCATTTGGTCTGTTCAGATGAGTCAATAGACCATAGCACGCTCCAACCACAACGCAGCAGAGGATCCATCTGGCATATGGAGCCCCGTTGCTACTAGGATGGCAGAGACACCGGGACATCCCCTCGCCTAGCGGAGTGGGGATCGATGAATTCTTCACCAACATTGAGACACCTCACCCTAAACGATGGGGCCCCTTTGTAGTCAGCCTTCCCCACCACTCCGAATTAGGGGTCCAGCACTCTCTGCAACTTGCAGTGGCTGTGGTGAATCCAGCTGGGCCGTTGAGAAATTTTTACCGCCGTGGGAGTAGCAAGCAAAACTTGGAACGGTCCCTCGCACCGCGGGCTGGCCCAGTTCTTTCTTTTGATGACCTTGATGTAGACCCAGTCCCCTGGATTGATGGGGTTGTCGACCTGTGAGGAGGAAAGATCAGGCGGCAGTAAATTTGTCTTTGACACAGTTTGAGCGTCCTGATCATATAATCTGCCAAGGACTGCTCTTCATCTGTTGTTTGCAACTCTCGTAGTTCTTATCGTTCTTATGTTCCTGTTAGCCTGCAATTGTCCAAATCAAAAATGTTTTCTTTTGACTGTCTTTCTTTTGAACCTCTAAATCTCTCGTGTTGCTAACCTATCTACACCAGAATAAAAAAAAAATACCACAGTATAACACCAAATGTATTCGAAAATTCATTGTCATAAAGTGTTGTATTATTACTATCTTCCACTATCTATCCTACTCACTCCCTCCTTTTGAGGCTTGGCAACGCCCATACCTCACACCTTGACAATCTTTTTGGGAGAATGCGTTCTTTACTACATACGATTCCATCATCATTTAATTTGACTTTCTGTCCAAAACGCTTCTCAATTTCCCAGTTCACACATCTTCTACATGTGTTACTGGTTCTCCATTTTTTTTTTCTGTAGTTAATTATCAATCCAAAAGCTACGTGTTTCTTTCTAACATTCAACCTGCTCAAAATCACTCTTTCATCAAAGTCGCTCTACTAATTTTCCATAGTAGTCGCCAACGACTTCAACCATTCAACCTGTAATTTCTTTTCATTCGGGCTATCATTCATCAATGTTCATTTGCATCTCACACACAGTCTCCAAAAAGGATTCTTTCTATCACATTGGTCCCAATTCATCCAAGCTCACCACACAACATTCATATATCATTTTCAACTCAGGTTTCCTGGTAGAACAATCCACCAATTCAAAAAAAATTAACTAAAACAAACAATTGGCAAATTAATCTGAATTTTTTCTTTGTTTTTAAATTTGAAGAACTCAATCTCTCAGATTTAGCTTGCATTTAGAATTTTGTATAATCTTATAACACAACCAATCAATTATTCCTATTAAATGTAGCATTGCAAAATCTTAAATTCACAATTTAGCTTCTTCCAATTCCTGAAAGCATGTTCTGTCATTTTTATTTTCTTCGAATTTCTCATGTGGGCTCGACACTTAACATGCACTAGTGTGGATTAGTTTCTGCTTGCAAACAGATTTCTCTCTTTTTCCTCTCATTTTTATCTTTCAAAATAATTTCTGTTCTGCGGTGCAAATTGGATAGACCACAGTCTAGCAATTTTTTTTTTATACTAAAACTTTAGCCAATGTTCATCATTTTAACATATACACACACACATGCAGAGCTCTCGCACGCAAAAGGTAGTTCCCAGCACCAATGATTCGTCACAGGCTGGCCATTTCCTGTGGTCGATCATGAGCTGGTCCCTCCCATGCACACGAGGACAGCACATTCTTATTTTATTTATTTATCTTCTAGAAGCAAGTTGCATTTCTTTACCACTTGATTTCTCAACTTCCTTTCTACTCCATACTTTTTCTTCCACTTCGGCATATATTGCATACAATTAAGAAATCTACTCGCCATGTACTTCTCATCTCCGTCAAGAGGTAGAGATTTACCGTTTTTATTTCCCATCTTAATTCTAGTAATTTTAGGTTTTACAATCTCTTTGTCTCAAAAAATATTATTATTATTATTATTACTATTATTATTTATTTCTTTGAGGATCCTCAATGCAGGTTTAAATTGACCTTTCAACAAATTACTAGCCTGTATTATTGCCGTGGATCAATGCTAGAACTGCTATTTAGTCAATTTATCCTACCAGTCACACTCTCAATTACACAAACTCCAGCGCTTTGTATTTTTCTCATGGCTCGGACAAACCAAAGCCGTATCTCATAGCTCGGACAAACCAAAGCCGAATCTCATAGCTCGGACAAACCAAAGCCGAATCTCATAGCTCGGACAATCCAAAGCCGAATCTCATAGCTCGGACAAACCAAAGCCGAATCTTATAGCTCGGACAAACCAAAGCCGTATCTCATAGCTCGGACAAACCAAAGCCGTATCTCATAGCTCGGACAAACCAAAGCCGAATCTCACGTGCACCTGTGTTTTTTTTTTTTGTTTTTTTTTATACGCGTTTCACAACAACACAATCACACAACTTCAGGCCTTTAACTTACTTGTCCCCTGGTTCGTTGCACTGCCGGGTCCCGTCAATCCACCTCTGTCAGACGAAGGCAGACCTAAGATGCTGGCCTAGCGAAGAATTTCCTTCCCAGGTCTTTCTTTACCAGGTCCGGCTCATGGACGCTGGCCCGTCGACGGTGTACAGCGCATCGTCCTCCGTCAGCCAGATGATGGGTATGAGGGATCCCGGGTTTCGGCACCAAAACGTTAGAGATTTGCTCACTCCAACTTATTTTGCAAGAACCACACGGGAGACAAGCAAGTTCTTTTAGACACCTGCAGGTGGAGAGATCACTCGCTACAGGAATGAAATCTAAAAGTCTCCTTCCTGCAAGGGCATATTTATTAGGAGGAACAGAGTGGGGGTGAGAGTGGACAGGTTTGGTGTACCCCCGGCCTCTGATAAGATCAGAGCAGGGGGTGTTTTACACTGTTGTGGGAAACAGAACAACTTTGATTGCTTCCCCTGCAGCTGGTCAATCAAGCAGAGGAAGCAACCACTTCATCTTACTCTGCATTGTGAGGGCAAGACAAGATTGATTTAATCATTATAGTTTACATTCCAACATAATCCTACGATAAAGATAACCTGGAAAACCCTAACAGTTGACGCTGTGCCTTTGGGCTCTTGCAGAATCTCACCAACGAGGAGCAGGTGGTCATGATTCACGCCAGGACCCTTCTCACCCTAGCCGAGAAGGTAACGCGCACGTCCACGCACGCTCTCGCACGCTCTCGCATTCTGCTTATGTGACAGCAGCCTTTCCTCAGTGGTTAGAATACATCAAAGTGACCAAGTCAGCACTTCAACAGTAGATGTTGGACATTGAAAGTGAGAAGGTAGACAGACACGCGACATCAGCCAAGGGGAACTCCGGCAATGTGCCCCAACAATTCTGACCTTGAGCTGTGCTAGGATATGTTCTGTAAGCAGAAGGGCTACCTGGATGAAGAGTTGGACTTCAGGAAGCGTTCCATGGACCAGGCTCATAAGGTAAGTCGCCCTCAAATCTCCCGCCGGACCACTGATGGACGAGGATTGCGGTCCAGAGGATCCTGGAGCTGGAGGCCATGTTGTACGAGGCGCTACCGCAGCGGGACTGCCCCGCCACGGACGGCGAAAAATCCAGCCACGCTGGCGTGAATGACGTGCTGACGGCGGATCAGAGAGAAGAGCTTAGGAGCGCCGTGGACCAATGGAAGCGAGCCCTGATGTGCGAGTTGAGGGAGCGTGACGCTTGCATCCTCCAAGAGAGAATGGATCTGCTGCACAGCGCGCAACAGGTAAGGGCCCAAAGCCAGCCCGGCACTTACTTGCACGCTTACTAGCTTTTGAAGGCCACTTTCCATTTGTCCGTCCTAGAGGAACAAAGAGCTGAAAGAATTCATCGAAGCTCAGAAGAGACAAATCAAACAATTGGAGGAGAAGTTTCTGTTTCTCTTTCTATTCTTCTCCTTGGCCTTCATTCTGTGGCCCTAACACCAGCTGGTGAGTGAGCTCCAGCGGCACCGCACTCGACACCTCCGATAAACTGCCAGCCGGTCTCAGACGTTGGCAGACGCTCCGATGCCGACGTATACCCCCCGCCACGGTGACAGAGGCACCGCGTCACACCGGCGCTCATCCAATCAGAAGGCAGGAAAGGCAAATTCACATGCAGGGCACTCTTGAACCAGAAGAGAGCGCCACAAAAAAACGGTTGTTGCCCCAAACGCGCACTAAAAAGGGTCAGAATAACAAGAGTCCCACCGGCCAGCCGGGGCCACCCGTCCATCCATTTCTTCAGGGGGGAAAAAAATTGGAGTCACCGGTGAGTACATTTTGCATTTAGCTCTGCTTTTCTGCTTCTGTCTTCAAGTGTGTGGCATCCTGCGACCAAAGATTCAAGCAACCCCAAAGCGGTTGACCTCAACGTCCCACCACCATGCCGACCAGAGCAGGTGACATGATGCTTTGGACATCCTTCCGTCTCAGATGCCCAAAAGTACTCTTTGCCACATCTGCGGCAATACGGTGTCTTTTCAAAGGTGCAAATAAATCCAGCGTGGGCGGAACACGCACGTCTTCGTTTTTTCCCACTTTGTTTGTGTGACAGCTGTTGTGAAAATTTTATACAAATAAAGTTGTATAGTACAGGTTTGGCCAAGCCACAATTCCTGAACCGCATGCTGTCACGTCTCGTCCCCAACTGCTCCACTATGTGTCTGTTGTCTTGGTTTCTGTCTGTGTGCTCGCCCCTCCCCTCCTGTGTGCCCATGATCAGTGTGATTGTTCCCACCTGCCTCTCGTTACCTGTCTTGTATAAAAGTCCTGTCTGCCCCTCTCTCCCGGTCGGATCATTGGTTTTGGTATTGGTATTGGTTTTGGTATTGGTATTGGTTTTGGTTTTGGTTGCTGTCGTTCGGTGTTGTCGTCCTGTCTTGGTGCCGTCATGTCCTGCTGTCTTCTTGTTCCACGTGCCGGTCAGTCAGTCAAGTTATTGTTTAAGTCATGTCAGTTTACCGAGTCTGTATTTTGAGTTGCTTCAATAAACCCTGGTCCAAGCTGCACTTGGTCGTCCTGCTCCATGCTCCACCCGACCGTGACACATGCGGCTCTTTGCTTGGATTCATGCGGCCCTTTTATGTTCATATCAACATTTGTGTGTGTGTGTGTGTGGGGGGGGGTGGTTGTGCATGTTGGCTTCACTTGAGTTCAATTTGGTATTTTGGTCAAAAGCGCATGTGGTGAAGTTCCACAAAGTAGGATGGGCAAACACATTCCAGTAAACTATTAGTGTCAATTGGGCTCTCGAAATGGCAGAGAAAAGATGCACAGCAAAACGGAAATATGTAGATGAACACAGGACGTTTTTATCAGAGTGGGAAAGTTTATATTTTTTGTTGAACGTGATGGCAAACCATTCTGCCTGTTATGTCAGACCTCAGCGCATTTCAAAGATTCAAATCTTCAGCGCCATGCACTTCAGCTCACTCCATGGCTAACATTGATCAGGCGTCGAACCCGCAACATCATGCTTAAGAGGTGGACATGCTAACCAGTGCGCCATTATGTCAACGCATAATAACTAAGTCTACTGATCAAAACAGCGGTTGCTATATGACGTCGCTACGTCGTGGTCAAGTGACGCAGACAAGACATCAATGGACGGACCTTCCTCCGAAATTAGAATCCGTGGGCAGAGTTAACTTGTTTAAAAGGGAGTGGGCAGAAGAAATATTTAATTTATTTAAATCTATTTTGAGTGCACACCATTATGCCAATGCATAACAACTGTAAATCTACTAAACAAAACAGCGGTTGCTATATGACATCTGCCACGTTGTGGTCACGTGACAGACGTGACGTCGATGGGCGAAACTTCCACCGGAATTCAAATCCGCGGGGAGAGTTAACTTGTTTAAAAGGGAGTGGGCAGAAGAATTATTTAATTTATTCAAATCCATTTGGAGTGTGCGCCATTATGTCAATGCATAACAACTGTAAGTCTACTAAACAAAACAGCGGTTGCTATATGACGTCTGCCACGTCGTGGTCACGTGACGCGGACGTGACGTCGACGCCTACTTTACATCCCACCGATCACAGGACCCCTCGGCTGCATAACCGCGCCCCCTTCCCAACCAATCGGATTTGCTATACGCGAAAACGACGCCAATGGGCGGGCTCTTCCGACAGAATTTAAATCCGTGGGCGTGGCTTGCAACAGGAAGTAGGAAAATGGCGATGTTGACAAAGACACAGCGGATGGTAACTTACGACTAACGAGAGAAATATTTTTATTTTCTGCTTGCAACTGGACCGTCCAGAGCGTACACGGTAAGTACAACTCATCGTTTTTAAAAAGAAGTACTTTTGTTGCCCTGAAAAGCGAGTGAGTGTGGCGTTTGGGGGGAACGTCGAATTTCGGCGATTATTTCGACTGGTCAACGTTTGTAAATGATTGCGTTGATTAAAAACTTTATTTAACTCTACTCTTAACTTTGCCGTTTCAGATATGCGGGTATTACACCGCGGAAATGACGTCAATAGGCTGAACTGTCGCCAAAATTCAAATCTGTGGGCGCAATGGCCTTGAGCGAGACAACGGATACAAACACGACGACTATCAACAGAAATATCTTTATTTTCTGCTTGCAAGTGGACCGTCTAGAGCGTACACGGTAAGTACAACTCATTGTGTTTAAAAATATTTACGTTTGTGTAGTTTGCGTTGCGTTACATCTGTGAATGTTGGTTGAGGCTAAATGTTAATGTTTAATTTCCTTCCTTTAGGTTCCACGGTGTTTGTTGGCTGTAAGTTTTCCACTGCAAGAAGAGGCTCGTATCATTGACCAGGAGCGAGCTACAAGTATCATTGACCAGGAGCGAGCTACAATGGTGAGTAGCCATAACATTTATGTTAAACACTTCCTATTTCATGTCTAACAGTACTTGATTTAACAAATAACCATAAATAAATACAGTGTGGGCACTGAAGTTAACATATGTGATTATACTGCCTAATCCGTCACCGAGTATATTGTTGCAAAGTAATATAAGATCCAAAGTTGTAATTCAGAATAGTTTTCAAAAGAAGGCCATTAGAATTATATACAAGTCTGATTACCCTGAACATAATAACAAGGTATTAATTAAATCACAAATTCTTCAATTCAAAGATTTGGTAGATTATCAGACAAATAATGTCTAACAGTAATTGATTTAACACATCACGATAAGTAGATTGAGTGTGGGCACTCTCAAGTCAACATATGTGATTATACTGCCTAATCTGTTACAGAGTATGTTGTTGCCAAGTAATGTAGAATAGATCCAAAGTAGTAATCCAGAATAGTTTTGAAAAGGCCATTAGAATAATAAACAAATCTGATTACCTTGAACATAGTAACAAGCTAAGTGTTTAATATGTCCTATGAAGTCAAAATTGGGCACCATCATGTGGTGAAATTTGGAATTGCATCACATCCAATTTTGCCTGGGAACAAACAGATTAAATAAATCTTAGTTTTGAATAAGCCACTCCTTCTCAAACAAGTAAACTCTGCCCATTTTGCGCAGTAGATGTTCTGTTAATATCTAGTATTTATACAAAGTCATAATTTAAATTGCTTTCAACCTTCATTCATCGGTTCAACCAACATTACTCGCTCTTATTACCAATTTGTATTGATTTAACTAAGCGTTTAATACTTCCTATCAGGTCTCAAGTCAAGATTTGGCAAAATACAATTTCAGCAAATCCAATTTTGCCAGGGAACAAAAATAGATTAAATAAACTAAATACGTCTTCTTCCCATTAAATACATCAGAAAAGTTTGTCTTGTAACCAGTCCTCTTCAAACAAGTAAAGTCTGCCCATTTTGTGCCGTAGATTTTGTGTCTATGCCTAGTATTTATGCAAAATCATAATTAAAACGACTTCTTTCCTTCATTCACTTTGGAAATTTGGAATTGAGGCAAATCGAATTTTGCCAGGGAACAAAAATAGATCAATTAAACTAAATAAGTCTTCTTCCCATTAAATAAATTATAAAAGTATGTCTTGTAACCAGTCCTTTTCAAACAAGTAAAGTCTGCCCATTTTGTGCCGTAGATTTTGTGTTTATGCCTAGTATTTATACAAAATCATAATTTAAAGGACTTCATTCCTTCATTCACTTTGGAAATTTGGAATTGCAGCACATCAAATTTTGCCTGGGAAGAAAAGTAGATTAAATAAATTTAATAAGTCTTACTACTTCCCATTAAATAAATTAAATACGTCTTACTTGTTCCCACTCCTTTTCAAAAAAGTAGTTTAAAACGAGGGCCCTTCACTCAACCTTTAACCTCAACCCCGCACGTCACATTGTGTTGTATCTGTGAATGTTGGTTGTGGCCAAATGATAGTTTTCTTTCATTCGTTTAGGTTCCAAGAAAACTTGATGTATCTCTACTTTTAACTGCCGTTTCAGATAAGCGGGTATTACGTCACAGTCATGTGCCGCGGATATGACGTAATTGGCGGAACGTCCGCCAAAATTCAAATCTGTTGGCGCGATGGCCGTGAGCCACTGAGCAACGACGATTATCAACAGAAATATCTTTATTTTCTGCTTGCAACTGGACCGTCTAGAGCGTACACGGTAAGTAACACTCATTGTGTTTAAGGAGATTTACGTTTGTGTAGTTTGACTAAGGTTGTCGATGTAGCTAGCGTTCACGGTAATAGCAACGTGTAGCTGAGGCGCTAACCCTAGCAGAAGTGTAGCCACGTTGCGTTGTACGTGTGAATATTGGTCGAGGCGAAGTGTTAATGTTTAATTTCATTCCTTTAGGTTCCACGGTGTTTGTTGGCTGCAAGTTTTCCACTGCAAGAAGAGGCTCGTATCATTGACCAGGAGCGATCTACAATTGTGAGTAACCATAACATTTATCTTAAACACTTCCTATTTCATGTCTAACAGTACTTGATTTAACAAATAACCATAAATAAATACAGTGTGGGCACTGAAGTTAACATATGTGATTATACTGCCTAATCTGTCACCGAGTATATTGTTGCAAAGTAATATAAGATCCAAAGTTGTAATTCAGAATAGTTTTCAAAAGAAGGCCATTAGAATTATATACAAGTCTGATTACCCTGAACATAATAGCAAGCTATTAATTAAATCACAAATTCTTCAGTTCAAAGATTTGGTAGATTATCAGACAAATAATGTCTAACAGTAATTGATTTAACACATCACGATAAGTAGATTGAGTGTGGGCACTCTCAAGTTAACATATGTGATTATACTGCCTAATCTGTTACAGAGTATGTTGTTGCCGAGTAATGTAGAATAGATCCAAAGTAGTAATCCAGAATAGTTTTGAAAAGGCCATTAGAATAATAAACAAATGTGATTACCTTGAACATAATAACAAGCTAAGTGTTTAATATGTCCTATGAAGTCATAATTGGGCACCATCATGTGGTGAAATTTGGAATTGCATCACATCCAATTTTGCCTGGGAACACACAGATTAAATAAATCTTAGTTTTGAATAAGCCACTCCTTCTCAAACAAGTAAACTCTGCCACTGGAGGCAGGCAGTGTCTGTCTGTTGAGGTTTTCACCTTGTTCTTCTCCTGCTGAAGTTCTAACTGGACGTCCATCAGTTTGGCTCTCAGCTCGTCATTGGCGGCCTGAAGGGCGCCCGTTCACTCCGCCTCGGCCCGCCCTGCCGGAGCTCGTTTGGACATCTCTTACTCGAGTCTCGCCCGGTCGTCAGTCAGAGATCACAACATTTGTACCTGGAGAGCACAAACGCAGTGCTGTTTTCCACTGGCTTCGGACTCAACTTCAATCGGTACCGTAACTTACAACATCATAAACATAGATCTAGCTTGACTTATTCATTGAATAAATGCAATTAGTTCTTCAAAACTGCATCACGCAACATAGCGTGACCGAGACGGCCGTTATCCACCTGCGTGAAGTTATTTGGTGAAATGAATGAGATGTTTATGACACCATCGTTCTGTCTCTATGTAGATGAAGGGAAATAATCGATTGCTGAAGGTCCAAAGGTGTTGTGATAAACAAACATTTTAGTGATTAGTGACATATTTGTGATAAACATATTAGGCAGGATAATCACATATGTTAACTTATTTGTTAAATCGAGTACTGTTAGACGTGAAATAGGAAGTGTTTCACATAAATGGACGACGAAAGGGGTACTCACCATTGTAGCTCCTGCTGGTCAATGATACGAGCCTCTTCTTGCAGTGGAAAACATACAGCCAACAAACACCATGGAACCTCAAGGAATGAAATTAAACATTAACATTTAGCCTCAACCAACATTCACAAACGTAAATATTTTTAAACACAATGAGTTGTACTTACCGTGTACGCTCTAGACGGTCCACTTGCAAGCAGAAAATAAAGATATTTCTGTTGATAATCGTCGTGTTTGTATCTGTTGTCTTGCTCAAGGCCATTGCGCCCACAGATTTAAATTTTGGCGAGAGTTCAGCCTATTGACGTCATTTCCGCGGTGTAATACCCGCATATCTGAAACGGCAAAGTTAAGAGTAGAGTTAAAGTTTTTAATCAACGCAATCATTTACAACCGTTGACCAGTCGAAATAATTGTCGAAATTTGGCGTCTGTGGCTGGAAGCAGACGCCGAGTTCGACATTCCTCCCAAACGCCACACTCCCTCGCTTTTCAGGGCTACACAAAAAAATCATATTTTTCAAAACAATGAGTTGTAATTACCTGTACGCTCTAGACGGTCAAGTTGCAAGCTGAAAACAAAAATATTTGTCTTGTTAGTCGTCGTGTTACTAACCGCTGTGTCTTGTTTGCCAGCATTGCCGCTTTCCTACTTCCTGTTGCAAGTCACGCCCACGGATTATAATTTTGCCGTGAGTTCCGCCTATTGACGTCATGTCCGCGTCACATGACTGCGACATAATATTATCTAAAACTGTTTGTGCGGTATTGTGTTGTTTTGTGCGGTATTGTGTTATTCTGTGCGGCGTCGTGTTGTTCTGTGCGGCGTCGTGTTGTTCAGTGCGGCGTCGTGTTGTTCAGTACGGCATGGTGTAGTTCAGTGCGGCATGGTGTTGTTCAGTTCGGCATGGTGCTGTTCAGTGCGGCATGGTGTTGTTCAGTGCAGCATGGTGTTGTTAAGTGCGGCATGGTGTTGTTAAGTGCGGCATGGTGTAGTTCAGTGTGGCATGGTGTAATTCAGTGCGGCATGGTGTTGTTCAGTGCGGCATGGTGTTGTTCAGTGCGGGATGGTGTTGTTCAGTGCGGTATCATGTTGTTCAGTGCGGTATCGTGTTGTTCAGTGCAGTATCGTTGTGTTGTCCGTATTGTGTTGTGTTGTTAGTAATGTGTTGTGTTGTTCGCATTGTGTTGTGTTGTTCGTATTGTGTTGTGTTGTTCGTATTGTGTTGTGTTGTTCGTATTGTGTTGTGTTGTTCATATTGTGTTGTTCGTATTGTGTTGAGTTGTTCGTATTGTGTTGTGTTGTTCGGATTGTGTTGCCTTTAACACTTAGCCTCTAACACTTAGCCTCTAACACTTAGCCTCTAGCACCTAGAAGGTAAATAAATAGGAAGGAAGTGTCACGTGCTGGTGCCACCTGCGACGGGACCACGCCCCCCCCCCCTGTCAGTGGAATCACCGTCACCTGCCACGGGTTCATGGACAGCGCTATATCAGCGCCGCAAGCGCAGAACCAAGTGCCAGTCTGTCCCTTGATGCTGCTTCGCTCATCAGTCCCGGAGAAACTTGACTCGCTTGACTATTCGAAACCCCCGCAGAACCGTTTGTCCTCTCCAGCCCGATCGCCGCTCCAGCGCCGGCTGTTCCCATCATCCCCTTCCAATAAAGTCCGTCGTCACGCACTTGGCTGTACTGTCCGATCCTTAACAGTACAGACTGGCCAACGCTATGCAGTCAGCGAACGACGAGACGGCATTGAGCCGACTGGAGCGAGCCGAGACCGCCATCAGCAGCCTGTCCGCCGACATCCGGAACCTGATCGAGGTTGGTCAGCAACAACAGCTGCAGCAGCAGGAGATGGCCCAAGCCCTCCAGAGACTGTCGGTGGCTGCGTCCCCGGCTGTCACAGCACCCCAGCACCGCCCGTCTGCCGAGGCCAGGAGGCTCGTGGACGTCCCGGAGCCCCCCCTCGGCAACATCGAGAAGTTCAACGGCGATCCCAAGCACGTGAGGGCGTTTGTGACCAACTGTCGCATAATGTTCAGCCTCCAGCCCGTCACGTTTGCGTCAGAATCAGCCAAGGTCGGGTTCGTTCTAACCCACCTCACGGGCGAGGCGCGGCTATGGGGTTTGGCAGAGTATGAAAGGATGGCCCCGGCATGCGATTCCTTCGACGCCTTCGCAGAGGAATTGCTCTGCCTGTTCGACCTGGGATCCGCCGCCGAAGACGCCGCCGAGGAACTGGCGACGCTGCGTCAAGGTAGCCGATCGGTCGCGGAGTACGCCCTTAAGTTCCAGACGTTGGCCGGCAGCAGCGGATGGAACGCGCCAGCGCTCGTTAGCAAATTCCTAAACGGCCTCGCCGAGTATATGAAAGACGAACTGGTGTCTTACGATCGCCTGCGAACCCTGAAGGGCGCGATGGACTTGGCGGCCCGAGTAGACCTGCGGATCCGGACGCGGCGGCGCGATCGGGAGAGGAGGTCCCCGCGGAATCCACGTGGCCACATTCCTCCGTCTGCTGGGGACCCGTCAACCACATCACCCGCCGAGCCCATGGATCTGGGAGGGGCTCGGGTTCCCTCGGAGGAGCACCGTCGATGCCTCTCGCTGGGCTTGTGTTTTTACTATGGGGAGGGGGGCCATCGGGTGGCGGGGTGCCCGTTAAAAGGCCGGAGCTCACGCGGCGTCGGGGGATCCGCGTGAGCTCGACCAGCACCGTCTCTCCCAGTCCCAGCACGCTCACGCTACAGGCACGTGTCCAGCTTGCGGCGGGCGACCAGAACGTGGCGGCCTTGGTGGATTCCGGCGCGGAGGGGAACATCATGGACATTAGCCTGGCGCGTCAGTGGGGTGTCGGCTTCCTCCCGCTGAGCCCGTCCATTCCCGCGCGTGCCATTGATGGCCGTCTGATTGGCGAGGTGGCTTTCGTGACGGAACCGGTTAAGGTAATGCTCTCAGGCAATCACCACGAGACCATCCAGTTTTTTCTTCTTTCCCTCCTAGGACAGCAGCTCATCCTGGGGCACCCTTGGTTGCGGCAGCACAACTCGGTGCTGGACTGGGAGGTGGGGGTGGTACGGCAGTGGAGCGAACGCTGCCATCGAGTGTGCCTGAAGGCGGCCACCAGCCCACTCGGCAGAGCCCTGCCCAGGTACAGTCCCGACATCTCCAATGTCCCAGCAGTTTATCACGAACTCAAGGAGGTTTTTAGTAAAGCCACGGCCGCTTCTCTTCCTCCACACCGGTCCTACGATTGCGCCATCGACCTGTTGCCCGGCACCTTCCCTCCCAAGGGACGCGTCTACTCCCTGTCCGCTCCTGAGCGCCGGGCTATGGAGGAATACATCCGGGAGTCCCTGGCAGCCGGTATCATACGGCCGTCCTCTTCACCTGCGAGAGCGGGGATTTTCTTCGTGAAGAAGAAGGAGGGCACGCTCCGCCCGTGTATCGACTACCGGGGAATAAACGAGATCACCGTAAAGAACCGATACCCTCTGCCTCTTCTTTCTTCCGCCTTTGAGAGCCTTCAGGGTGCCACCATCTTCACAAAGCTGGATCTTCGCAACGCCTACCACCTGATCCGCATCCGGGAGGGAGACGAGTGGAAGACGGCTTTCAACACCCCGAGCGGACACTACGAGTACTTGGTGGTTCCGTTTGGGCTCACCAACGCCCCAGCAGTTTTCCAGTCCCTGATAAACGACGTGTTACGAGACATGCTGGACAAATTTGTGTTCGTTTATTTGGACGACATCCTCATCTTCTCCCGCTCGCTTCCTGAGCACATCAAGCATGTTTGGGCGGTGCTGCGACGCCTCCTAGAGAATTCGCTCTACGTGAAGGCAGAGAAGTGCGAGTTCCACGCCTCCTCTGTCAAATTCCTCGGCTACGTGGTGCGTGAGGGATCCATCGAAATGGACCCTGGGAAGGTGGAGGCGGTCACGTCATGGCCTGTTCCCGAGACACGCAAGCGGCTGCAACAATTCTTAGGTTTCGCGAACTTTTAGCGACGTTTTATCCGTGGATACAGCACGGTGGCCGCGCCACTCACCACCCTTACCAGCCCCGCCTCCCCATACAAATGGACAGAACGGGCGGAACAGGCATTTCAGGAGCTTAAGAGGAGGTTCACATCCGCTCCCATCCTCAGAGTTCCCGATCCCGACAGACAGTTCGTGGTCGAAGGTGGACGCCTCGGACGTGGGTGTCGGGGCGGTGTTGTCTCAACGTAGCCGCCAAGACGATCGTCTCCATCCGTGTGCCTTCTTTTCTCGCCGTTTGTCAGCCTCAGAAAGGAAGTATGACATCGGTAATCGTGAGCTCCTCGCCGTCAAGTTGGCTTTGGAGGAGTGGCGACATTGGCTGGAGGGCGCCACCACTCCGTTCATTGTCTGGACCGACCACCGCAACTTGGAGTATCTGAGATCGGCCAAGAGACTGAACGCGAGACAAGCACGGTGGGCTCTGTTCTTTGACCGGTTTGAGTTCTCTCTTTCCTACAGACCGGGTTCCCGTAACGCGAAGGCGGACGCCCTGTCGCGTTTGTTTCCTGGTGGGGAGGAGGGACAGGGTCCGCCTCCCACTATCCTCCCAAGCTCGGTTCGGGTGGCGGCTCTCACATGGGAGATCGAACGCCAAGTGGAAACCGCATCACGCGATCAACCCGGCCCCAGCAACTGCCCGGAGGGTCGCCTGTTCGTCCCTGAAGGCCTGCGATCGGCCGTGCTGCAATGGGCGCACGACTCACGCCTGGCCTGTCATCCCGGCGCTGCACGCACGAGGTACGTGGTGGCACAGCGTTTCTGGTGGCCCACCTGGCAAGTGGACACCAGCGATTACGTCAGAGCCTGCTCAATCTGTAACCGCTACAAGACGTCTACTCGTCCTCCGGCCCGGCTGCTTCAACCCTTGCCGGTTCGCCAGCGTCCCTGGTCTCACCTGTCAATTGACTTTGTCACAGGCCTCCCCCCCTCAGAGGGAAACACGGTGGTCCTCACGGTGGTGGACCGTTTTAGCAAGATGACGCATTTCATCCCTCTGCCTAAGCTCCCATGTGCGAAGCAGACGGCGTCCATCATGGTGCGGGAGGTGTTTCGTCACCACGGTCTTCCACAAGACATCGTGTCAGACCGAGGACCTCAATTCGCGTCCACCTTCTGGATGGAGTTCTGCCGACTCCTCGGCGCCACGGCCAGCCTCTCCTCGGGGTTTCACCCTCAGTCCAACGGTCAAGCGGAGCGCCTGAACCAGGAACTGGGCAGGGCTCTCCGATGCATGGCCGCCGGGGACCAGCGCGGGTGGGTTCAACAGCTTTCCTGGGTAGAGTATGCTCACAATTCCCTTCCCACCTCGGCCACGGGACTTTCGCCTTTCCACTGTGTCTTCGGGTACCAGCCACCCTTGTTCGCCCACCAGGAGCGTGGTGCGGCGTGCCCGTCGGCCCAGGCTTGTGTCCGCCGTTGTCATCGTGCCTGGGCGAGGGGCCGGGTCACTCTTCTCCGCTCTGTTTCAGGCTACGCCCGCCAGGCGAACAAGCACCTGACGCCGGCTCCGGAGTACAGAGTGGGGCAGCGTGTGTGGCTCTCGACGCGGGATTTGCCGCTGCGAGCGGGATCCCGCAAACTGGCGCCCCGCTTTGTTGGACCGTTCCCTATCCAGAAGGTGATTGGCCCGGCCGCAGTCCGTCTGCTCCTTCCAGACTCCATGAAGGTTCATCCCACGTTCCACGTGTCCCGTGTGCGGCCCATCCATGAGAGCGCGTTGGCGCCGGCGCCCGTTCCGCCGCCGCCGCCCCAGCTCGTCGATGGGGGCCCGGCTTACGCTGTCCGCTCCCTGCTCCGATCGCGGCGGCGTGGTCGGGGCCTACAATATCTCGTGGACTGGGAGGGTTATGACGACGCGCACCGCTCCTGGGTTCCGAGCCGCTGGATACTCGACCGTTCGCTCATCACGGAGTTCCATCGCTGTCATCCGGACCAACCGGGTCCTCGGCGCGGGCGCCCGAGGAGGGACGAGGGGACCAGGGGTGAGGGTCCGGGGAGGTCTTGCCCACCGGTACCGGGTTCTTCTGCCCCCGCGCCCGTCGAGCCTGCGTCTGGCGAGGTGTCGGACGTTTCAGCGGTGTGCTGACCCCTCCACCTGGCCGCCCGGGGTATTGCCTTCCTTTTTTTGTTGTTGTTGTTTTGTTGTTTTCGGTTCCTGGGGACGTCGGGAGCCGTCCCTTGTGGGGGTGGTTCTGTCACGTGCTGGTGCCACCTGCGACGGGACCACGCCCCCCCTGTCAGTGGAATCACCGTCACCTGCCACGGATTCATGGACAGCGCTATATCAGCGCCGCAAGCGCAGAACCGAGTGCCAGTCTGTCCCTTGATGCTGCTTCGCTCATCAGTCCCGGAGAAACTTGACTCGCTTGACTATTCGAAACCCCCGCAGAACCGTTTGTCCTCTCCAGCCCGATCGCCGCTCCAGCGCCGGCTGTTCCCCTCATCCCCTTCCAATAAAGTCCGTCGTCCCGCACTTGGCTGTACTGTCCGATCCTTAACAGGAAGGACTCACCGGTGACGTCTTTGCCCACGTCCAAGCGTTGTACTTTGTATTTTCATCCTTCTGACAGTGGAAAACATATAGCCAACAAACACCGTGGAACCTAAACGAATGAAAGAAAACTATCATTTGGCCACAACCAACATTCACAGATACAACACAATGTGACGTGCGGGGTTGAGGTTAAAGGTTGAGTGAAGGGCCCTCGTTTTAAACAACTTTTTTGAAAAGGATTGGGAACAAGTAAGACATATTTAATTTATTTAATGGGAAGTAGTAAGAGCTATTGAATTTAATCTATGTATTATATTCTATTGTATTGTATTCTGTTGTATTCTTTTGGATTGTATTCACACTAACCCTACTAAAACTTCAGCCCACAAAAACTCGCCTCTGGCGCCTAGCCTCTGGCACTTAGCCTCTAACACTTAGCCTTTAACATTTAGCCTTTAACACTTAGCATAATAATAAATAAAAATGAATAAATAGGGTTAAAGGTTGAGTGAAGGGCCCTCGTTTTAAACTACTTTTTTGAAAAGGAGTGGGAACAAGTAAGACGTATTTAATTTATTTAATGGGAAGTAGTAAGACTTATTAAATTTATTTAATCTACTTTTCTTCCCAGGCAAAATTTGATGTGCTGCAATTCCAAATTTCCAAAGTGAATGAAGGAATGAAATCCTTTAAATTATGATTTTGTATAAATACTAGGCATAAACACCAAATCTACGGCACAAAATGGGCAGACTTTACTTGTTTGAAAATGACTGGTTACAAGACAGACTTCTTTAATTTATTCAATGGGAAGAAGACTTATTTAGTTTAATTGATCTATTTTTGTTCCCTGGCAAAATTCGATTTGCTGCAATTCCAAATTTCCAAAGTGAATGAAGGAAAGAAGTTGTTTAAATTATGATTTTGTATAAATACTAGGCATAGACACAAAATCTACGGCACAAAATGGGCAGACTTTACTTGTTTGAAGAGGACTGGTTACAAGACAAACTTTTCTGATGTATTTAATGGGAAGAAGACTTATTTAGTTTATTTAATCTATTTTTGTTCCCTGGCAAAATTGGATTTGCTGAAATTTTATTTTGCCAAATCTTGACTTGAGACCTGATAGGAAGTATTAAACGCTTAGTTAAATCGATACAAATTGGTAATAAGAGCGAGTAATGTTGGTTGAACCGATGAATGAAGGTTGAAAGCAATTTAAATTATGACTTTGTATAAATACTAGATATTAACAGAACATCTACTGCGCAAAATGGGCAGAGTTTACTTGTTTGAGAAGGAGTGGCTTATTCAAAACTAAGATTTATTTAATCTGTTTGTTCCCAGGCAAAATTGGATGTGATGCAATTCCAAATTTCACCACATGATGGTGCCCAATTTTGACTTCATAGGACATATTAAACACTTAGCTTGTTACTATGTTCAAGGTAATCAGATTTGTTTATTATTCTAATGGCCTTTTCAAAACTATTCTGGATTACTACTTTGGATCTATTCTACATTACTTGGCAACAACATACTCTGTAACAGATTAGGCAGTATAATCACATATGTTAACTTGAGAGTGCCCACACTCAATCTACTTATCGTGATGTGTTAAATCAATTACTGTTAGACATTATTTGTCTGATAATCTACCAAATCTTTGAGTTGAAGAATTTGTGATTTAATTAATAGCTTGTTATTATGTTCAGGGTAATCAGACTTGTATATAATTCTAATGGCCTTCTTTTGAAAACTATTCTGAATTACAACTTTGGATCTTATATTACTTTGCAACAATATACTCGGTGACGGATTAGGCAGTATAATCACATATGTTAACTTCAGTGCCCACACTGTATTTATTTATGGTTATTTGTTAAATCAAGTACTGTTAGACATGAAATAGGAAGTGTTTAACATGAATGTTATGGCTACTCACCATTGTAGCTCGCTCCTGGTCAATGATACTTGTAGCTCGCTCCTGGTCAATGATACGAGCCTCTTCTTGCAGTGGAAAACTTACAGCCAACAAACACCGTGGAACCTAAAGGAAGGAAATTAAACATTAACATTTAGCCTCAACCAACATTCACAGATGTAACGCAACGCAAACTACACAAACGTAAATATTTTTAAACACAATGAGTTGTACTTACCGTGTACGCTCTAGACCAGGGGTGTCAAAGTCAAATGGACGGAGGGCCCAATAAAAAATTTAGCTACAAGCCGAGGGCCGGACTGATCGAATGTTCATTGAATTTTTTATTTAAATGACGCATGTAGTCTAGTGAACCTAATTGAACCTACTGAAAACCTAACAAATATATTCCAATATGATCAGATAAATAAAGCAATATTTTCTTATGGCTTTGTCAATAATCTTTAATTTTCAACAGACAGAAAAGACAAATTTCCTTTATATAAAAATCCCCATAACATGAACATTAAATGAAAGAAACCTGTATTATTCAAGGCACCACCAGTAACCTATATTTTCTATTTTAGCAAAAGTGAGCTAAATTTACTTCAAAGAAAAAAATAATAGCAATTTTCTATTATCCACTCAACTGAAATATTTTAAAAATATAATTGGATTGAAATACAATAAAATAAAGTGCAGAAATCTGTTAATCAAAAACAACACTTTCCTCAAGGATAAGTAACATGCAGTGAAAAAAATATTAAACTTTAACTTTTAAACTTGAACTGAGTAAAAACACAAACTTTAATCAGACAGTTTTTGATGAAATCCCCCTCCTTAAATGGCCGGGCTAATTTAGCGATCTCTTCTGCCAAAATAAAACTGGCCTTGACAGCAGCCTAGCCTTGTGTTTTGGCTTTTTAGAACAGAGCCTGTCGAGATTTGAGGCCTCGTTTTAATTCCTTGGCCTTCTGTAGCCTTTGTTCCATGTCTATATTCTTGTTTTTGTCCGCGTGTTTCGTTTCATAATGTCTCAGATAATACTCTTTCAGTACCGCCACACTTTCTCCACACAG
Organism: Syngnathus scovelli; assembly: GCF_024217435.2. NCBI lineage: Eukaryota > Metazoa > Chordata > Actinopteri > Syngnathiformes > Syngnathidae > Syngnathus > Syngnathus scovelli. The sequence continues at coordinate 662,800 of NW_026061381.1, read as the reverse complement.
AAGACACACAGATTTTCCAGCTACCTCCGCGAACATATACTCCGACTCCCACCTTGTTTGAAACCCCCGGTTCTCAGTGTCCACCTTCCTTTTTGCCATTTATGATGGGTATCTGAGGGTTAATTTTACAGTTATGCTGACGACTGGTTTGCTAATAAACACTGAAATCAAGCAGCCTACTGCTCGGTGCTTCACCGTTGCATTGTGGGAAATGTAGTATTGGTGCGTGTGAAAGATCTGCGGGCTGCCGGCTTGCTGCGGTCTGCGGGCCGGTTCTAATAATAAATCAAGATCATCCCAGGGGCCGTACAAAACCTTCTCGCGGGCCGGATGTGGCCCGCGGGCCTTGACTCTGACATATGTGCTCTAGACGGTCCACTTGCAAGCAGAAAATAAAGATATTTCTGTTGATAGTCGTCGTGTTTGTATCCGTTGTCTCGCTCAAGGCCATTGCGCCCACAGATTTGAATTTTGGTGACAGTTCAGCCTATTGACGTCATTTCCGCGGTGTAATACCCGCATATCTGAAACGGCAAAGTTAAGAGTAGAGTTAAATAAAGTTTTTAATCAACGCAATCATTTACAACCGTTGACCAGTCGAAATAATCGTCGAAATTCGACGTTCCCCCCAAACGCCACACTCACTCGCTTTTCAGGGCAACAAAAGTACTTCTTTTTAAAAACGATGAGTTGTACTTACCGTGTACACTCTGGACGGTCCAGTTGCAAGCAGAAAATAAAAATATTTCTCTCGTTAGTCGTATGTTACCATCCGCTGTGTCTTTGTCAACATTTTCCTACTTCCTGTTGCGAGCCACGCCCACGGATTTAAATTCTGGCGGAAGAGCCCGCCCATTGGCGTCGTTTTCGCGTATAGCAAATCCGATTGGTTGGGAAGGGGGCGCGGTTATGCAGCCGAGGGGTCCTGTGATCGGTGGGATGTAAAGTAGGCGTCGACGTCACGTCCGCGTCACGTGACCACGACGTGGCAGACGTCATATAGCAACCGCTGTTTTGTTTAGTAGACTTACAGTTGTTATGCATTGACATAATGGCGCACACTCCAAATGGATTTGAATAAATTAAATAATTCTTCTGCCCACTCCCTTTTAAACAAGTTAACTCTCCCCGCGGATTTGAATTCCGGCGGAAGTTTCGCCCATCGACGTCACGTCTGTCACGTGACCACAACGTGGCAGATGTCATATAGCAACCGCTGTTTTGTTTTCAAAGTCAAAGTCAAAGTCAGCTTTATTGTCAATTTCTCCACATGCCAAAGACACATAAAGAAACCGAAATTTCGTTCCCCCCTATCCCACGGTGACAAGACATGGCTCACAACAGACAAACAAGTAAACAAGTATAACAAAAGCGTGCTGAATAAATAATGAATAAATAACACAACAATAAATAAATAAGTAAGAGGAGCAGAAAAAAAAGGAGCAAGTGCGCGTACAGCAGACATTCCATTTAGTAGATTTACAGTTGTTATGCATTGGCATAATGGTGTGCACTCAAAATAGATTTAAATAAATTAAATATTTCTTCTGCCCACTCCCTTTTAAACAAGTTAACTCTGCCCACGGATTCTAATTTCGGAGGAAGGTCCGTCCATTGATGTCTTGTCTGCGTCACTTGACCACGACGTAGCGACGTCATATAGTAACCGCTGTTTTGATCAGTAGACTTAGTTATTATGCGTTGACATAATGGCGCACTGGTTAGCATGTCCACCTCTTAAGCATGATGTTGCGGGTTCGACGCCTGATCAATGTTAGCCATGGAGTGAGCTGAAGTGCATGGCGCTGAAGATTTGAATCTTTGAAATGCGCTGAGGTCTGACATATCAGGCAGAATGGTTTGCCATCACGTTCAACAAAAAATAGAAACTTTCCCACTCTGATAAAAACGTCCTGTGTTCATCTACATATTTCCGTTTTGCTGTGCATCTTTTCCCTGCCATTTCGAGAGCCCAATTGACACTAATAGTTTACTGGAATGTGTTTGCCCATCCTACTTTGTGGAATTTCACCACATGCGCTTTTGACCAAAATACCAAATTGAACTCAAGTGAAGCCAACACGCACAACCCCCCCCCCACACACACAAACAAAGCGGGAAAAAACGAAGACGTGCGTGTTCCGCCCACGCTGGATTTATTTGCACCTTTGAAAAGACACCGTATTGCCGCAGATGTGGCAAAGAGTACTTTTGGGCATCTGAGACGGAAGGATGTCCAAAGCATCACGTCACCTGCTCTGGTCGGCATGGTGGTGGGACGTTGAGGTCAACCGCTTTGGGGTTGGCTGAATCTTTGGTCACAGGATGCCACACACTTGAAGACAGAAGCAGAAAAGCAGAGCTAAATGCAAAATGTACTCACCGGTTTTTTCCCCCCTGAAGAAATGGATGGACGGGTGGCCCCGGCTGGCCGGTGGGACTCTTGTTATTCTGACCCTTTTTAGTGCGCGTTTGGAGCAACAACCGTTTTTTGTGGCGCTCTCTTCTGGTTCAAGAGTGCCCTGCATGTGAATTTGCCTTTCCTGCCTTCTGATTGGATGAGCGCCGGTGTGACGCGGTGCCTCTGTCACTGTGGCGGGGGGTATACGTCGGCATCGGAGCGTCTGCCAACGTCTGAGACCAGCTGGCGGTGTATCGGAAGTGTCGAGTGCGGTGCCGCTGGAGCTCACTCACCAGCTGGTGTTAGGGCCACAGAATGAAGGCCAAGGAGAAGAATAGAAAGAGAAACAGAAACTTCTCCTCCAATTGTTTGATTTGTCTCTTCTGAGCTTCGATGAATTCTTTCAGCTCTTTGTTCCTCTAGGACGGAGAAATGGAAAGCGGCCTTCAAAAGCCAGTAAGCGTGCAAGTAAGTGCCGGGCTGGCTTTGGGCCCTTACCTGTTGCGCGCTGTGCAGCAGATCCATTCTCTCTTGGAGGATGCAAGCGTCGCGCTCCCTCAACTCGCACATCAGGGCTCGCTTCCATTGGTCCACGGCGCTCCTAAGCTCTTCTCTCTGATCCGCCGTTAGCACGTCATTCACGCCAGCGTGGCTGGCTTTTTCGCCGTCCGTGGCGGGGCAGTCCCGCTGCGGTAGCGCCTCGTACAACATGGCCTCCAGCTTCAGGATCCTCTGGGCCGCAATCCTCGTCCATCAGTGGTCCGGCGGGAGATTTGAGGGCGACTTAGCTTATGAGCCTGGTCCATGGAACGCTTCCTGAAGTCCAACTCTTCATCCAGGTAGCCCTTCTGCTTACAGAACATATCCTAGCACAGCTCAAGGTCAGAATTGTTGGGGCACATTGCCGGAGTTCCCCTTGGCTGATGTCGCGTGTCTGTCTACCTTCTCACTTTCAATGTCCAACATCTACTGTTGAAGTGCTGACTTGGTCACTTTGATGTATTCTAACCACTGAGGAAAGGCTGCTGTCACATAAGCAGAATGCGAGAGCGTGCGTGGACGTGCGCGTTACCTTCTCGGCTAGGGTGAGAAGGGTCCTGGCGTGAATCATGACCACCTGCTCCTCGTTGGTGAGATTCTGCAAGAGCCCAAAGGCACAGCGTCAACTGTTAGGGTTTTCCAGGTTATCTTTATCGTAGGATTATGTTGGAATGTAAACTATAATGATTAAACCAATCTTGTCTTGCCCTCACAATGCAGAGTAAGATGAAGTGGTTGCTTCCTCTGCTTGATTGACCAGCTGCAGGGGAAGCAATCAAAGTTGTTCTGTTTCCCACAACAGTGTAAAACCTCCCCTGCTCTGATCTTATCAGAGGCCGGGGGTACACCAAACCTGTCCACTCTCACCCCCACTCTGTTCCTCCTAATAAATATGCCCTTGCAGGAAGGAGACTTTTAGATTTCATTCCTGTAGCGAGTGATCTCTCCACCTGCAGGTGTCTAAAAGAACTTGCTTGTCTCCCGTGTGGTTCTTGCAAAATAAGTTGGAGTGAGCAAATCTCTAACGTTTTGGTGCCGAAACCCGGGATCCCTCATACCCATCATCTGGCTGACGGAGGACGACGCGCTGTACACCGTCGACGGGCCAGCGTCCATTAGCCGGACCTGGTAAAGAAAGACCTGGGAAGGAAATTCTTCGCTAGGCCAGCATCTTAGGTCTGCCTTCGTCTGACAGAGGTGGATTGACGGGACCCGGCAGTGCAACGAACCAGGGGACAAGTAAGTTAAAGGCCTGAAGTTGTGTGATTGTGTTGTTGCTTGTGAAACGCGTAAAAAGGAAGAAGTGCACAGGAATAAGTTTTGTGGAAGGAGGGGGTGTTGTAGAGTCCCCCTCTGGATGAGGTGTCTCTTTTGGAGCAGTGGTTCTCAAACTGTTTTAAAATCTCAGTACCTCCGTGAATCATTATTTGACGACCACTGTTCTAGGGAGTACAACCTCGCGTTGGCAGGGCTGGGGACAAGGACTTTTGTCTTTAGTTCCCAGGGAAGGTGGGGGGTGTTGTAGAGTCCCCTCACTGGATGAAGCAGCTCCTTTTTTTAAAAAAAAGGAGGACTTCGCGTTGGCAGGGCTGGGGACAAGGACTTTTGTCTTTAGTTCCCAGGGAAGGTGGGGGGTGTTGTAGAGTCCCCTCACTGGATGAAGCAGCTCCTTTTTTTTTTAAAAGGAGGACTTCGCGTAGGCAGGGATAACTTGTGTGATTGAGTGTGTGACTGGTAGGATAAATTGACTAAGAAGCAGTTCTAGCGTTGATCCACGGCAATAAAACAGGCTAGTAATCTGTCGAAAGGTCAATTTAAACCTGCATTGAGGATCCTCAAAGAAAAAAAATTGAAAAAAAAATGTAAAACCTTAAACTACTGAAATTAAGATGGGAAAAAAGAACGGTAAATCTCTTGCTCTGCTCTTCTTTAAAACGAGAAGTTCATGGCAAGTAGATTTCTTAATTGTATGGAATACATGCTGAAGTGGTAGAAGTGCTAGAGTGTGGTTGAAATCTTCACAAAGAGATGAGAACGAATTCAAGAGACAAAAGCTAGAAAGATGAAAACTGATGCGGTCACAAGTGTTTGTCAGACCAGGAGACAATAAGGTCCCTGTGAGCAGGTGCAAGGCCGCAGCTCAAGCCGCGGCTCAAGCAAGGGGCAAGAGGAGTTTCCGGTCCTATGCAAATCATGTATCGAAATTTAAAAGATCTGAAACCTCTCCCATATGACAGCAAAACATGTCATTGTCAGGTTATCAAAAATCGTTTTAGATTGTTAGAGCCCCTGTCCACACAAGAAGTATGACAATGCTGTTTGTAGGCCCAATTACAAATGAATAGGGATCAAATTGTGTTACACTGAAGTTAAAATATGCAAATCAAGTGGTAAAGAAATGCAACTTGCTTCTAGAAGATAAATAAATAAAAGTAGAATGTGCTGTCCTCGTGTGCATGGGAGGGACCAGCTCATGATCGACCACAGGAAATGGCCAGCCTGTGACGAATCATTGGTGCTGGGAACTACCTTTTGCATGCGAGAGCTGTGGATGTGTGTGCGTATATGTTAAAATGATGAACATTGGCTAACGTTTTAGTCTAAAAAAATTTGCTAGACTGTGGTCTATTCAATTTACACCGCAGAACAGAAACAATTTTGACAGATAAAAATGAAAGAAAAAGAGAGAAATCTGTTTGCGAACAGAAACTAATCCACACTAGTGCATGTTAGTGTCAAGCCCTCATGAGAAATTCGGAGTTAACAAAACAACAGAACATGCTTTCAGGAATTGGGAGAAGCTAAATTGTGAATTTAAGATTTTGCAATGCTACATTTAATAGGAATAATTGATTGGTTGTGTTATAAGATTATGCAAACTTTTAAATGCAAGCTAAATCTGAGAGATTGAGTTCTTCAAATTTAAAAACAAAGAAAAGAAATTCAGATTAATTTGCCAATTGTTTGTTTTAGTTAAGTTTTTTTGAATTGGTGGATTGTTCTACCAGGAAACCTGAGTTGAAAATGATATATGAATGTTGTGTTGTGAGCTTGGATGAATTGGGACCAATGTGATAGAAAGACTCCTTTTTGGAGACTGCGTGTGAGATTCAAATGAACATTGATGAATGATAGCCTGAATGAAAAGAAATTACAGGTTGAATGGTTGAAGTCGTTGGTGACTACTATAGAAAATTAGTAGAGCGACTTCGATGAAAGAGTGATTTTGAGCAGGTTGAATGTTAGAAAGAAACACATAGCTTTTGGATTGATAATTAACTAGAAGAAAAAAAACTGGAGAACCAGTAACACATGCAGAAGATGTGTGAACTGAGAAATTGAGAAGCGTTTTGGAAAGAAAGTCAACTTAAATGATGATGGAATCGTATGTAGTAAAGAACGCATTCTCCCAAAAAGTTTGTCAAGGTGTGAGGCATGGGCGTTGCCAAGCCTCAAAAAGGGGGGAGTGAGTAGGACAGATAGTGGAAGATAGTAATAATACAACACGTTATGACAATGAATTTTCGAATACATTTGGTGTTATATTGTGGTAAATTTTTTGTTCTGGTGTAGATAGGTTAGCAACACGAGAGATTTAGAGGTTCAAAAGAAAGACAGTTAAAAGAAAACATTTTTGATTTGGACAATTGCAGGCTAACAGGAACATGAGAACGATAAGAACTACGAGGTGGGATCCAATTTCATTGGGGAGATTGAGAATTCACAGCACCATACTCTAAGTCACATTTTTGAGCAAGCATGACAATAACATGTGAGAGGTCAAGACATACAGATCAGGGCTTGATGTGGAAAGCAGACCTCGATGAGTTGATTTTCAATAATGATACTGAAGACAACATACTGTCCGATTAAATTGGAACTATAGATAAAATGTAGCTCAAAAATAGGATGAGTTGCGGGATTTACGATATAAAACCGAGACCGCTGTTATTAGGAGAATTTTAAGTTTGGTAAATAAACGTTACCAGCAAATTGATGGAAGCAGCTACATTTGGAAATAGTCTTACAAGTTTGATGTCCCAGCCTGTCATTCTCAGTGTCAGAGTCCCTGAAACCCAATCCGAGACTTCGCCTGCAGCCGTGAACAACTACAAAATGGTGCCTGGCTCTGAAGCACCTTTGACCTTTGGCGAAGGACAAGAAAAGACTGCTGTTGTGCTTGGAGGAGGACAAGTACACTCCGGAGGACAGATAACATCCTCGGGGACGAGAAAAGACAGTGAAAAGCGGAGGAACTCACAATGATGAAAATTGACTCATTTGAACAATGGACTCATTCAAGAGTGATGGATGGGGTCGCTCTGAAGCAACAACAAATAAACACCAACTTGAGAGGGTGAAGTGCGGCAAAAAGATATGGACTTGGAGTGTCCGACAACCAAATCGCACTCCTTGCTACGGTGTTCCCAAATTTGGTGAAGCTTGGTTCAAAGTGGAAGGGAGGTTCATTGTGCACTGAGTTTGACAGAACTGAGGAGATTTGATAAATAAATAAATAAAAATTTGAAAAATACGTAGGGCTACAGATTATAATCAGAGATTGAACAGATTTGGATAAAACAAATAGGCTAAAACGGTAGGAAACAAGAGCAAGATCTGATATTTTGGCTCATCAAGCTTAAAACGTAGAGGTCGAGTTATATAAATTCAATGACCCCCGCCTCCCCCGGGACGTGGGAAAAGCTCTGCCGGAGGTGGGAGTTGAAGCTCTTCCTGACAGGAGATTATGCCAGACGTCCCCAGCAGACCCTCACAGAGTGTTTGGGTCTGCCAGGTCGGACCAGCATCTTCCCCCACCATCGGAGCCAACCCACCACCAGGTGGTGATCAGTTGACAGCTCCGCCCCTCTTTTCTCCCGAGTGTCCAAAACATGCGGCCGCAAATCTGATGACACAACTACAAAGTCCTGGTGCCATTGCCCACGTGAGCATTGAAGTCACCCAGTAGAACGATGGAGTCCCCAGAAGGAGCGCTCTCCAGCACTTCCTCCAGGGACTCCAAGAAGGGTGGGCATAGACACAAACAACAGTCACGACCCGCCCCCCCACCTGAAGGCGGAGGGAAGCTACCCTCTCGTTCACCGGGGTGAACCCCAATGTGCAGACGCCCAGCCGGGGGGGCAATAAGTATACCCACTACATCTGCTCGACACATCTCACACCGTGGGCAACTCCAGAGTGGAAGAGAGTCTAGCCCCTCTCGAGAGGGCTTCTACCGGAACCCAAACTGTGCGTGGAGGCTAGTCCGACTATATCTAGTCAGAATTTTTCTGCCTCGCACACCAGCTCGGGCTCCTTTCCAGCCAGAGAGGTGATATTCCATGTCCCAAGAGCTAGCTTCTGCAGCCGGGGATCAGACCGCCAAGGTCCCTGCCTTTGGCCACCGCCCAGCTCACACTGCACTCGACCCCTTTGGCCCCTCGCACAGGTGGTGAGCCCATGGGAAGGGGGACCAACGTTTCCTTTTCGGGTTGTGCCCGGCCGGGCCCCATGGGCGAAGGCCCGGCCACCAGACGCTCGCCTTCGAGCCCCGCCTCCAGGTGCAGCACAACCAACGTGTGGAAAAGATAATGCGCACGACATTTTTTCTCAAAAGCATGACTTGAAAGAAGGTCCAAACCAGACAAACAGCAGAGGATGGTTTTGATCTATCCACCTCTGGGTTATGGGCCCAGCACGCTCCCGCTGCGCCACTCTGCTGCTCAGTGCTAGCAATTCATCAAGTCCTCTAATCGGTTAACAAGCATTCGGTTCCAACTCGTAACTGGATTCTGACTGTCACTCATTACATTATGAACAAAGCTCAGTCGGGCAGCACTAACCTGGATGCTGGTGTAGAAACCAACTTTTTATCCACTTTCACATTTTATTAGAAATGTCAACAAAATTCAATGTTGAAACTGCAGTTGGTAGGTAGTGTCGCTGAAGCGCTGGATTTAGGCTCTCAGTCTCTACTAAGGCGTGCGTTCAAATCTTGTGTTAGTTCCGCTCTATTCTTCTGGCCTGACTCCTTTTGGCGCAGCCGTTGTACATATGATGACCCTGGAAAGTTCTTGGCAAATTCTCAATCTTTGCCTTTCATGTTCATCGGGTCTACCATTTTAATAGGTATCTACACTGTGTATTTGGATAGAGACTGGTCAAAGGGGACACATATATGCCTCGTGAACTACTACATGCATTACTGCGGATGAAGAAGAGTGAACAAATAAGTCATCAGACAAGTTTGCCGATTTTTTAGTGCCCATTAGAGCAGCACTCTGTTCCGTACTGTAACCTGTTAGGTTTGTTCCCAGTTCTTTATCTTTAATGCTCGATATGCTAACAGTAATTACCAAGAGAAAGCCTTCACAGTTTAGAGAATTTTAACCATAAAAGTGGTGATTTTACCCTTGCTTTTACTAATCAGTTCTGTTTTCATCCCAGCAAGTAAGTTGCTTTTAGAATTGGACCGAGCCATTTTTTACTTCACCTGGAAATCCAAGTCAGAGGGACTGAAGAGGGACACCATGAAGAAAAAGAAAAAAAAAACAGAGGAGAAGGAGTCCCGAACTTAAAACTCTTCCTCGGAAGCAGATATGTTGCCCTGCACCTGCGAAGCGCGCTCGTTACACCAAATGCATCGAAAAGCCAAGCAATGACACGATTCTGGATGGGCTCATACTGTCACGGTCGGGTGGTGGAGCATGGAGCAGGACGACCAAGTGCAGCTTGGACCAGGGTTTATTGAAGCAACTCAAAATACAGACTCGGTAAACTGACATGACTTAAACAATAACTTGACTGACTGACCGGGACGTGGAACAAGAAGACAGCAGGACATGACGGCACCACGACAGGACGACACACCGAACGACAGGAACCAAAACCAATGACCAAAACCAATGACCAAAACCAATGATCCGACAGGGAGAAAGGGGCAGACAGGACTTTTATACACGACAGGTAACGAGAGGCAGGTGGGAACAATCACACTGATCATGGGCACACAGGAGGGGAGGGGCGAGCACACAGACAGAAACCAAGACAGACACATAGTGGAGCAGGGCGAGACGTGACACATACCTCCGGAAACTAAAGCTAATACCCATCGACCTATGAATTCCTGTGTCTTTTAACGCGCCACCTTCTTATTTCTTCACCAAAAAGTTTTTGAAGAACTTTAAATTAGAGCAAGAAAATAGTGACATTTTAACAAGTCACAGATCTATGATCTCTGTCGTACAGCGGGAAGTGGTTTGTCCAGTGCTCGGACCCGCATTCGGCGAGCCCACAACAGTTTGGCACAACGTCAACCACCCCGCCCTCTCGAAACAAACTTGGGACCTGTCGTGGATGGTGGCCCATGATGGCCTCCCAGTCAGGTCCGTTATGCACTCCCAGGGCATATCAGCGCTCTCAACGTGCCCCCGACCTGGCTGTGGCGCCCAGGAGTCAGTGTGGCACCTGCTCAGGTAGTTCATGGCTGCCGTATACCTGTGGGCGACCTGCAGTTCCCGGCAAGGGAAGTGTTGAATGCAGACATCAACATCTCAACAGACCCTTCGCACCCAGGTTGCAGCCTGTTTGAACTACTCCCCTCCGGACGCCGTTATAGAGCTCTGTACACTAAAACCAGCAGACACAGAGACAGCTTCTTCCCCCAGGTTGTCGCTCTGATGAACTCACACCACTCTTAGAGTCTCAGAGTCATTACTGTGCAATAACATCCCGCTTTCCACACCTTTTTTGTTTACACTGTTTGTACTATGTGTCCTCTCTGCATCCATTGCAGCCTGGTCATCCTAGAAGAGGGACCCTCCCATCTGTGGTCTCTTCTCAAGGTTTCTCATTTCCCCTAGCTGGAGTTATGAGTTTTTCCTTGCCCTCTTGGGAGTTTAAGATCAGTTTAAGATCAGGGGATGTTTGAGAATATCTTTCATTTTTCACATGTTGTTGTTAGTCACCTAAATGTTGAACAGAGGCTGTGATTTACCGAAGTCAAATTCTTTGTTTGGCACGCTCAAACATGGCGAATAAAAAACTCTTGAATCTTGAATCTTGAACCTTGTACTCTATGGGGTGAGCCCGTTGAAAATCAAGCAAGAAGACTTTACAAAGCAGTGGCTCACTTTTGCTGCCATCAAAGACGCCATGTGGACTTCCAGAAATTTGCTGGTAAGGAGGCACAGACAGACAAGGAAATGATGGAATTGGGCTAAAATGGTGCACGAAAACAGTGTGTATTCACCTTTATATTTTGCTTCATGTAGCCTTATCAAAATGAATAAAACTTCTCTCTGTATGTGCATTCACGTGTAACATTGAAGGAGGTAGATATTTTGTTTCAATATTTAAATAAATACCATCATTGTCTATTAAGACACTAAAAGTTGATGGAACATTTTTTAACAAGGAAAGACTCATGTGCTTATGGATGAAGACGACTTGTACTTGTGATTGTGCTTGTGAACAGTAAAGAGGAGTGCTTGTGCAATTGACAGGGTTGGTTATTGGTTTTTATTTAAAAACAATATTTTTTGCCAAATTACAATAGACTGGCATGTGCCAATTCAAATGGGTCCCACCAGAAGTTAAACTGCATTGATAAACGAAGCCCCTTCGTTAGTCATCACTTTACCGTGGAGGAGGGGTTTGCACGCCCCAATGATCCTAGCAGCCATCTTGTCTGGGGCTTCATGCCCCTGGTAGGGTCATCCATGGCAAACGGATCCTAGGTGAAGGGCCAGACAAAGCACGGCTCTCACAAGCCCCTTATGAAGAAAAACATAAATGGATTTTGTTTTCCCTCGCCCGGACGCGGGTCACCGGGCCCCACATCTGGAGCCAGGCGTGGAGGTGGGGCTCGAAGGCGAGCGTCTGGTGGCCAGGCCTTCACCCACGGGGCCCGGCTGGGCACAGCCCGAAAAGGAAACATGGGTCCCCCTTCCCATGGGCTCACCACCTGCCGGAGGGGCCAAAGGGGTCGGGTGCAGTGCAAAATGGGCGGCGGAAAAAGGCAGGGACCTTGGCGGACCGATCCCTGGCTGCAGAAGCTGACTCTTGGGACATGGAATATCGCCTCTCTGACTGAAAAGGAGCCCGAGCTGGGCGTGGGAGGAGTTTGGCGAGGCCATGGAGAATGACTTCCGGATGGCTTCGAGGAAATTCTGGTCCACCATCCGGCGTCTCAGGAGGGGGAACCAGTGCACCGTCAACACTGTTTACACTGGAGATGACGTGCTGCTGACCTCGACACGGGACGTCGTGAGTCGGTGGGGAGAGTACTTTGAAGACCTCCTCAATTCCACCGACACGCCTTCCATTGTGGAAACAGGGCCTGGAGACTCTGAGGTGGACTCTCCAATCTCTGGGGTCGAACTCACTGAGGTAATCAAAAAAGTCCTCTGGGGCATGGCCCCGGGGGTGGATGAGATCCGCCCAGAGTTTTTAAAGGCTCTGGATGTTGTGGGACTATCATGGCTGACACGCCTCTACAGCATTGCGTGGACATCGGGGACGGTGCCTCTGGATTGGCAGACTGGGGTGGTGGTTCCCCTCTTTAAGACGGGAGACCGGAGGTTGTGTTCCAACTATAGGGGAATCACACTCCTCAGCCTCCCTGGTAAGGTCTATTCAGGGGTGCTGGAGATGATGGTCTGTCGGGAGGTCGAACCTCGGATTAAGGAGGAGCAGTGTGGCTTTTGTCCTGGCCATGGAACAGTGGACCAGCTCTACACCCTGGGCAGGATCCTCGAGGGGGCATGGGAGTTCGCCCAACCTGTCCACATGTGTTTTGTGGACTTGGAGAAGGGGTTCAATCGTGTCCTTCGGGAAGTTTTGTGGAGGGTGCTTCGGGAGTACGGGGTGCTGAGCCAACTGATAAGGGCGGTTTGGTCCCTGTATCACCAATACCAGAGTTTGGTCCGCATTTCTGGCAGTAAGTCAGATTCTTTCCCAGTGAGGGCTGGACTCTGCCAAGGCTGCCCTTTGTCACCGATTCTGTTCATAATGGTTATGGACAGAATTTCTAGACGCAGCCAAGGCGTTGAGGGGGTCCAGTTCTGGGACCTCAGCATTGCGTCTCTGCTTTTTGCAGATGACGTGGTGCTGTTGGCTTCTTCAAGCCGTGATCTCCAGCTCTCACTGGGGTGGTTCGCAGCCGAGTGTGAAGTGGTCGGGATGAGGGTCAGCACCTCCAAATCCGAGGCCATGGTCCTCGGTCGGAAAAGGGTGGGATGCCCTCTCCGGATCGGGGATGAGATCCTGCCCCAAGTGGAGGAGTTCAAGTATCTTTGGGTCTTGTTCACGAGTGAGAGCAGGATGGAGCGCGAGATCGACAGGCGGTTTGGTGCAGCGTCGGCAGTAATGCGAACTCTGTACTAATCCGTCGTGGTGAAGAGAGAGCTGAGACAAAAGGCAAAGCTCTCAATTTACCGGTCGATCTACGCTCCTACCCTCAACTATGGTCACGAGCTTTGGGTCGTGACCGAAAGAACGAGATCCAGAATACAAGCGGCCGAAATGAGTTTCCTCTGCAGGGTGTCCGGGCTCTCCCTTGAGAAGCTTGGTCATCCGGGAGGGACTCGGAGTAGAGCCGCTGCTCTTCTACGGTGAGAGGAGCCAGATGAGGTGGCTCAGGCATCTCATCAGGATGCCTCCTGGACGCCTCCCTTTGGAAGTGTTCCGGACATGTCCCACCGGTAGGAGACCTCGCGGGCGATCCAGGACGTGCTGGAAAGACTATGTCTCTCGGCTGGCCTGGGAACGCCTTGGGATTCCCCGGGTTGAGTTGGATGAAGTGGCTGGGGAGAGGGAAGCCTGGGAGTCCCTCCTAAAGCTGTCTCCCCCTCGACCCAACCCGGATAAGCGGAATAGGGTGGATAAATGGATGGATGATAAACGAGGTTTTAAACGTGATTGTCTGTCTGCACTCGGCATAATTTCTCTGTTTATGTGAACATGTTCACACGTGCCGGTATGAATTATGTGAACGTATGATTGTTGCACGGAGTATGACATAGGCGGCTATCCGTTGCAATATTGATATTCTTTCGCAGAGCATCAACAAATTGAGATATACTCTTATTGTTCCTCTCCACGGAAATGGTATACTCTTTATTGTTCCTCTCCACAGAAATCTTTAGTAAAAGGCGAAAGATTTATTCGATCTGAAGAGAAACGAGTGATCTGAAAATCTGAGTCAAAACGGGCCACCCCACTGCTGGTCTCACTAAATTCACAGGCGGTCTCACACTCAAATTGCAGCAACCATTCCTTCTAATACAAACAATAGAAGTTGATGGATTTACTATACTTACAAGGACTCAAGCAAAATAGAATGTTTAAACGAGTATTTTGTGTTCATTAATGTCTCACTTACTTTAAACATTGTTGGCGCACAGGATTGTAGGTATCTGATCGAACACTGATGGCGCTCGTTCTTTCAATTATATTGGGCGTCTATTTTGATTATTGATGGTAAAAACAGTTGTATGTCTTGGTACGTGTACTTTTGGTCTGAGAGAACGGGAAATGATCCCATCCCTGTGTTTTATTTGAAAATTTGTAATTTCATAACTTTATTCAACACAAATCGGGAAACAAAATATGATCGTAATTTATCAAATGATTTTTCAAACTTCGGAAATGCTCTATGTCTCCCTTGTGTCGCAAATAATTGAGGCTTTTGACGTTGCTGGCATGGTTTGGAGTGTAATTCACCTCCACTGCGTTGGTGGCGTTTGATATTTGACATTAGAAAATATTTCTGTCATTTTACTTTAGAAAGTAAAAGTTGTTTTCTAGAAATCCATACTTGTGATGTATGAGGAACAACAATCGGGCGCATTCTTAAAAAGACAGACCTACAGCCGACAAAAAGGTTTTGATACGTTCATATCATATAACGAGTCAGGAACGTGGTAATTACATATTATTTTGCATTTGCTAATTTGGTGAATACAGTTTAGCGAGCAAATGCACAGTGTTAGAGATTCGCTCAGTCCAACTTATTTTGCAAGAACCACACGGGAGACGAGTAAGTCCCTTTAGACACCTGCAGGTGGAGAGTCCATTCGTCGCTGTGCGTACAGCGATGTTCGAATGGAGGTCTGACTCTCGCCTCCTGCAAGAGCATTTTTATTAAGAGAAACAGGGTGGGGGTAAGAGTGGACTGAATAGAGAAAGCCCTTGACCTCTAGTCAAAACATAGCAAGGGGTGTTTTACGACTTTGTGTAGGATGGGACACGCTAGGTGATTTATCACAGGTTGCATTCCAACATAAGCATAAAACTAATCTAGCTAGGTTATTTATTACAGGCTGCATTCCAACATAATCATACGATAAGGATAATCTGGAGAACCCTGACACACAGTTCCAGAGTACAGTTAATTACATAATCAAAAGCGTTCAGTGTGTCACAGCATCGCAGACTTAAACTCCATGTGCATACTACTGCGCTTAATTTTTGTTTTCATCAGAAAGACCAGAGGAGAGCGCGAACACAGTCCCCCACTACCAGAAATAATGCAGTCAAGATTCACACAGTAGGGGAATTTGCAGAGGTCAGCACAACCGTAGTGCAATGGCTGAGCCTCACATGGGGTGAACCACCTTCTTGATCATGGGCCGACGTCTTTACCTCACACGCCATCTTCAGTCACGGGCTTAATTGCTAAAAACGTGTGGCACACATACACACTCAGTGGATGAAACAGGATTCGTAGAACTGTTTAAGTCAAAGTCAAAGTCAAAGTCAGCTTTATTGTCAATTTGTCCACATGCCGAAGACATACAAAGAAACCGAAATTTCGTTCCCCCCTATCCCATGGTGACAAGACATGGCCCACAACAGACAAACAAGTAAACAAGTATAACAAAAGCGTGCTGAATAAATAATGAATAAATAACACAACAAATAAATAAATAAATAAATAAGAGGAGCAAAAAAAGGAGCAAGTGTGCGCACAACAGACATTCCAGAAAATAGCGCAACAGTGCCACACGCTACGCAGAAGGGGGTAGCGAGTTCAGGGCCCTAACAGCCTGGAGAAAGAAGCTGTTGGCGAGTCTGGTGGTGCGGGAGCGCAGGCTCCTATACCTCTTCCCAGAGGGCAGAAGGTCAAACAAAGAGTGAGCCGGGTGACTCACATCTCTGGCAATCGAGGTTGCCTTGCGGGCGAGATGGGAGGTGTAAATGTCCTTCAGGGAGGGGAGCGAAGCACCAATAATCTTACCAGCCGTATTCACTATGCGCTGCAGGGCCTTCAAGTTCTGTTCAGTGCAGTTACCACCCCAGACAGCGATGCAACTGGTGAGGACGCTCTCAATGGTGCCACGGTAGAATGTAGACAGGACTGCCTGAGGAGCACATGCACGCCTGAGCTTCCGCAGGAAGTACAGGCGGCGCTGAGCTTTCTTTGCCAGTGACGAGGTGTTTGCGGACCAGGAGAGGTCCTCACTGATGTGCACCCCCAGGAACTTGGTGCAGCTCACCCACTCCACCACAGCACCGTCAATGATCAGCGGCAGGTGTGTTGTGTGACCCTTCCGGAAGTCAACAACGATTTCCTTGGTCTTATTGACGTTCAGCAGGAGGTTGTTGTCCCTGCACCACATGGTCAGAAGGTCAACTTCCGACCTGTACCGAGTCTCGTCGCCCTTCGTGATGAGACCCACCAGAGTCGTGTCGTCAGCAAACTTCACTATGCGGTTGTCGCTGTAGGTCGCAGTGCAGTCATGCGTCAGCAGGGTGAAGAGCAATGGACTAAGCACGCAGCACTGGGGGCCCCCGTGCATGCATTGCCTTTTTTAACCTGAGAACCCTAAAACTGTATGAATTTGTATTTATTGAAAACGTCCAACATTATCACTGAATAATATTTTTTTTCCTGAACAAGTTTTGAAAATGACAAATATATCAAATAACAATAACATAAACAGTTCACCGCCACACAGCCCCAAGCACCGGCATCGACTTCCAGGCGTGTGGCAGCGTGGACTTCCATCCCTGGAGGTGGCACTTCAGGCCACAGAGGTGGAAGAGAGCTCCATAGAATAGGACCGGGTGTGCGTGAAACATATAATAGTTTTTCAAACCTTCTGTGTCACTCCAAATCATTAAATCCTTCAAACTAGTGGTAGAGTGTCCGCCCTGAGACTGGAAGGTTGTGGGTTCAAACCCCGGCCGGGTCATACCTATAAAAATGGGACCCATTGCCTCCCTGCTTGGCACTCAACATTAAGGGGTGGAATTGGGTGTTAGATCACCAAATGATTCCCGAGCGCGGCACCGCTGCTGCTCACTGCTCCCCTCTCCCCCAGGGGATGGATCAAAATCACACGGGGATGGGTTGAATGCAGAGGACAAATCTCACCACACCCAGATGTGTGTGTGATGATCATTGGGAAAAAAAAAAAACTCTTCGTCCTCTGTGTCACTTACAAGCAAAGCCACTAAAGATGCCGGTAGTACACGGGGCCCTTCGTCATCTTCGTCATCCCGTGATCGAATCCTTTGTCCTTTAAGTAAACAACCGCCGCGCCGCTGATGTCACTTGCAGTTCAAACTACAGTAATCCCTTGCTACATCACGGTTCGTTTATCCATTTTTCGTTTTTTTTTTTATTTTGAAAATTTGTGACAAAAAATCACGTATAAGTTGCTCCTCAGTATAAGTCGCCCCCCCACCCAAACTATGAAAAGAAACGTGACTTATAGTCCAGAAAATACGGTAATGACAACACACAATACAACAAAACACAACACAACAATACTTACCTTTCCTTTAAAATCTTTTTCTCTACCTAACACAGACAGATAATGGGAGAATGTGTCACAATGTGAAGGAGATGTATTGGGTAATGCAGAAACAAAATAAAAACTATTATTTAATGTTAGACACATTATCCACTAGGCTACTTTCCTCTTGACATTCATTAAATTGACAACGAAGGGACTTGAACCCCTTAATCTTCTGATCCAGTCAGTTACCTCCACTTGAATCTAGGCTGTAGATTTACTGTATATGCTCAAAAATCATTGCACTGCTATCACTTGTCAGAATTTCCTGTATGGCTATCTGGCCTAATGGATAAGATTTCAAATCTAAACAGGTATTCATGTCTAGTGTATCATCAAATTGAAAGAGGAAAATATGTCACGGTCGGGTGTGGAGCATGGAGCAGGACGACCAAGTGCAGCCCGGACCAGGGTCCACCGAAGCAACTCAAAATACAGACTCGGTAAACTGACATGACCTAAACAATAACTTGACTGACCAGGACGTGAAACAAGAAGACAGCAGGACACGACGGCACCAAGACAGCACGCCAACACCGAACGACAGCAACCAAAACCAAAACCAATGATCCGACAGGGAGAGAGGGGCAGACAGGACTTTTATACACGACAGGTAACGAGAGGCAGGTGGGAACAATCACACTGATCATGGGCACACAGGAGGGGAGGGGCGAGCACACAGACAGAAACCAAGACACACTCATAGTGGAGCAGTTGGGGGCGAGACGTGACAGAACCCCCCCCCACAAGGGACGTCTCCCGACGTCCCAAAAAAAAAAAAACTAGGGGAACCGAACCGCGCCGCACTCGGGCGGCGACTTGGGGAACCGAACCGCGCCGCACTCGGGCGGCGACTTGGGGAACCGAACCGCGCCGCACTCGGGCGGCGACTTGGGGAACCGAACCACGCCGCACTCGGGCGGCGACTTGGGGAACCGAACCACGCCGCACTCGGGCGGCGACTTGGGGAACCGAACCGCGCCGCACTCGGGCGGCGACTTGGGGAACCGAACCGCACCGCACTCGGGCGGCGACTTGGGGAACCGAACCGCACCGCACTCGGGCGGCGACTTGGGGAACCGAACCGCACCGCACTCGGGCGGCGACTTGGGGAACCGAACCGCACTCGGGCGGTGACTTGGGGGAACCGAACCGCACTCTGGCGGCGACTTCGGGGAACAGATCCGCACTCTGGCGGCGACTGCGGGGACAGATCCGCACTCTGGCGGCGACTGCGGGGACAGATCCGCACTCTGGCGGCGACTGCGGGGACAGATCCGCACTCTGGCGGCGACTGCGGGGACAGATCCGCACTCTGGCGGCGACTGCGGGGACAGATCCGCACTCTGGCGGCGACTGCGGGGACAGATCCGCACTCTGGCGGTGACTTTGGGGACAGAACCGCACTCGGGCGGTGACTGCGGGGACAGATCCGCACTCGGGCGGTGACTGCGGGGACAGATCCGCACTCTGGCGGTGACCTAGGGGACAGAGCCGCACTCTGGCGGTGACCTAGGGGACAGAGCCGCACTCTGGCGGTGACTTCGGGAACAGAACCGCGCTCGGGCGGCGACTTGGGGAACACAGCAGCACACGGGCGGCGACTTGGGGAAACAGAACCGCACTCCGCGGAAACTCGGGGAAACACAACCGCACTGGGGCGGCGCCTTGGGAAGTCTGTACCGCGATCGGCGGCCACTCACAAAGTCCGTACAGTGATCGGCGACATTCGGAAGGCGGGGCTGTGCGCGGCGGCAAGAGACATCACGCGCCGCAGCAGAGGGAGCGGAGCCAGGGACGATCGCGGGTCCGACGCAGCTGGCTTGGATGTCTGGCAACGTTCGCGGGTCCTGCGACGCTGGGGTGGAGCCCGATGGCAGCCGTGAGTCTGATGACGCCGGGGGGGCACTCCGATAGCGGCCGCGGGTCCGGCGTCGCGGCAGCGAAGTCCGACGACGGTCGCAGAGCTGATGGCGCCGGGGGGGAATTCCGATGGCGGCCGTGAGCCCGGCGTCGCTGGAGCAAGATCCGATGGCGGCTGCAAGCCCATGGCGCTGGAACATGCTCGGATGTGGATCGGGCGTCGCAGCGGGAGCTGGTGGTGAAGGGTGGTCCAAGCGCTGGCCGCTGTGATGGTCGGATCATTCTGTCACGGTCGGGTGTGGAGCATGGAGCAGGACGACCAAGTGCAGCCCGGACCAGGGTCCACCGAAGCAACTCAAAATACAGACTCGGTAAACTGACATGACCTAAACAATAACTTGACTGACCGGGACGTGAAACAAGGAGACAGCAGGACACGACGGCACCAAGACAGCACGCCAACACCGAACGACAGCAACCAAAACCAAAACCAATGATCCGACAGGGAGAGAGGGGCAGACAGGACTTTTATACACGACAGGTAACGAGAGGCAGGTGGGAACAATCACACTGATCATGGGCACACAGGAGGGGAGGGGCGAGCACACAGACAGAAACCAAGACAGACACATAGTGGAGCAGTTGGGGGCGAGACGTGACAAAATATAGGTAAACTGTTTTTGTGCTGTTTTGATCTTTGTTGTGGTGACCCCAAATGTCAGTGACAAAAGCCAAAAGAAAGAGGCACATTTTTCATCTGATGTACAATTTTTAATTTGTTTCTCTTGACTCCAGTTGAGCAACCTGTGCTTGCTGATATTCACAATCCCTGCTTACTTTGCTGCCCTACCCCTTAAAAGAAGAAAAAGTTATTTTAGTCTGAGCAACCTGCTCCCTACTGAAAATAGGGTTTTCAACTAAGGTTTCCAACTAGGACTAGGGTTTCCAACTAGGGCTAGAGTTAGGGTTAGGGCTAGTTTGGACTAGGTATATAAAAAGTCTGCCCCACCTGAGGACCGAACTCTTGACCTTTAGATTGTGAGAATGGCATGCTAGCACCTGCATTAATGAGGCTGTGCATTTACAGTTTTACAATTCTTTTTTACTGTAAAATTGATCCAACCACCGGCCATTTCAATCAAACTGAACTTCACAGAAAGATAAAGTGACTTTTAGTCTGAGCATTCTGAAACTAGGGTTTCCAACTCGGGTTAGGGAAGCCAACTAAGGTTTCAAATTGTGGCCAGGGTTTCCAACTGGGGCTTCCAACGAGGATGAGGGTTTCCAATTCGGGCTAGAGTTAGGACTATATAAAAGTGTGCCCTGTGTGAGGGTCGAATTTACGACCTCCAGATTATGAGACTGACACACTACCACTTCCACGAACGAGGCTATGCATTTGCAATTTGTGCAATTGTTTTTTACTGTAAAATTGATTCAACCACCGCCCATTTTGATCAAACTTAACTAGGCTAGGGCTAGGATTTCCAACTAGGACTAGGGTTTACAGGTAGGGCTAGATTTAGGGTTGGAATATATATAAATCATGCACCGTGTGAGGATCAAACTCTCGACTTTCAGATTACGACACTGACGCGCTACCGCCTGCGCCAACGAGAATTTGTGGCACCTGTCTTAAAATTCTATTTTACTGTAAAATTGATTCAACCACCGGCCATTTCCATCAAACTGAACTTCATCAAAAGAAAAAGGTACTTCTGTCTGACCATTCTCAAAGTTGGGTTTCCAACTGGGGCTAGGGTTTCCAACAAGGGCTCGAGTTAGCGTTAGGACTAAATAAAACATAGCCCCGTGTGAGGGTTGAACTCACGACTTTCAGTTTACTAGACTGACGCGCTACCGCCTGCGCTACCGAGGCCATGAATTATTGGTTTTACAAAGCTATTTTACTGTAAAATTGATTCAACCACTGGCCATTTCAATTAAACTCAACTTCACAGACAGTAAACCTTATTCTATGTATTATTTATTATTCTTTTCTATACTGTCAGAAAGGTTTTGGTTTCTGATTTCTTTTTTGTTGTGCTGACTCCCCCCCAATCTCCATTTTCAGTGCAACAAAGTGACAAAAACCAAAAGAAAAAATGCTTTCTCTATTGCACACTAGAGCCAGCATTTCCAACTTGGGCTAGGGTTTCCAACTAGGGTTCCAACTCCGGGTAGGGTTTCAAACTAGGAATTCCAACTGGGGCAAGGGTTTCCAATTAGGGTTTCCAACTCGGGCTGGGGTTTCCAACTAGAGACAACATTGGACAGCTGCCACTTGTTGGGAACCTTTAAATGTTTAGTCTTATCAACGAATGTGTTTCAGAGGCCAGATTTAAAACGTGGCTTCTGGTTTTCGTGAACCAAACCCATTAAAAAAAGTGAAAGAATGAAACAGTTCTTAATAGGAGAAGCCTGGTTAGCTCAGGTGGTAGAGCATGCAAGTCTTAATCTCAGGGTTGTGGGTTCTATCCCCATATTGGGCAGCCCACACTTGTCGGGAACCTTTGATTCTTTAGTCTTATCAATAGATGTGTTTCAGAGGCCACACTTAAAACATTTCTCTATTTCCCCTAACCCATTCAAAAAAAATGAAAAAATGAAACAATTCCAAGGTCGAAAAGCCTGGTTAGCTCAGTGGGGAGAACATGCGACTCTTAAACTCAGGGCCGTGGGTTCGGTTCCCACATTGGGCATCCTTGCTTGTTGGGAACCGTTAAACAGTCTTATCAAGGCCACACTGAAAACATGGAGTATTTCACATGGCGATGTGGCCTAATGGATAAGGCACCTGACTTCGGATCAGACGATTCCTTTCATAGTCAATTTAACGTGTCATGCTTTGAAATCAAAAACTTGACTTCAGTCTGAACCAACTCTTGACTGATTGATTGAACTTTATTCATCCCACAGCAGGGAAATTCACTTGTCACAGCAGCACATATCAGTGCAATAATAATACGAGTGCAAGAATAAAACAAGTGCCAGAATTACAAAAAAGGGTAAATAACAGACAAGGATAAACACAAGTGCTGCTAGTAGAGACGAAACACATTCATTTTATCAGGCGGCATGCATGTTGTAAAGTCTGACAGCAGAGGGAATGAAGGACCTGAGGAACCGTTCCTTCCTACACCGAGGGTGCAAAAGTCTGCCGCTAAAGGAGCTGCTCAGGAACCGCACACTCTCATGGAGGTGGTGAGAGGTGTTGTCCATGATGGATTTAAGCTTAATCAACGTCCTCCTCTCACCCACAACCTCAATGGAGTCCAGGGGACAGCCCAGAACAGAGCTCGCTCTTCTGAGCATCTTATTCAGTCCCCCCCTGTCCCGGTCACTACTGCCCCCACCCCAGCAGACCACAGCGTAGATGATGGCCGAGGCCACCATAGAGTCATAGAGGGTCCGGAGGAGAGCCCTGCACACACCGAAGGACCTCAGTCTCCTCAGCAGATGGAGGCGACTCTGGCCCTTTTTGTACAGGATATGGGTGTGATCAGTCCAGTCCAGTCCAGTTTGTTGTTAAGGCGAACACCCAGGAATTTGTAGTTCTCCACTACCTCACTGTCCGATCCCTGGATGTTCATTGGAGTGAGGATGGGTGCTGTCCTCCCGAAGCTCACAATCAACCCCTTCGTCTTGCTGGTGTTGTTCACCTGATGCTGGTTGAGCTCACACCAGCTGACAAAGTCCTTGATGACCAACCTATATTCCAGATCGTTCCCCTCTGCGACATTTCAAACAATGGCCATGTCGTCGGAGAACTTCTGGATTTGGCAGTGTGCGGTGTCGTGGGTAAAGTCTGACGTGAACAGGGTGAAAAGGAAAGGAGCACCCTACCCTGGGGGACACCAGTGCTGCAGTGCACCACGTCGGACTCACTGCGATGTAACCTCACAAACTGCGGCCGGTCGGTGAGGAAGTCCGTTGTCCATGCAGTCAGGCACTGGTCCACACCCGCCTTCTCCATCTTTACCCTAAGCAGTGACGGCTGGATGGTGTTAAAAGCGCTGAAGAAAACAAAGAACATGATCTTCCCAGTGCTCCTGTTGTCCTCCAGGTGAAGCAGTGTTCTGTGGAGTAAATAAATCAATGCATTGTCCACCCCAACACCAGGCAGGTAAGCAAACTGCAGGGGGTCCAGCTGCGCTCCCACTAGTGAACGCAGGTGACCCAGGATGATCCTCTTCATAGTCTTCATCAGGTGGGAAGTCAAGGCAATAGGCCTGAAGTGGTTAGGCTCCTTGGGGCATGGCACCTTTGGTACAGGGACCACGCAGGAGGTCTTCCACAGTACTGGGACCTTGTTCAGGCTCAGGCTTAGGTTGAACAGGTACCTGACCACACCACTCAGCTGGTCCGCACAATCCCTGAGCAGTCTCGGCCAGATGCCGTCTGGGCCCGGGGTCTTCCCTGCTTTGATCTTTCTGAAGTGAACCTGAAGATCTGTAAAGAAGAGGGGGATGTCGGAAGACCGGGGTGATGGAGTGGAGACAGGAGACAGAAGAGTGAGTCCGGGGGAGGGGGTTGGTGAGCTGGCGGGGGGGCTGGAGTGTCGAAGGTGGTAGAAAAAGATGCGGAGCGAGGTGAAGGGGTGGGGGGGAGGCGGAATCAAATCTGTTGAAGAACAGATTGAGTTCATCCACCTGTTGGATTTTGTCCACAATTTAGGGAGCGCACTATCTGCGCCTCACGGCAAAAGTCATTGCCAATCACCAGTTATCCAATTTACTCACTGTGTGCTCGTTTGATTTCTTCAGATTTAGGAAAATGCTAAGACACTGAAGCAGAAATTAGACTTACACAGGTTGGTTGAGTTCAATCACAATTCTTGTTCAGAAAGCTCTGTCTTCAGGAAAGTACAATACAGCGCTGGGCCTTTCAAGAGCGCAAAGTCTCCATTCAGAAAAGGCCACGTTCAAGGTTCTTTGGTCAGCTCATATTCAGTCGGCCAGTGTGGGCCGAGTTTGATGGGTGATGAGTCTTTGGGGTGGGGCAAGTTCACAGGAGAGTTTGATTCCATGGGAGTGGGTGCTGGTTCGGTGAGAGCTGGTTCCGTGGGGTTGGGTGCTGATTATGGGAGATTCGATTTGTGGGGGCTGTTGTTGTCCTTTCCGTCTTTCAGCCTTGACGATCGTCTTTGGCTTGGCTGTCTCCCTCTGGCACCTGCTGGTTTTATCTCCAAGTGACCTTCCTGTAAACATTCTTGCACATATACTGTTCCACCTCATCCATTCATCATTCTTTCAATTTTGTCATTTTGTACGGAATTATGTGAGCTTTTGGCTGTGACATCATCTACCTATTTATTAATGTTCCCTGACCATGCAAAGTTTGTACTCACCACTTACCATGTTTTTGTTTGTTTGTTCTTTTGATCTCCATGTACTTGCTTACGTCATCATATTCTTAGTTTAATCATGCTTTCAACCATATCTTTTCTTTGTTAGGCAAAATATTTCCCTCTGTCCAGAACGTTCAGTAGTAATCGAAAACTGGTGTCTAGAATTAGTCAAAACATAAGATACAATCAAGTACTGAACATTTTTAGACGACTTTGGCAGTGTCCGTGATTTAGAAAATCATCAGGCATGCATTGAACAGTTCCTTAAGGGTCATTAAGCTATTCAGGCAATATATCAAAAAACATTTGTTATTTCAAAGTGCTCAGAAATATATATATCATATCATAAAGTTATAAAAACCTTTCTCATTACCACTTATCAAAAATGTCTAGTTATGTCTTCTTTATTGATTTGGTGTGTAGGTATAATTATATGTTTAAAATGTTTCTTTTATTTATTTAATATGTGAATATACTTGTCTGCTTATGTACTTTATTCAATGAGGTTTGAGCCAGGGCTGTGGACTCGGTCGGATTTTTGCACCGAGTCCGGCCTCTTGACCACCGAGTCCGAGTCCGGGTCCTAGTCCGGCTGTCAATTTTTTCCGTTAATTCATGTGACTGCTTCGTCTTTAGTCAAGGCTAATTTAGATCAAAATCTATCAGAACGAACGCAACTGCTTTCACACTGGCTGGTTCGGCTTATATAGGATCCCTTGCTGAGAGGGCGGACGTAAAAGTGAGGCGACGTTCCAATCGGACGTCGGATCGATAACATTTTCCCTGCCCCACCGGAGTTGTGCTAGTTCATAACGTAGATCACTCGAGGCATAGTCATAAATGTACGGTTGACAATTTAACCGATAGAAGTGGATACATTGGAACATAACCTACACTCTAATATATTATTTGACATGGTATTAAATGCGTGGCTTTACAAAAATGGTCATTGAAGCCCACCCTTAGCCCTGAGTGCCATTGGCATGAGGCAAAACGCTTGAAAACACTCTTGCCCAATTAAATAACCATTCTGAAACACGGGACATGTAAGATAATATTTTTTAATCATTAATTACACCATTATAGCTCAGACATTTATCTAAACACAAATAATTAGTGACGACCCCACAACTATCGAAACACATCAATGATATAAGCTGGGTGACATAATCGTCCTTGACATTGGTACATAATGTAAACATTAGCCTAAGTGCAACTCAACGTGGCCGCATTGATCGTAAGCAGGGCTGTGGACAGTATTCCTACTCGCATTCTGAGCAGCATGATGAAAATAAAATTGAACGTGATTTTTTTATTGTCGGACTCGGTGGACTCGGTCAAAATCAGCACCGAGTCTGAGTCCGAGTCCGGCAAAAATGACAGAGTCCGACCGAGTCCGAGTCCCCGAGTCAGAGTCCAAGTCCAGGAATATAGGTACGTTTTGTGTGCCAAATCTTCATTACAGCCAATAGCAGATTTCTGATTAAAGGTACAAAAAGAAAAGCAATGACTATGTGTGTCCGCTGGTTCTTCTCTGCAACACAGGAAGTTTGTATTCACTACAGTTGTGCCCATCGGCAAAAGGCAGCCCCCAACTACCACATGAGTAGCCGACAGGCCTGTTCTAAAACAACTCACTGATGAGGACGTATTATTTTCAAGGAATGTTCTAGAAGTAATCGTTGTTAAAAAAAAAAAAAAACACATGATGGTGGTTCTTGGAGATCACTGTTTATATATACACACACAAATATATATATTGAGTCTAGGGAGACAAATACACCGCAAACTGTGGGTAGGTGTCAGGTGATGAGCCACAGAAAAAAATCACAGTTGCCACAGAAAGATGACAAGCCTCATTTTGAAGCAGAGCTAAACATCAGGGATGAGAACGGCAAATGAAAAAAAACACTGATATATTGATCAAAACCAGAGCACATTTCTTGGCTTGCTTATCCGAGTCGACAGCATAGACATGGAGACTTTCAAGGCAAGTTACCCCAAGTTGCGCAGCGGTCTGGGTTAGCTACAACAACCATACACCATAAAGGTCAAGCCAGGTGCCGTGCCATATTCAGTAAAAAAACCCAGGAGGATTCCACTACCACTGGTGGGTGAAGTCAAGAGAGAGCTCCAGCGCATGGAAGCTCTGGGCGTCATTAGTCGGGTGAAGGAGCCAACTGATTGGTGTGCCGGCATGGTGGTCGTGCCCCAAAAGGACAAAAGCAGCATTTGAAGACCTAAAGAAAGCTCTGTCCTCTCCTCCGGTGCTGGCTATGTATGACCCGGGCAGAGACACCAAAGTATCTGCTGATGCATCATCGTATGGGTTGGGGGGCGTAATTCTTCAGAAATGAGGGGAAGGATGGAAGCCTGTGTTTTACGCATCACGGTCACTCACTCCAACTGAGCAACGATACACACAGGTGGAGAAGGAAGCTCTGGGCCTCACATGGGCCTCACATGGGCCTGTGAACAGTTTCGGGATTTCCTCATTGGAAAGGAGTTTTGCCTGGAGACCGACCATAAACCCCTTCTCATCCTGCTTGGAGCCCAAGCACTGGATCTTTTGCCACAGATAATCCAGGGTTTCAGGATGAGGGTGATGCGCTACTCATACTCCATTGTACACGTACCAGGAAAGTCGCTTTGGACAGCAGACACACTTTCACGTGCAACCTGTAAAATGACGCATGTCCACTGATGACCAGGAGCTGATGGAGAGCACAAACATATTTGTGGACTGTGTCACTGAGAGTCTACCTGTCAGCTCATCATATACAGAAAACCTGAAAGAGCAGTTGAAAGCCGACAGTGTCTGCTCGCGTGTCATGACCATGTGCATGGAAGGATGGCCAGCACATGCAAAACAGGAACCAGCGCTAAAAAATGACTGGCCGGAGCGAGCCACATTAACAGTGAAAGATGCTAAAGGACACACGACTGGTAATACCTTCCGCAATGAGGAACGACGTGCTGTTCAAATTACACGAAGGACACTTGGGTGTCCTGGAATGTAAATCACGTGCACGTCAATCTGTGTGGTGGCCGGGACTCAGCCAGCAAGTGAACAAAATGGTACTGAACTGCAGGACATGCATACAAGAGCGACACAACCCAAAAGAGGCACTCGTGCCATCAGGGTGCCCTGAAAGACCTTGGCAAAAGTTAGGAACAGACCTTTCTACACAAGAGGCAGAATAATCCTCTAAGGCAGTGGTTCTTAACCTTTTTGGAGGTACCGAACCCCATCAGGTCCATATGTGCATTCAACAAACCCCTCTTTGGGGGGCGGGTTAAACGAACCCCATCAGTTTCATGTGCACATTCACCGAACCCCTCTATATAGGGGGGGATGACATACCAGCAAATCAGTGTGACTTCTGCTGTTGCCTTTGCAAGAACAGTTCAGATATGCGTTATCACGAATTTACACGATATTCAGGTGTGTTCAGCCATCCGTGGGCGGGGGGGGGGGGTCGCGGGGCGGGGGCGGGGCAATGACATACCAGCTCTGCCGAACCCCTGAAGCCAACTCACCTAACCCCTAGGGTTCGATCGAACCCAGGTTAAGAACCACTGCTCTAAGGTCTGACGAGACAAAGGCAGTCTACCCTATGATCCCTGGAAAAAGGGAGATGTGGTATTATCCATCCATCCATCCATCCATCCATCCATCTTCTTCCGCTTATCCGGGGTCGGGTCGCGGGGGCAACAGCTTCAGGAGGGACTCCCAGACTTCCCTCTCCCCAGCCACTTCATCCAGCTCATCCCGGGGGATCCCAAGGCGTTCCCAGGCCAGCTGAGAGACATAGTCTCTCCAGCGCGTCCTGGGTCGTCCCCGGGGTCTCCTACCGGTGGGACATGCCCGGAACACCTCCCCAGGGAGGCGTCCAGGAGGCATCCTGATAAGATGCCCGAGCCACCTCATCTGGCTCCTCTCAACGTGGAGGAGTAGCGACTCTACTCCGAGTCTCTCCCGGATGACCTAGCTTCTCACCCTATCTCTAAGGGAGAGCCCGGACTCATTTCGGCCGCTTGTATCCGAGATCTCGTTCTTTCGGTCACGACCCATAGCTCGTGACCATAGGTGAGGGTAGGAGCGTAAATCGACCGGTAAATTGAGAGCTTTGCCTTTTGGCTCAGCTCTCTCTTCACCACAACGGACCGGTACAGGGTCCGCATTACTGCCGACGCTGCACCGATCCGCCTGTCGATCTCACGCTCCATCCTCCCCTCACTCGTGAACAAGACTCCAAGATACTTGAACTCCTCCACTTGGGGCAGGATCTCATCCCCGATCCGGAGAGGGCATTCCACCCTTTTCCGATCGAGGACCATGGACTCGGATTTGGAGGTGCTGACCCTCATCCCGACCGCTTCACACTCGGCTGCGAACCGTTCCAGCGAGAGCTGGAGATCACGGCCTGAAGAAGCCAACAGCACCACGTCATCTGCAAAAAGCAGAGACGCGATGCTGAGGTCCCCAAACCGGACCCCCTCAACGCCTCGGCTGCGCCTAGAAATTCTGTCCATAAAAATTATGAACAGAATCGGTGACAAAGGGCAGCCTTGGCGGAGTCCAACCCTCACTGGGAACGAATCCGACTTACTGCCGGAAATGCGGACCAGACTCTGGCATCGGTGATACAGGGACCGAACCGCCCTTATCAGTTGGCTCGGCACCCCGTACTCCCGAAGCACCCTCCACAGAACCTCCCGAGGGACACGGTCGAACGCCTTCTCCAAGTCCACAAAACACATGTGGACTGGTTGGGCAAACTCCCATGCACCCTCGAGGATCCTGCCGAGGGTGTAGAGCTGGTCCACTGTTCCACGGCCAGGACGAAAGCCACACTGCTCCTCCTGAATCCGAGTTTCGACCTCCCGACGGACCCTCCTCTCCAGCACCCCTGAATAGACCTTACCAGGGAGGCTGAGGAGTGTGATTCCCCTGTAATTGGAACACACCCTCCGGTCCCCCTTCTTAAAGAGGGGAACCACCACCCCAGTCTGCCAATCCAGAGGCACTGTCCCCGATGTCCACGCAACGTTGTAGAGGTGTGTCAGCCATGACAGCCCCACAACATCCAGAGCCTTTAAGAACTCTGGGCGGATCTCATCCACCCCCGGGGCCTTGCCACCGAGGAGTTTTTTAACTACCTCAGTGACTTCGACCCCAGAGATTGGAGAATCCGCCTCAGAGTCTCTAGGCCCTGCTTCCTCAATGGAAGGCGTGTAGGTGGAATTGAGGAGGTCTTCGAAGTATTCTCCCCACCGACTCACGACGTCCCGAGTCGAGGTCAGCAGCACGCCATCCCCACTGTAAACAGTGTTGACGTTGCACTGCTTCCCCCTCCTGAGACGCCGGATGGTGGACCAGAATTTCCTCGAAGCCGTCCGAAAGTCATTCTCCATGGCCTCACCGAACTCCTCCCACGCCCGGGTTTTTGCCTCAGCAACCGCCGAAGCCGCGTTCCGCTTGGCCATCCGGTACCCGTCAGCTGCCTCCGGAGTCCCGCAGGCCAAAACGGCCCGATAGGACTCCTTCTTCAGCTTGACGGCATCCCTTACCGCCGGTGTCCACCAGCGGGTTCGGGGGTTGCCGCCACGACAGGCACCAACGACCTTACGGCCACAGCTCCGGTCGGCCGCCTCAACAATGGAGGCGCGGAACATGGTCCACTCAGACTCAATGTCCCCCGCCTCCCCCGGGACGTGGGAAAAGCTCTGCCGGAGGTGGGAGTTGAAGCTCTTCCTGACAGGAGATTCTGCCAGACGTTCCCAGCAGACCCTCACAGAGCGTTTGGGTCTGCCAGGTCGGACCGGCATCTTCCCCCACCATCGGAGCCAACCCACCACCAGGTGGTGATCAGTTGACAGCTCCGCCCCTCTCTTCACCCGAGTGTCCAAAACATGCGGCCGCAAATCCGATGACACGACTACAAAGTCGATCATCGAACTGCGGCCTAGGGTGTCCTGGTGCCAAGTGCACACATGGACACCCTTATGTTTGAACATGGTGTTCATTATTGAAAATCCGTGTCGAGCACAGAAGTCCAACAATAGAACACCGCTCGGGTTCAGATCAGGGGGGCCGTTCCTCCCAATCAAGCCCTTCCAGGTCTCACTGTCATTGCCCACGTGAGCATTGAAGTCACCCAGTAGAACGATAGAGTCCCCAGAAGGAGCGCTCTCCAGCCCTTCCTCCAGGGACCCCAAGAAGGGTGGGTACTCTGAGCTGCTGTTTGGTGCATAGACACAAACAACAGTCAGGACCCGTCCCCCCACCCGAAGGCGGAGGGAGGCTACCCTCTCGTTCACCGGGGTGAACCCCAATGTGCAGGCGCCCAGCCGGGGGGCAATAAGTATACCCACACCTGCTCGACGCCTCTCACCGTGGGCAACTCCAGAGTGGAAGAGAGTCCAGCCCCTCTCGAGAGGGCTTGTACCGGAACCCAAACTGTGTGTGGAGGCTAGTCCGACTATATCTAGTCGGAATCTTTCTGCCTCACACACCAGCTCGGGCTCCTTTCCAGCCAGAGAGGTGACATTCCATGTCCCAAGAGCCAGCTTCTGCAGCCGGGGATCAGACCGCCAAGGTCCCCGCCTTTGGCTGCCGCCCAGCTCACATTGCACCCGACCCCTTCGGCCCCTCCCACAGGTGGTGAGCCCATGGGAAGGGGGACCCACGTTTCCATTTCGGGCTATGCCCGGCCGGGCCCCATGGGCGAAGGCCCGGCCACCAGACGCTCGCCTTCGAGCCCCGCCTCCAGGCCTGGCTCCAGAGGGAGGCCCCGGTGACCCGCGTCCGGGCGAGGGAAAACTAAGTCCATTTATATTACTCATCATAAGGGGCTTGTGAGTATTATCGTATGTTGAAACTATAATATTATATAGTTTGTTATTGGAGGTCTCAAATAATGTTGACAGTTGGGGGCTCTGTGGTGCGCCAGGGGCATTGTACTGCTATGTAAGACATGAGTGGGGAGAAAATAAAAAGTTGCTGAATAAAGAAGTTGCATTCGCGTTCATCTCTACTCCGTATAAACACAACAGTCGTGGACTGCGTTCGCGCTCTCCCCTGGTCTTTCTGATTAAAACAAAAATCACACGCAGTCGTACGCACATGGAGTTTAGGTCTGCGGTGCTGTGACACACTGAATGCTTTTGAGCATGTTATTAACTGTACTATGGAACTGTGCATTTGCTTGCTAAACTGTATTAACCAAATTAGTCAATGCAAAATAATATGGAATTACCACGTTCCTGACTCGTCATATGATATGAACGTATCAAAACCTTTTTGTCGGCTGTAGGTCTGTCTTTTTAAGAATACGCCCGATTGTTGTTCCTCATACATCTCAGTATAGATTTCTAGAAAACAACATTTACTTTCTAAAGTAAATTGACAGATTTATATTCAAATGTCAAATATCGAACGCCACCATCACAGTGGAGGTAAATTACACTCCAAACCATGCCAGCAACGAGAAAAGCCTCAATTATTTGCGACACGAGAGATATAGAGCACTTCTGAAATTTGAAAAATCATTTGAGAAATTACGATCGTATTTTGTTTCCCGATTTGAATAAAGTTATGAAATCACACGTTTTCAAATAAAACACAGAGATGGGATCATTTCCCATTCTCTCATACCAAAAGTACACGTACCAAGACATACAACTGTTTTTACCTTCAATACTCATAATAGACGCCCAATCGATAGGTGACGCTGTTTGAAAGAAGGTTTGATCAGGTACCTACAATCCTGTGCGCCAAAGATGTTTAAAGTAAAAAAGACATTAATGAAAACAAAATACTTGTTTAAACCTTCTATTTAGGTTGAGTCCTTGTAAGTATAGTAAATCTATCAACGTCTATTGTTTGTATTAGAAGGACTGGTTGCTACAATTTGAGTGTGAGACCGCCTGTGAATTTGGTGAGACCAGCAGTGACGTGGCCCGTTTTGACCCAGATTATCAGATCTCTCTTTCTTTTCAGATGGAATAAATCTTTCGCCTTTTACTAAAGATTTCCGTGGGGAGGAACAATAAGAGTCTCTACCCATTCTCACCAACGGTTTGTTAGAATAGGCCTCTTTGGCACCACTTTTATGGTTAAAATTCTCTCTTCTATGATCAGCTCACTTAATCCCTCAAACCCAAGAACCGAGACTACACTTGATTTTAGCCAAAAGGCCGAGAAGCGATGGAGTATGCGAGTGACGGACTCACTTACAGGCTTCCCCGTCTACCCATTCTCAGCAACGGTTTGTTAGAATAGGCCTCTTTGGCACATGTGATTAGCTGGGTAGCTTGAGCTATGCCGTTATATCGCTGCAACCCTTCTCTTGCTTTATTAGCTTTCTCTTCTCTATGACACCCTTTGCACATATGTAGAAGTCGCTCTCAGTTAAGACTACAAGGTCACACGTCATCACACAGGCTAGGCAGAGTCGCCTCCTTGCAGAAAGGCGGCCCAGAGTAGTATAAGAGCTGGAACCTTGGCGCTGGGAGAGGGACCTTCTTTCGCATCTCGCAGAAAGGGCTCCACAGCTGTGCATCGATCATTCTGGCATACATCAAATAGTTAAACTGTGAAGGCTGCCTCTTGGTAATTACTGTTAGCATATCGAGCATTAAAGATAAAGAACTGGGATCAAACCTAACGTACTGTAACGTACGGAACAGAGTGCTGCTCTTCTGGGCACTAATAAATCGGCAAACTTGTCTGATGACTTATTTGTTCACTCTTCTTCACCCGCAGTAATAAATATAGTTCACGAGGCATATATGCTTCCCCTTTCAGCAGTCTCTATCCAAATACACAGTGTAGATACCTATTAAAATGGTAGACCCGATGAACATGAAAGGCAAAGATGGATAATTCGCCAAGAACTTTCCAGGGTCATCATATGTACAACGGCTGCACCGAAAGAGTTGGGCCAGAATAGAGCGGAACTCATGCAGAAGTGCATGAACACCACCTTGCTGAAAGAATAAAACCAACACAATGCATGAATTCACGACAAATGACATACCAGCAAATCGGTGTGACTTCTGCTATTGCCTTTGCAAGACCAGTTCAGATATGCTTTATCACGAATTTATAAATCTGGTGTGTTCGGACCTCCGCAGTGGAGGCTCTGCTGAACCCCTGAGACCGACTCACCGAACCCCTAGAGTTTGACCAAATCCAGGTTAAGAACCACTGGTTTAGAGGCAGTTATTTCTGCAAAAGGAGGATCTACTAAATATTGCTGTCATTTTTCTGTTGGAGTTTCCAAATGTATGCACCTGGCTACTTTTGTTTAAATAATGATTGCACACTGTCTGCAAATCCTATAAACTTCATTTCACTTCTCAAATATCTGTGTTGATCACTGCCATCATCCGCCATGCATGGATTCGGGCCATCTGATTGGTTCCTTTGCCCCCCCATACACACAGGAATTGGTTAGGACTTGATTAGTAAATGCTAGGAATCGTTTTGCCTGTCTGTTCAGAGCAAGAAACAAGCCACTAGCCCCACGGGAAGTTGTCATTTTCTGTAAGCTTGTGTGTATGTAAATTTGTCATGGTCCAACGTAAGACTGTTTAGGGTGAATAAAAAATAACTGCAACAAGTTTATTCTGCTATTAACCAGATTCAAACTGGGGTTGCAGCCGCCTCATTGCTATATTATGGCCAATATGCAGTTGCATGTTTAGGGTCTTTTCTCTAGGAACTTCAGCCACGACACCCAGGCAGACCATGAAAGAATGTCGATGTTAAAATGTTGGTTGAACTATCCAATAACTACGCAGATCCGATGATTCCTAAGACTTGAGATCAGACAAAATTGGAAAGACTATTTTTTGATGGTGTCTGTGAGTTACTTCAACCCAAAAGTTCACATAAATTACACATAGCTAATGTTGACCACAAAATGGTATGTGAGCTGGCCAGGAGTCCTGGAATCTTTTGATTTGTAGACAGATGCGTTATCCATTGCTCCACGAGCCCCACAGGAATATGTGGCTTATAAACTTGTGTGTAACACTTTTGCAAAAATGAAAAACAAAAAAAAAAATGGGTGACATTATTTGAATATGCCATGATGCTTTATCCATTGCGCCATTCGCCCTACAAGTTAAGGCTATCGACCGCAAACGTGAGGAAAATCGTCATTGTCCAAAAGATGGCTGTTCAGCAATAGTGAGCAAGGGACAAATTCCACATAGTTATTTGAGTATGCCATGACCCTGATTCGAACCAGGGTTGCTGCAGCCACAACACCGAGTACTAACCACTATATGATCATGGCCAATATGCGCAACTTATTTAACGCTACTGCATACAGGCCATGATCGTGTAGTGGTTAATGGTTGTGTTCCATTCGAATCCGGGTTATGGTATAATCAAATTACTTTGATGAATTTGTCTGCTGGTCACTGTTGCTAAGCAGCCTTCCTTTGGACAATGACAGTTTTCCACACAAGTTTACAGTCGATACAGTCTTGTAGGGTGAGTGGCGCAATGGATAACACATGACGGCAGATTCAAGTGATGAGAATCGAAACAACAGATTCAAGAGACCCAAGGTAAATGAACACAACCCGTTTCGTTTCAATTGACAGCCCATGTGACATGCACCTCAGATGAAATGGGGCTAGTTGATCAACAGCAATGTTTTAACAAAGGGATCATCTGGGAGTTAAACCCCAGACCTCTCACACCCAAAGCAAGATTCATACCCCTAGACCACTGGTGTCAAACTCGAGGCCCGGGGGCCAGTTATGGCCCACCGTATCATTTTCTGTGGCCCGCAACGACAAATTGTGCATTAAATCTATGTCATACTAACATTGCAAATTGTCGGAACTTTTAAGAATCTTCTTAAAATTATTTTTGAAATATGTGAAAAGTTTCCACGAGTCTGATTTGAAAAAGCAATTATTTGTCAGTTTGTTTTGTAGCTTATACTGTATATAATATGAGGCGTTTATTTATTTGGGTTGACAGTCAGAATGGCCCATCGAGGGAAACTTTGACTACAATGTGGCCCGCGACAAAAATGAGTTTGACACCCCTGCCCTAGACCAACGAGCCTCAAAGAAAGCTTGCAGACCATGGTACATTCTGTGTAACATTGGCCTGTCATATGAGAAAGGACTCATATGTGAGGTTGCTGTTTGTGGACTTCAGCTCTGCCTTCAACACCATTGTGCCGCAGCGACTGCAACTGGATACTGGACTTCCTCTGTCAGAGGCCTCAGGTGGTGCGTGTTGGCGACAAAATCTCCGCCAGCATCACGCTGAGCACGGGGGCCCCCCAGGGCTGCGTGCTCAGTCCATTGCTCTTCACCCTGCTGACGCATGACTGCACTGCGACCTACAGCGACAACCACATAGTGAAGTTTGCTGACGACACGACTCTGGTGGGTCTCATCACGAAAGGCGACGAGACTCGGTACAGGTCGGAAGTTGACCACGTGGTGCAGGGACAACAACCTCCTGCTGAACGTCAATAAGACCAAGGAAATCATTGTTGACTTCCGGAAGGGTCACACAACACACCTGCCGCTGATCATCGACGGTGCTGTGGTGGAGAGGGTGAGCTGCACCAAGTTCCTGGGGGTGCACATCAGTGAGGACCTCTCCTGGTCCGCAAACACCTCGTCACTGGCAAAGAAAGCTCAGCGCCGCCTGTACTTCCTGCGGAAGCTCAGGCGTGCATGTGCTCCTCAGGCAGTCCTGTCTACATTCTACCATGGCACCATTGAGAGCGTCCTCACCAGTTGCATCGCTGTCTGGGGTGGTAACTGCACTGAACAGAACTTGAAGGCCCTGCAGCGCATAGTGAATACGGCTGGTGAGAAAAACCTTTTGCCTGCTCAGTTTGTGGTCAAAGATTCTCAGAGAAGCGACAGTTCAAAACACATACACAGGTAAGAACCCTCTTTCCTGTTTAGTTTGTGGCAAATATTCTCTCAAAGCAAGCCTTCGACGAGGATGGGATTTGAACCCATGCGTGCAGAGCACAACGGATTAGCAATCCATCGCCTTAACCTCTCGGCCACCTCGTCTTGTGTTGATAAGTCATGTTACGTATGTTGTGCCAAGATACTTTGGATGTGAATGAAACCGACGAGGATGTGATATGAAATGATGAGTGGAGAGCACAATGGAGTAGCAACCCATCGCCTAAATATTTCAGCCATCGCATCTCATGCATGAGTTGAATAGGCGACGTGATATGGTATGTACGGTGTAGTATAAGCCGCAAGGTAAAATGATACGATACTTTAGATGTGTAACGAAGAAAAGGTAAGCCACAAAATAAGTGACACTGTAAACAAAGCAAAACGTTTTTTCAATGTTGTCTCACCCCAAATCTTTGGGATCATCGGATCTGCACAGTTGGATAGTTCCACCGACATTTTAACATCAACATTCTTTCATGGGTGTCTTGGCTGAAGATCCTAAAGAAAAGACCCTAAACTTATTGTATGCGATTGCATATTGGTCATGATCGTATAGTGTTGTGGCCGTAGCATCACCGGAACGAATCTGGGTCATGGCGTCAGTAAATTACCTTGCTGAATTTGTCCGTTGTTCACTGTTGCCAAACAGCCTTCTGTTGAACGCAGGCTTCCAGACATTACGTCCACCTATGTTTTAACATCAACTTTATTTCATAAAGTTCTTCCAAATTCATCTTGGTGAAACTCCCTCCCTCAGGTGTTCCCATCTTTTTTTAGGCCTGGCTGCCACGAGGCAGCGGTAGAAACAAAATATGACCCTGAAAGGGCACGCCCAAACCGGCTATGATATTAATCAGAATTCGTTCATCACTAAAATGCAGTCCTCAGGTCCATGTCATATTCGCTACCAATCGGAATGTAACGGACAGATTTATATTCAAATGTCAAATCTCGAACGCCACCGTCGCAGTGGAGGTGAATTACACTCCAAATTCACCTCCGCTGCAACAACAAAAGCCTCAATTATTTGCGACACGAGAGATATAGAGCACTTCTGAAATTTGAGAAATCATTTGAGAAATTACGATCGTATTTTCTTTCCCGATTTGTGTCGTTATGAAATCACATGTTTTCAAATAAAACACAGAGATGGGATCATTTCCCATTCTCTGATATCAAAAGTACACGTACCAAGACATACAACTGTTTTTACCTTCAATACTCAAAATAGACGCCCAATCGCTGTTTGAAAGAATGTGTTCGATCAGGTACCTACAATCCTGTGCGCCAACAATGTTTTAAGTAAAAAAGACATTAATGAACACAAAATACTCGTTCGTTTAAACCTTCTATTTAGGTTGAGGCCTTCTAAGTATAGTAAATCTATGAACGTCTATTGTTTGTATTAGAAGGAATGGTTGCTGCAATTTGAGTGTGAGACCGCCTGTGAATTTGGTGAGACCAGCAGTGGGGTGGCCCGTTTTCACCCAGATTATCAGCTCATTCTTTTTTCTCTTCAGATCGAATAAATTGTTCGCCTTTTACTAAAGATTTCCGTGGGGAGGAACAATAAGAGTCTATCTCTAGCCATTCTCACCAACGGTTTGTTAGAATAGGCCTCTTTGGCACATGTGTTTAGCTGGGTAGCTTGAGCTATGCCGTTATATTGCTGCAACCCTTCTCTTGCTTTATTAGCTTTCTCTTCTCTATGACACCCTTTGCACATATGTAGAATTCGCTCTCAGTTAAGACGACAAGGTCACACGTTATCATACAGATTAGGCAGAGTCGCCTCCTTGCAGGAAGGCGGCCCAGAGTAGTATAAGAGCAGGAACCTTGGCGCTGAGAGAGGGACCTTCTTTCGCATCTGGCAGAAAGGGCTCCACAGCTGTGCATCGATCATTCTGGCATACATTAAAGAGTTAAACTGTGAAGGCTGCCTCTTGGTAATTGCTGTTAGCATATCGAGCATTAAAGATAAAGAACCGGGAACAAACCTAGCAGGTTACAGTACGGAACAGAGTGCTGCTCTTCTGGGCACTAATAAATCGGCAAGCTTGTCTGCTGACTTATTTGTTCACTCTTCTTCACCCGCAGTAATGCATGTAGTTCACGAGGCATATATGTGTCCCCTTTCAGCAGTCTCTATCCAAATACACAGTGTAAGTGTATTACAAGGGTATTAAAAGGGTAGTCCCGATGAACATGAAAGGCAAAGATTGATCATTCGCAAATAACTTTCCATGGTCATCATATGTACGAAAGAGTTGGGCCAGAAGACTAGAGCGGAACTTATGCAGAAGTGCATGGACACCACCTTGTTGAAAGAATAAAACCAACACAATGCATGAATTCACGACAAATGACATACCAGCAAATCAGTAGTACTTCTGCTGTTGCCTTTGCGAGACCAGTTCAGATATACGTTATCACGAATTTATAAATCAGGTGTGTTCGGACCTCCGCAGTGGAGGGAGGCTCTGCTAAACCCCTGAGACCGACTCACCGAACCCCTAGAGTTTGACCGAATCCAGGTTAAGAACTACTGGTTCAGAGGCTGTTATTTCTGCAAAAGGAGGAACTACTAAATATTGATGTCATTTTTCTGTTGGGCTTTCCAAATGTATGCGCCTGCCTACTTTTGTTTAAATAATGATTGTACACTGTCTGCAAATCCTATAAACTTCATTTCAATTCTCAAATATCACTGTGCCGTCATCGGCCATGCATGGATTCGGGCCATCTGATTGGTTCCTTTGCCCCACCCCCCCCCCCCATACACACACAGGAATTGGTTAGGACTTGATTAGTAAGTGTTAGGAATCGTTTTGGCTGTCCGTTCAGAGCAAGGAACGAGCCACTAGCCCCACGGGAAGTTGTCATTTTCTGTAAGCTTGCGTGTATGTAAATTTGTCATGGTCCAACGTAAGACTGTTGAGGGTGAATAAAAAATAACTGCAACAAGTTCATTCGGCTATTAACCAGATTCAAACTGGGGTTGCATTACATTATTTGAATACGCCATGATGCTTTATCCATTGCGCCACTCGCCCTACAATTTAAGACCGCAAACGTGTGGAAAATCGTCATTGTCCAAAAGATGGCTGTTTAGCAATAGTAAGAAAGGGACAAATTCCACACAGTAATTGGTGAAAAGTGTGCCATGACCCGGATTCGAACCGGGGTTGCTGCAGCCACAACGCAGAGTACTAACCACTATACGATCATGGCCAACATGTGCAGCTTATTAACGCTACTGCATACAGGCCATGATCGTGTAGTGGTTAATGCTCCATTCGAATCCGGGTTATGGTATAATCAAATGACCTTGTTGAATTTGTCTGCTGGTCACTGTTGCTAAACAGCCTTCCTTTGGACAATGACAGTTTTCCACACAAGTTTACAGTCGATACAGTCTTGTAGGGTGAGTGGGGCAATGGATGACACATGACGGCAGATTCAAGTGAAGAGAATCGAAACAACAGATTCAAGAGACCCAAGGTAAATGAACACAACCCGTTTCGTTTCAATTGACAGCCCATGTGACATGCACCTCAGATGAAATGGGGCTAGTTGATCAACAGCAATGTTTTAACGAAGGGATCATCTGGGAGTTAAACCCCAGACCTCTCACACCCAAAGCAAGATTCATACCCCTAGACCACTGGTGTCAAACTCGAGGCCCGGAGGCCAGTTATGGCCCACCGTATCATTTTCTGTGGCCCGCAACGACAAATTGTGCATTAAATCTATGTCATACTAACATTGCAAATTGTCGGAACTTTTAAGAATCTTCTTAAAATTATTTTTGAAATATGTGAAAAGTTTCCACGAGTCTGATTTGAAAAAGCAATTATTTGTCAGTTTGTTTTGTAGCTTATACTGTATATAATATGAGGCGTTTATTTATTTGGGTTGACAGTCATAATGGCCCGTCGAGGGAAACTTTGACTACAATGTGGCCCGCGACAAAAATGAGTTTGACACCCATGCCCTAGACCAACGAGCCTCAAAGAAAGCTTGCAGACCATGTTACATTCTGTGTAACATACGCCTGTCAAACACTCCACACAACGATAGACAACAGTGTTTCAAAGAAGAGCCCGTCCGGGAGTTTTACCCGGGTAATCAAAGAACCCTAGGCAAGAATCATTCCCCTGCACCAATGAGCCCCATACTAGACCAGCTGACCCCGTTATATTCCGATTGGTAGCCCATGTGACATGGACCTGAAGACTGAATGTCAGTGATTTAAGTCAAGTCAACAAGTCCGATGTCAGCGGCGCGTTGCAGTTCAAATTTTGCTACAGGCCCATATAACAATATATAAACTATGTATGAAATAACAAAAATATAAACAACTATTTTATCGAACCATGCATGTCACTCCAAATCAATAAATCCATCAGAATCTTCGTCTTCCGTGTC
Organism: Syngnathus scovelli; assembly: GCF_024217435.2. Lineage (NCBI taxonomy): Eukaryota > Metazoa > Chordata > Actinopteri > Syngnathiformes > Syngnathidae > Syngnathus > Syngnathus scovelli. The sequence goes on along the minus strand of NW_026061381.1, from coordinate 621,444 downwards.
ACTTGAGAAAAAAAAAAAAAAGAAAAAAAAATTGACGCCGGAAAGAATACGTGTGCCACGGACGTCAGACTAGATATATCAAATAAATGTAATATAAACATCAATTTTAACAAACCATCCGTGTCACTCCAAATCATTAAATCCACCGGAATATTCATCCTATGTGTAAAAAAAACCCCAAAATAAACAGCTGTCGATTCCGGACCTACGTGCGGCGCCGATGTCAGCCTCATTTTCAGTTGGCGGCTCCAATTATTCCACAGATCTACATATATAACTATATTGTAGCGTTACAGAAGTACCAGGCAAGACGTGGGTTTGGTAACAGGCCGGCTCTTTATTTCACAAATCAAGAGCTCAACATGTGAGCCAACACACGCAAGCGCCCAGGATCGCTCTTTCCGCCCCCCCCCCACGCCCTGCTGCCTTCACGGCCTCCCTAAAAAATCGGAAACTACTGAAGTCTAACAACATACACGTTGCTACTCTAAATAAACTACATATCAAATAACTATAAAATAAATAACAAGTTTATCGAATAATCTGTATAACTCCAAATCACTAAATCTCCCGACTTCGGAAGTCAGTAAATGGAACTCATTGTCAGTGAGGCTCCAATTATTCCACAGCCATAGTGCCCCCTCATGCGGTTAAAAAGTGAAAATAACATGTGAAGTGATCAACTATACTAGTAAATAAGTAAAGTGTTAATGATAAAGTAAAAATTTGTGAAAAAATTCACATATAAGTCGCTCCTGAGTAAAAGTCGCCCCCCCAAAGTATGAAAAAAAACCTCGACTTATAGTCCGAAACATACGGTGTATAAATGTGTTATTTATTTATATAAAGGCCGGTCCACGAAAATATTTCTGACACGTAACCGGTCCGTGGCACAAAAGAGGTTGGGGACCACTGATTTAGTAGAAGGTGGCTACAGATGAAAGTTTCAGTTCAATTTGAAAAACTTACAGGTGTCGTGTAACATGGGGGTAGAGATGGTCCAAATGGTAGAATATGGATTGTTCACAGGAATAAATTGGCAGAGCTGAAATTCCAAATTTGTCCAAAAGATGGCGCCAGACCAAAACGGGAGACCAATAGAGGGGCCGGAATAAGCTAAACCGGTTAAAATGGATATAAAAAAGGAACACGGTGTCAGAGTGTGAGTCACGCATGGAAGCACAAATGTGATTTTTATTTTTATTTCTTTGCTTGGCTAAAAATGTATTCTGTAACCGCTTTAAGCAATATTATTTGTCAATTACAAATTGCTTAAGAAAGTAGGTCAAAGGTGAAAAGGGGAAGTGAAAGGTTTTACCACTAGCTGTGCATTTGGTGGAAAGTACTGCGTGGTCAGGGCGGAAACAGCGGCTGAAGGCCACAGATAACAAAGCGTGGGGAGGCTGGCCAGTTCCCTCTATGGGCGTGGGAAACTGGCCAGTTCCCTCTATAGGCGTGAGAAAGCTGGCCAGTCCCTTCTATAGGCGTGGGAAAACTGGGCAGTCTTACCCTATAGGGAAAGTACCGGAGAAAAGAAAGGGGAGGGGGGGGACGGAGAGGTCTATAAAAGGTCCTGCAGGAGCAGCTTCAGGGCTTTTTCCCCCCAAAAGAGCTCTGATACGTGAAGAGGCCCGGAGGAGTTTCAAGATTTTTTCCAAAGTCCCAAAGATCTTTGTGTGAGACGCAGGATCACTGGACTGAAATTAACTTGGATTTACTCCTAAAAATTGGACTGGACAACTTTAAACGAGAAATTGGTGAGGATGACCGTTTTTATGTATTTTAGCGAGAGGGGGGAATAGTCATCGGGCCGCCGGCTTCCTCGTGGCCAGCCTGTTTCTCTAATTTGGATTTTAGAAGCAAGATCGAACTGATCACTCGACTTTGCTTCCACCAAAAATAGCACGCAACTGGTATTTACCTCTTCCCTTTTTTATGAACTGTGTTTTGCAATCGAATTGTTCTGGGATTGAATGATTTTATTAACACGGGTATCAGTGAGTGAAGTTGTTCAGTTTCTGGAGTAATTGAGATTTGTAATTCTATTCCATGTTTCTTCAATAAATGTGTTTTGTATATTACTTACTTCGTTGTGCGCGGATTTGTACTAAATATGCAACCGAAGGCTCAGGCCCGCTTCCCCTTTTAGACGGGCCGCGTAAAAAGGAACTCCGAACAAGTTAGAGACTTAAATAACTTCCGTAGTTATCTGAGCCACGAGTGAATTTCGATCTGTTCGAAAGTTGTTTCGTCTGAATAAAATTAAAGGAAGTGTTTAAATCAGATTATTGGTTTTGTGTAGCACGGAAAGTTATTTAACTATTTGAAAGGCTCAGGCCCGCTTCCCCTTTTTGACGGGTCGCGGAAAAAGTAACTCCGAGGAAGTTGGAGAATTAAATAACTTTCGCAAATATTTAAGGGAAGAGTGGATTTCGTTAAAAGTGAATTGTTGGAAATTTACTTCTTCTAAATAAAATAACGATGACGGTTAAAATAAATCAGTGAAGTTGGTGGAGGATAAAAGTATTTCGATTGTCCGTCGGGCGCGGCCCAGTTCCCCTTTTTGTCGGGCCGCGTCAAAAGTTAAATAGGACACGATCAAAAAATAAACTTGCCTTCCAAATTAATTATTGGGCAAATCTAAATACAGCACGACATTTTTATTCGGTTTAAGAAAGTCGCTATTCTTTTCGAAGCAATTAAGTGGGGTGAAGAACTCCGACGGTCAAGTGCAAGATCTACGTATACGAAGTTAGAATTAATCATATAGGGTGCATTAATTTTCTTCTTAAATGCTATTATTGTCACACTTTTATTAATTCGATTCTCTTTCGAATAAAAAAGTTGGTCGGCTCGCTGCATGAGCGACCAAGTGGAACGGACCCATATTAACATTTACTTCGGCAAAACTAGTGCTTGGGTGCGCTATACAAACGAATCCCTGAGGTCTTAACAAAGACATCTAAAAAATATCCGTAACGAATAAGAACTTCAAACATTAGCGGGGAGCCATCAATACGATGCGGTCACTTCGAAGTCCTGCCTCGAATTGAGTTACTCGGCACGCGCTTCGGGTGACTTGAGAGGGATTGGCGTCGTACAGAAATTAGATTGATTCCGGAGGAGTTAATTTAACTCGGGTGGTTAGATTACGGACGAATCTCCGAACCCGGCTAAAACAAACCCGTTACTGGGAAGCCGGGGGCACCTTAATCCGAGAGGTGCGTTTGACACAGGTCACTCAAGTTCAGACGCACGCACAACCAATGCAGCTATATAATAACTCTGCTGCAAACATAGGTTAACGCACTTGGGTTGAAAAGCGAACCCCGGTCTTTCACGCAACAAGCAGAGATACTATTCACGATACTAACGAGGAACATGCCCTGTGTTGGGGCAAGATGCACTGCTTGGCGGAAGAAAGGAAAGGGAGGGGACAGAAAGGAGAACGCTCACGGAACATATGCGCATATACCTATTATGTGGATTTTAACCATCTGTAAAGGTTTCTAAAACAGTACTGAAATGGGACAATCTGCTGGTCTGGTTCATATATGCCTGCCTTCAAGTTTAGAGGGCACTACCTTTAGGGGGAGCATTGAAGGTTAGGGTTAAATGTGAGGGGGTTACCGTTAGCGAGTTAGCAGGTTAGGGGTTAATTATTAGGGTTTGGTTATTATTAGGGTTTTAGAGTTAGCGTTAGGGCTTGAAGTTAGGGAATTAGGAGCATTAGGCCAACCAGATTCCATTTATTCCATTAATCACTGACATTCAGTCTTCAGGTCCATGTCACATGGGCTACCAATCGGAATGTAACGGGGTCAGCTGGTCGACTATGGGGCTCATTGGTACAGGGGAATGATTCTTGCATGATTCTTGCTTTGGGTGCATGATTGCCTGGGTTTAGCTCCCGGACAAGCTCCTCTTGCAAACACTGTTGTCTATCATTATGTGGAGCGTTTGACAGGCCAACGTTACACGGAATGTAACATGGTCCGCAAGCCCTCATTCTTGTTCGTTGGTCTAAGGGTATGATTCTCGCTTTGGGTGTGGGAGGTCCTGGGTTCAACTCCCAGACGAACCCTTCTTTAAAACATTGCTGTTGATCAACTAGCCCAATTTAATCTTGGGGGCTAGCCCGAATCCATACACGGTGGATGGCGACAGTGATATTTGAGAAGTGAAAAGAAGTTTATTGGATTTGCAGACAGTGTGCAATCATTATTTCAACAAAGGTAGGCAGGTACATAAATTTAGTAGATCCTCCTTTTGCAGAAATAACAGCCTCTAGACCAGTGGTTCTTAACCTGGGTTCGGTCAAACTCTGGGGGTTCGGTGAGTGGTTTTCAGGGGTTCGACAGAGCCTCCACTGCAGAGGTCCGAACACACTTGATTTATATATCCACATATCTGAACTGGTCTCGCAAAGGCAAAAGCAGAAGTCACACTGATTTGCTGGTATGTCATTTGTTGTGAATTCATGCATTGTGTTTGTTTTATTCTTTGAACAAGGTGATGTTTATGCACGGCTCATTTTGTGCACCAGTAAAAACATCTCTGTCTTGAAAAAAAAAAAAATCACTAAAGAGGGGTTTGGTGAATGCGCATATGAAACTGCTGGGGTTTGGTACCGCCAACAAGGTTAAGAACCACTGCTCTAGATACTTCCTAAAGCTTCTATAGCTGCTTCTAATGTGAGTGTGGATTCTGGTTGAAAGTATATTGGACCATTCTTCTTGACAAATCTGTAACTCCCATGAACTTCATTTCACTTTTCAAATATCTTTTTCTCTGTCCGTTATATGATATATTTAACTGATATTGCTGATCTGAACAGCCAATGATTTATAAAGGAAAATCTTGAAATTGATTTTGCATACGAATGAAACTTTTGCATATGACCGTATATGACCAAAGGGTTGAGGTCCAACCGAGACTTGAGCTGGGATCACTGGTTTCAGAGTTGAGTGTTCAAGGAACCCTCAGGTGTATAGAAGCATAGGCTTTCATGGGGCAGCACACAAGCAACCATTTCACAATTTCTACCCAGCTATATGACAATATATTTGAGGTCCCACCAAGACTTGAACTCAGAATGCTGGATTCAGTGTCCAGAGTACTTACCATTACACTATGGAACCCTGGCAGTGACAGAAGGAGGGGCATCATTTTTCTAAGCACAATACACTCTCTAAGGCGCTCATTTTACTAAACTGACAAAATTAGTGGAAGCAGTGATTACACACTCATAGTGCTGTACACAATGTACTGGATTGGAATTTCCAAATTTTTGTTCCAGACAAATGACTACAGGGCGGCTCGGTGGTGCACTGGGTAGCACGTCCGCCTCACAGTTAGGAGGGTGCGGGTTCGATTCCACCTCCGGCCCTCCCTGTGCGGAGTTTGCATGTTCTCCCCGAGCCCGTGTGGGTTTTCTCCGGGCACTCCGGTTTCCTCCCACATCCCAAAAACATGCTTGGTAGGCCGATTGATCACTCCAAATTGTCCCTAGGTGTGAGTGCGAGTGCGAATGGTTGTTTGTCTCTGTGTGCCCTGCGATTGGCTGGCAACCGGTTCAGGGTGTCCCCCGCCTACTGCCCGATGACGGCTGGGATAGGCTCCAGCACGCCCGCGACCCCCGTGGGGACTAAGCGGTTCAGAAAATGGATGGATGGACAAATGACTACAAATTGTAAGTTCCACCAAGACCTGAGCTTGTATTGCTAGATTCAGAGTGCTCACAATCACACCATGCCAACATTATACGGTAATCTAGAAGAGCATTAGCTTTCGAACCATCCAAGATCTAAAGTAAGTTCCACCAGTTGACATTGTAACTCGGAGAACATGTGATTACTTTATCAAATACTATTTGACCAATTATTTGAGGTACCACTGAAACTTAAAACTCGGATCACTGGATTCAGAGTCCAGAGTGCTAACCATTACACCATGGAATAGACACACACACACGTACTCACACTTACACACACACACGCGCGCGCGCACGCACGCGCGCGCGCACGCACACACACACACACACACACACACACACACACACACACACACACACACACACACACACACACACACACACAGGACAGTGACTCTCATAAACATAGATACAAAATAGTCAGGTGACGCTTTCCCGCCTTTTCCGGACAGTATAATAGCTTGACCTGGAGATGGGGGATGTTGTTACATCTGCTGAAGTGCCGTGTGCATTGACCGCCATTAAACAATTCCAAGATCTTGCCAATAAAGAACAAACCGTTACTCCACATCTTAGTTTTCCTGACCCAGCAACAGACATCATCAACAACATGCAACAGCTGTTGGTGGAATCGAACCCGCACTTTCCTAACTGTGAAGTGGACGTGCTAACCAGTGTACCACCAAGCCGCCAAAGAGCATATAAATATTACTATGTAGAGTCAAATACAAGCCAGATTCCAGATTCAAAACCACCCTTCGACGAGGATGGGAATCCATGCGTGCAGAGCACAGCGGATTATGAATCCATCACCTTAAACTCTCGGCCGCCTCTTCTTGGACAATTTGTGTTGACACATCACATTATGTACGTTGTGCCAAGATACTTTCGATGTGAAGATATTGAAAATCCGGCGAGGATGTGATATGAAATGATGAGTGGAGACCACAATCAGGTAGCAACACATCGCCTGAATATCTCAGCCACTGCATCTCATGCATGAGTTGTATGGGCGACATGATATGGTATGTACGGTGTGGTATAACCCGCAAGGTAATATGATACGATACTTTAGATGTGAAATGATGAAGAGGTAAGCCACAAAAGAAGTTACACTGTCAACAAAGAAAAACGTTTTTTCAATGTTGTCTCACCCCAAATCTTTGGGATTATCGGATCTGCGCAGTTGGATAATTCCACCAACATTTTGACATCAACATTCTTTCATGGTCTGCCTAGGTGTCCTGGTTGAAGATCCTAAAGGTTTTGAACTCATTTTATGCTTCCGCATATAAGCCATGATCGTATAGTGATAAGTACTCTGCGTTGCGGCCCCAGCAACTCCGGTTGAATCATGTTTGCAAAAGTATTACACACAAGCTTGGAAGGTACAACCTATTCCTGGGAAATGGACACAATGGATAATGCATCTGACTACGGAACAGAAGATTCTAGTTTCAATTCCTCGCTACCTTATATGGCACATTTTGGTCAACATTAGCTATGTGCACTTGAAACTTATGCATTGAAGTGACTTAAGGACACTGTCAAGTTTTTCCAATGTTGTCTCATCTCAAGTCTTTGGAAGTCTGATAGTTCCACCAACATTTTAACATCAACATTCTTTCATTGTATGCCTGGGTGTCCTGGCTGCAGATCCTAAAAAAAGACCCTAAACTCATTGTATGCTATTGCATGATCGTGTAGCGTTGTGGCCGCAGCATCCCCGGAACAAATCTGGGTCACGGCCTAATTAAATTACCTTGCTGAATTTGTCCATTGTTCATTGTTGCCAAACAGTCTTCTGTTAAACACAAGCTTCCAGACATTACGTCCACCTATGTTTTAATATCCACTTTATTTCATCTTTTTTTAGGCCTGGCTGCCACGAGGCAGCGGTAGACATACAATTATGACCCTGAAAGAATACGCGCAAACTGGCCATGATCCATCCATCCATTTTCTGAACCGCTTAGTCCCCACGGGGGTCGCGGGCGTGCTGGAGCCTATCCCAGCCGTCATCAGGCAGTAGGCGGGGGACACCCTGAACTGGTTGCCAGCCAATCGCAGGGCACACAGAGACAGACAACCAATCGCGGAGAAAACCCACGCCATGATATTTATCAAAATTCGTTAATCACCGAAATGCAGTCCTCAGGTCAATGTCATATTCGCTACCAATCGGAATGTAACGGCGTCAGCTAATTTGATACAGGGCTCGTTGGTCGAGGGGCATGATTCTCGCTTAGGGTAGGAGAGGTCTCGGATTCAACTATCGAATGAGGCCTACTTTGAAACACAGCTGTCTCCCGTTCTCTGCCATTTTCGACAGGCCAATGTCACATGCGCATCATTTACAGGCTGCATTTGTGTGACACGTGATGTTTCGGGTGGTAACTACACTGAATACAACATGAAGGCCCTGCAGCGCATAGTGAACACGGCTGGTAAGATTAATGGTGCTTCATTCCCCTCCCTGAAGGACATTTACACCTCCCATCTCACCCGCAAGGCAACCACGATTGTGAGTGGTGTGAGTCACCCCGTTCACTCATTGTTTGATCTTCTGCCCTCTGGGAAGAGGTACAGGAGCCTGCGCTCCCGCACCACCAGACTCACCAACAGCTTCATACTTCAGGCCGTTAGGATCCTGAACTCTCTCCCCCCTTCTGCGTAGCGTCCTGTATTTTTGCGCTATATTCTGACTGTCTGCTGTATGCACACTTGCTCCATTTTTGCTCCTCGTATTTATTATATTATTTGCTTATTTATTATTTATTCATCTGTCAGGCGCGGAGCAGGGAAAGGACTCGAATGCAGAGTTTCCAAAGTCCAAAGATGTGTTTATTTTCTCCAATGGCAGTAGTAACAAAAAGCGCCTCAATATGAGGGAAAAAAGGGGGAAACTAAGGCGCCTCGAACCGAGAGAGAAAAAGGGGAAATCAAAGCGCCTCGAACCGAGGGAAAGACTATAACGAAGACAACTATGTAACCAAGTTAACATAGGTGATCAAAGTCGTTCAAAGAAGGCTTCTACGTGGAACTCGAGGGTTTCGTGATCGCTAGTGTTCTGAGCAAGGCAAGACGCACTGGCACTGGACACAGGGAAAGGCGCGGGTTATATGGACACAGGAGGGGAACACAAGTGAAGACAGTTGGTCATTGGCGCAGGTGCACACACTTGGAATCAGGGAGTCACGTGACCGGACGCACAGGGGAAGGACACACCGACTGGAACGAGAGGAAAATTACACAATAAAACAGGAAGTGACCAGGACGACACATGACAGCATGACATCATCACTCTTATTTATTCATTGTTTACTTGTATGTATATTGTGTACTATGTCTTGTCACCGTGGGATAGTGGGAACGTAATTTCGATCTCTTTGTGTGTCTTGACATGTGAAGAAATTGACAATAAAGCAGACTTTGACTTTTGACTTTGAATTTAGACACGGCTAAGAACTACCAAATGGAATGTATCAGACTCAGCATGGTTCCATCTGAATTAGTGAAAGAAGCCAATTTTCACCCAGTCTTAAATCAGGTACCACAACATAATTGCAGCGCAAAATCGTTTTAATGTGTCATGGACTTTGCATAGGAACCAACAATGACAAGAAATAGTAGAAGAAGCTTTTTCCACCCAGTCTCAAACTGGGGATCGTTCACGTGTTAGGCCAGTGGTCGGCAAGCCAAAATGTTCAAAAAGCCATGTTGACCCACCCCCCCCCCAAAAAAACATACCTGTCTAGAGCGGCAAAAATCTAAAAACTTTTTATAAGGCAATATAGACTGTCAATACATGACCTGTATGCCTACTATTAAAATAATTAAGTAGGCTACAAATACAAAGCAACAAAGCGACGCAAGACGTTGCCTCTGGATACCCAGCAGACTTTGTTGAGCAGCAGGAGATCGGCATATTCGCTCTCAACTTCATCTAGCAATTCACGGAACTGGTGGTGGTTTAATGCTTTTGCGATTGTTTTCTTCACAATTTGGATGACAAGGTTCATTACCTCCATACAATCTGGTGGGAATGTTTACGCACACAGCGCCTCTTGGTGCACTATGCAATGGAATGCAAACAAATTTCGATCCAATGCTTTCTGTCGTAAGGTCACAAACTTTTGCGACCCTCTCAAACTTGGTGTGCCGTCTGTAGGGTCTGAAATCAGATGGCCAGTGTGTATCGCTGTCATTTAAACACTGCAGCACAGCCTCGCAGATGTCCTCCCCCCGTGTTTGGCCTTTTAGTGGTATCAATTTCTTCTTCAAGATTCAAGATTCAAGAGTTTTTTATTCGCCATGTTTGAGCGTGCCAAACAAGGAATTTGACTTCGGTAAATCACAGCCTCTGTTCAACATTTAGGTGACTAACAACAACACTCAGGACATGTGAAAAATGAAAGATATTCTCAAACATCCCCTGATCCTAAACTGATCTTAAACTCCCAAGAGGGCAAGGAAAAACTCAAAACTCCAGCTAGGGGAAATGAGAAACCTTGAGAAGAGACCACAGATGGGAGGGTCCCTCTTCTAGGATGACCAGGCTGCAATGGATGCAGAGAGGACACATAGTACAAACAGTGTAGACAAAAAGGTGTGGAAAGCGGGATGTTATTGCACAGTAATGACTCTGAGACTCTAAGAGTGGTGTGAGTTCATCAGAGCGACAGCCTGGGGGAAGAAGCTGTCTCTGTGTCTGCTGGTTTTAGTGTACAGAGCTCTATAACGGCATCCGGAGGGGAGTAGTTCAAACAGGCTGCAACCTGGGTGCGAAGGGTCTGTTGAGATGTTACTTGCACGTTTCCTGGTCCTGGACAGGTACAAGTCTCGGATAGATGGGAGGTTGATTCCAATTATCTTTTCTGCAGTCCTTATTGTCCGTTGCAGTCTGTGCTTGTCTTGTTTGTAGGCCGATCCAAACCAGACAGTGATGGAGGTGCAGAGGACAGACTGGATGATGGCAGTGTAGGCGTCGCACTCGGGCGAGACAAAAAGAGCTAGGGAGAACAAGGCACTAACAAAAAGCGTCGCTCTGTGGCGAGACAGAAAAGAGGAATCTTACTAGGACTTAGGACGGCAAGGAATCGCTGGTGGTCGGGACGAGGCAAGACACACTGGCACAAGACAAGGGGAAGACACGGACTAAATACACACAAAAGGGCTGGGACACAGGTGCTGACAATTAGCGTCAACCACACAGGTGCACACAATTGGGATCAGGGAATACAAGACAACAGAAACAGAGGAAGGGACCACGAACTGAAACTGAAGGGATGACAAAATAAAACAGGAAGTGAAGTTACGACACCGACAAGACAGAAATCCGGAAAATAAACGTGACCACATGACATTCCGCGCTTTATTATCTACCGGGCTGCAACAAAACTTGCAGCAGTAGTAGAGTTTGGAGATGCAATCCTCTTCTTGAAACAGTTTTTTCGTTCCTCAAATTGCACCTTTCCTCTCAGTTCCAACTGGGTGATCAGAAGCAAATTTAGCATGCTTTAGCTGAAAATGTCACTCCAAATTGCTCTTTTTGTCATATTTGACAACTTCTCATTGCAAATCAAATATTCAGGCAATCCTTCAGCATTGGCAATGAAAGCAAATGGTTGAGTCCATTCTTTCTTAAACCCTCTGTTCTTATCAGCAATCTTTCTCTTTTTGCCTTTAGAATCCATGGCCCGTCACTCAAACACCTGTTTGTTTACAACTCGCCTGTGCTGTGTCGCTTGGTATGACGCAATTTTGCGCCATTCTGATATTCAGTATTTTTAATATATTCACAACTACATACATTTTCTACAGAATAAGAATGTTTGTGCCATGATTACCATCTAAAAACCATATTTAAAAAACACAAAAAACAAAAAAAACCCATATTTTTCCATTTTCATGCATTTTTGCAAAAGCTCCAGGTAGCAGCTAGGATTGTGCTAAAGCGCTGCATGAGTTTCTGATAAGATGCACTCACTGAATGTCTTCTTGGTTGGATTAACTGGAGGCAGCTCTGGAGTGGGTCTGCAATCAGCTAGCCAAGCCAAGAAGTAAAGAGTTGGCTTGACAGTTGAAGGAAAAAAAAAATGCAAACACAGATTAGAGGCTGGTTCGTCCGACATGTGGTCAGGTGACCATTGTAGCGGAGTGTCGCACACCTGGCTGTTGCTGACTCAGAGACCTTCTGGCTCCTGTTTGCCGAAGTGTCCCTGGCACACTTTGCAAAGCAGACAGCACTGACAAATATATTTAGAAAATGTTGTTTCCACTCAGTCTCAAAGAGGGGGTGTTTCCAGCTGAGAAGAACACGATGACTACTACGCTATGGAAACTGCTGTGACGTCCAAAGCATTTTGAGAAGCCCGGCAAAAGTTCAACAAAAGTGAGTGAAGAAAAAAGCAGGCACTTGTGAACTTTTTGATTTGCTTTTCAAAAGTGTGCCAGCAAAAACTATTTTTTCATACAAAGAAATAAACTCCGCGTCGGGGAGATGAAGCCCGATTTGCCAAGCCGATATTGAATACCGTAATTTCCGGTGTATAAGCTGCACCGGTGAATAAGCCGCACCAGCTAAAATTCGGGGATAATTTATTTTTTTTCTTACATAAGCCGCACCTGCACACGAGTTTTTTACAAAGAAAGACAGTACACAGAAATCCTTTTTGAAGTTTCAATAACATGCTTTAACATGTCTTTCTAAACATTGCCTGTGACGCAGCAGTAGTATCGCAGCAACACGGAAGTGTGCACCTGAGTTATCAACAAAGAAATACTGGACACAGAAAGCTTTTTTAAAGTTTTAATAACATACCTTAACATTTCTTTCCAAACACTGCCTGTGACGCAGCAGTAATACCGCAGCAACACGGAAGTAACACAGCACTAATAGGGTTTGATTAAATAAAACATACCGGTAAAAGTCACTGAGACGCGGCGGTAACACAGCAGCAACACGGTAGCAGAGCACTAACAGGGCTGGTTAAAATAAAAGTAAAAAAAAGAGCTTCATCGTCTTCATCTTCCTCCTGTGCACTGAAACCGTCGAAGTCTTCCTCCTCAATTTCCGATTGGAATCGCGTTAGATATCCTTCGCCACACACTTTCTCAATATCTCTTTCATCGTCGTTTTTATCCATTTCTTCTGGCATTTTCCATGATGAGGGTCTGTTCATGCTCATCTTATTCATGCACGAAGCGCTAAATTACATTAAACTTGCGAGCGACACGAGTAGACGGGACCACGAAATAAAGAAAAGGGTGCCGCAACACAATGTCATCAACATCGACTGCCTTTAGCTTAAAAGCGGCATCATATGCATTTCTTTTTTCCCCCATAATGACGGTTTGTGTATAAAAGCTTCCTTTCAGTAATGTCCGTCTTGATCGCGTTCTGCGTGATGCGCGAAATGTTGTGAACACAAACCAGCACGTCTTCTTCGGCGCATTATCTCTTCTTCGCCCGTCTCGCTCTTGCTTCCTGCGAGAGCGCCCCCTGGAGGCCGGAGGCCGTAAAAATCCATAAGTACGCCGCGCCGCCATTTAAGCCTCAGGGTTCAAAGTAACCTTCTGAATAAAATGCATTAAAAGTTCACATTCATTACAACTTGTTTTTGGTGAGCATAATTGAATTTAAATGCTGATTGATTGGGTTTTAATACAATGCAGATGGTCCAAACAGCGCCACTGCTTTGTGTAATCTCTGAGTCACATGGCAGAGTAAGAGAAAGGGTTTAGAGCACAGGTGTCAAACTCAAGGCCCGGGGGGCAGGTACGGCCCGCCACATCATTCTATGTGGCCCACGAAGACAAATTGTGCATCAAATTCGTGTGTCATTACTAGAATTGCAAATTGTCTTCACTTTTAATAATATCTTTTTTTTTAAAAATTTGACCAGTTTTTACTAATCTGATTTGAAAACGAGTCATCTGTCAGTTTGTTTTGTAGCTTTTACTATATATAATAGTGTTAAGAGTAAAAGTGTTCAAGTCGTCACAAAAATCAAGAATTTTTTTTTATATAGGCCGCACCTGATTATAAGCCGCAGGGTTCAACATTTTGGAAAAAAGTCGCAGCTTATACACCGGAAATTACGGTAGTTTCGCTAAAGGGTACCTGATTTGAGACTGGGTGAAAACCATTCGCACTTTTGTTGAAATTTTGCCAAGCTCTTCAAAAGGCTATACATGTAGTGTAGTTTCCATGGTGTAGTGGTTGTCATGCGGTCGCGTTTATTTTTCCGGTTTTCTGTCTCGTCGGTGTCGTAACTTTACTTCCTGTTTTATTTTGTTATCCCTTCCGTTTCAGTTCGTGTTTCCTTCCTCGGTGTTTGGTTGTCTTGTCTTCCCTGATCCCGATTGTGTGCACCTGAGTAGTTGACACTAATTGTCAGCACCTGTGTCCCCGCCCTTTTGTGTGTATTTAGTCCGTGTCTTCCCCTTGTCTTGTGCCAGTGTGTCTTGCCTCGTCCCGACCACCAGCGATTCTTTGACGTCCGAGCTCTCAGTAAGACTCCTCCTTTTTGGCTCGCCACAGAGCGACGCTTTTTGTTAGTGCCTTGATCCCCATAGCCTTTTTGTCTCGCCACCGAGCGACGCTTTTGTTTGTACTTTTTGCCACGTGTTTTCCCTCGCAAGAGGCGTTTTGAGTTGTACTTTTGATCAGTGTGTGTGCTGGAATAAATCAGAGAAAGAAACGACTCTGCATCCGAGTCCTCCGCCTTGTTCCCAGCCTGACAGTACACACTGGCCAGACATGGACTCGGCAGAGTCGGAGCACCTGTGCGCCGCAGTGCGCTCCCATGCCTCACAGCTCGCCCAGCACCAGAGGCAAGTGGGCGACTTGGGTGAAGAAATCCGAGGACTCGCTAAGAGTCAAGAAGACTTCAGAGGAGCGGTCGCCACCCAAGTAGCAAAGCTGGGTCAGCAAATGCAGGACGTGCTCTCGCTCTTAAACGCGGGACCAGCAGCGACCTCCAGTACACCCGCTGCTTCCCCAGTTACTCCCCTTGCAATAGCTCCCATGACCGGCGGTGCCAGACTGGCTCCTCCAGAGCGCTACTCCGGTGAACCCGGCCTTAGCCGGGCCTTTATTACTGAATGCGAGATGCACTTTGAGAGGTCCCCAGCAGATTTCCCCACCGAGCGCTCCAAGGTGGCCTACATGGTATCATACCTGACGGGAAGGGCCCGCACGTGGGCCACCGCGGAATGGGCCAGGGATTCCATCTCCTGTCGCTCTCGTCCCGCTTTTATCGAGGCTCTGTGAACGGTGTTCGACCCAATCTCCGCTGACCGAGAAAAGGCTCGCCAACTCTGTCAGATAGTCCAGAGACAAGAGACCGTCGGAGACTACGCCATCCGTTTCCGCACGCTGGCCGCGGAGTGCGGTTGGAACGCGACGGCACTGTATGACATCTTCCTCCGGGGCCTCTCTGGATCCATTCAGGATCAGCTAATCCCCCTAGATCTTCCCACCGACCTCGACGCCCTCATCACTCTGGCTATCTGCACCGACAACCGGCTGCAAGAGTGGAGGAAGCACCGAAGCAGGAACGCCCCCGCCTTCGTCCCAGTAGCCGGTCCTTCCGTCCTAGACGCTAACCACTCCAGGCCGGACGGGGATCGGCAGCGCCAGGAGCCAGAACCGATGCAGTTGGGCAGAGCTAAGTTAACAGAGGAGGAGAAGTTACGGCGACGCCGGGAAGGAAGATGCTACTACTGCGGTGAGCTCGGACACCTCCTTCTCTCTTGTCCGGTGAGGAGGACCCTGAAGGTAAGCGCCTTCTCTGCGGCTCTGTCCCCGGGGCGAGTGCTCCCCAAGGGCAGGATTACACAGCTGGGAAAAGAAATAGAACTTGAAGTGCTAATAGACTCAGGAGCGGATGAAAGCTTGATAGACTGGGCATTTGCTCGCCGATGGGGGGGTAAAGACTGACCTGCTGAACACTCCCGTGAAAGCTAAGGCACTCAATGGACAGGCACTTTTTGAGGTAACTCACATAACAGAACCTGTTTCGCTGTCGATTGGGCCCCACCAGGAGAATATACGGCTACATGTCGTGACCTCTCCAATGAACCCTCTCATTCTCGGGTATCCATGGCTTCAACGCCACAACCCCGCTATAGACTGGGGATCAGGGGAAATAACGGGATGGGGGCCCGACTGTCATGATTCCTGTATCAAGTCTAACCCGCGCGCTGTGCCTCCTGCTCTAGACGCGCAAACCCCAGACTTAACCGGGGTCCCTGCGTGTTACCACCAATGGGCCGAGGTATTCAGCAAGGCCAAGGCTACCTCCCTACCTCCCCACCGTCCGTATGATTGCGCCATTGAACTCCTGCCGGGTTCAACTATACCCAAGGGGAGGCTTTATTCTCTTTCGGGACCTGAAAAGCAAGCCTTGAACGAATATATAGACTCCTCCCTGCAAGCAGGACTGATTCGACCATCATCGTCGCCTGCGGGGGCGGGGTTCTTTTTCGTGGGCAAGAAGGACGGCACCCTACGTCCCTGTATTGACTATAGTCCCCTCAATCAGATCACAATCAAGAACCGGTATCCGCTCCCACTGATGTCGACCGTGTTCGACCAATTACAGCAAGCCCGGGTGTTCACAAAGTTAGATCTGCGCAACGCATACCATCTAGTGCGCATCCGGGAAGGGGACGAATGGAAGACAGGGTTCAACACCCATCGAGGACACTTTGAATACCTAGTCATGCCATTTGGCCTCACCAATGCTCCCGCTGTGTTTCAGGCCATGATAAATGATGTTTTGAGAGACTGTTTGGACCGTTTTGTGTACGTATATTTGGATGATATTTTGATTTATTCCCCGGATCTGAAGACCCATAGGTTTCACGTCGAGACGGTGCTGCGAGGACTCCTTGCACACCAACTGTACGTAAAGGCCGAGAAAAGTGAATTCCACAAGAACACCGTATCTTTTCTCGGTTTCATCGTAGCCCCGGGCAAAGTTGAGATGGACCCGGCGAAAGTTAGCGCGGTAACGGAATGGCCTACCCCTGACTCACGCAGAAAGGTGCAGCAATTCCTGGGCTTTGCCAATTTTTATCGGCGGTTCATCAAGGGCTTCAGTGCCACGGCGGCTCCTTTGCACGCGCTCACGTCTCCTAAGGTTCCCTTCCGCTGGTCGGCGGAGGCGGAGGCGGCCTTCCAGGAGCTGAAGAACCCCTTCAGCACCGCTCCCATCCTCACGCTTCCCGACCCGTCACGACAGTTTGTGGTGGAGGTGGACGCCTCCAATCGAGGAGTAGGAGTAAGAGCGACAACAAGCTCCATCCGTGCGCGTTCCTGTCTCGACGGCTGACGCCCGCCGAACAGAATTACGATGTGGGAGATCGCGAACTGTTGGCAGTAAAACTGGCATTGGAAGAATGGAGACATTGGTTGGAGGGAGCACAGCAGCCTTTTTTGGTCTGGACAGACCATAAGAATTTAGAATACTTAAAGTCAGCTAAGAGATTGAATTCCCGCCAAGCCCGTTGGTCACTATTTTTCAATCGTTTTAACTTTTCTCTGTCTTACAGACCGGGAACCAAAAACACCAAGCCTGACGCCCTCTCCCGTGTCTACAACTCAGATCCAGAAATTAAGAAGCCCGAATCCATTCTGCCTCCTCATTGCCTGGTGAGAGCAGTGACCTGGCCAATCGAAGGCCGGGTACAGCGGGCCAATGGTAACAAGCCACCCACTAGTGGTTGCCCGGAGAACAGACTTTTTGTCCCCGATCAATTACGATCCCAAGTCGTCCATTGGGCTCACACCTCCAGACTCTCCTGTCATCCGGGCATGCGCAGAACCCTGTTTGTCATCCAGCAGCGATTCTGGTGGCCCTCCATGAGGGCAGACGTCAAAGAATACGTTGTAGCCTGTCCCGTCTGCGCCCGGAATAAGAACTCCCACGGCGCCCGTATGGGGTTGCTGCATCCCCTACCCATTCCTTCGCGTCCGTGGGCAGAGATATCCATGGACTTCGTCACCGGGCTTCCGGCCTCGCATGGGCGAACCACCATACTCACGGTGGTAGACAGATTCTCAAAGATGGCTCACTTTATCGCCTTGCCCAAGCTCCCGTCCGCTAAACGAACGGCCACAGTGATGATGGACCACATATTCCGGGTTCATGGGTTCCCGAAAGACATTGTTTCCGATAGGGGGCCCCAATTCATATCCAGGTTTTGGAGGGAGTTTTGCAGGCTCATAGGGGCAACCGTGAGTCCCACGTCAGGCTATCATCCGGAGGCAAACGGGCAGACGGAACGCATCAACCAGCAGTTGGAGACAAGTCTCCGCTGCCTGGTCTCCCAGAACCCCTCCTCGTGGAGCAAGAACCTCACCTGGGTGGAGTATGCCCACAACTCCCTGCCCACCACGGCTACAGGTATGTCCCCATTCAAGTGTGTGTATGGCTACCAGCCCCCAGTCTTCCCTGACAGTGAGCCGGAGATGACGGTGACCTCGGCCC
Source organism: Syngnathus scovelli (assembly GCF_024217435.2). Classification (NCBI taxonomy): domain Eukaryota; kingdom Metazoa; phylum Chordata; class Actinopteri; order Syngnathiformes; family Syngnathidae; genus Syngnathus; species Syngnathus scovelli. The sequence goes on along the minus strand of NW_026061381.1, from coordinate 603,231 downwards.
ACGCCTTGGTGCGCCGCTGTCGTCGCGTCTGGTCGGCGGCACGGGCCACGCTGGTCCGACAGGGGGACCGGGTCAAGCGGATGGCTGACCGGAGGAGACGTCCGGCGCCCGTGTACCAGCGAGGTCAACGTGTCTGGCTGTCCGCCAAGGATCTTCCCCACCGGGGGGACTCCAGGAAACTGGCGCCTCGCTTCGTGGGTCCGTTCCCCATCGCCAAGGTCGTGCACCCGGCCGCAGTGCGTCTCCGCTTGCCCAGGTCCCTTGCAGTCCACCCCACCTTTCACGTTGGGAAGGTCAAGCCGGTTGTGGACAGTCCATTGGTGCCAGATCCTGCGCCGCCTCCGCCTCCGCGGACTGTGGGAGGTGGGACGGCCTACACCGTGAAAGAACTATTGGACGTGCGCAGAAGAGGCCGGGGCTGGCAGTACCTGGTAGACTGGGAGGGTTATGGGCCGGAGGAGCGGCAATGGGTGCCGCCTAGTTATATTTTGGACCCGGGACTGTTTGAGGACTTTTATGCAGCTCACCCTGAGGCTCCTGGGCCGTCTGGGATCCGGCCCTAGGGGGGGCGGGGGTTATGTCATGCGGTCACGTTTATTTTCCCGGTTTTCTTTCTCGTCGGTGTCGTAACTTTACTTCCTGTTTTATTTTGTCATCCCTTCCGTTTCAGTTCGTGTTTCCTTCCTCGGTGTTTGGTTGTCTTGTCTTCCCTGATCCCGATTGTGTGCACCTGTGTAGTTGACACTAATTGTCAGCACCTGTGTCCCCGCCCTTTTGTGTGTATTTAGTCCGTGTCTTCCCCTTGTCTTGTGCCAGTGTATCTTGCCTCGTCCCGACCACCAGCGATTCTTTGACGTCCGAGCTCTCAGTAAGACTCCTCCTTGTTGTCTCGCCACAGAGCGACACTTTTTGTTAGTGCCTTGATCCCCATAGCCTTTTTGTCTCGCCACCGAGCGACGCTTTTTGTTAGTGCCGTGATCCCCATAGCCTTTTTGTCTCGCCCCAGTGCGACACTTTTGTTTGTACTTGTTGCCACGTGTTTTCCCTCGCAAGAGGCGTTTTGAGTTGTACTTTTGATCAGTGTGTGTGCTGGAATAAATCAGAGAAAGAAACGACTCTGCATCCGAGTCCTCCGCCTTGTTCCCAGCCTGACAGTGGTTGTCACATTCGCCTCACACCCTGAAGGTCCCTGGATTGAAACTGGATGGAAACAAGTCTGATGATCCTTTTGATTTGCTCTTCAAAACTGTGCAACAAAAGAAATTTTCAAACACAAAGAAATAGACTCCGCGTCAGGGAATTGAACCTCAGTTTGCCGAGCCGAGCCCGTGAATACTGTTAGAGATTCGCTCACTCCAACTTCTTATTTTGCAAGAACCACACGGGAGACAAGTAAGTCCTTTTAGACACCTGCAGGTGGAGAGTCCATTCGTCGCTGTGCGTGCAGCGATGTTCGAATGGAGGTCTTAACTCTCCACCCTGCAAGGGCATATTTATTAAGAGAAACAGAGTGGGGGTATGAGTAGGCTGAATAGAAAGCCCTTGTCCTCTAGTCAAAACATATCAGGGGATGTTTTACGACCTTGTGGAGGATGGGACGAGATAGGCTATTTATTACCGGTTGCATTCCAACATAATCATACGATAAGGATAATCTGAAAAACCCTAACATCTCCCTCCTGTTTTATCATATGATTATGCCACCCCAAACAACAAAGACAAGTAAAAAAAACATATATACATGTATAATGAAGAAAGAAGAATAGTAAAAATAAAAAAAAACAACAAACAATGATAGCAACACTTTCCAGTGAAGATTAGGTATTACCTTAATACCCCAGATCAAACTTATTGTGTAAGCGAAAAACCTGCTGGCCAGATGTTATTAGCAGGAAAAATTCTCACACGGTCCCTCTGCCTTAGGCGACCAGAATGCTATCAATAAAAAAATTAAATAAAAAGAAAAACACAGAAACAGTACATCATTGTATCCATTACTTGCAAAGCAATTTTGATGGTCAAATCAACAAGTTTCCGTAAAACATGCTCAACAGAACAGCATCTACGCAATCCACGTCTCGTTATTATTATCACATCTGTCACGTCAAAGAAGTTGTATATGTGCTCGCGTTGTCGTCAGCTGATGATGTTCTAGTCTGTAGGTGTGGTCTGTCACTCACACTGGCGCACACACTCACGTCCAGTTGGCAGGCAGCATCGGACAACTCTGGTGACCACAAAACCACGATCCGTTCTGAACAGGCACGTGCACTCACAGGATGCAGGTGAGGCAGTGCTTCTGAACTTCTGGATGAAGTAGGTCCCGTCCGATGGTGCAGCCATGTTGGTAGTAGAGCCCTTACACCTTGAAAACGGCTCTCTCATCCTGGCACACAGCGGTGGTGTCCAAAACTCCCATCCAGTTTCCTCCTGGAGAGCAGTCGTCGTTAATGCATTTGTGGGTCCTGTTACCTTGGATGTAACATGTGTAATTCACTCCAGCTGGTCTCTCTGTGTAGGCCACTTGTGGTATTGTTCATCCTCTAACAGTCACATTGAGATTTGCCCAGAAGTGTTCATCATAGTCTGCAAGTCCATTGTGGGATGGGTCGGCATCAGTGATTGTGACAGCTCGGTGTTGATATCCATCTCCTCCCATGGATGCCATACGTTTCGCTTCAGTGACATTCATTGGTCTGGCCTCCAAGTGACCTTGTGTGGAGGAAGAGGGGAGTTTCGAATACACATAACACCCGTCCCATGTGTGAGCTCTCACAGTGACCTTTACATACTGGTACCAAGTGTTGGTTTTGTATGGCTTCAAAATTCTCATCGTGTGACCATCGTTTTCCATGGTCAATATTGTCACTTGGTCTGTTCAGATGAGTCCATAGACCATAGCACGCTCCAACCACAACGCAGCAGAGGATCGATCTGGCATATGGCTCCCCATTGCTACTGGTTAGCAGAGACACCGGGACATCCCCTCGCCTAGCGGAGTGGGGATCGTTGTTCGCTTCACCATCATTGAGACGCCCCACTACTCCGAATTAGGGGTCCAGCACTCTCTGCAACTTGCAGTGGCTGAGGTGAATCCAACTGGGCCGTACAGCGATCGTCACTGCTGTAGTCAGCAAGACTTGGAATGGTCCCCCCCCCCCCGCCGTGGCTGGCCCAGTTCTTTCTTTTGATGACCTTGATGTAGACCCAGTCTCCTGGATTGATGGGGTTGTCGACCTGTGAGGAGTAAAGATCAAGCGGCAGTAAATTTGTCTTTGACACAGTTTGAGCATCCTGATCATATAATCTGCCAAGAACTGCTCTTCATCTGTTGTTTGCAACTCTCGTAGTCAATTGCAGTGCCCATTTAACTGGCAAATAGGAGTGTTTGCGGGAAGAGTTTGAACACCTCCTAATGATTCCCTTTAACCAAAGACTACTTATGACAGGGGCGTTCCCATTTATTGCCTCCTGGTTTAAAAGAGATTGTCTTACCCATGTCTTCTTTCTCCTCACACGCCCGCACCCACACAGGGTGTGCGCGCACACAAACACACACACACACACACACACACACACACACACACACACACACATCTGCACGCACACATACAAAAAACGGCATACAAAGTTCAGACGAACGACAAAAGACTCACAATTTTACAGATATTACGCACAAACACAGAGCACACAGACAAAGGGATTCTAATCCATCTCTCATGTAGCTTCTTTTGATAGAATCTCCTATCGGTAACTGTATAGCAGACATTTTAGCATGTAATCCCATACTCTGCTCTCTCGCTTCTACTTTTTCATGTCGGTGCAGTCGTAGGTGGCCCCTATTGCAGTCATTGTCTTGTTAACTGTCACCTTGTGACTCCTATGCATGATTGTGTGAATGTCAAAATTGAACATACCTAACTTTCTGACCATTCAACCTCCACTGTGGTACAAAAAACCTCACTATTGTATTGGGTAGGTACATTGAGCAACCTAGCTTCCTCCTGACTGCCAAATGTCCTGTTCTAAAATTTATATAACTCGACCTCTACGTCATAAGCTTGATGAGCCAAAATATCAGATCTTGCTCTTGTTTCCCACCGTTTTAGCCTAATTGTTTTATCCAAATCCGTTCAATCTCTGATAATAATGTTTTTCTCTGTAGCCCTACGTATTTTACATTTTTTTTATTTATTTATCAAATCTCCTCAGTTCTGTCAAACTCAGTGCACAATGAACCTCCCTTCCACTTTGAACCAAGCTTCACCAAATTTGGTAACGCCGTAGCAAGGAGTGCGATTTGGTCGTCGGACACTCCAAGTCCATATCTTTTTGCCGCACTTCACCCTCTCAAGTTGGTGTTCTTTTGTTGTTGCTTCAGAGCGACCCCATCCATCACTCTTGAATGAGTCCATTGTTCAAATGAGTCAATTTTCATCATTGTGAGTTCCTCCACTTTTCACTGTCTTTTCCGTCCCCGAGGATGTTGTATTTCCTCCGGAGTGTACTTGTCCTCCTCCAAGCACAACAGCAGTCTTTTCTTGTCCTTCACCAAAGGTCAAAGGTGCTTCAGAGCCAGGCACCATTTTGTAGTTGTTCACGGCTGCAGGCGAAGTCTCTGATTGGGTTTCAGGGACTGTTAGAGATTTGCTCACTCCAACTTATTTTGCAAGAACCACACGGGAGACAAGTAAGTCCTTTTAGACACCTGCAGGTGGAGAGTCCATTCGTCGCTGTGCGTACAGCGATGTTCGAATAGAGCTCTGAACTCTCCTTACTGCAAGAGGATATTTATTAAGAGAAACAGAGTGGGGGTATGAGTGGGCTGAATAGAAAGCTCTTGTCCTCTAGTCTAAACATCTCAGGGGATGTTTTACGATCTTGTGATAAGGAGGACAAGGTAAGGTATTTATTACCTGTTGCATTCCAACATAATCCCATGATAAGGATACTCTGTAAAACCCTAACATCTCTCTCCTGTTTTATCATATGATTATGACACCCTAAACAACAAAGACAAGTAAAAAAAACATACATATATGCATAATGAAGAAAGAAGAATAGCAGAAATAAGAAAAACAACAAACAACGATAGCAACACTTTCCAGTGAAGATTAGGTATTACCTTAATACCCCAGATCAAATTTATTGTGTAAGCGAAAAACCTGCTGGCCAGATGTTATTAGCAGGAAAATTCTCACACGGTCCCTCTGCCTTAGGCGACCAGAATGCTATCAATAAAAAAAATAAGATAAAAAGAAAAACACAGAAACAGTACATCATTGTATCCATCACTTGCGAAGCATATTTGATGGTCAAATCATCAAGTTTCCGTAACACATGCTCAACAGAACAGCATCTACGCAATCCACGTCTCATTATCATTATCACATCTGTCACGTCTAAGAAGTTTTATATGTGCTAGTGTTTCCGTCAGCTGATGATGTTCTAGTCTGTAGGTGTGTTCTGTCACACACACTGGCGCACAGGCTCGTGTCCAGTTGGCAGGCAGCATCGGACAACTCCTGTGACCACAAAACCACGATCCGTTCTGAAAAGGCACGTGCACTCATAGGATGCAGGTGAGGCAGTGCCTCTGAACTTCTGGATGAAGTAGGTCCCGTCCGATGGTGCAGCCATGTTGGTAGTAGAGCCCTTACACCTTGAAAACGGCTCTCTCATCCTGGCACACAGCGATGAGGTCCAAAGCTCCCATCCAGTTTCCTCCTGGAGAGCAGTCGTCGTTAATGCATTTGTGGGTCCTGTTACCTTGGATGTAACATGTGTAATTCATCCAGCTGGTCTCTCTGTGTAGGCCACTTGTGGTATTGTTCATCCTCTAACAGTCACATTGAGATTTGCCCAGAAGTGTTCATCATAGGCACCGTCTGCAAGTCCAGAGTGGGATGGGTCGGCATCACTGATTGTGACAGCTCGGTGTTGATATCCAACTCCTCCCATGGATGCCATACGTTTCGCTTCCGTGACATTCATTGCTCTGGCCTCCAAGTGACCTTGTGTGGAGGAAGAGGGGAGTTTCGAACACACATAACACCCCTCCCGTGTGTGAGCTCTCACAGTGACCTTTACATACCGGTACCAAGTGTTGGTTTCGTATGGCTTCAAAGTTCTCATCGTGTGACCATCGTTTTCCATGGTCAACATTGTCATTTGGTCTGTTCAGATGAGTCCATAGACCATAGCACGCTCCAACCACAACGCAGCAGAGGATCCATCTGGCATATGGATCCCCATTGCTACTAGGATAGCAGAGACACCGGGACATCCCCTCGCCTAGCGGAGTGGGGATTGTTGTCCGCATCATTGAGACGCCCCACCACTCCGAATTAGGGGTCCAGCACTCTCTGCAACTTGCAGTGGCTGAGGTGAATCCAGCTGGCCACTCAGCAAACTTGGAATGGTCCCTCCCGTCGTGGCTCGTCCAGGTCCTTCGTTTGATGACCTTTATGTAGACCCAGTCTCCTAGATTGATGGGGTTGTCAACCTGTGAGGAGGAAAAATCAGGCGGCAGTAAATTTGTCTTTGACACAGTTTGAGCGTCCTGATCATATAATCTGCCAAGGACTGCTCTTCATCTGTTGTTTGCAACTCTCGTAGTCAATTGTAGTGCCCATTGTAGTGCAAATAGGAGTGTTTGCGGGAAGAGTTAGAACACTTCCTAATGATTCCCTCTAACCAAAGACTACTTATGATAGGGGCTTTCCCATTTATTGCCTCCTGGTTTAAAAGATATTGTCTTACCCATGCCTTCTTTCTCCTCACACGCTCGCACCCACACAGGGTGTGCGCACACACACACACACACACATCTGCACGCACACATACACGAAACGGCATACAAAGTTCAGACGAACGACAACAGACTCACAATTTTACAGAGATTACGCACAAACACAGAACACTCAGACAAAGGGATTCTAATCCATCTCTCATGTAGCTTCTTTTGATAGAATCTCCTATCGGTAACTGTATAGCAGACGTTTTAGCATATAATCCCATACTGCTCCCTCGCTTCTACTTTTTCATGTCGGTGCAGTCGTAGCTGGCCCCTATTGCAGTCATTGTCTTGTTAACTGTCGCCTTGTGACTCCTATGCATGATTGTGTGAATGTCAAAAATTGAACGTACCTAACTTTCTGACCATCCAACCTCCACTGTGGTACAAAAAACCTTACTATTGTATTGAGTAGGTACATTGAGCAACCTAGCTTCCTCCTGACTGCCAAATGTCCTGTTCTAAAATTTATATAACTCGACCTCTACGTCTTAAGCTTGATGAGCCAAAATATAAGATCTTGCTCTTGTTTCCTACCGTTTTAGCCTATTTGTTTTATCCAAATCCGTTCAATCTCTTATTATAATGCTTTTCTCTGTAGCCCTACGTATTTTTAAAATTTTTATTTATTTATTTATCAAATCTCCTCAGTTCTGTAAAACTCAGTGCACAATGAACCTCCCTTCCACTTTGAACCAAGCTTCACCAAATTTGGTAACGCCGTAGCAAGGAGTGCGATTTGGTTGTCGGACACTCCAAGTCCATATCCTTTTGCCGCACTTCACCCTCTCAAGTTGGTGTTCTTTTGTTGTTGCTTCAGAGAGAGCCCATCCATCACTCTTGAATCAGTCCATTGTTCAAATGAGTAAATTTTTATCATCGTGAGTTCCTCCGCTTTTCACTGTCTTTTCTCGTCCCCGAGGATGTTGTCTGTCCTCCGGAGTGTACTTGTCCCCCGCCAAGCACAACAGCAGTCTTTTCTTGTCCTTAGCCAAAGGTCAAAGGTGGTTCAGAGCCAGGCACCATTTTGTAGTTGTTCACGGCTGCAGGCGAAGTCTCGGATTGGGTTTCAGGGACCCTGACACTGAGAATGACAGGCTGGGACATCAAACTTGTAAGACTATCTCCAAATGTAGCTGCTTCCATCAATTTGCTGGTAACGTTTGTTTACCAAACTTCAAATTCTTCTAATAACAGCGGTCTCGTTTTTATATCGTGAATCCTGCAACTCATCCTATTTTTGAGCTACATTTTATCTATAGTTCCAATTTAATCGGACAGTATGTTCTCTTCAGTATCATTATTGAAAATCAACTCATCGAGGTCTGCGTTCCACATCAAGCCCTGATCTGTATGTCTTGACCTCTCGCATGTTATTGTCATGCTTGCTCAAAAATGGGACTTAGAGTATGGTGCTGTGAATTCTCAATCACCCCAATGAAATTGTATCCCACCTCGTAGTTCTTATCGTTCTGATGTTCCTGTTAGCCTGCAATTGTCCAAATCAAAAATGTTTTCTTTTAACTGTCTTTCTTTTGAACCTCTAAATCTCTCGTGTTGCGAACCTATCAACACCAGAACAAAAAAATTACCACAGTATAACACCAAATGTATTCGAAAATTCATTGTCATAAAGTCTTGTATTATTACTATCTTCCACTATCTGTCCTACTCACTCCCTCCTTTTGAGGCTTGGCAACGCCCATGCCTCACACCTTGACAAACTTTTTGGGAGAATGCGTTCTTTCCTACATACGATTCCATCATCATTTAATTTGACTTTCTATCCAAAACGCTTCTCAATTTCTCAGTTCACACATCTTCTACATGTGTTATTGGTTCTCCAGTTTTTTTTCTAGTTAATTATCAATCCAAAAGCTTCTGTTTCTTTCTAACATTCAACCGGCTCAAAATCACTCTTTCATCAAAGTCGCTCTACTAATTTTCCATAGTAGTCGCCAACGACTTCAACCATTCAACCTTTCATTCAGGCAATCATTAATCAATGCTCATCATATGCATCTCACACAGTCTCCAAAAAGGAGTCTTCCTATCACATTGGTCCCAATTCATCCAAGCTCACCACACAACATTCATATATCATTTTCAACTCAGGTTTCCTGGTAGAACAATCCACCAATTCTGTAATTGTAAGTAATCAGAATTTTTTCTTTGTTTTTAAATTTGAAGAACTCAAACTCTCAGATTTAGCTTGCATTTAGAATTATGTATAATCTTATAACACAACTAATCAATTATTCCTATTAAATGTAGCATTGCAAAATCTTAAATTCACAATTTAGCTTCTTCCAACTCCTGAAAGCATGTTCTGTCATTTTTTTTTCTTTTTCGAATTCCTCATGTGGGTTCGACACTTAACATGCACTAGTGTGGATTGGTTTCTGCTCGCAAACAGATTTCTCTCTTTTCCTCTCATTTTTATCTGTCAAAATTGTTTCTGTTCTGCGGTGTAAATTGAATAGACAACAGTCTAGCAAATTTCTTTATACTAAAAGTTTAGCCAATCTTCATCAATTTGGGACTTTAACTTTAACTTTAACACATAAGCACACACATGCACAGCTCTCGCGTGCGGAAGGTAGGTCTCAGCAACAATGATTCATCACAGGCTGGCCATTTCCTGTGGTCGATCATGAGCTGGTCCCTCCCATGCACACGAGGACAGCACATTCTAATTTTATTCATTTATCTTCTAGAAGCAAGTTGCATTTCTTTACCACTTGATTTGCATATTTTAACTTTAGTGTAACACAAATTGATCTCTAGTCATTTGTAATTTGCCACCTTACTATTATTATTATTATTATTATTATTATTATTATTATTATTATTATTATTATTATTAAACTCCTCTTGCCCCTCGCTTGAGCCGCGGCTTGAGCTGCGGCCTTGCACCTGCTCACAGGGGCCTTATTGTCTTGGTCTGACAAACACTTATGACCTCATCAGTTTTCATCTTTCTAGCTTTTGTCTCTTGAATTCGTTCTCATCTCTTTGTGAAGATCTCACCCACACTCTAGCACTTCTACCACTTCAGCATGTATTGCATACAATTAAGAAATCTACTTGCCATGAACTTCTCATCTCAAAGAAGAGCAGAGCAAGAGATTTACCGTTCTTATTTCCCATCTTAATTTTAGTAGTTTAAGGTTTTACAATTTTTTTTCAATTTTTTTTTCTTTGAGGATCCTCAATGCAGGTTTAAATTGACCTTTCAACAGATTACTAGCCTGTTTTATTGCCGTGGATCAACGCTAGAACTGCTTTTTAGTCAATTTATCCTACCAGTCACACACTCAATCACACAAACTCCAGCGCTTTTTTTTTAGGCCTCATAGCTCGGACAAACCAAAGCCGTACCTCATAGCTCGGACAAACCAAAGCCGTATCTCATAGCTGGGACAAACCAAAGCCGTATCTCATAGCTCGGACAAACCAAAGCCGTATCTCTCGTGCACCTTTTTTACGCGTTTAACAAACAACAACACAATCACACAACTTCAGGCCTTTAACTTACTTGCCCCCTTGGTTCGTTGCACTGCCGGGTCCCGTCAATCCACCTCTGTCAGACGAAGGCAGACCTAAGATGCTGGCCCAGCGAAGAATTCTCTTCCCAGGACTTTCTTCTCCAGGTCCTCCTAATGGACGCTGGCTTGTCGACAATGCAGCACGTCCTCCTTTGTCAGCCAGATAGCGGGTATGATGGATCCCGGGTTTCAGCACCAAAATGTTAGATATTTGCTCACTCCAACTTATTTTGCAAGAACCACACGGGAGACAAGTAAGTCCTTTTAGACACCTGCAGGTGGAGAGTCCATTCGTCGCTGTGCGTACAGCGATGTTCGAATAGAGCTCTGAACTCTCCTTCCTGCAAGAGGATATATATTAAGAGAAACAGAGTGTGGGTATGAGTGGGCTGAATAGAAAGCCCTTGTCCTCTAGTCTAAATGTCTCAGGGGATGTTTTACGATCTTGTGATAAGGAGGACAAGGTAAGGTATTTATTACTTGTTGCATTCCAACATAATCCTATGATAAGGATACTCTGTAAAACCCTAACAGGGACCCTGACATTGAGAATGACAGGCTGGGACATCAAACTTGTAAGACTATCTCCAAATGTAGCTGCTTCCATCAATTTGCTGGTAACGTTTGTTTACCAAACTTCAAATTCTTCTAATAACAGCGGTCTCGTTTTTATATTGTAAATCCTGCAACTCATCCTATTTTTGAGCTACATTTTATCAAGAGTTCCAATTTAATCGGACAGTATGTTGTCTTCAGTATCATTATTGAAAATCAACTCATCGAGGTCTGCGTTCCACATCAAGCCCTGATATATGTCTTTACCTCTTAAATGTTATTACCTGTGTCATGCTTGCTCAAAAATGTGACTTAGAATATGGTGCTGTAAGTTCTCAATCTCCCCAATGAAATTGGATCCCACCTCGTAGTTCTTATCGTTCTCATGTTCCTGCTAGCCTGCAATTGTCCAAATCAAAAATGTTTTCTTTTAACTGTCTTTCTTTTGAACCTCTAAATCTCTCGTGTTGCTAACCTATCTACACCAGAAAACCATTTAAAAAAGGGTCTTAAAGAAAGGACCAACAGATTACTCCCAATACGGATCTCCTCATTATTTACGAGAAAGCACTCCTTTCCTCACTTGGGTGGGCGCACACGGGGCTGCTGGACAATCTATGACCCCACAGTCAGCCTCCCCAACTCTACACGGTGCATATCTTGTCAGTTGTTAATGGAAACCAGATGTGTCTCGTGCCAATTAGTCTACGTTCATGGACCAAGGCCCAAACAATTCCTCACGAACCTGACCCAAAACATGACCTGGTCACACTTACGCTTACTAGTGAGATATACATTGCATGATACCAGAACAAAAAACTTACCACAGTATAACACCAAATGTATTCGAAAATTCATTGTCATAAAGTGTTGTAATATTACTATCTTCCACTATCTGTCCTACTCACTCCCTCCTTCTGATGCTTGGCAACGCCCATGCCTCACACCTTGACAAACTTTCTGGGAGAATGTGTTCTTTACTACATACGATTCCATCATCATTTAATTTGACTTTCTTTCCAAAACGCTTCTTAATTTCTCAGTTCACACATCTTCTACATGTGTTACTGGTTCTCCAGTTTTTTCTCTAGTTAATTATCAATCCAAAAGCTACGTTTTCTTTTTAGCATTCAACCTGCTCAAAATCACTCTGTCATCAAAGTCGCTCTACTAATTTCCGATAGTAATCGCCAACGACTTCAACCATTCAACTTTTCATTCAGGCAATCATTCATCAATGCTCATCATATGCATCTCACACAGTCTCCAAAAAGGACTTATACTATCACATTGGTCCCAATTCATCCAAGCTCACCACACAACATTCATATATCATTTTCAACTCAAGTTTCCTGGTAGAACAATCCACCAATTCAAAAAAACTTAACTAAAACAAACAACTGGCAAATTAATCTGAATTTTTTCTTTGTTTTTAAATTTGAAGAACTCAATCTCTCAGATTTAGCTTGCATTTAGAATTTTGTATAATCTTATAACACAACCAATCAATTATTCCTATTAAATGAAGCATTGCAAAATCTTAAATTCACAATTTAGCTTCTTCTAATTCCTGAAAGCATGTTCTGTCGTTTTTTTTTTTTTTTGTTTTTTTCCCTTTGAGGATCCTCAATGCAGGTTTAAATTGACCTTTCAACAAATTACTAGCCTGTTTTATTGCCGTGGATCAATGCTAGAACTGCCATTTAGTCAGTTTATCCTACCAGTCACACACTCAATCACACAAACTCCAGCGCTTTTTTAGGCCTATCCAGGGATGGGTGTAAAACCCTCCCAAACAGCTTTGGAAAAACGGACAAAAGAAAAAATCTACGCCCTTCTTCAATTAAGAAAAAGAAGCTGTTTTTCTTAGTCCGTTTCTTCCACTGGGACTTGAACCCAAGCTGTTCTTTGGCTTGGAAAAACATACAAAGAAAAATCTACGCCCTTCTTTGATTAACAAAAAAGAAGCTCTGTGTTTCTTAGCACGTTCCTTCCACTGGGACTCTAACCCAAGCCAGATCCCTCAGCTCGGAAGAACAGACAAAGAAGAATCTACGCACCTCTTCGATGAACAAAAAAGAAGCTCTGCTTTTCTTAGCCTGTTCATTCCACTGGGACTTGAACCCAAGATGGCTCTCGTGCACCTCTACATTTTACGCGTTTCACAACAACACAATCACACAACTTCAGGCCTTTAACTTACTTATCCCCTGGTTCGTTGCACTGCCGGGTCCCGTCAATCCACCTCTGTCAGACGAAGGCAGACCTAAGACGCTGGCCCAGCGAAGAATTCTCTTCCCAGGACTTTCTTCTCCAGGTCCTCCTAATGGACGCTGGCTTGTCGACAATGCAGCACGTCCTTCTTCATCAGACAGATAGCGGGTATGAGGGATCCCGGGTTTCGGCACCAAAATGTTAAAGATTCGCTCACTGCAGGTGGAGAGTCCATTCGTCGCTGTGCGTACAGCGATGTTCGAATGGAGGTCTGAACTCTCCACCCTGCAAGGGCATATTTATTAAGAGAAACAGAGTGGGGGTATGAGTAGGCTGAATAGAAAGCCCTTGTCCTCTAGTCAAAACATATCAGGGGATGTTTTACGACCTTGTGGAGGATGGGACACGGTAGGTTATTTATTACCGGTTGCATTCCAACATAATCATACGATAAGGATAATCTGAAAAACCCTAACAAATACTATAGCTAAAACGGCCTGTTGCGTTTTGTTCAAGATGTCCATCGTTAAGCAAGGAAAACAAAAATGTGCAGTAACAGTTTTTGTAACAGATGTTAGGTTGTTTAATGGCAGTCAGTGCACAAGGCACTTCAGCAGATGAAACAACGTCACACTCCAGATCAGAAGGCTTTATACTGACCAAAAGCAGGAACTTGGAAGGGAATGGGAGGGAAGGATAAGGTGTGTTCTGTTATCACCTGAATGTCCTGTTATTTACTGAATGTTTTGTGACTATGTGTCATGAAACTTAACTGAGCTCTGTGTGCCGTGCCTGTGCTCACTGCCTATGTGTAAGTGAAAGTCACAAAGCTCTGTGTGCTGTGTCTGTGCTCTGATTGAGCAACTATGTTTGGGTAAATTATTTACACATTGATTGATATGATGAAGTATATATGTTTTGTCAAACGCACCTCTTTCTATAAGGTGCCCCCGGCTACCCGGTAACGGGTTTGTCTTAGCCGGGTTCGGAGAAAGTAATGCGTGGTCAAAGCGGAAACATCTGCTGAAGGACAGCAGGTGTACGAGCGGGGGAAAATTGTCCAAACCCTATACAGCGTGGGAAAACTGACCAAATTCTATAGGGCGTGGGAAACTAGGCGGTCTTACCCTATAGAGAGGATATAGGTACCAGACAAGTCTATAAAAAGTCCTGCAGAGGCAGCTACGAGGCTTTTCCCCCCAAAGAGCGCTCATACGTGAAGAAGCCCGAAGGAGTTTCAAGATTTTTTCCAGAGTCCCGGGATCTTTGTGTGAGACGCAGGATCACTGGTCTGAAATTAACTTGGATTTACTCCAAAGAATTGAACTGGACAACTTTACAGGAGAAACTAGGTGAGAGAAAACGACTTTTATGTATTTTAGCGAGAGTGGGGAATAGTCATCGGGCCACCGGCTCCCTCGAGGCCAGCCTGTTTCTCTAATTTGGATTTTAGAAGTAAGATCGGATTGATCACTCGACTTTGCTTCCACCAAAAATAGCACGCAGCTGGTGTCTACCTTTTCCCTCTTTCATGAACTGTGTTTTGCAATCGAATTGTTCTGGGATTGAATTATTTTATTAACACGGGTATCAGTGAGTGAAATTGTTCGGTTTCTGGAGTAATTGAGTACTTCGTTGTGCGCTGATTTGTACTGAATGTGCAATCGATGGTTTGGGGTTGATTTGACGATTTGATTAATGTACGGGGGTTTATTATGGTATAACATAGGACCGTAATAAATAAAAGTAACATCAGACAATTTTAGAGAATTGAATAACTTTCGTAGTTATTTGAGACACGAGTGAATTTCAATCCGTTTGAAAGTTTGCTTCGTCTGAATAAATTAACGGAAGTGTTTAAATCGGATTATTGGGTTGGTGTAGAACTGAAAGTAATTTAATTATTTGAAGGGCGCAGGCCCGTTTCCCCTTTTGACGGGCCGCGTAAAAAGTAACTCCGAATATATTAGAGAATTAAATAACTTTCGTAGATATTTAAGGGAAGAGTGAATTTCGTTAAAAGTGAATTCGTTTGAAAATTTACTTCCTCTAAATAAAATAACGACGATGGTTAAAATGGATTATTAGAGTTGGTGAAGGATAAAAGTATTTTGATTGCCCGTCGGGCGCGGCCCAGTTCCTAAATTTGTCGGGCCGCGTCAAAAGTTAAACAGGACACGATCGAAAAATAGACTTGCCTTCCAAATTAATTACGGGGCAAATCTAAATACAGTAAGACATTTTTATTCGTTTTAAGAAAGTTGTTATTCTTTTTAAAGCAATCAAGTGGGGTGAAGCACTCCGACAGTTAAGTGCTAGATCTACATATAAGAAGTTAGAATTAATAACGTAAAGTGCATTAATTTTCTCCTTAAATGCTATTATTGTCACACTTTTATTAATTCGATTCTCTTTCGAATAAACAAGTTGGTCGGCTCGCTGCTTGAGCGACCAAGTAGAACGGACCCATATCAACATTTACTTCGGCAAAACTAGTGCTAGGGTGCGCTATACAAACGAATCCCTGAGGTCTTAACAAAGACATCTAAAAATATCCGTAACATAATAAGAACTTTAAACATTAGCGGGGAGCCATCAATACGATGCGGTCACTTCGAAGTCTTGCCTCGAATTGAGTTACTCGGCTCGAGCTTAGGGTGACTTGAGAGGGATTGGCGTCGTACAGAAATTAGATTGATTCCGGTGGAGTTAATTTAACTCGGGTGGTTAGATTACGGACGAATCTCCGAACCCGGCTAAGACAAACCCGTGACCGGGTAGCCGGGGGCACCTTATGGAAAGAGGTGCATTTGACACATCTTATCAGCGTGATTGGGGTGCAATGACTTCATAAGTGCCACCTTAATTTATTTGGCTTCATACTGTCCGCTTCATACATTGTAAGGTACAGTAAACACACCGGTGTCTTTCCTCGTCTCCCATCGTAGTCACACTGAAGCCGAGCGCTACGTACGCTTCGTCATAGTATTGCCTTGCCTTAGCTTTCGTGTGACTCTCAATTCTCGTATCTCCGTCTCTTTCTGCCGTTTTTTTCAACCCTCTTAAATATTTTTCCATGGTGTCCCACTGCACTTTTTATCACCTGCTTTGTGCTGTGAGTGCTTATGTTCCAAGCACTCTACGTGCGCTCTACACTGTCGAGCAGTGGTCACCAACATGGTGCCCACGGGCACCAGGTCGCCCGTGAGGACCGCATGAGTCGCCCGCAGGACTGCTCTAAAATGATCTCAAATAGCAACACTTGTCAGTGAACTGCATCTATTTATTTTACAATCAAACCTCGGTTTTCGAACGTCCCGGTTCTCGAACAAATCGGAATTCGAAAAAAAAAAAAATTGAGATTCTTTTGCTTCGGTTGTCGAAAAAAATTCGGAGGTCGAACCTCGCGAGATGAGCCGGGAGGACCCGAGAAAACTCGACCGTGTGGCCCGGATGCCGACTGACTTCGTTGTTATTGTATTTCCGTTACTTTGAGTAATATATAACCCCTAATCATGCCTCCAAAGAAAGCAAGTGGGAGCGGTAAAGCCATCCTAAAACACAAAGACGCTCTTAAAGCAACGCGACAGCGAGCGCCTGGCGCGCTGCGGTTGCGCGATTGGACCAAATTAAGCTCCCTGCGCACTGAGGTCCACTTAAATTTTGGAAAGTCCATCAGAACTTCAAAAATATTTTCTAAATTTCAGCGACGGCTCTGTCACATTATTGCAACAAGCGCGGTGCAGTTGCGCGGTGGGCGACGCTCTACGGTTGCGCCTTCGGCGGTGCGTTGCAGTTGCGCGATCAGACAAATATGCGCAAATGAAAAAATGCTTTAAACAAAGGCGTGGGTTTTTGTCTTGAAACGAAATTTATTTTTTTCCATTATTTTTAATGGGAAAAATAGATTCGGAATTTGACCGATTCGCTATTCGAACCGCCTTCTGGAACGGATTGTTGTCAAAAACCAAGGTTTGACTGTATTTTTGCTATTCTTGTTAAAATCACACTTACATGTGAACTGGAAATGACAATAATAACACATGGTGAAAGCCAAATTGAACAAATTGGCTATTTCAGAAGTGTGCTTCAAACTGGTAGCCCTTTGCCATAATCAGTACCCAGGAAGTAGCTCTCGGTTTAAGAAAGGCTGGTGACCCCTGCGCTAGGCCAACGAGCCACGTAGTAAATTAGCTGACTCCGTTACATTCCGATTGGTAGCGAATATGACATGGACCTGAGGACTGCATTTTAGTGATTAATGAATTCAGATTGATATAGCCAGTTTGGGCGTGTCCTTTCAGGATCATAATTTTGTGTCTACCGCTGCCTCGTGGAAGACAGGCCTAAAAAAAGATGGGAACACTTGCGGGAGTTTCACCAAGATGAATTTGGACGAACTTTATGAAATAATGTTGATGTTAAAACATAGGTGGACGTGTCTGGAAGTCTGTGTTCAACAGAAGGCTGTTTGGCAACAGTGAACAACGGACAAATTCAGCAAGGTAATTTACTTACGCCATGACCCAGATTCGTTCCGGTGATGCTACGGCCACAACGCTATACGATCATGACCAATATGCAATCGCATACAATAGGTTTAGGGTCTTTTCTTTAGGATCTTCAGCCAAGACACCCAGGCAGACCATGAAAGAATGTTGATGTTAAAATGTTGGTGGAACTATTCAACTGTGCAGATCCGATGATCCCAAAGATTTGGGGTGAGACAACATTGAAAAAACGTTTTTCTTTGTTTACAGTGTCACTTATTTTGTGGCTTACCTTTTCTTCATTACACAGCCAAAGTATCGTATCATTTTACCTTGCGGCATATACTACACCGTACATACCATATCATGTCGCCTATTCAACTCATGCATGAGATGCGATGGCTGAGATATTTAGGCGATGGGTTGCTACTCCATTGTGCTCTCCACTCATCATTTCATATCACATCCTCGTCGGATTTTCACAAGCTTCACATCCAAAGTATCTTGGCACAACGTACGTAACATGACTTGTCAACACAAGATGAGGTGGCTGAGAGGTTAAGGTGATGGATTGCTAATCTATTGTGCTCTGCATGCATGGGTTCAAATCCCATTCTCATCGAAGGTTTGCTTTAAATTGTTTTGGAGTGGTACAACTGTTTTCCAACATCCCGGTTCTCGAACAAATCGTTATTTGAACAAAAAATTCCGGAATTTTTTGCTTCGGATGTGGGACAAAATTCGGTTGTCGAACCTCGCGAGATGAACCGAGAGGACCCGCATGCCAAGATTCAAGATTCAAGAGTTTTTTATTCGCCATGTTTGAGCGTGCCAAACAAGGAATTTGACTTCGGTAAATCACAGCCTCTGTTCAACATTTAGGTGACTAACAACAACACTCAGGACATGTGAAGAACGAAAGATATTCTCAAACACCCCCTGATCTTAAACTCCCAAGAGGGCAAGGAAAAACTCAAAACTCCAGCTAGGGGAAATGAGAAACCTTGAGAAGAGACCACAGATGGGAGGGTCCCTCTTCTAGGATGACCAGGCTGCAATGGATGCAGAGAGGACACATAGTACAAACAGTGTAGACAAAAAAGGTGTGGCAAGCGGGATGTTATTGCGCAGTAATGACTCTGAGACTCTAAGAGTGGTGTGAGTTCATCAGAGCGACAGCCTGGGGGAAGAAGCTGTCTCTGTGTCTGCTGGTTTTAGTGTACAGAGCTCTATAACGGCGTCCGGAGGGGAGTAGTTCAAACAGGCTGCAACCTGGGTGCGAAGGGTCTGTTGAGATGTTACTTGCACGTTTCCTGGTCCTGGACAGGTACAAGTCTTGGATAGATGGGAGGTTGATTCCAATTATCTTTTCTGCAGAATTGACTCAGTTTGTTATTAACGTATTTGCTGGTGTATAAGTCGACTCGGTGAATAAGTCGACCCCCTAAAATTCGACGGAAATTTACGATTTTATGATATATCCTTTGTATAAGTCGAGCTCAATTGTTGCATTATATTAAACTTCAAAATTCAATCAGAAATATGCGAAATTTATTGACGAAATGTGTTCAAATTTGCGAGTTTGTAGCGAGCGATCTATACGCCATTTTAAATTTACTTCATGACCCTGTGATTTTACGCGCCGAGAGAGACTAACAACAATGAACACTCTTAGAAACTGGTTTATTTTTAGTTAAGAAACAACAAATTATAATTATAAAGTGATTGCCGGTACATCGAGTTCAAAATTCGTCTTCATCGTCGCTATTTCCGAAAAGCTCGTTCCATTCGTTTTCGTTTAGTTTGTCGTCATAAAGGGCATCTTCTTGGTCTTCTCTATCCTCAGTTTCCTCCTCCTCCTCCCAGATAAGGTCGTCTTCTGTCCCATCGAGAGCGTTTGGCGAATATTTTCTAAGTGCCAACGGCTCTTGCGCCATAAAGAGTTCGCCTCGGCTGGTTCCCCATGTCGGCCAGAACAAGTGAAAATTCGGCCTCTTCCCCTGGAAGTCTGGCCAAGTTTGGCAAATATTTTCAAAGTGCGAACGACTCAACCGCCTTAAAGTGTCCGCCTCGGCTGGTTCCCCGTGTCGGCCACCACAAGTGAAAATTTGGCCTCTTCCCCTGCAAGTCCGGCCAAGTTTGGCGAATATTTTCAAAGTGCGAACGACTCAACCGCCGTAAAGTGTCCGTCTCGGCTGGTCCCCCGTGTCGGCCACCACAAGTGAAAATTCGGCCTCTTCCCCTGGAAGTCCGGCCAATTTTGGCGAATATTTTCTAAGTGCCAACGACTCAACCGCCGTAAAGTGTCCGCCTCGGCTGGTTCCCCATGTCGGCCACCACAAGTGAAAATTCGGCCTCTTCCCCTGGAAGTCTGGCCAAGTTTGGCAAATATTTTCAAAGTGCGAACGACTCAACCGCCGTAAAGTGTCCGCCTCGGCTGGTTCCCTGTGTCGGCCACCACAAGTGAAAATTCGGCCTCTTCCCCTGCAAGTCCGGCCAAGTTTGGCGAATATTTTCTAAGTGCCAACAACTCAACCGCCGTAATGTGTCCGCCTCGGCTGGTTCCTCCGGTCGGCCAGAACAAGTGAAAATTCGGTCTCTTCCCCTGGAAGTCTGGCCAAGTTTGCCGAATATTTTCAAAGTGCCAATGACATTCATTTAGACATGGCGATTGAATGTTTACGTACCGGTAGTTATTGTCGTTGCTTGACGCGCGATGACTCGCACATTCGCTCAATACCCAGTACTTCCCCCTAGCAGTCATCGTCGCTGCCTGGCTTTTGATGTCCATTATTGAGGTGAGAATATTTGAAATTGTTGCTGAGGATGCGTGTTAATGCAACAAACGCTTTATAATGATTCAGTTTCTCGCTGTTTGATGAGCCTGACGGACGCACACCCACGCACAATGAGATGCATGAGAAACGGCCTTGGTTACCATCACATTTGAAGTGATGAATACGAAGTTAAATTTTATGACTCGGTGTATAAGTCGAGGTCGATTTTTTTCAGTCGATTTTGGATCGAAAAAGGTCGACTAATACACCGGCAAATACGGTACATTCTCGTTACTCTGAGGATTGCATCAACTCTAATCATGCCTCCAAAGGAAGCAAGTGGGAGCAGTAAAAACATCCCAAAACACAAAGACGCTCCTAAAGCAATGTGACAGTGAGCGCCCGGTGAGTTGCAGTTGCGCGATCCGACCAAATTAAGCTCCCTGCGCACTGAGGTCCACTTAAATTTTGGAAAGTACATCAGGACTTTCAAACTATATTCTAAATTTTAGTGACAGCTCTGTCACAATAATGTGACCATCAGTTGTGCAGTCGAATGAAAAAATGCTTAAAAAGGGCGTTTTTTTTTTTTTTTCTTGGAATGGATTTTTGTTTTTTTCATTATTTGTAATGAGAGAACATGATTCGGAATTCGAACGATTCACTTCTCGAACAGCCTTCTGGAACGGATTGTGCTCGAAAACCAAGGCTCCCCTGTATCTGTAATCTGGTTTGTATTTGACTCAATATAGTAATATTTATATTCTTTGGCGGCTCGTTGGTGAATTGGTTAGCATGTCCGCTTCACAGTTAAGAAAGTGCGGGTTCGATTCCACCAACGGCTGTTGCATGTTGATGATGTCCGTTGTTGGGTCAGGAAAACTAAGATGTGGGGTAACGGTTGGTTCTTTATTGGCAAATCTTGGGTTGTTTAATGGCGGTCAGTACACATGGAACTTCAGCAGATGTAACTCACCCCCATCTCCAGGTCAGAAGGTTTTATACTGTCCGGAAAAGGCGGGAAAGCGTCACCTGATCATTTGGTATCGATGTGTATTGGAGAGTCACTGCTGTGTGTGTGTGTGTGTGTGTGTGTGTGTGTGTGTGTGTGTGTGTGTGTGTGTGTTTGTGTGTGTATTTGTGTGCGTGTATGCGTGTACGTGTGTGTACGTGTGTGTATGTGTATGCGTATGTGTGTGTCGTTGTAAGGCGGACGTAGTTGAGAGCGTGGGCGTGGATTGTATATATAAAACACGCGCCCTATGATGCGGTGCGCCCTATGTGTGTTAAACCCAGTCATGGCACACATAACTGAGACTGCGCCTTTCATTACGGTGCACGTTTTAATCGTGAAAATGCGGTAACTCGTCAGCGTTGGTTTACTGCAATTTGACGACAAACCGCAAAACTATTGGGCATGGAAAGTATCATTTATTGGCGCAACTAAAGACTTAAATTTATCAGAAACAGAGGAGTTCGACCTACTAACAAGGTGGCTAGGTCCAAGATCTGCAGAGCAGACAAAAAGGGTTCATGCACTACCCGCTGGAGGCGTAAAGATGATTTGGGAACGGTTTGAAGAGTGTCACCGTTTCTCAGAAGCAATTGAGGACACACTGCTAAACAAAATAGAGGAGTTTCCAAGGCTAACAAACAAAGATACGAGCCAGCTAAGAGACATCTTGTAGGAGCTATTGTGGGAGCTAAGTCAGATGATTGATTGATTGATTGATTGATTGATTGATTGATTGATTGATTGATTCCTTTGTTCATTGGTTGATTCATTGATTGATTCATTGATTGATTCATTGATTGATTGATTCATTCATTGATTCATTGAAACTTTATAGATCCCGGGGGTGGGGATATTCAGGCCCCAGCAATATTCATACCACAGAGCGGGTATATAAAAGACACAAAGATGACATGAGCGCAACTCAATAGGCTCCTATAAGGCTGCCACACAACGGCGCCACAAAGAAAGCCAGTAAGTGCGAAAGTTAAAAGCCATCAAAGCAAAGCAACAAGACAAAGGAAAAAAATAACAGCGGCTGTTAGGTTCAGATTCAGCAAAAGGATCAGCAGACAAAACCAGTGAGACAGAATGTTGAGTCTTTTCTCGCGAGGAGTGCATCCAGACTTACAGCAATCCAAAATACACTAAAGGTCTTGTTTACACTCCTCTCTTTTTATTTAGGAATGCCCTACCTACAATGTGAGACTAGCCCCTGATAGGTGGGGGGGAAAGCGTGGGCTTTGTCTCATGAGAGAAGAAACGAGATTCTATGTAAAACTAGAAGTCGCAGACAGGATCCCATGAGAAACGAAAAGTGTGCAAGGACAAAATACAATGGGAAACAAAGTAGTCATGTGAAAAGAGTGCATAGACAAAATGACATGTGCAGACATCAACAACTTTCTTGGAGAAGGTCAGGAAGCTCCAGACAGCATCGTTTGACTTGTTGTGGACTAGGTGATGTCTGCAAGAAGAAACAGCAAGCATTCTGCGCAATAACTTTATTAATAAGTACTCATTAGGGAACGCATGATAACATATATATACAATTTATCTAACAATTCCCCCCTGTCTTATCATAAGTACCCGGAGAACAACCCATCACCCATATGGCCACTTCAAAAAGATTTTCAGCCAAGGGATCACATTTCGCAAGAACTAACTTACACTCAGGAGGAAACTGAGTCATAATCGGCAAAGCTAGGGTCAAGAAACAAACCGGACAGGTTTACCACAATAGAGTCGCCGACCGGGTCGTCACTAGAGAAGGAACCCGCGTCGATCGAAAGGTCATCCCTTTGGAGCAATGGGAAAGTCTCAGCTGGTGGAGAGATAGCAGTTGTAATTAGTCTGTTAATTAGGGATCGGAGACAAGGGATGCAACAACATCCACACAAGGTCAAAATGGCAGAGAAAACGGCTATGGAGATGTCATGTAACATGGGGGTAGAGATGGTGCAAATGGTAGAATATGGATTGTTCACAGGAATAAATTGGGAGAGCTGAAATTCCAAATTTGTCCAAAAGATGGCGCCAGACCAAAACGTGAGACCAAAAGAGGGGCCAGAATAAGCTGAACCGGTTAAAATAGATATAAAAAAGGAACACGGTGTCAGAGTGTGAGTCACGCATGGAAGCACAAATGTGATTTTTATTTTTTTTTATTTCCTTGCTTGGCTAAAAATTTATTCTGTAACCGCTTTAAGCAATATTATTTGTCAATTCGATCAAGAGACCCGTCACTATGAGAATAGGGGCGTGACATAAATTGTTTGGAGAAGCACAAATGTGATTTTTATTTTTTTATTTCTTTGCTTGGCTAAACATGTATTCTGTAACCGCTTTAAGCAATATTATTTGTCAATTCGATCAAGAAACCCGTCACTATGAGAATAGTGGCGTGACTTAAATTGTTTAGAAAAGTAGGTCAAGGGTTTGGATTTTTATTTCAGAGTCAATTGAAGCGTAACTTTAAAAAGTTATTTTCATGTAACAGAAAGAGAAGAAAAGGGGAAGTGAAAGGTTTTACCACTAGCTGTGCATTTGGTGGAAAGTACTGCGTGGTCAGGGCGGAAACAGCTGCTGAAGGCCACAGATAACCAAGCGTGGGGAAACTGGCCAGTTCCCTCTATGGGCGTGGGAAAACTGGCCAGTTCCCTCTATAGGCGTGAGAACGCTTGCCAGTCCCTTCTATAGGCGTGGGAAAACTGGGCAGTCTTACCCTATAGGGAAAGTACAGGAGAAAAGAAAGGGGAGGGGGGGGACGGAGAGGTCTATAAAAGGTCCTGCAGGAGCAGCTTCAGGGCTTTTTCCCCCAAAAGAGCGCTCATACGTGAAGAGGCCCGGAGGAGTTTCAAGATTTTTTTTCCAAAGTCCCAAAGATCTTTGTGTGAGACGCAGGATCGCTGGACTGAAATTAACTTGGATTTACTCCCAAAAATTGGACTGGACAACTTTAAACGAGGAATTAGGTGAGGATGACCGTTTTTATGTATTTTAGCGAGAGGGGGGAATAGTCATCGGGCCGCCGGCTTCCTCGTGGCCAGCCTGTTTCTCTAATTTGGATTTTAGAAGCAAGATCGAACTGATCACTCGACTTTGCTTCCACCAAAAATAGCACGCAGCTGGTATTTACCTCTTCCCTTTTTTATGAACTGTGTTTTGCAATCGAATTGTTCTGGGATTGAATGATTTTATTAACACGGGTATCAGTGAGTGAAATTGTTCAGTTTCTGGAGTAATTGAGATTTGTAATTCTATTCCATGTTTCTACAATAAATGTGTTTTGTATATTACTTACTTCGTTGTGCGCGGATTTGTACTGAATATGCAACCGAAGGCTCAGGCCCGCTTCCCCTTTTAGACGGGCCGCGTAAAAAGGAACTCCGAACAAGTTAGAGACTTAAATAACTTCCGTAGTTATCTGAGCCACAAGTGAATTTCGATCCGTTCGAAAGTTGTTTCGTCTGAATAAATTAAAGGAAGTGTTTAAATCAGATTATTGGTTTTGTGTAGAACGGAAAGTTATTTAACTATTTGAAAGGCTCAGGCCCGCTTCCCCTTTTAGACGGGCCGCGTAAAAAGTAACTCCGAGCAAGTTAGAGGATTAAATAACTTTCGGAAGAGTGGATTTCGTTAAAAGTAAATTCGGTTGAAAATTCATTTTTTTTTTTAAATAACATAACGACGACGGTTAAAATAAATCATTGGAGTTGGAGGAGGATAAAAGTATTTCGATTGTCCGTCGGGCGCGGCCCAGTTCCTAAATTTGTCGGACCGCGTCAAAAAGTTAAACGGGACACGATCAAAAAATAGACTTGCCTTCTAAAGTAATTATTGGGCAAATCTAAATAGAGCACGACATTTTTATCCGGTTTAAGAAAGTTGTTATTCTTTTTAAAGCAATTAAGAGGGGTGAAGAACTCCGACGGTTAAGTGCTAGATCTACGTGTACGAAGTTAGAATTAACCATATAAAGTGCATTAATTTTCTTCTTAAATGCTATTATTGTCACACTTTTATTAATTCGATTCTCTTTCGAATAAAAAAGTTGGTCGGCTCGCTGCATGAGCGACCAAGTGGAACGGACCCATATCAACATTTACTTCGGCAAAACTAGTGCTTGGGTGCGCTATACAAACGAATCCCTGAGGTCTTAACAAAGACATCTAAAAAATATCCGTAACGAATAAGAACTTCAAACATTAGCGGGGAGCCATCAATACGATGCGGTCACTTCGAAGTCCTGCCTCGAATTGAGTTACTCGGCACGAGCTTCGGGTGACTTGAGAGGGATTGGCGTCGTACAGAAATTAGATTGATTCCGGTGGAGTTAATTTAACTCGGGTGGTTAGATTACGGACGACTCTCCGAACCCGGCTAAAACAAACCCGTTACCGGGAAGCCGGGGGCACCTTAATCCGAGAGGTGCGTTTGACATTTTGGCGCCCAACGAGTAGGAGGGGGGTTGTGATTAAAAGTTTAGAAAAAAAAATAAAAATAAGACAATAGAAGAACATTTATTTTTTTGTTTTGCTCACAGCTCCAAAACGAACCTGTGTGGAGTTTTTCAGTTTTTTCTTCCCAGAAACTGTCTTAATTCCGCTCACTGATACAAATAAATGTCAGAACGGCCTTGAGTGACATAAGTACAGTCTCTTTAAGGAATAGAGATTCCTAGAAAAGAACCTTGATAGCACGGGAGGATTAGAACTGTATTGTGTCATGGTAAACGGTGACCGTCACCCCTCAGCACATTACTTTAAGCATGAGTAAGGAGGAGATCCTTCACAGCTTGTACTTGTATGGGGTGCTGAAAGTAATGTTTGTAGTATACGCAGAGTATGCGGCAGAACTTGCAAAAGAAAGAGGGGCCGGTACATGGGCACGGATATTGGGTATAAATAAAGAAGATGAACCAGTCGACGAGGAGCCTGCAAATGTTTTAGATTTCATGCCAAAACCAAGGCCAAAGAGAAGGCAACCAATTAGGAGACCGACTGAAGAGAGGCCTTTTTATTTTGAAAGATAAAAAGAGAAGACTTGTCTCCCCTCTTCCTTTTCCTTTTTCTTTCTCAATTTAACTTTATAATAAACCTTCATTTCTCCCTTGCAAGATTTCGTTGTTCCTGGACACATTGTGTGGATTACAATTTTTTTTTTGTTGTTGTTCCCGGACACCTGTGTGGATTACAAATTTTTTGTTCCCGAACACCTGTGTGGATTACAATTTTTTTGTTCCCGGACACTTGTGTGGATTACAAATTTTTTGTTCCTGGACACCTGTGTGGATTACAAATTTTTTGTTCCCGGACACCTGTGTGGATTACAATTTTTTTTCCCGGACACCTGTGTGGATTACAAATTCTCTTGTTCCCGGACACCTGTGTGGATTACAAATTTTTTGTTCCCGGACACTTGTGTGGATTACAAATTTTTTGTTCCCGGACACCTGTGTGGATTACAATTTTTTTTTTTTTTGTTGTTCCCGGACACCTGTGTGGATTACAATTTTTTTTCCCGGACACCTGTGTGGATTACAAATTATCTTGTTCCCGGACACCTGTGTGGATTACAATTTTTTTGTTCCCGGATGTTAGAGATTTGCTCACTCCAACTTATTTTGCAAGAACCAAACAGGAGACAAGCAAGTTCTTTTAGACACCTGCAGGTGGAGAGTCCATTCGTCGCTGTCTGAACAGCGATTATCGAATGAAGTCTGAAAAGTCTCCTTCCTGCAAGGGCATATTTATTAGGAGGAATAGAGTGGGGGTGAGAGTGGACAGGTTTGGTGAACCCCCGGCCTCTGGTAAAATCAGAGCAGGGGGTGTTTTACGATGTTGTGGGAAACAGAACAACTTTGATTGCTTCCTCTGCAGCTGGTCACTCAAGCAGAGGAAGCAACCACTTTACTTTACTACGTTGTGAGAGCAAGACAAGATTGGTTAATCATTATAGTCTACATTCCAACATAATCCTACGATAAAGATAACCTGGAAAACCCTAACACCGGACACCTGTGTGGATTACAAATTTTTTGTTCCCGGACACCTGTGTGGATTACAAATTTTTTGTTCCCGAACACCTGTGTGGATTACAAATTTTTTGTTCCCGGACACTTGTGTGGATTACAATTTTTTTGTTCCCGGACACCTGTGTGGATTACAATATTTTTTTTTTTTTTGTTCCCGGACACCTGTGTGGATTACAAATTTTTTGTTCCCGGACACCTGTGTGGATTACAATTTTTTTTCCCGGACACCTGTGTGGATTACAAATTCTCTTGTTCCCGGACACCTGTGTGGATTACAAATTTTTTGTTCCCGGACACCTATGTGGATTACAATTTTTTTGTTCCCGGACACCTGTGTGGATTACAATTTTTTTGTTCCCGGACACCTGTGTGGATTACAAATTCTCTTGTTCCCGGACACCTGTGTGGATTACAAAGATTTTTGTTCCCGGACGCATCAGAGGATTACAGATTTTTGACCGCTGAACTCACAAAATGATTTTTCTTCTTTCTGCCCTTTTCTCTTTTTTTTTTTTTTTCCTGCTGTTGAAGACTACAATAAAGGCTGACCAGGAGTAGTAACTGTACTTACTCTCCAGGCAGAAGAAAAACAGCCAAGATAATTCTTCTAAGGCTTGTATGGTACATGATTCTTAACTGTTGGAGACCTTCTGTGACTTACAGGTTCCCAAGAATTGAAAGGCTGAGTGGCTTCGGGCTGATGATTAGTCGTCATTTCCTGTTCGCTACAATAACGTTTGAATTAGAATTTGCAATTGAATGTACCCTTGTTAGAATTTCCTGTCAGTAGAAAACCTGGTGGGGAAAAAAGAAAAAGAAAAAGAAGTGCATCCCGCCGTTGAGAGCATCAATAAGCGAGGCAAAAGTTCTCATATTGGTGTTCTGAGTAGAGGCGACGCAAAGGGTGCCGCTGAGTAACTAAGAGCTGAATCGACCCTGTTCCGAGTGCACACGGAAAGGCTTCGAAAGGAGACAGCTCGACCCTACAACTAGAGAAACTGCTATTCATTGAAAAGATGGCTAGCGGTGGAAGGAGATCGGATCCCGAACCTGGAAATCCTATGAAAGGAACCGGAAAGGAGGGGTCTAATCCAGACTCTCCAAGACGACATGAAGAACCAGCATGTGTAATATTGTATGGAGGAGGCTTAGAGAAGTGGCCTCAGAAATGGACTGAGTACATAGTGGGATCAAACCCGTCGATAGAGGCGGGATGCCTCTCGACGCGGATGAAAGAAGCCATCGAAAGGGATGGAAGATTTTTTGCCGAGCAACCAGGAGAAGATGGACTATCAATAATAGTGTCAGCCCACCCTGAAAGGGGCTACACTCGAAGAGAAGCACCTGACTGGTGTGAATGGGGGGCAAAAATGGTGGAGGAATGTAATATGAGAAAATTAATAAGCACAAGTACAGATTTGGACTCAATAGTGAAAATGCTGACCAACGAAGCTGGCATCGAGAGCGAGCTTGCAACCCCATTACCTGGAGAAGTGAAGGCAGTGCCTCGCTATTACGAGTGCCTGCAGCACCTGGCGAAGATGAGAAGTATTTTGGAGAAAAAGACTGATCAACCGGTATTCTCCAGTGAAGAAGAAGAGGAAGTGCCTAACGGAGAAGAAGGACTGGGCACTAGCAAGGACACAGAGGAGGTGTGGGAGGCCAAGGACACCAGGCGCGGAGGCGCCCTTGCACCGAAGCTTAATCTCCTCTTTAGAAAAGACCCCCTACCGTCTTTGCCGGAAGAATCAACCAAGAAAGTGATTGTGGGTAATGGAGTGTGGATGTGCCAGTTTGTCGGAGATATTTGGTCACTGACAGGAGACGCCCTCATTGTTTTCACCAACGACAAATTCCGTGCATGGAACCAGACCTTTGATTCACGACTGAGATTGATGGCCGGTGAAAAATATATTGAGGACCTACAGGATGCAAGACGACAAATGGAGCATGACCCGGAGGATCTTACTTTCATCTTCACAAGTGGGGGAAGATCAAAATACCACATGATAATACATGCCGTCGTGCAAAAGTGGAGGGCAGACCTGGACCAGCAGGACTATCTGAAGATGATGACAAGAATTCTGGAGAAAGCGGTGGATGCTGCCTTCGAAAGAGGAGCCAGAAGAATAGTTACGGAAGTGAATGGCGTCAGATCTGGACGGATGTCATGGAAAATTGCAGAAACAGCAATTGCAGGGGCTTATAAGCTGCAGATAGCCACCCCGATCACAGCAGTGGAAGGGCTGGAGTTTGTGTTGGCAATATCAGCCTCTCAAAGAAGAGAGAGGGAATTAGTAGCTCTGGAAGCCACATATGACCAAGCGCTACTGGTGGCTCGGAAAGAGCAGAATATGGAACAGCAAACACAACAGAAGTTGACAGTCCTGCCCCATCCATCGGTCAAAGCAATTCGAACAGAAGAGGAAAAAGTGGCAGCCTCAAGTTCTACTCCAGTATTGCAAGTGAGGACCGTACGGTCAAGGACACCATCCCCAACAACAGGGGATGAGGACGAGACCGTGGCCAACGAAATCAACCCAGAGATAACCAAACCAGGGGGGCCGGATCCGGCACCAACCGAGGTCCCGGCTCCAGGGAAACCACCTCAGGAAAGAGGGAGAAGAATTGAAAGGGAGAGGAGAGTGGTTTTAAAATCAAACCGAGAAGTGGCTGGTACCTCTTACCGAGCACGCCTGACGTCTACTCCCAAAATTAGACCCTCCACAGTTCAGGGCCCACGTCAACAAATAGAATCAAGGAACACCGAAGTTGGGGCCACTGAACATGCTCATACATCCAACGAGGAAGAGGGTGATAATGATGAAGAGGGAGAAGACAGGGAGGCGGCCACCTCAAGTGATGACGTGGTTTCCGAAGAGGAAAATCAGGCTTCGGTGATGTCGGCAGTGGTCCCTCCTGATCTTAATGACCCCCCACCGAGAGTTGTGCTAGGAGCAACCCGGAAAGGAGCCAAGAAGCAACAGCCAGTGCTAAGCATCTTCCGGGCTTCGGAAAGGCTGGCAAGGGAAGTTCAATTAGGATGGGTGGAAACCAAGGATGGAAGGAAAACTTACATCCCAGAAGTCAGACAGAAAGAATACCCTTTCCCGCCAGCCTGGTGGGAAAAAATAGAAAGAAATATAGATATCCCGGTGAAACTAACTTACAGGGAGGCAATGAATGTGTTAAACACACCAGCCTACCACACCCTAGTAAGTTACACAGATTTGACAAAAAAATTTAGGGAAGGCTTTGTGACCGTAATGTATGACGTATTGTTGCGGAGGATGAAGCAGGGTGTGTATGATGGCGCTCAAGCAGAACTGAGAGCGTGTGAAGATTTGGACACACACACTGTTAATCCCGCAATGTCCACACAAACCAACATAATTGGAAACTTCACCCAACAAGCTCAGCCGAGCACCACGCAACTGGGAGCGACTTATCTGGAAAATACAGGGATGCCCGGAAATGACCTGGAAAGAGAGACACGAGCCTTTAAAACTCTAAAAGGAATGGTACGCGTAAAGTACCAAAAGGAAAGCATCAAAGAATATTTATTGGCAACCTGGCTGGTAATCAAAGACAGTCCGGGCGGATAGTTGTCAAAGAAGTTGTGGCTGCAATATATTACAGCCGAGCCCATTGGAAGGGATGAGACAGCCCAGGATGCCTACCAGAGGTGGGTGGATGATGAAGAAGATGACGAAGATGCACATATAACCAGAGCTAAAGAAGCATTAAAGCAGGGTCTCACCTTGCTGAATGTGTGGCATAAGTTGAAGCAAGTGATAAGCCCGAACAGATACGTGCGAGTATTGAGAGCAGTTACCGAGGACAAGGACACCACTTTTGTGAAGCTGGGTGCGGAGGCAACTCTGGCACGAATCGAAGAATCTATAAAGAAATGGGACAGAGTAACAAAACACTACATGGAGAGACAAAAGCCGAATCCATCGGGCAGCACTCGCACTCGCACAGAAGATACACAAGCAGGTCGGAAACCACCACCACGACCAACTTATGAGAAGGGGCAAAAATCTAATGAAAATAAGAGACAAAACACCCAAGATAATCCCAAACCACTTTATGGCAAAGTGAATTCAACTGGTTATGTGGCAAAAGATGTGTATGACAAAATGTCACCAGAAGAAAGAAAGGCCCTGGCAGAGGCTCGCAAGGCTGCGGCCCCTGCTGGGCCCAGAAAATAAGTAAAAAGGAGGCGCGGGTCACCCTGTCGGGCGTGTACAGAGAGGGAGACAATCTCTACACTGATATTGATGGAGCTCCGTATTTAGTAGATACCGGAGCCGAGGTGTCGATGACCCGCAAAGCCTTGAAAGTGATAGGACACCTAACTGTTATGATGGCAGATGGATCAGTGACCAGCATGCCGATTGGAGTCTGGAAAAGAATCGTTTGGGTGAAAGGGCCCCGCAATTTACTGACATTGAGAGACGCCGAAGATCTGACAAAACCAGCACATCAGCGTCAGCCAGTAAAAGCAAGATTGGAAAACATCAAAGCAAAAACAGTCCGAGTGGGTCCAACTAAAACCATGCCACTGAATGAATGGTACAAACCTGTGGATGTGGATTCCGTCCGGATCCAATTGGTCCAAAACAGCGACCTGTCTCCAGATGGGAAGCAGAAACTGACCGCTATATTGGAGAAGGCAACTGTGGCGCATTTCAAGAACGACTGTGGTGACCTTGGATCAAAATACATCCACACAATTGAAGGAGGAGTGCATCCACCGGTGAGACAATATCCCTTGAATCCCGAGGCAGTGGCTGAAATGGAAACAATCGTGAAGGAACTTCTACAGCTTGGCATCATTTGGGAAGAATCAAATCCAGTGACCAACAGCCCAATTCAGGCAGTGAAAAAACCAGAGGCGTCTGGGGGAGGATGGAGGCCAGTTATAAACTTTAAAGCTCTTAACCGCCGGACGGTGGCTAATCGAGCGAGCCTCATGAATCCCCAGGCATCCCTAAAGACTCTAAGAGTGAAGAAATACAAATCATGCATTGATTTAGCAAACGGGTTCTTTTCACTACGACTGGCCAAAACATCACAAGGAAAAACAGCATTCACGGACAAAGGGAAATCATACGTGTGGCAAAGATTGCCACAAGGATACAAAAACTCCCCAAATGTGTTTCAATCAGCGGTTTTACAAGTTCTGAGTGGTTTGGATGTTACGGTGTACATCGATGATGTGTTTGTTTCAAATGACGAAGAGGAGGAACATTTGGACTTGCTGCAGAAAGTGGTGGAACGAGTCTCCGCTGCCGGTCTCAAGCTGAATCTCAAGAAATGCCAACTAGCCCGATTCTAAGTGGATTACTTGGGATTCCAAGTGACTGAGAACTTAGGAATCTCAGAAGGATTTCGACAGAAAATCGAACAGATCTCGCCCCCGAGATCAGAAACAGAGTTGCAGCGAATACTTGGACTGTGCAATTATGTGCGGGATCATGTTCCTCACTATCAGAAGCATGCAAGGCCACTGTACGGCCGCTTGAAGAAAACTCCGGAGGGCCAAAAACCAACCAAGTGGCAGTGGTCAGACAGTGACAATCAGAACTTGAATAATTTGAAACAGGCCGTCCGAGATGCCGTGCGGCTTGAGCCACGAAGTTTGACAGTAAGACTGGTCGCAAAGGTGCAGTGCGAAGAAAATGATGCAATGGTGTCGGTCAGCAACGAAGGTGCCGGTTTGGTGGCCTTGTGGACCTACACCCTGTCCAGCGTCGAGAAAAAATTCCCCCAGGAGGAGAAAGAACTTGCAGTGTTGGCAAGGTACTGGAGTAATTTAAAAGACCTGGCCCAAGGACAAGGTATCAAAGTCCAGACGGGAAGTAACGTGCATCGTTTTCTAAGAAAGACTACAATCGAGAGCACTAAAGCGACCAACATTCGATGGGGCAGATGGGAAGACATCCTACTGGACCCCGACTTGGAAATTGGACCAACTACAACCTCCACAAAGAAGCCGATACTCAAAAAGAGTATGGATGAAGAGAAGCCCTACGAATGGACTCTATGGGTCAAAAAAGGAAGGAGAGCAGAATGCCCACTGGGGTTTTATTCTGAAGCAAAATGGAGTGGAGCGTTGCCGCCGCAAAGGAAAGACACCCGGCAGCGCGCAAGCAGGAGAGGCCACGGCAGTGCTGGAAGGACTGTTAGAAGCGGAAAAAAGTCACGCTGGACGCGTAAGACTTATAACTGACAGTCATTATTGCGCGCAAGCTCTCAAATTCGACCTAGCCATTTGGGAAGAGAATGGCTTTGAGGGCGCGAAAGGAAAACTAGTGGCCCACTATGAAGTGTGGAAAAAGATAGCCGAGTTACGGCTAAATTTGAGTCTGGATGTGGTTCACCAGAAATCTCATGTGAAGGAAGGAGCTCATTGGAGAGGTAATAACGAAGTTGATCGATACGTCCAGGAAAGAAGAATAATAGTTGTAGGAGCAGAAAAATGGGACAAGACCCCACGCGGAAAAGTGGTCCCAGATGAGAGCGTGAGGCAAGTTGTGTCGGCAGTGCATGAAGCACTAGGCCACGCGGGTCCACTGCCTACGCGAAAAAAGTTAGAGATGCTGGAACTCTGGGTCCCTGACCGGACGATTCGTGCGGTCCTGCGGGATTGTAATCCGTAACAAATACAACGCAGGGCGAAGAGGACGATGCACGGATGGATTGATGATTAGGAGTACTGTGCCGTGGGGCTCGGTTTGTATGGACGTGGCTGGCCCCATGGGAATAAGTGGCGCAAAGGGTGAGAAATACCTGGTTGTGCTGGTAGACTCGATGTCAGGACACGTCGGGCTGAAAGCAGTGAGAAAAGCCAATGCAAACAGTGTGATCAAGACACTGGAAGATGGGTGCATGTGGCTAGGAATCCCAAAAGAGTTGAGAACAGACAATGGAACACATTTCAAAAACGCCCAGGTGGACGAATGGTGTCGTAGGTGGGGAATAGTCAGAGTCTATTCGCCTCCTTATACACCACAAGCAAATGGGGTGGCAGAAAGAACTATTGGTCTGGTCAAAACCTGGTTGGGAAAAAATGCTAACGGAAAAGAGTGGAGTACTAAACTGCTTGATTTGGTTGCGGACCTGAACGGGAGGAGCAGAAGCAGCCGGCCCTCCCCGTCCGAAGAGCTGAACCAACGACTCTTTGTGTCACAAGAAGTGGGCAGAACCCAAGACGGCTCGTCCCAGAATAAGGAGAAGTGTCGGTTCAGCGTTGGACAGAAGGTGTGGATCAAGTCGAGGGACCTGAACAGCAACACGGCAGTGAAGGCCAAGTACGACTGCTCGGACATCGTTAGTGAAGTTTTGGATAGAAACACAGTACGACTAAAGAAGAAAGGTATCCAAGGAGTTGAACAGCTGAAGCCGTTATCGGCTGACCCGAATCAAGCCAAGAAGTAATTCAAATAACATATGGCAACGGACCACGGAACAATCCCGGCCTTCGTGCGCATGGCCGCACACAAAGGTGCGGTCATCGTAAGAAGAACACTAAATGGGATCCAGACCGGAAGGGCCCTAAATCTGGTGAGATTGGCCAAGCGGGGTTGCACACCCAGTGGACCAGAACATTTTCACTGGACATGGGTCGACGAAGCTTGTGTCATTTGTTTGACACCCAACCTGTTGCCTACTATGTGGTCGGGAGTAGGCTTCATGATGCCATCTGTACTGACCACCGAAGTAAGAGAGCTGGAATTTGCCCAGAGAAATGAGGACAAGCTTCCAGTCAAAGTATTGGATGCCATGGTGTGCCACCAGTGTCGAATTACCATTTTGACACGAATGGTGTTCTTTTCACAATGGGAGATCGGACCAACCATGGATGTACGGGCTGGACAAATTAGCTCGTGCACGTGTGTTCGGGACGGGAGTGAGCGCTCCTCATCGCTTTCTCTCGGCTGACTTTTACACGCACCCAAACGCAGGGTATGGATTACACCGACCTATGGAGATGCCCAGCGAGGCCCCTGTGGGGCTTGTCCGGCCTGCGCGTCGGGGAGGAGGACGGTGTGTTGGACATTGGACCCTGGATGGGTCTTACGTCCGGTGCAGAGAGCCATGCGAGGGTTGCATGGGGCGTCGGGATCCAGACGGCAGCCGTGCGTATGGAGGGCCTGGCTACAATGACGATCCTCCCCTCGACTCGCCCATCAGCCCCGTACGGCTGATAAGCCCGCTGGATGTGGATGCAGCTCCTTCTGAGTCTGAGGACGACGATGAGGCTCGAGACGGAGGACGCAGGAGCGAGGCTGAAAATGAGGATGCAGATGTCAAGAGTGTGGCCACAGGGGGTTCAACACCACCGGAGCTGAGAGCCCTCGCCGTGGAGAACCACGCTGACGACGACAACGCTGCTGGTCGGTTGTCGCGCCTGATCAACGCCCTCGCAGAGATCGCCCGACAGGGAGACATGGCAGCGGCCTGCCCTACTTTAACGACCGCTGAGGTTGTGAATATCTCAGACGAAGACGACGACATGGCTGTGTAGCTCTTGGGGATCAGGGATAATTTATACCTGTTTTCAATCCAAAGAGGGGGTGTCATGTAACATGGGGGTAGAGATGGTGCAAATGGTAGAATATGGATTGTTCACAGGAATAAATTGGCAGAGCTGAAATTCCAAATTTGTCCAAAAGATGGCGCCAGACCAAACGTGAGCCCAAAAGAGGGGCCAGAATAAGCTGAACCGGTTAAAATAGATATAAAAAAGGAACACGGTGTCAGAGTGTGAGTCACGCAAGGAAGCACAAATGTGATTTTTATTTTTTTTTTATTTCCTTGCTTGGCTAAAAATGTATTCTGTAACCGCTTTAAGCAATATTATTTGTCAATTCGATCAAGAAACCCGTCACTATGAGAATAGTGGCGTGACATAAATTGTTTAGAAAAGTAGGTCAAGGGTTTGGATTTTTATTTCAGAGTTAATTGAAGCGTAACTTTAAAAAGTTATTTTCATGTAACAGAAAGAGAAGAAAAGGGGAAGTGAAAGGTTTTACCACTAGCTGTGCATTTGGTGGAAAGTACTGCGTGGTCAGGGCGGAAACAGCTGCTGAAGGCCACAGATAACCAAGCGTGGGGAAACTGGCCAGTTCCCTCTATGGGCGTGGGAAAACTGGCCAGTTCCCTCTATAGGCGTGAGAAAGCTGGCCAGTCCCTTCTATAGGCGTGGGAAAACTGGGCAGTCTTACCCTATAGGGAAAGTACAGGAGAAAAGAAAGGGGAGGGGGGGGACGGAGAGGTCTATAAAAGGTCCTGCAGGAGCAGCTTCAGGGCTTTTTCCCCCAAAAGAGCGCTCATACGTGAAGAGGCCCGGAGGAGTTTCAAGATTTTTTTTCCAAAGTCCCAAAGATCTTTGTGTGAGACGCAGGATCGCTGGACTGAAATTAACTTGGATTTACTCCCAAAAATTGGACTGGACAACTTTATAGGAGAAATCGGTGAGGATGACCGTTTTTATGTATTTTAGCGAGAGGGGGGAATAGTCATCGGGCCGCCGGCTTCCTCGTGGCCAGCCTGTTTCTCTAATTTGGATTTTAGAAGCAAGATCGAACTGATCACTCGATTTTGCTTCCACCAAAAATAGCACGCAGCTGGTATTTACCTCTTCCCTTTTTTATGAACTGTGTTTTGCAATCGAATTGTTCTGGGATTGAATGATTTTATTAACACGGGTATCAGTGAGTGAAATTGTTCAGTTTCTGGAGTAATTGAGATTTGTAATTCTATTCCATGTTACTACAATAAATGTGTTTTGTATATTACTTACTTCGTTGTGCGCGGATTTGTACTGAATATGCAACCGAAGGCTCAGGCCCGCTTCCCCTTTTAGACGGGCCGCGTAAAAAGGAACTCCGAACAAGTTAGAGACTTAAATAACTTCCGTAGTTATCTGAGCCACGATTGAATTTCGATCCGTTCGAAAGTTGTTTCGACTGAATAAATTAAAGGAAGTGTTTAAATCAGATTGAATGATTTTATTAACACGGGTATCAGTGGGTGAAATTGTTCGGTTTCTGGAGTGATTAAGATTTGTAATTCTATTTCATGTTTCTTCAATAAATGTGTTGTGTATATTCATCTACTTTGTTGTGCGCTGATTTGTACTGAATGTACAATCGATGGTTCGGGGTTGATTTGACAATTTGATTAATGTGCGGGGGGTTATTATGGTATAACATAGGACCGTAATAAATAAAAGTAACATCAGACAATTTTAGAGAATTGAATAACTTTCGTAGTTATTTGAGACACGAGTGAATTTCAATCCGTTTGAAAGTTTGCTTCGTCTGAATAAATTAACGGAAGTGTTTGAATCGGATTATTGGTTTGGTGTAGAACTGAAAGTAATTTAATTATTTGAAGGGCGCAGGCCCGTTTCCCCTTTTGACGGGCCGCGTAAAAAGTAACTCCGAACATGTTAGAGAATTAAATAACTTTCGTAGATATTTAAGGAAAGAGTGAATTTCGTCAAAAGTGAATTCGTTTGAAAATTTACTTCCTCTAAATAAAATAACGACGATGGTTAAAATAGATCATTTGAGTTGGTGAAGGATAAAAGTATTTCGATTGTCCGTCGGGCGCGGCCCAGTTCTTAATTTTGTCGGGCCGCGTCAAAAGTTAAACAGGACACGATCGAAAAATAGACTTGCCTTCCAAATTAATTACTGGGCAAATCTAAATAGAGTAAGACATTTTTATTCGTTTTAAGAAAGTTGTTATTCTTTTTAAAGCAATCAAGTGGGGTGAAGCACTCCGACAGTTAAGTGCTAGATCTACATATAAGAAGTTAGAATTAATAACGTAAAGTGCATTAATTTTCTCCTTAAATGCTATTATTGTCACACTTTTATTAATTCGATTCTCTTTCGAATAAACAAGTTGGTCGGCTCGCTGCTTGAGCGACCAAGTAGAACGGACCCATATCAACATTTACTTCGGCAAAACTAGTGCTAGGGTGCGCTATACAAACGAATCCCTGAGGTCTTAACAAAGACATCTAAAAATATCCGTAACATAATAAGAACTTCAAACATTAGCGGGGAGCCTTCAATACGATGCGGTCACTTCGAAGTCTTGCCTCGAATTGAGTTACTCGGCTAAGACAAACCCGTTACCGGGAAGCCGGGGGCACCTTATTGAAAGAGGTGCGTTTGACACTACCATCAGCTTTTCTCTGGTCTGAAAGGAGGAGGAGGGAGGCTCCTCCTCCTCCTTTCAGACCAGAGAACACCCGAGGCTGGGTGAGAACGGGGAGGCTGCGACCCGGCCGGGGGTTGCGGGAAGGGGCGCCACCTTGATCTCCTTCTCGGCGTCGTAGTCCCCTCCGCTGGTCTGGGCTAGCAGAGCGTAGGCTCGTTGCAGCGCTTGATATTCTTGCGTCAGCTGGCGGTAGCGAAGCTCCGCCTCCTCATGCACACACCAATGCAACACAGCACTAGTACCAGAATCAGTCAGACCGGCGACAAAGCACCCGCGACGCAAAGACGAGTCCGATTCCAGGCTGAAGAGGAATGTTTGGCGCCAATACGCTGGCAGAAATGGCGGGCTACCTCTTCGGGTTCCGTGTCGGGGGTTCTGTCGGTGTGAAAAGACAAGGACGATCCGTCCGAGTCCACCAACACGTCTTCGTCGTAGCCGTAAAATGTTTCGATGACCTGCGGGCGCGGAAGCAAACATCTCTCTGAACAAACTGAAGCGACACCTCACGATGAATCGACGAGAGGAACGATAGCGAGAAAAAGGCCATTTCATCTTGCGCAACACCAAGCAGCCGCAAACAAACAGACTCACCTTGCAGGACCTCACGCTTTGTTCCTCCTCAGAGATTGTCGACGTCGGTATCGTAGCAGCAAATCTCTCTCCCGTCGACACAAATAATCCGCCTTTGAGATTCTTTGGATGCAAAGGGAACGAACAGCTCCGGCGCAGAAACAAACGCAACTCACGATGACATTTCTGACATGAGGTCCTGTCTCCAGAGCCTGAAAAACCCGTCACCGGCGATGATTGGAGGGACGCTCGTCTTTTCCAAAAGTGACAACTACAGGGTGTGTCAGGGTTTTCCAGATTATCTTTATCGTATGATTATGTTGCTTTGACTTTGACTGCAACCTGTAATAAATAATATTATTTATCCCTTATTTATCCCTATCGCTTATCCCTTCCTACACAAAGTCGTAAAACATCCCTTGCTATGTTTTGACTAGAGGTCAAGGGCTTTCTCTATTCAATCCACTCTTACACCCACCCTGTTTCTCTTAATAAAAATGCTCGTGCAGGAGCCGAGAGTCAGACTTCATTCGTACAACGGATGGACTCTCCACCTGCAGGTGTCCAAAAGAACTTACTTGTCTCCCGTGTGGTTCTTGCAAAATAAGTTGGAGCGAGCGCAACTCTAACAGGGTGCATTTTGCCACTAGCTGCCTACGGACAATGACGTCGCGCTCGCGGCTCATGGTTGACGGGCTGAGCAGCCGGGCGAGTCCGTCGTTTTCAGCGCACAGCGAGTGGCAAAGGCGCTGACAAAACGGGAGCTTTGAGCTGCTGAAAACGGCAAAACAAGTCTAAAGCGTGTTCAAACGCGTGCGCACAATGCTCCTGCTTGAAAGGTCGGAATTTAAGGGGCCAATTTTTTGGATGGCGGCCGCCGGCCAAGCTTTGGACGGAAAAGGTTTCCTGGCGACAGCGAGCGAGCGCGGCGCTGCCGTACGTGCACCGAGTCGCCTGCCTGAAGACCTTGGACAAGTCGTCGATGATGTGCCGCTGCTCCACAACTTGAAGGAACTCCATTTCACCGTCCTGCTGGCCGCAACCGCGCTCCAGGTCATTGAGCGAACTAGGCCTTCTCTGTGGAACACAAATGCAGTGGACTCTGTTGGCACGCCGCCGTTGTCCGCGTCGACTTACCAAGCTTGCCATCTCCTCGTTCTCCTGGGTGACAAAGCGCACTTTGTTTTCAAGGCGACACAGCACCAGCGAGAGTTCTTCATTCTTCCTGCTCAGGCGTTTGTTTTTGTACAGGAGTGGCAGAAACTGGCTTTCTGTTTCTCTCAGTCGCTTAAGCTGCAAGCATGAAGTGCGGGATGCGAAAGACGCACAACACGCGGGCCAGAACGTATCCATTCCTTTTGCATCGGTTTGAACGGAATCGTGGCTTTGGCTCCCAATAAAAGACATCTACCAGGCAACCGACTCGCCGCGCCGCTCAACTAATAAGTAAGCGCAATGGGTGCCTCGCTGGATGGCGCGCATCAAACGTAGCGCAAACCTTCAAGCGTGCCGTCAATAAATTACCAGTTCATTGCGCTCTTCAGAAAGCAGGGCGTTTCGATCCTCCAGTTTCCTGATGACTGCGCTGAGCTCAGCGATTTTCAGATGAAACCTTCGCGTGTCCCGATCCTCCTGAGACTGAAAACGCCCCGCAACACACACACACAACCACTCGTTCAAAGTTCAAAACTGTTTTTGTGCTACCTTCCTCCAGCAACGAACTAAGTCATGCGTACTGTAAGTGTGTGATGAGGTGGCTTACGCTATGAAGAGGATTGCTAGTAGCGCCGTTGACCCCACTTCCACGGTAGTTTAGGCCCGCCCTTTGGGAATCCCTCAGGGCAGCGATCTGCTACTCGGCAGCCTGAGTCTGCAGCTGAAGGCGGTGGACGTGGCCGGCCCCAGGGATTTATCCAAAACACTAACCGCTCTGTCTTTCAGCTTGATCTCATCCATCTGGATGTACAAACGGGGAGCGCTCAGGCAGGCGGGCAAACTCATTTGCCAGAATTGTGACAAAAACAAAGAGAGCAACCGGCCAATTTTTATCTTGAATCGACTAGAACACCATTGCTGTGACAAAAGCGAAGCGAGCAACCGGACGTTTTCTTCTTGTGAAATAGAATAGAATAGAATGCCTTAGGTGTCATTGCACTGCAGGTAT
This sequence comes from Syngnathus scovelli, assembly GCF_024217435.2. Classification (NCBI taxonomy): domain Eukaryota; kingdom Metazoa; phylum Chordata; class Actinopteri; order Syngnathiformes; family Syngnathidae; genus Syngnathus; species Syngnathus scovelli. The sequence continues at coordinate 561,821 of NW_026061381.1, read as the reverse complement.
ACAACGAAATTGGGAACATAGCCACGCACCGCGCATCTGATCAGTCCTACCAGTCGGCGGATCTCCCTCTCGCAGTCTCTCTTGGTTCGGCTCAGCTCCTCCCGATGCTGGTGATGAGCCGATCGGAGCTCGGCCGCTCGGGACTGCCAGGCCTTCTGGGCCGCTGCCAGGGCTTCTTCCGCGCTCCTGGTGGAGGCGACACCGCTCGGTCTCCCGACACCGCCGCGTCTCCTCCACTTCCGCCAGCAAAGCGCCCCCGCTCCTCACCTGAGCAGACATTGCGCCACATCGGGCCGTTGAGACCGCAACGGAGCGCCGCGACGCTTACTGGGGACAAGCTACACAATACGGTAGCGGCCGCATCGGAGCCCGACGTGGCGTGCGGATAGTCAGACACGGATTGAGCGGATCACCTTGTCCATGGAGCCGTGCCTCAGGCTGAGGACCAAGGCATTCAGTCGCTGGATCTCTCCATCTTTGATTTTGATCACTCTCATCAGCTCCATTTCATGCTGCCGCAGTAATGTCTCCCTGGTAACGGCTAACTCTTTCTGCTTCTCCTCATGGAGTTTGCTTTTGAGTTCCGTCATGGCGGCGGTGGCACGGTGGTGCTCCGCCCGCAGGTCCTGACTTCTCTCTCTCTCCAGACAGCTGACCTGACATGACTTAGACAAACTTTATTGTCATCTTGTCTGCACATGGTGCATACAAAACGAAATTTCGTTGCACACGGCTTACAACAAAGTAGTGATATTGCAGTTGAATAGAAGTAACATATCCTATGAAAATATATATATACATATACTGTATATATATATATATATATATATATTACAAATAAGTATAAAGTGCAGCAGTGCTAATTATGCAATAGTGCAAGTAGGCAAAACAGTATTCAAGAGTGTGCAGAGGAATGCTAAACCATGTATTAAACTTCTATTTAAAGGGTTTACACAAGTTCAGTAAAGTTGGTAGTGCGAGATAGTGCAAGATAGAGGTCCGTAGTGTCATAAAGTACAGTTCTGTGAATGTGTGATGCAGAGTTCAGTTTAGAGCTCAACAGTTCTAATGTTCAACAGTCTGATGACAGCAGGGAAAAAGCTGTTGCAGAACCTGGTGGACCTGCAGCGGATTGTGCGAAACCTCTTCCCAGAGGGCATGGTGGGGGTGTGATGGGTCATTGATGATGTTACGGGCACGGGACATGCAGCGCTGAGATGAAATGTCCTGAATGGAGGGAAGAGGAGCCCCTATGATCCTCTCTGCTGTCCTCACCACTCTCCTCACGTTCTTCCAATCGGAGGCGGTGCAGCCTCCACACCACACAGAGAGTCAGCTTGTCAGAATGCTCTCTATGGTGCTCCTGTAGAACGTCCTCATGATGGGTGGGGGCAGGTGGGCTCTCCTCATCCTCCGCAGGAAGTACAAGCGCTTCTGTGCCCTCTTGATCAGTGCCGTAGTGTTCATAGTCCAGGTGAGGTCTTCTGTGATGTGGACCCCCAGGAATTTGGTGCTGCTGACCACCTCCACAGCTGAGCTGTTGATGATCAGTGGAGCGTGGTGAGGCTGGTTTTTCCTGAAGTCGACGATGATCTCCTTCATCTTCTCCACATTCAGGATCAGGCTGTTGTCTCTGCACCAGCCCACCAGCTGCTCCACCTCCTCTCTGTAGTCCAGGTCGTTGTTGTCTCTGATGAGCCCCACCACCGTTGTGTCGTCTGCGAACTTCACGATGTGATTGGTGGTGAACCTGGGGACGCAGTCGTGTGTCATCAGGGTGAACAGCAGGGGGCTCAGGACGCAGCCCTGAGGGGAGCCTGTGCTGAGGGTGATGACATCAGAGGTGTTCTGTCCGACCCGGACTGACTGAGGTTTGTTGGTGAGGAAGTCTAGCAGCCAGTTGCGAAGGGGGGTGTTGAAGCCCAGGTGTTCCAATTTTCCTACTAGATGCTGTGGGATGATGGTGTTAAACGCTGAGCTGAAGTCCAGGAACAGCATCCGAACATGGGTGTTCTTCTCCTCCAGGTGAGCCAGGCTCAGGTGAAGAACGGAGGAGATGGCGTCCTGAGTGGAGCGGTTTTGCCGGTCGGCAAACTGGAACGGGTCAAATAATGGGGGGAGTCTGGAAACGATGTGATCTTTAAGCAGCCTTTCGAAGCAGTTCATCATGACCGGAGTCAGTGCAACAGGCCGGTAATCATTAAATGAGGTGATTTGAGGTTTCTTCGGCACCGGAATGATGGAGGCAGTCTTAAAGCACGCTGGCACTGTGGCTTGGCCCAGCGAGGTGTTAAAAATGTCTGTGATGACCCCAGCCAGCTGACTTGCACATTCCCTGAACACACGCCCAGGAATGTTGTCGGGGCCAGGGGCCTTACGGGGGTTGACTCTCCTCAGGGTCTTCAACACATCGGCGGAGTCAAGGCAGAGTACCTCCTCTTCCTGATGGGGGACAGTTTTAACTGCTGGAGTGCCGTTTAGTGCCTCGAACCTCCCAAAGAAGTTATTTAGACCATTTAGAAAGTCAGCATCAACTTCACCCACCGGGGGGGGAGGGTGAGTTGTAGTCTGTAATCGCCCGTATGCCTTGCCACATACTCCTGGTGTTGTTGGCGTCGTGGAAACGATCCTGAATTTTTCGACTGTGGTCTCGCTTCGCTACCCTGATGGCACGGTTCAAGTTGGCTCTCGCTGTCCTCAGTGTCTCCTTGTCGCCAGACTTGAAGGCAGAGTTCCGCGCTCGTAGCATTTGACGTACCTCCTCAGTCATCCAGGGTCGTTGGTTGCCCCGGGTGATGATATTCTTAGTGGTGCTGACGTCCTCGGTGCATTTGTTGACGTAGGCTGACACAGTCATGGCACACGCATGTCAAATCTACATCGGGGAAACTGGGAGGGAGGGAGGCAAGCAGGGAGGCAGGCAGGCAGGGAGGCAGGCAGGGAGGCAGGCAGGGAAGCAGGCAGGGAGGAAGGCAGTGTCTGTCTGTTGAGGTTTTCACCTTGTTCTTCTCCTGCTGAAGTTCTAACTGGACGTCCATCAGTTTGGCTCTCAGCTCGTCATTGGCGGCCTGAAAGGCGTCCGTTCGCTCCGCCTTGACCCGCCCTGCCGGAGCTCGTTTGGACATCTCTTACTCGAGTCTCGCCCGGTCGTCAGTCAGAGATCACAACATTTGTACCTGGAGAGCACAAACGCAGCGCTGTTTTCCACTGGCTTCGGACTCAACTTCAATCGGTACCGTAACGTACAACATCATAAACATAGATCTAGCTTGACTTATTCATTGAATAAATGCATTTGGTTATTCAAAACTGCATCACGCAACATAGCGTGACCGAGACGGCCGTTATCCACCTGCGTGAAGTTATTTGGTGAAATGAATGAGATGTTTAAGACACCATCGTTCTGTCTCTATGTAGATGAAGGGAAATAATCGATTGCTGAAGGTCCAAAGGTGTTGTGATAAAAAAATAAACATATTAGTGACATATTTGTGATAAACATATTAGGCAGGATAATCACATATGTTAACTTGACTGCCCACACTGTATTTATTTATGGTTATTTGTTAAATCGAGTACTGTTAGACATGAAATAGGAAGTGTTTAACATAAATGGACGACGAAAGGGGTACTCACCATTGTAGCTCCTGCTGGTCAATGATACGAGCCTCTTCTTGCAGTGGAAAACATACAGCCAACAAACACCGTGGAACCTAAAGGAAGGAAATTAAACATTAACATTTAGCCTCAACCAACATTCACAGATACAACGCAACGCAAACTACACAAACGTAAATCTTTTTAAACACAATGAGTTGTACTTACCGTGTACGCTCTAGACGGTCCACTTGCAAGCAGAAAATAAAGATATTTCTGTTGATAATCGTCGTGTTTGTATCCGTTGTCTCGCTCAAGGCCATTGCGCCCACAGATTTGAATTTTGGCGAGAGTTCAGCCTATTGACGTCATTTCCGCGGTGTAATGCCCGCATATCTGAAACGGCAAAGTTAAGAGTAGAGTTAAATAAAGTTTTTAATCAACGCAATAATTTACAAACGTTGACCAGTCGAAATAATCGTCGAAATTTGGCGTCTGTGGCTGGAAGCAGACGCCGAGTTCGACGTTCCTCCCAAATGCCACACTCCCTCGCTTTTCAGGGCTACAAAAAAACATATTTTTCAAAACAATGAGTTGTAATTACCTTGTACGCTCTAGAGGGTCAAGTTGCAAGCTGAAAACAAAAATATTTGTCTTGTTAGTCGCCGTGTTACTAACCGCTGTGTCTTGTTTGCCAGCATTGCCGCTTTCCTACTTCCTGTTGCAAGCCACGCCCACGGATTATAATTTTGCCGTGAGTTCCGCCTATTGACGTCATGTCCGCGTCGCATGACTGCGACGTAATATTATCTAAAACTGTTTGTGCGGCATGGTGTTGTTCTGTGCGGTATTGTGTTATTCTGTGCGGCGTCGTGTTGTTCTGTGCGGCGTAGTGTTGTTCAGTGCGGCGTCGTGTTGTTCAGTGCGGCATGTTGTTGTTCAGTGCGGCATGTTGTTGTTCAGTGCGGCATGGTGTTGTTCACTGCGGCATGGTGTTGTTAAGTGCGGCATGGTGTTGTTCAGTGCGGCATGGTGTTGTTCAGTGCGGCATGGTGTTGTTCAGTGCGGGATGGTGTTGTTCAGTGCGGCATGGTGTTGTTCAGTGCGGCATGGTGTTGTTCAGTGCGGCATGGTGTTGTTCAGTGCGGCATGGTGTTGTTCAGTGCGGCATGGTGTTGTTCAGTGCGGCATAATATTGTTCAGTGCGGCGTAATGTTGTTCAGTGGGGCATGGTGTTGTTCAGTGCGGCATGGTGTTGTTCAGTGCGGCATGGTGTTGTTCAGTGCGACATGATGTTGTTCAGTGCGGCATAATGTTGTTCAGTGCGGCATAATGTTGTTCAGTGCGGCATAATGTTGTTCAGTGCGGCATAATGTTGTTCAGTGCGGCATGGTGTTGTTCAGTGCGGGATGGTGTTGTTCAGTGCGGCATGGTGTTGTTCAGTGCGGCATGGTGTTGTTCAGTGCGGCATGGTGTTGTTCAGTGCGGCATGGTGTTGTTCAGTGCGGCATGGTGTTGTTCAGTGCGGGATGGTGTTGTTCAGTGCGGCATGGTGTTCAGTGCGGCATAATGTTGTTCAGTGCGGCATAATGTTGTTCAGTGCGGCATAATGTTGTTCAGTGCGGCATAATGTTGTTCAGTGCGGCATAATGTTGTTCAGTGCGGCATAATGTTGTTCAGTGCGGTATAATGTTGTTCAGTGCGGCATAATGTTGTTCAGTGCGGCATGGTGTTGTTCAGTGCGGGATGGTGTTGTTCAGTGCGGCATGGTGTTGTTCAGTGCGGCATGGTGTTGTTCAGTGCGGCATGGTGTTGTTCAGTGCGGCATTGAGTTGTTCAGTGCGGCATTGTGTTGTTCAGTGCGGCATTGTGTTGTTCAGTGCGGCATGGTGTTGTTCAGTGCGGCATGGTGTAGTTCAGTGCGGCATGGTGTAGTTCAGTGCGGCATGGTGTTGTTCAGTGCGGCATGGTGTTGTTCAGTGCGGGATGGTGTTGTTCAGTGCGGGATGGTGTTGTTCAGTGCGGGATGGTGTTGTTCAGTTTGGCATGGTGTTGTTCAGTGCGGCATGGTGTTGTTCAGTGCGGCATGGTGTTGTTCAGTGCGGCATGGTGTTGTTCAGTGCGGCATGGTGTTGTTAAGTGCGGCATGGTGTTGTTCAGTGCGGCATGGTGTTGTTCAGTGCGGCATGGTGTTGTTCAGTGCGGGATGGTGTTGTTCAGTGCGGCATGGTGTTGTTCAGTGCGGCATGGTGTTGTTCAGTGCGGCATGGTGTTGTTCAGTGCGGCATGGTGTTGTTCAGTGCGGCATGGTGTTGTTCAGTGCGGCATAATATTGTTCAGTGTGGCGTAATGTTGTTCAGTGGGGCATGGTGTTGTTCAGTGCGGCATGGTGTTGTTCAGTGCGGCATGGTGTTGTTCAGTGCGACATGATGTTGTTCAGTGCGGCATAATGTTGTTCAGTGCGGCATAATGTTGTTCAGTGCGGCATAATGTTGTTCAGTGCGGCATGGTGTTGTTTAGTGCGGGATGGTGTTGTTCAGTGCGGCATGGTGTTGTTCAGTGCGGCATGGTGTTGTTCAGTGCGGCATGGTGTTGTTCAGTGCGGCATGGTGTTGTTCAGTGCGGCATGGTGTTGTTCAGTGCGGGATGGTGTTCAGTGCGGCATGGTGTTCAGTGCGGCATAATGTTGTTCAGTGCGGCATAATGTTGTTCAGTGCGGCATGGTGTTGTTCAGTGCGGCATAATGTTGTTCAGTGCGGCATAATGTTGTTCAGTGCGGTATATTGTTGTTCAGTGGGGCATAATGTTGTTCAGTGCGGCATGGTGTTGTTCAGTGCGGGATGGTGTTGTTCAGTGCGGCATGGTGTTGTTCAGTGTGGCATGGTGTTGTTCAGTGCGGCATGGTGTTGTTCAGTGCGGCATTGTGTTGTTCAGTGCGGCATTGTGTTGTTCAGTGCGGCATGGTGTTGTTCAGTGCGGCATGGTGTAGTTCAGTGCGGCATGGTGTAGTTCAGTGCGGCATGGTGTTGTTCAGTGCGGCATGGTGTTGTTCAGTGCGAGATGGTGTTGTTCAGTGCGGGATGGTGTTGTTCAGTGCGGGATGGTGTTGTTCAGTGCGGGATGGTGTTGTTCAGTTTGGCATGGTGTTGTTCAGTGCGGCATGGTGTTGTTCAGTGCGGCATGGTGCTGTTCAGTGCGGGATGGTGTTGTTCAGTGCGGGATGGTGTTGTTCAGTGCGGGATGGTGTTGTTCAGTGCGGCATGGTGTTCTTCAGTGCGGCATGGTGTTGTTCGGCATGGTGTTGTTCAGTGCGGCATGGTGTTGTTCAGTGCGGCATGGTGTTGTTCAGTGCGGGATGGTGTTCAGTGCGGGATGGTGTTGTTCAGTGCGGGATGGTGTTGTTCAGTGCGGCATGGTGTTGTTCAGTGCGGCATGGTGTTGTTCAGTGCGGCATAATGTTGTTCAGTGCGGCATAGTGTTGTTCAGTGCGGCATGGTGTTGTTCAGTGCGGCATGGTGTTGTTCAGTGCGGCATGGTGTTGTTCAGTGCGGCATGGTGTTGTTCAGTGCGGCATGGTGTTGTTCAGTGCGGCATGGTGTTGTTCAGTGCGGGATGGTGTTGTTCAGTGCGGGATGGTGTTGTTCAGTGCGGCATGGTGTTCAGTGCGGCATAATGTTGTTCAGTGCGGCATAATGTTGTTCAGTGCGGCATGGTGTTGTTCAGTGCGGCATAATGTTGTTCAGTGCTTCATAATGTTGTTCAGTGCGGTATAATGTTGTTCAGTGCGGCATAATGTTGTTCAGTGCTGCATGGTGTTGTTCAGTGCGGTATAATGTTGTTCAGTGCGGCATAATGTTGTTCAGTGCTGCATGGTGTTGTTCAGTGCGGCATGGTGTTGTTCGGTGCGGCATGGTGTTGTTCAGTGCGGCATGGTGTTGTTCAGTGCGGTATCGTGTTGTTCAGTGCGGTATCGTGTTGTTCAGTGCGGTATCGTGTTGTTCAGTCCGGTATCGTGTTGTTCAGTGCGGTATCGTGTTGTTCAGTGTGGTATCGTGTTGTTCAGTGCGGTATCGTGTTGTTCAGTGCGGTATCGTTGTGTTGTTCGTATTGTGTTGTGTTGTTCGTAATGTGTTGTGTTGTTTGTATTGTGTTGTTGGTATTGTGTTGTGTTGTTCGTATTTTGTTGTGTTGTTCATATTGTGTTGAGTTGTTCATATTGTGTTGAGTTGTTCGTATTGTGTTGTGTTGTTCGTATTGTGTTGCCTCTAACACTTAGCTTCTAACACTTAGCCTCTAGCACCTAGAAGGTAAATAAATAGGAAGGAAGGACTCACCGGTGACGTCGTCGCCCACGTCCAAGCGTTGTACTTTGTATTTTCATCCTTCTGACAGTGGAAAACATATAGCCAACAAACACCGTGGAACCTAAACGAATGAAAGAAAACTATCCTTTGGCCACAACCAACATTCACAGATACAACACAATGTGACGTGCGGTGTTGAGGTTAAAGGTTGAGTGAAGGGCCCTCGTTTTAAACTACTTTTTTGAAAAGGAGTGGGAACAAGTAAGACGTATTTAATTTATTTATTGGGAAGTAGTAAGACTTATTAAATTTATTTAATCTACTTTTCTTCCCAGGCAAAATTTGATGTGCTGCAATTCCAAATTTCCAAAGTGAATGAAGGAATGAAATCCTTTAAATTATGATTTTGTATAAATACTAGGCATAAACACAAAATCTACGGCACAAAATGGGCAGATTTTACTTGTTTGAAAAGGACTGGTTACAAGACAGACTTTTTTAATTTATTTAATGGGAAGAAGACTTATTTAGTTTAATTGATCTATTTTTGTTCCCTGGCAAAATTCGATTTGCTGCAATTCCAAATTTCCAAAGTGAATGAAGGAATGAAGTCGTTTAAATTATGATTTTGTATAAATACTAGGCATAGACACAAAATCTACGGCACAAAACGGGCAGACTTTACTTGTTTGAAGAGGACTGGTTGCAAGACAGACTTTTCTGATTTATTTAATGGGAAGAAGACTTATTTAGTTTATTTAATCTCTTTTTGTTGCCTGGCAAAATTGGATTTGCTGAAATTGTATTTTGCCAAATCTTGACTTGAGACCTGATAGGAAGTATTAAACGCTCAGTTAAATCGATACAAGTTGGTAATAAGAGCGAGTAATGTTGGTTGAAGCGATGAATGAAGGTTAAAAGCAATTTAAATTATGACTTTGTATAAATACTAGATATTAACAGAACATCTACTGCGCAAAATGGGCAGAGTTTACTTGTTTGAGAAGGAGTGGCTTATTTAAGTCTAAGATTTATTTAATCTGTTTGTTCCCAGGCAAAATTGGATGTGATGCAATTCCAAATTTCACCACATGATGGTGCCAAATTTTGACTTCATAGGACATATTCAACACTTAACTATTATGTTCAAGGTAATCAGATTTGTTTATTATTCTAATGGCCTTTTCAAAACTATTCTGGATTACTACTTTGGATCTATTCTACATTACTTGGCAACAACATACTCTGTAACAGATTAGGCAGTATAATCACATATGTTAACTTGAGAGTGCCCACACTCAATCTACTTATCGTGATGTGTTAAATCAATTACTGTTAGACATTATTATTCTGATAATCTACCAAATCTTTGAATTGAAGAATTTGTGATTTAATTAATAGCTTGTTGTTATGTTCAGGGTAATCAGACTTGTATATAATTCTAATGGCCTTCTTTTGAAAACTATTCTGAATTACAACTTTGGATCTTATATTACTTTGCAACAATATACTCGGTGACAGATTAGGCAGTATAATCACATATGTTAACTTCAGTGCCCACACTGTATTTATTTATGGTTATTTGTTAAATCAAGTACTGTTAGACATGAAATAGGAAGTGTTTAACATAAATGTTATGGCTACTCACCGTTGTAGCTCGCTCCTGGTCAATGATATGAGCCTCTTCTTGCAGTGGAAAACTTGCAGCCAACAAACACCGTGGAACCTAAAGGAATGAAATTAAACATTAACATTTCGCCTGGACCAATATTCACACGTACAACGCAACGCGGCTACACTTCTGCTAGCGCCTCAGCTACACGTTGCTATTACAAACGTAAATATCTTTAAACACAATGAGTGTTACTTACCGTGTACGCTGTAGACGGTCCAGTTGCAAGCAGAAAATAAAGATATTTCTGTTGATATTCGTCGTTGCTCAGTGGCTCACGGCCATCGCGCCAACAGATTTGAATTTTGGTGGAAGTTCAGCCAATTACGTCATATCCGCGGCACATGACTGCGACGTAATACCCGCTTATCTGAAACGGCAGTTAAAAGTAGAGTTACATCAAGTTTTCTTTTTTAATCAACGCAATCATTTACAACCGTTGACCAGAAAGAATCGTCGAAATTCGACGTTCCCCCCAAACGCCACACTCACTCGCTTTTCAGGGCAACAAAAGTACTTCTTTTTAAAAACGATTAGTTGTACTTACCGTGTACGCTCTGGACGGTCCAGTTGCAAGCAGAAAATAAAAATATTTCTCTTGTTAGTCGTATGTTACCATCCGCTGTGTCTTTGTCAACATCGCCATTTTCCTACTTCCTGTTGCGAGCCACGCCCACGGATTTAAATTTTGGCGGAAGTTCCGCCCATTGGCGTAGTTTTCGCGTATAGCAAATCCGATTGGTTGGGAAGGGGGCGCGGTTATGCAGCCGAGGGGTCCTGTGATCGGTGGGATGTAAAGTAGGCGTCGACGTCACGTCCGCGTCACGTGACCACGACGTGGCAGACGTCATATAGCAACCGCTGTTTTGTTTAGTAGACTTACAGTTGTTATGCATTGACATAATGGCGCACACTCCAAATAGATTTAAATAAATTAAATAATTCTTCTGCCCACTCCCTTTTAAACAAGTTAACTTTCCCCGCGGATTTGAATTCCGGCGGAAGTTCTGCCCATCACGTGACGTTTGTCACGTGACCACACGCGGCAGATGTCATATAGCAACCGCTGTTTTGTTTAGTAGATTTACAGTTGTTATGCGTTGACATAATGGCGCACTGGTTAGCATGTCCACCTCTTAAGCATGATGTTGCGGGTTCGACGCCTGATCAATGTTAGCATGGAGCGAGCTGAAGTGCATGGCGCTGAAGATTTGAATCTTTGCAATGCGCTGAGGTCTGACGTATCAGGCAGAATGGTTTGCCATCACGTTCAACAAAAAATAGAAACTTTCCCACTCTGATAAAAACGTCCTGTGTTCATCTACATATTTTCGTTTTGCTGTGCATCTTTTCCCTGCCATTTCGAGAGCCCAATTGACACTAATAGTTTACTGGAATGTGTTTGCCCATCCTACTTTGTGGAATTTCACCACATGCGCTTTTGACGAAAATACTAAATTGAACTCAAGTGAAGCCAACAGGCACAACCCCCCCCCCCCCACACACACACACACACACACACACACCTACACACACACACAAATGTTGATATGAACATAAAAGAGCCGCATGCGGTTCGGGAGTTGCGGCTTGGCCAAACCTGTACTATACAACTTTATTTGTGTAAAATTTTCACAACAGCTGTCACACAAACAAAGCGGGAAAAACCGAAGACGTGCGTGTTCCGCCCACGCTGGATTTATTTGCACCTTTGAAAAGACACCGTATTGCCGCAGATGTGGCAAAGAGTACTTTTGGGCATCTGAGACGGAAGGATGTCCAAAGCATCACGTCACCTGCTCTGGTAGGAATGGTGGTGGGACGTTGAGGTCAACCGCTTTGGGGTTGGCTGAATCTTTGGTCGCAGGATGCCACACACTTGAAGACAAAAGCAGAAAAGCAGAGCTAAATGCAAAATGTACTCACCGGTGACTCCAATTTTTTCCCCCCCTGAAGAAATGGATGGACGGGTGGCCCCGGCTGGCCGGTGGGACTCTTGTTATTCTGACCCTTTTTAGACATAAAAATTATATTATATACAAGTCTGATTACCCTGAACATAACAACAAGCTATTAATTAAATCACAAATTCTTCAATTCAAAGATTTGGTAGATTATCAGAATAATAATGTCTAACAGTAATTGATTTAACACATCACGATAAGTAGATTGAGTGTGGGCACTCTCAAGTTAACATATGTGATTATACTGCCTAATCTGTTACAGAGTATGTTGTTGCCAAGTAATGTAGAATAGATCCATCCATCCATCCATCTTCTTCCGCTTATCCGGGGTCGGGTCGCGGGGGCAGCAGCTTTAGGAGGGACTCCCAGACTTCCCTCTCCCCAGCCACTTCATCCAGCTCATCCCGGGGGATCCCAAGGCGTTCCCAGGCCAGCTGAGAGACATAGTCTCTCCAGCGCGTCCTGGGTCGTTCCCGGGGTCTCCTACCGGTGGGACATGCCCGGAACACCTCCCCAGGGAGGCGTCCAGGAGGCATCCTGATAAGATGCCCGAGCCACCTCATTTGGCTCCTCTCAACGTGGAGGAGTAGCGACTCTACTCCGAGTCTCTCCCGGATGACCGAGCTTCTCACCCTATCTCTAAGGGAGAGCCCGGACATCCTGCGGAGAAAACTCATTTCGGCCGCTTGTATCCGAGATCTCGTTCTTTCGGTCACGACCCATAGCTCGTGACCATAGGTGAGGGTAGGAGCGTAAATCGACCGGTAAATTGAGAGCTTTGCCTTTTGGCTCAGCTCTCTCTTCACCACAACGGACCGGTACAGGGTCCGCATTACTGCCGACGCTGCACCGATCCGCCTGTCGATCTCACGCTCCATCCTCCCCTCACTCGTGAACAAGACTCCAAGATACTTGAACTCCTCCACTTGGGGCAGGATCTCATCCCCGATCCGGAGAGGGCATTCCACCCTTTTCCGATCGAGGACCATGGACTCGGATTTGGAGGTGCTGACCCTCATCCCGACCGCTTCACACTCGGCTGCGAACCGTTCCAGCGAGAGCTGGAGATCACGGCCTGAAGAAGCCAACAGCACCACGTCATCTGCAAAAAGCAGAGACGCGATGCTGAGGTCCCCAAACCGGACCCCCTCAACGCCTCGGCTGCGCCTAGAAATTCTGTCCATAAAAATTATGAACAGAATCGGTGACAAAGGGCAGCCTTGGCGGAGTCCAACCCTCACTGGGAACGAATCCGACTTACTGCCGGAAATGCGGACCAGACTCTGGCATCGGTGATACAGGGACCGAACCGCCCTTATCAGTTGGCTCGGCACCCCGTACTCCCGAAGCACCCTCCACAGAACCTCCCGAGGGACACGGTCGAACGCCTTCTCCAAGTCCACAAAACACATGTGGACTGGTTGGGCGAACTCCCATGCACCCTCGAGGATCCTGCCGAGGGTGTAGAGCTGGTCCACTGTTCCACGGCCAGGACGAAAGCCACACTGCTCCTCCTGAATCCGAGGTTCGACCTCCCGACGGACCCTCCTCTCCAGCACCCCTGAATAGACCTTACCAGGGAGGCTGAGGAGTGTGATTCCCCTGTAATTGGAACACACCCTCCGGTCCCCCTTCTTAAAGAGGGGAACCACCACCCCAGTCTGCCAATCCAGAGGCACTGTCCCCGATGTCCACGCAACGTTGTAGAGGCGTGTCAGCCATGACAGCCCCACAACATCCAGAGCCTTTAAGAACTCTGGGCGGATCTCATCCACCCCCGGGGCCTTGCCACCGAGGAGTTTTTTAACTACCTCAGTGACTTCGACCCCAGAGATTGGAGAATCCGCCTCAGAGTCTCCAGGCCCTGCTTCCTCAATGGAAGGCGTGTAGGTGGAATTGAGGAGGTCTTCGAAGTATTCTCCCCACCGACTCACGACGTCCCGAGTCGAGGTCAGCAGCACGCCATCCCCACTGTAAACAGTGTTGACGTTGCACTGCTTCCCCCTCCTGAGACGCCGGATGGTGGACCAGAATTTCCTCGAAGCCGTCCGAAAGTCATTCTCCATGGCCTCACCGAACTCCTCCCACGCCTGGGTTTTTGCCTCAGCAACCGCCGAAGCCGCGTTCCGCTTGGCCATCCGGTACCTGTCAGCTGCCTCCGGAGTCCCGCAGGCCAAAACGGCCCGATAGGACTCCTTCTTCAGCTTGACGGCATCCCTTACCGCCGGTGTCCACCAGCGGGTTCGGGGATTGCCGCCACGACAGGCACCAACGACCTTACGGCCACAGCTCCGGTCGGCCGCCTCAACAATGGAGGCGCGGAACATGGTCCACTCAGACTCAATGTCCCCCGCCTCCCCCGGGACGTGGGAAAAGCTCTGCCGGAGGTGGGAGTTGAAGCTCTTCCTGACAGGAGATTCTGCCAGACGTTCCCAGCAGACCCTCACAGAGCGTTTGGGTCTGCCAGGTCGGACCGGCATCTTCCCCCACCATCGGAGCCAACCCACCACCAGGTGGTGATCAGTTGACAGCTCCGCCCCTCTCTTCACCCGAGTGTCCAAAACATGCGGCCGCAAATCCGATGACACGACTACAAAGTCGATCATCGAACTGCGGCCTAGGGTGTCCTGGTGCCAAGTGCAAACATGGACACCCTTATGTTTGAACATGGTGTTCATTATTGAAAATCCGTGTCGAGCACAGAAGTCCAACAATAGAACACCGCTCGGGTTCAGATCAGGGGGGCCGTTCCTCCCAATCACGCCCTTCCAGGTCTCACTGTCATTGCCCACGTGAGCATTGAAGTCACCCAGTAGAACGATAGAGTCCCCAGAAGGAGCGCTCTCCAGCACTTCCTCCAGGGACCCCAAGAAGGGTGGGTACTCTGAGCTGCTGTTTGGTGCATAGACACAAACAACAGTCAGGACCCGTCCCCCCACCCGAAGGCGGAGGGAGGCTACCCTCTCGTTCACCGGGGTGAACCCCAATGTGCAGGCGCCCAGCCGGGGGGCAATAAGTATACCCACACCTGCTCGACGCCTCTCACCGTGGGCAACTCCAGAGTGGAGGAGAGTCCAGCCCCTCTCGAGAGGGCTTGTACCGGAACCCAAACTGTGTGTGGAGGCTAGTCCGACTATATCTAGTCGGAATCTTTCTGCCTCGCACACCAGCTCGGGCTCCTTTCCAGCCAGAGAGGTGACATTCCATGTCCCAAGAGCCAGCTTCTGCAGCCGGGGATCAGACCGCCAAGGTCCCCGCCTTTGGCTGCCGCCCAGCTCACATTGCACCCGACCCCTTCGGCCCCTCCCACAGGTGGTGAGCCCATGGGAAGAATAGAATAGATCCAAAGTAGTAATCCAGAATAGTTTTGAAAAGGCCATTAGAATAATAAACAAATCTGATTACCTTGAACATAATAGTTAAGTGTTGAATATGTCCTATGAAGTCAAAATTGGGCACCATCATGTGGTGAAATTTGGAATTGCATCACATCCAATTTTGCCTGGGAACAAACAGATTAAATAAATCTTAGTCTTAAATAAGACACTCCTTCTCAAACAAGTAAACTCTGCCCATTTTGCGCAGTAGATGTTCTGTTAATATCTAGTATTTATACAAAGTCATAATTTAAATTGCTTTCAACCTTAATTCATCGCTTCAACCAACATTACTCGCTCTTATTACCAACTTGTATCGATTTAACTAAGCGTTTAATACTTCCTATCAGGTCTCAAGTCAAGATTTGGCAAAATACAATTTCAGCAAATCCAATTTTGCCAGGCAACAAAAAGAGATTAAATAAACTAAATACATCTTCTTCCCATTAAATAAATCAGAAAAGTCTGTCTTGTAACCAGTCCTCTTCAAACAAGTAAAGTCTGCCCGTTTTGTGCCGTAGATTTTGTGTCTATGCCTAGTATTTATACAAAATCATAATTTAAACGACTTCATTCCTTCATTCACTTTGGAAAGTTGGAATTGCAGCAAATCGAATTTTGCCAGGGAACAAAAATAGATCAATTAAACTAAATAAGTCTTCTTCCCATTAAATAAATTAAAAAAGTCTGTCTTGTAACCAGTCCTTTTCAAACAAGTAAAGTCTGCCCATTTTGTGCCATAGATTTTGTGTTTATGCCTAGTATTTATACAAAATCATAATTTAAAGGATTTCATTCCTTCATTCACTTTGGAAATTTGGAATTGCAGCACATCAAATTTTGCCTGGGAAGAAAAGTAGATTAAATAAATTTAATAAGTCTTACTACTTCCCAATAAATAAATTAAATACGTCTTACTTGTTCCCACTCCTTTTCAAAAAAGTAGTTTAAAACAAGGGCCATTTACGCAACCTTTAACCTCAACCCCGCACGTCACATTGTGTTGTATCTGTGAATGTTGGTTGTGGCCAAATGATAGTTTTCTTTCATTCGTTTAGGTTCCAAGAAAACTTGATGTAACTCTACTTTTAACTGCCGTTTCAGATAAGCGGGTATTACGTCGCAGTCATGTGCCGCAGATATGACGTAATTGGCGGAACTTCCACCAAAATTCAAATCTGTTGGCGCGATGGCCGAGAGCCACTTAGCAACGACGAATATCAAAAGAAACATCTTTATTTTCTGCTTGCAACTGGACCGTCTACAGCGTACACGGTAAGTAACACTCATTGTGTTTAAAGAGATTTACGTTTGTAATAGCAACGTGTAGCTGAGGCGCTAGCAGAAGTGTAGCCGCGTTGCGTTGTACGTGTGAATATTCGTCCAGGCGAAATGTTGATGTTTAATTTCATTCCTTTAGGTTCCACGGTGTTTGTTGGCTGCAAGTTTTCCACTGCAAGAAGAGGCTCGTATCATTGACCAGGAGCGAGCTACAATGGTGAGTAGCCATAACATTTATGTTAAACACTTCCTATTTCATGTCTAACAGTACTTGATTTAACAAATAACCATACATAAATACAGTGTGGGCACTGAAGTTAACATATGTGATTATACTGCCTAATCTGTCACCGAGTATATTGTTGCAAAGTAATATAAGATCCAAAGTTGTAATTCAGAATAGCTTTCAAAAGAAGGCCATTAGAATTATATACAAGTCTGATTACCCTGAACATAACAACAAGCTATTAATTAAATCACAAATTCTTCAATTCAAAGATTTGGTAGATTATCAGACAAATAATGTCTAACAGTAATTGATTTAACACATCACGATAAGTAGATTGAGTGTGGGCACTCTCAAGTTAACATATGTGATTATACTGCCTAATCTGTTACAGAGTATGTTGTTGCCAAGTAATGTAGAATAGATCCAAAGTAGTAATCCAGAATAGTTTTGAAAAGGCCATTAGAATAATAAACAAATCTGATTACCTTGAACATAATAACACGCTGAGTGTTGAATATGTCCTATAAAGTCAAAATTTGGCACCATCATGTGGTGAAATTTGGACTGGCATCACATCCAATTTTGCCTGGGAACAAACAGATTAAATAAATCTTAGTCTTAAATAAGCCACTCCTTCTCAAACAAGTAAACTCTGCCCATTTTGCGCAGTAGATGTTCCGTTAATATCTAGTATTTATACAAAGTCATAATTTAAATTGCTTTTAACCTTCATTCATCGCTTCAACCAACATTACTCGCTCTTATTACCAACTTGTATCGATTTAACTGAGCGTTTAATACTTCCTATCAGGTCTCAAGTCAAGATTTGGCAAAATACAATTTCAGCAAATCCAATTTTGCCAGGCAACAAAAAGAGATTAAATAAACTAAATAAGTCTTCTTCCCATTAAATAAATCAGAAAAGTCTGTCTTGTAACCAGTCCTCTTCAAACAAGTAAAGTCTGCCCGTTTTGTGCCGTAGATTTTGTGTCTATGCCTAGTATTTATACAAAATCATAATTTAAACGACTTCATTCCTTCATTCACTTTGGAAATTTGGAATTGCAGCAAATCGAATTTTGCCAGGGAACAAAATAGATCAATTAAACTAAATAAGTCTTCTTCCCATTAAATAAATTAAAAAATTCTGTCTTGTAACCAGTCCTTTTCAAACAAGTAAAGTCTGCCCATTTTGTGCTGTAGATTTTGTGTTTATGCCTAGTATTTATACAAAATCATAATTTAAACGACTTCATTCCTTCATTCACTTTGGAAATTTGGAATTGCAGCAAATCGAATTTTGCCAGGGAACAAAAATAGATCAATTAAACTAAATAGTGTCTTCTTCCCATTAAATAAATTAAAAAAGTCTGTCTTGTAACCAGTCCTTTTCAAACAAGTAAAGTCTGCCCATTTTGTGCCGTAGATTTTGTGTTTATGCCTAGTATTTATACAAAATCATAATTTAAAAGATTTCATTCCTTCATTCACTTTGGAAATTTGGAATTGCAGCACATCAAATTTTGCCTGGGAAGAAAAGTAGATTAAATAAATTTAATAAGTCTTACTACTTCCCAATAAATAAATTAAATACGTCTTACTTGTTCCCACTCCTTTTCAAAAAAGTAGTTTAAAACGAGGGCCCTTCACTCAACCTTTAACCTCAACCCCGCACGTCACATTGTGTTGTATCTGTGAATGTTGGTTGTGGCCAAATGATAGTTTTCTTTCATCCGTTTAGGTTCCACGGTGTTTGTTGGCTATATGTTTTCCACTGCCAGAAGGATGAAAATACAAAGTACAACGCTTGGACGTGGGCGACGACGTCACCGGTGAGTCCTTCCTTCCTATTTATTTACCTTCTAGGTGCTAGAGGCTAAGTGTTAGAAGCTAAGTGTTAGAGGCAAAAAATACGAACAACACAACACAATACGAACAACTCAACACAATATGAACAACTCAACACAATATGAACAACACAACAAAATACGAACAACACAACACAATACCAACAACACAATACGAACAACACAACACATTACGAACAACACAACACAATACGAACAACACAACGATACCGCACTGAACAACACGATACCGCACTGAACAACACGATACCGCACTGAACAACACGATACCGCACTGAACAACACGATACCGCACTGAACAACACGATACCGCACTGAACAACACGATACCGCACTGAACAACACGATACCGCACTGAACAACACGATACCGCACTGAACAACACGATACCGCACTGAACAACACCATGCCGCACTGAACAACACCATGCAGCACCGAACAACTCCATGCCGCACCGAACAACACCATGCCGCACTGAACAACACCATGCCGCACTGAACAACACGATACCGCACTGAACAACACGATACCGCACTGAACAACACGATACCGCACTGAACAACACGATACCGCACTGAACAACACGATACCGCACTGAACAACACCATGCCGCACTGAACAACACCATGCAGCACCGAACAACTCCATGCCGCACCGAACAACACCATGCCGCACTGAACAACACCATCCCGCACTGAACAACACCATGCCGCACTGAACAACACCATGCCGCACTGAACAACACAATGCCACACTGAACAACACCATGCCGCACTGAACAACACCATGCCGAACAACACCATGCCGCACTGAACAACACCATGCCGCACTGAACAACACCATCCCGCACTGAACAACACCATCCCGCACTGAACAACACCATCCCGCACTGAACAACACCATGCCGCACTGAACAACACCATGCCGCACTGAACAACACCATGCCGCACTGAACAACACCATGCCAAACTGAACAACACCATCCCGCACTGAACAACACCATCCCGCACTGAACAACACCATCCCGCACTGAACAACACCATCCCGCACTGAACAACACCATGCCGCACTGAACAACACCATGCCGCACTGAACTACACCATGCCGCACTGAACTACACCATGCCGCACTGAACAACACCATGCCGCACTGAACAACACCATGCCGCACTGAACAACACCATGCCGCACTGAACAACACCATGCCGCACTGAACAACACAATGCCGCACTGAACAACACCATGCCGCAC
This sequence comes from Syngnathus scovelli, assembly GCF_024217435.2. Classification (NCBI taxonomy): domain Eukaryota; kingdom Metazoa; phylum Chordata; class Actinopteri; order Syngnathiformes; family Syngnathidae; genus Syngnathus; species Syngnathus scovelli. The sequence continues at coordinate 542,279 of NW_026061381.1, read as the reverse complement.
TGAACAACACCATGCCGCACTGAACAACACCATGCCGCACTGAACAACACCATGCCGCACTGAACAACACCATGCCGCACTGAACAACACCATGCCGCACTGAACAACACCATGCCGCACTGAACAACATTATGCCCCACTGAACAACATTATACCGCACTGAACAACATTATGCCGCACTGAACAACATTATGCCGCACTGAACAACACCATGCCGCACTGAACAACATTATGCCGCACTGAACAACATTATGCCGCACTGAACACCATGCCGTACTGAACAACACCATGCCGCACTGAACAACACCATGCCGCACTGAACAACACCATGCCGCACTGAACAACACCATGCCGCACTGAACAACACCATGCCGCACTGAACAACACCATGCCGCACTGAACAACACCATCCCGCACTAAACAACACCATGCCGCACTGAACAACATTATGCCGCACTGAACAACATTATGCCGCACTGAACAACATTATGCCGCACTGAACAACATTATGCCGCACTGAACAACATCATGCCGCACTGAACAACACCATGCCGCACTGAACAACACCATGCCGCACTGAACAACACCATGCCGCACTGAACAACACCATGCCCCACTGAACAACATTACGCCGCACTGAACAATATTATGCCGCACTGAACAACACCATGCCGCACTGAACAACACCATGCCGCACTGAACAACACCATGCCGCACTGAACAACACCATGCCGCACTGAACAACACCATGCCGCACTGAACAACACCATGCCGCACTGAACAACACCATCCCGCACTGATCAACACCATGCCGCACTGAACAACACCATGCCGCACTGAACAACACCATGCCGCACTGAACAACACCATGCCGCACTGAACAACACCATGCCGCACTGAACAACACCATCCCGCACTAAACAACACCATACCGCACTGAACAACACCATGCCGCACTGAACAACACCATCCCGCACTGAACAACACCATGCCGCACTGAACAACACCATGCCGCACTGAACGACACCATGCCGCACTTAACAACACCATGCCGCACTGAACAACACCATGCCGCACTGAACAACAACATGCCGCACTGAACAACAACATGCCGCACTGAACAACACGACGCCGCACTGAACAACACTACGCCGCACAGAACAACACGACGCCGCACAGAATAACACAATACCGCACAGAACAACACCATGCCGCACAAACAGTTTTAGATAATATTACGTCGCAGTCATGCGACGCGGACATGACGTCAATAGGCGGAACTCACGGCAAAATTATAATCCGTGGGCGTGGCTTGCAACAGGAAGTAGGAAAGCGGCAATGCTGGCAAACAAGACACAGCGGTTAGTAACACGACGACTAACAAGACAAATATTTTTGTTTTCAGCTTGCAACTTGACCGTCTAGAGCGTACAAGGTAATTACAACTCATTGTTTTGAAAAATATGTTTTTTTGTAGCCCTGAAAAGCGAGGGAGTGTGGCATTTGGGAGGAACGTCGAACTCGGCGTCTGCTTCCAGCCACAGACGCCAAATTTCGACGATTATTTCGACTGGTCAACGTTTGTAAATTATTGCGTTGATTAAAAACTTTATTTAACGTTTCAGATATGCGGGTATTACACCGCGGAAATGACGTCAATAGGCTGAACTCTCGCCAAAATTCAAATCTGTGGGCGCAATGGCCTTGAGCGAGACAACGGATACAAACACGACGATTATCAACAGAAATATCTTTATTTTCTGCTTGCAAGTGGACCGTCTAGAGCGTACACGGTAAGTACAACTCATTGTGTTTAAAAACATTTACGTTTGTGTAGTTTGCGTTGCGTTGTATCTGTGAATGTTGGTTGAGGCTAAATGTTAATGTTTAATTTCCTTCCTTTAGGTTCTACGGTGTTTGTTGGCTGTATGTTTTCCACTGCAAGAAGAGGCTCGTATCATTGACCAGCAGGAGCTACAATGGTGAGTACCCCTTTCGTCGTCCATTTATGTTAAACTATGTTAAACCTATTTCATGTCTAACAGTACCCGATTTAACAAATAACCATAAATAAATACAGTGTGGGCAGTCAAGTTAACATATGTGATTATCCTGCCTAATATGTTTATCACAAATATGTCACTAATCACTAATATGTTTATTTGTTTATCACAACACCTTTGGACCTTCAGCAATCGATTATTTCCCTTCATCTACATAGAGACAGAACGATGGTGTCTTAAACATCTCATTCATTTCACCAAATAACTTCACGCAGGTGGATAACGGCCGTCTCGGTCACGCTATGTTGCGTGATGCAGTTTTGAAGAACCAAATGCATTTATTCAATGAATAAGTCAAGCTAGATCTATGTTTATGATGTTGTACGTTACGGTACCGATTGAAGTTGAGTCCGAAGCCAGTGGAAAACAGCGCTGCGTTTGTGCTCTCCAGGTACAAATGTTGTGATCTCTGACTGACGACCGGGCGAGACTCGAGTAAGAGATGTCCAAACGAGCTCCGGCAGGGCGGGTCAAGGCGGAGCGAACGGACGCCTTTCAGGCCGCCAATGACGAGCTGAGAGCCAAACTGATGGACGTCCAGTTAGAACTTCAGCAGGAGAAGAACAAGGTGAAAACCTCAACAGACAGACACTGCCTTCCTCCCTGCCTGCTTCCCTGCCTGCCTCCCTGCCTGCCTCCCTGCCTGCCTGCCTCCCTGCTTGCCTCCCTCCCGCCCTCCCTCCCTCCCTCCCTCCCAGTTTCCCCGATGTAGATTTGACATGCGTGTGCCATGACTGTGTCAGCCTACGTCAACAAATGCACCGAGGACGTCAGCACCACTAAGAATATCATCACCCGGGGCAACCAACGACCCTGGATGACTGAGGAGGTACGTCAAACGCTACGAGCGCGGAACTCTGCCTTCAAGTCTGGCGACAAGGAGACACTGAGGACAGCGAGAGCCAACTTGAACCGTGCCATCAGGGTAGCGAAGCGAGACCACAGTCGAAAAATTCAGGATCGTTTCCACGACGCCAACAACACCAGGAGTATGTGGCAAGGCATACGGGCGATTACAGACTACAACTCACCCTCCCCCCCCGGTGGGTGAAGTTGATGCTGACTTTCTAAATGGTCTAAATAACTTCTTTGGGAGGTTCGAGGCACTAAACGGCACTCCAGCAGTTAAAACTGTCCCCCATCAGGAAGAGGAGGTACTCTGCCTTGACTCCGCCGATGTGTTGAAGACCCTGATGAGAGTCAACCCCCGTAAGGCCCCTGGCCCCGACAACATTCCTGGGCGTGTGTTCAGGGAATGTGCAAGTCAGCTGGCTGGGGTCATCACAGACATTTTTAACACCTTGCTGGGCCAAGCCACAGTGCCAGCGTGCTTTAAGACTGCCTCCATCATTCCGGTGCCGAAGAAACCTCAAATCACCTCGTTTAATGATTACCGGCCTGTTGCACTGACTCCGGTCATGATGAAGTGCTTCGAAAGGCTGCTTAAAGATCACATCGTTTCCAGACTCCCCCCATTATTTGACCCGTTCCAGTTTGCCGACCGGCAAAACCGCTCCACTCAGGACGCCATCTCCTCCGTTCTTCAACTGAGCCTGGCTCACCTGGAGGAGAAGAACACCCATGTTCGGATGCTGTTCCTGGACTTCAGCTCAGCGTTTAACACCATCATCCCACAGCATCTAGTAGGAAAATTGGAACACCAGCAGCACCAAATTCCTGGGGGTCCACATCACAGAAGACCTCACCTGGACTATGAACACTACGGCACTGGTCAAGAGGGCACAGAAGCGCTTGTACTTCCTGCGGAGGATGAGGAGAGCCCACCTGCCCCCACCCATCATGAGGACGTTCTACAGGAGCACCATAGAGAGCATTCTGACAAGCTGACTCTCTGTGTGGTGTGGAGGCTGCACCGCCTCCGATTGGAAGAACGTGAGGCGAGTGGTGAGGACAGCAGAGAGGATCATAGGGGCTCCTCTTCCCTCCATTCAGGACATTTCATCTCAGCGCTGCATGTCCCGTGCCCGTAACATCATCAATGACCCATCACACCCCCACCATGGACTGTTCTCCCTCCTGCCCTCTGGGAAGAGGTTTCGCACAATCCGCTGCAGGTCCACCAGGTTCTGCAACAGCTTTTTCCCTGCTGTCATCAGACTGTTGAACACTAGAACTGTTGAGCTCTAAACTGAACTCTGCATCACACATTCACAGAACTGTACTTTATGACACTACGGACCTCTATCTTGCACTATCTCGCACTACCAACTTTACTGAACTTGTGTAAACCCTTTAAATAGAAGTTTAATACATGGTTTAGCATTCCTCTGCACACTCTTGAATACTGTTTTGCCTACTTGCACTATTGCATAATTAGCACTGCAAGTTTGTCTAAGTCTAAGTCATGTCAGGTCAGCTGTCTGGAGAGAGAGAGAAGTCAGGACCTGCGGGCGGAGCACCACCGTGCCACCGCCGCCATGACGGAACTCAAAAGCAAACTCCATGAGGAGAAGCAGAAAGAGTTAGCCGTTACCAGGGAGACATTACTGCGGCAGCATGAAATGGAGCTGATGAGAGTGATCAAAATCAAAGATGGAGAGATCCAGCGACTGAATGCCTTGGTTCTCAGCCTGAGGGACGGCTCCATGGACAAGGTGATCCGCTCAATCCGTGTCTGATTATCCGCACGCCACGTCGGGCTCCGATGCGGCCGCTACCGTATTGTGTAGCTTGTCCCCAGTAAGCGTCGCGGCGCTCCGTTGCGGTCTCAACGGCCCGGTGTGGCGCAATGTCTGCTCAGGTGAGGAGCGGGGGCGCTTTGCTGGCGGAGGTGGAGGAGACGCGGCGGTGTCGGGAGACCGAGCGGTGTCGCCTCCACCAGGAGCGCGGAAGAAGCCCTGGCAGCGGCCCAGCAGGCCTGGCAGTCCCGAGCGGCCAAGCTCCGATCGGCTCATCACCAGCATCGGGAGGAGCTGAGCCGAACCAAGAGAGACTGCGAGAGGGAGATCCGCCGACTGGTAGGACTGATCAGATGCGCGGTGCGTGGCTATGTTCCCAATTTCGTTGTATACCTGCAGTGCACTGACACCTAAGGCATTCTATTCTATTCTATTTCACAAGAAGAAAACGTCCGGTTGCTCGCTTCGCTTTTGTCACATCAATGGTGTTCTAGTCGATTCAAGATAAAAATTGGCCGGTTGCTCTCTTTGTTTTTGTCACAATTCTGGCAAATGAGTTTGCCCGCCTGCCTGAGCGCTCCCCGTTTGTACATCCAGATGGATGAGATCAAGCTGAAAGACAGAGCGGTTAGTGTTTTGGATAAAGCCCTGGGGCCGGCCACGTCCACCGCCTTCAGCTGCAGACTCAGGCTGCCGAGCAGCAGATCGCTGCCCTGAGGGATTCCCAAAGGGCGGGCCTAAACTACCCTGGAAGTGGGGTCAACGGCGCTACTAGCAATCCTCTTCATAGCGTAAGCCACCTCATCACACACTTGCAGTACGCATGACTTAGTTCGTTGCTGGAGGAAGGTAGCACAAAAACAGTTTTGAACTTTGAACGAGTGGTTGTGTGTGTGTGTTGCGGGGCGTTTTCAGTCTCAGGAGGATCGGGACACGCGAAGGTTTCATCTGAAAATCGCTGAGCTCAGCGCAGTCATCAGGAAACTGGAGGATCGAAACGCCCTGCTTTCTGAAGAGCGCAATGAACTGGTAATTTATTGACGGCACGCTTGAAGGTTTGCGCTACGTTTGATGCGCGCCATCCAGCGAGGCACCCATTGCGCTTGCTTATTAGTTGAGCGGCGCGGCGAGTCGGTTGCCTGGTAGATGTCTTTTATTGGAAGCCAAAGCCACGATTCCGTTCAAACCGATGCAAAAGGAATGGATACGTTCTGGCCCGCGTGTTGTGCGTCTTTCGCATCCCGCACTTCATGCTTGCAGCTTAAGCGACTGAGAGAAACAGAAAGCCAGTTTCTGCCACTCCTGTACAAAAACAAACGCCTGAGCAGGAAGAATGAAGAACGGTGTGCGAGGAGGCAGAAGCGGGGCAAGCGCGGAGGCGTCCGGGCCAGGCTGGCGGCCAACCCAGCGCGACCGGCGGTGCCCTCCATTCTTCTGGCGAATGTTCGATCGCTGGACAACAAAATGGATTACGTTCGCCTGCTGAGGTCTACGAACCGGACGGTGCGGAACTGCTGTGTGCTCGTGTTCACCGAGACCTGGTTGAGTGACAACATTCCGGACTCTGCAGTGCATCTGGAGCGGCTAGCGTGCTATCGGGCGGACCGTGCCATTGTACGAGGCGGAAAGTCGCGTGGAGGTGGAATATGCGTCTACATCCGAGAAGAATGGTGCCGGGACTCTGTGGTGGTATGTAAGCACTGCTCGCCGCTTGTGGAGTTTGTGATCATTAAGTGCCGTCCTTTTTATCTGCCGAGGGAATTTACCGCGATTCTGCTAGTCGCGGTATACATCCCGCCTTCCAACATCGAAGGAGACAGGTTGGTGAACTGTACCAGGCTGTCAGTGAACAGCAAACAGCGCACCCTGACAGTTTCACCATCTTCGCTGGAGACTTCAATCATGCCAACCTGAAGTCTGTTTTCCCGAGGCTTCACCAGCATGTTCCTTTTCCGACACGTGGCGACAGCTTCCTGGACCTAGTCTACTCGGCGCAAAAGGGAGCTTTCAAAGCCACCCCCCTCCCCCATCTGGGGCTTTCTGACCATCTCACCGTTTTGCTTTTGCCCGCATACAGACAATTGGTAAAGGCATCCAGGCCGGTTCGGAGGCAGGTTCGAGTGTGGCCTGAGGGTGCCTCCGATGCACTTCGTGACTGCTTTGACACCACTGACTGGGACTTGTTTAAGCAGGCAGCCACCTACAACGATTGGACGGACATAGAGGAGTATACTGACTCTGTTACCTCTTACATCACGAAGTGCATCGATGATGTGAATTGCTCGAAATCCGTCGTCACTCGCGCGAACTGGAAGCCGTGGCTGACGGGGGCTGTCCTCAGACTGTTGAGGGCCAGAGACAAGGCTTTCAGAGCGGGGGATGAGGCTGGCTTGAGGACAGCGAGGGCCGACCTGTCCCGAGGCATCAAAGAAGCGAAGAAGGCGTTCTCGTGCAAGGTCTCCACCCACTTCAAGGACAGCAAGGACGCACGTAGCCTTTGGCGGGGCATTCAGACCATCACGGACTACAAGCCCGCGCCGAGGAGCTGTGAGGGCGACGTCCGTCTGCTGAACGATCTGAACCGCTTCTTTGCTCGCTTCGACGCCCAGAACAGCACTTGCCCGCTGAAGACCACTCCCCCCCCACACGAGCAGCCCCTTCGCCTCTCTGCCGACGGTGTGAGGAGGGCGCTTGCCGCTATTGACACCCGTAAGGCGGCGGGCCCTGACAACATCCCGGGTCGAGGGCTGACGGACTGCGCTGGGGAGCTGTCGGGTGTCTTCACGGACATCTTTAACGTTTCCCTGCAGCAGGCCATCGTCCCCTCGTGTTTCAAGGCTGCCACCATCGTTCCTGTGCCGAAGAAACCTGCACCGTCCTGCTTCAATGACTACCGCCCTGTGGCACTGACGCCCATCCATCATGAAGTGCTTTGAGCGGCTGGTCATGGAGCACATCAAGTCCGTTCTCCCCCCCACCATTGACCCTTTTCAGTTTGCGTACCGTGCCAAGCGGTCCTCTGAGGATGTCATCTGCTCTGCCCTCCACTCGGCCCTCACCCATCTGGAGAGAAATGACTCATATGTGAGGTTGCTGTTTGTGGACTTCAGCTCTGCCTTCAACACCATTGTGCCGCAGCGACTCATCTGCAAACTCGACGAGCTGGGCCTCAGTACCTCCCTCTGCAACTGGATACTGGACTTCCTCTGTCAGAGGCCTCAGGTGGTGCGTGTTGGCGACAAAATCTCCGCCAGCATCACGCTGAGCACGGGGGCCCCCCAGGGCTGCGTGCTCAGTCCATTACTCTTCACCCTGCTGACGCATGACTGCACTGCGACCTACAGCGACAACCGCATAGTGAAGTTTGTTGATGACACGACTCTGGTGGGTCTCATCACGAAGGGCGACGAGACTCGGTACAGGTCGGAAGTTGACCTTCTGACCACGTGGTGCAAGGACAACAACCTCCTGCTGAACGTTAATAAGACCAAGGAAATCATTGTTGACTTCCGGAAGGGTCACACAACACACCTGCCGCTGATCATCGACGGTGCTGTGGTGGAGAGGGTGAGCTGCACCAAGTTCCTGGGGGTGCACATCAGTGAGGACCTCTCCTGGTCCGCAAACACCTCGTCACTGGCAAAGAAAGCTCAGCGCCGCCTGTACTTCCTGCGGAAGCTCAGGCGTGCATGTGCTCCTCAGGCAGTCCTGTCTACATTCTACCATGGCACTATTGAGAGCGTCATCACCAGTTGCATCGCTGTCTGGGGTGGTAACTGCACTGAACAGAACTTGAAGGCCCTGCAGCGCATAGTGAATACGGCTGGTAAGATTATTGGTGCTTCGCTCCCCTCCCTGAAGGACATTTACACCTCCCATCTCGCCCGCAAGGCAACCTCGATTGCCAGAGATGTGAGTCACCCGGCTCACTCTTTGTTTGACCTTCTGCCCTCTGGGAAGAGGTACAGGAGCCTGCGCTCCCGCACCACCAGACTTGCCAACAGCTTCTTTCCCCAGGCTGTTAGGGCCCTGAACTCGCTACCCCCTTCTGCGTAGCGTGTGGCACTGTTGCGCTATTTTCGGGAATGTCTGCTGTACGCGCACTTGCTCCTTTTTTTCTGCTCCTCTTATTTATTTATTTATTGTTGTGTTATTTATTCATTATTTATTCAGCACGCTTTTGTTATACTTGTTTACTTGTTTGTCTGTTGTGAGCCATGTCTTGTCACCGTGGGATAGGGGGGAACGAAATTTCGGTTTCTTTGTGTGTCTTTGGCATGTGGAGAAATTGACAATAAAGCTGACTTTGACTTTGACTTTGACTTTGGTGCTGTGTCGCCTTGAAAACAAAGTGCGCTTTGTCACCCAGGAGAACGAGGAGATGGCAAGCTTGGTAAGTCGACGCGGACAACGGCGGCGTGCCAACAGAGTCCACTGCATTTGTGTTCCACAGAGAAGGCCTAGTTCGCTCAATGACCTGGACCGCGGTTGCGGCCAGCAGGACGGTGAAATGGAGTTCCTTCAAGTTGTGGAGCAGCGGCACATCATCGACGACTTGTCCAAGGTCTTCAGGCAGGCAACTCGGTGCACGTACGGCAGCGCCGCGCTCGCTCGCTGTCGCCAGGAAACCTTTTCCGTCCAAAAAATTGGCCCCTTAAATTCCGACCTTTCAAGCAGGAGCATTGTGCGCACGCGTTTGAACACGCCTTAGACTTGTTTTGCCATTTTCAGCAGTTTAAAGCTCCCGTTTTGTCAGCGCCTTTGCCACTCGCTGTGCGCTGAAAACGACGGACTCGCCCGGCTGCTCAGCCCGTCAACCATGAGCCGCGAGCGCGACGTCATTGTCCGTAGGCAGCTAGTGGCAAAATGCACCCTGTTAGAGTTGCGCTCGCTCCAACTTATTTTGCAAGAACCACACGGGAGACAAGTAAGTTCTTTTGGACACCTGCAGGTGGAGAGTCCATCCGTTGTACGAATGAAGTCTGACTCTCGGCTCCTGCACGAGCATTTTTATTAAGAGAAACAGGGTGGGTGTAAGAGTGGATTGAATAGAGAAAGCCCTTGACCTCTAGTCAAAACATAGCAAGGGATGTTTTACGACTTTGTGTAGGAAGGGATAAGCGATAGGGATAAATAAGGGATAAATAATATTATTTATTACAGGTTGCAGTCAAAGTCAAAGCAACATAATCATACGATAAAGATAATCTGGAAAACCCTGACACACCCTGTAGTTGTCACTTTTGGAAACGACTAGCGTCCCTCCAATCATCGCCGGTGACGGGTTTTTCAGGCTCTGGAGACAGGAGCTCATGTCAGAAATGTCATCGTGAGTCGCGTTTGTTTCTGCGCCGGAGCCGTTCGTTCCCTTTGCATCCAAAGAATCTCAAAGGCGGATTATTTGTGTCGACAGGAGAGAGATTTGCTGCTACGATACCGACGTCGAGAATCTCTGAGGAGGAACAAAGCGTGAGGTCCTGCAAGGTGAGTCTGTTTGTTTGCGGCTGCTTGGTGTTGCGCAAGATGAAATGGCCTTTTTCTCGCTATCGTTCCTCTCGTCGATTCATCGTGAGGTGTCGCTTCAGTTTGTTCAGAGAGATGTTTGCTTCCGCGCCCGCAGGTCATCGAAACATTTTACGGCTACGACGAAGACGTGTTGGTGGACTCGGACGGATCGTCCTTGTCTTTTCACACCGACAGAACCCCCGACACGGAACCCGAAGAGGTAGCCCGCCATTTCTGCCAGCGTATTGGCGCCAAACATTCCTCTTCAGCCTGGAATCAGACTCGTCTTTGCGTCGCGGGTGCTTTGTCGCCGGTCTGACTGATTCTGGTACTAGTGCTGTGTTGCATTGGTGTGTGCATGAGGAGGCGGAGCTTCGCTACCGCCAGCTGACGCAAGAATATCAAGCGCTGCAACGAGCCTACGCTCTGCTAGCCCAGACCAGCGGAGGGGACTACGACGCCGAGAAGGAGATCAAGGTGGCGCCCCTTCCCGCAACCCCCGGCCGGGTCGCAGCCTCCCCGTTCTCACCCAGCCTCGGGTGTTCTCTGGTCTGAAAGGAGGAGGAGGAGCCTCCCTCCTCCTCCTTTCAGACCAGAGAAAAGCTGATGGTAGAAATGGGTCACTATCAAAGCAGAGTAGCAGATCTGGAGTCAGCGCTGAAGCAACAAGGACAGGTAAGGTCATCAATGAGCACACCTTTTTCTCAGACAAAATAGCTACATTCTTCAGTCACTCATTCGTCTGGCATTACTGGACCAACCCCCCCCCCTGAACGTGGCTGGGAAAATGCGGAGAAAGGCAAATGTCGTTTTCCAGTCAACCAAAGAATTTGTGGATGAAAATGACACAACATTCCAAAGCTGTCCACGCGTTTGTCTCTTCTAGAATGTCAAGTGGGTGGAGGAGAAGCAGCTGCTGCGTCAGAGCAATCAGCAGTTGGCCGAAAAGGTGACGGAAAGAAAGGCGCTGGGCGGAGTCGCTTGGCGTCACACCCGTCGGGAAGCCCCACAGATGAGGTCTTTTCAGGTCAGGCGGATGGAGGCGGAAGAAGCGCGTCTGAAAGAGCACATCCAGGATATCCGAGACCAAAACGAACTGCTTGAGTTCCGCATCCTGGAGCTGGAGGTGGGAAGACTCGCACAAGCGTGTTGAGGCCAGAGATGTGACAGACGGACGGACGGACGGATGCATGCCTCTGCCTTTCAGGAGAGGGAGTGGCGCTCCCCCGTCTTGAAGTTTCTGCAAGTCCGTTTCCCAGACGGCCTCAGCCCTTTGCAGATCTACTGCGAGGCCGAGGGCGTGAGCGTACGTAAGGCGTCCCTCGCAACCCTAACCTTAACCCGAGGTCCCAGAACACCTTACATTGCTCCTTGCGCCTTTCCCCCGGACATCGTCATCAGTGATCTGATGAAGAAGCTGGACATCCTGGGCGATAACGCCGTAAGTGTATGTCGAACTCCTTATGTTCGCACTCCACGAGACTCGGCGGCTCAAATGTGACTTTTGGAAGGCTTTGCGCTGAAAGAAGCTTATTGACGCTGTGCCTTTGGGCTCTTGCAGAATCTCACCAACGAGGAGCAGGTGGTCGTGATTCACGCCAGGACCCTTCTCACCCTAGCCGAGAAGGTAACGCGCACGTCCACGCACGCTCTCGCATTCTGCTTATGTGACAGCAGCCTTTCCTCAGTGGTTAGAATACATCAAAGTGACCAAGTCAGCAATTTACAGGAAATGATGGACATTGAAAGTGAGAAGGTAGACAGACACGCGACATCAGCCAAGGGGAACTCCGGCAATGTGCCCCAACAATTCTGACTTTGAGCTGTGCTAGGATATGTTCTGTAAGCAGAAGGGCTACCTGGATGAAGAGTTGGACTTCAGGAAGCGTTCCATGGACCAGGCTCATAAGGTAAGCCACCCTCAAATCTCCCGCCGGACCACTGATGGACGAGGATTGCGGCCCAGAGGATCCTGGAGCTGGAGGCCATGTTGTACGAGGCGCTACCGCAGCGGGACTGCCCCGCCACGGACGGCGAAAAAGCCAGCCACGCTGCCGTGAATGACGTGCTGACGGCGGATCAGAGAGAAGAGCTTAGGAGCGCCGTGGACCAATGGAAGCGAGCCCTGATGTGCGAGTTGAGGGAGCGCGACGCTTGCATCCTCCAAGATAGAATGGATCTGCTGCACAGCGCGCAACAGGTAAGGGCCCAAAGCCAGCTCGGCACTTACTTGCACGCTTACTGGCTTTTGAAGGCCACTTTCCATTTGTCCGTCCTAGAGGAACAAAGAGCTGAAAGAATTCATCGAAGCTCAGAAGAGACAAATCAAACAATTGGAGGAGAAGTTTCTGTTTCTCTTTCTAGTCTTCTCCTTGGCCTTCATTCTGTGGCCCTAACACCAGCTGGTGAGTGAGCTCCAGCGGCACCGCACTCGACACCTCCGATACACTGTCAGCCGGTCTCAGACGTTGGCAGACGCTCCGATGCCGACGTATACCCCCCGCCACGGTGACAGAGGCACCGCGTCACACTGGCGCTCATCCAATCAGAAGGCAGGAAAGGCAAATTCACATGCAGGGCACTCTTGAACCAGAAGAGAGCGCCACAAAAAACGGTTGTTGCCCCAAACGCGCACTAAAAAGGGTCAGAATAACAAGAGTCCCACCGGCCAGCCGGGGCCACCCGTCCATCCATTTCTTCAGGGGGGAAAAAAATTGGAGTCACCGGTGAGTACATTTTGCATTTAGCTCTGCTTTTCTGCTTCTGTCTTCAAGTGTGTGGCATCCTGCGACCAAAGATTCAGCCAACCCCAAAGCGGTTGACCTCAACGTCCCACCACCATGCCGACCAGAGCAGGTGACGTGATGCTTTGGACATCCTTCCGTCTCAGATGCCCAAAAGTACTCTTTGCCACATCTGCGGCAATACGGTGTCTTTTCAAAGGTGCAAATAAATCCAGCGTGGGCGGAACACGCACGTCTTCGTTTTTTCCCGCTTTGTTTGTGTGACAGCTGTTGTGAAAATTTTATACAAATAAAGTTGTACAGGTTTGGCCAAGCCGCAATTCCTGAACCGCATGCGGCTCTTTGCTTGGATTCATGCGGCCCTTTTATGTTCATATCAACATTTGTGTGTGTGTGTGTGGGGTGTGGGGGGAGGGGTTGTGCGTGTTGGCTTCACTTGAGTTCAATTTGGTATTTTGGTCAAAAGCGCATGTGGTGAAATTCCACAAAGTAGGATGGGCAAACACATTCCAGTAAACTATTAGTGTCAATTGGGCTCTCAAAATGGCAGGGAAAAGATGCACAGCAAAACGGCAATATTTAGATGAACACAGGACGTTTTTATCAGAGTGGGACAGTTTCTATTTTTTGTTGAACGTGATGGCAAACCATTCTGCCTGATATGTCAGACCTCAGCGCATTTCAAAGATTCAAATCTTCAGCGCCATGCACTTCAGCTCACTCCATGGCTAACATTGATCAGGCGTCGAACCTGCAACATCATGCTTAAGAGGTGGACATGCTAACCAGTGCGCCATTATGTCAACGCATAATAACTAAGTCTACTGATCAAAACAGCGGTTACTATATGACGTCGCTACGTGGTCAAGTGACGCAGACAAGACATCAATGGACGGACCTTCCTCCGAAATTAGAATCCGTGGGCAGAGTTAACTTGTTTAAAAGGGAGTGGGCAGAAGAAATATTTAATTTATTTAAATCTATTTTGAGTGCACATCATTATGCCAATGCATAACAACTGTAAATCTACTAAACAAAACAGCGGTTGCTATATGACATCTGCCACGTTGTGGTCACGTGACAGACGTGACGTCGATGGGCGAAACTTCCGCCGGAATTCAAATCCGCGGGGAGAGTTAACTTGTTTAAAAGGGAGTGGGCAGAAGAATTATTTAATTTATTCAAATCCATTTGGAATGTGCGCCATTATGTCAATGCATAACAACTTTAAGTCTACTAAACAAAACAGCGGTTTCTATATGACGTCTGCCACGTCGTGGTCACGTGACGCGGACGTGACGTCGACGCCTACTTTACATCCCACCGATCACAGGACCCCTCGGCTGCATAACCGCGCCCCCTTCCCAACCAATCGGATTTGCTATACGCGAAAACGACGCCAATGGGCGGGCTCTTCCGCCAGAATTTAAATCCGTGGGCGTGGCTCGCAACAGGAAGTAGGAAAATGGCGATGTTGACAAAGACACAGCGGATGGTAACATACGACTAACGAGAGAAATATTTTTATTTTCTGCTTGCAACTGGACCGTCCAGAGCGTACACGGTAAGTACAACTCATCGTTTTTAAAAAGAAGTACTTTTGTTGCCCTGTAAAGCGAGTGAGTGTGGCGTTTGGGGGGAACGTCGAATTTCGACGATTATTTCGACTGGTCAACGGTTGTAAATGATTGCGTTGATTAAAAACTTTATTTAACTCTACTCTTAACTTTGCCGTTTCAGATATGTGGGTATTATGTCATGTGGTCGCGTTTATTTTTCCAGTTTTTTGTCTCGTCGATTGTCGTAACTTTACTTCCGGTTTTATTTTGTCATCCCTTCCGTTTCAGTTCGTGTTTCCTTCCTCGGTGTTTGGTTGTCTTGTCTTCCCTGATCCCGATTGTGTGCACCTGCGTAATTGACACTAATTGTCATCACCTGTGTCCCCGCCCTTTTGTGTGTATTTAGTCCATGTCTTTCCCTTGTCTTGTGCCAGTGTGTCTTGCCTCGTCCCGACCACCAGCGATCCCTTGATGTCCGAGCTCTCTGTAAGAACCCTCCTTTTTGTCTCGCCACCGAGCGACGCTTTTGTTTGTGCCTTGGTCCCCATCGCCTTTTTGTCTCGCCCCAGTGCGACGCCTTTGGTTGGTACTTTTTGCTACGTGTTTTCCCTCGTAAGAGGCGTTTTGATTTGTACTTTTAGCCTTTTGACTCGCCTCAGTGCGACACCTTTTGTTTGTACTTTTTGCCACGTGTTTTCCCTCGCAAGAGGCGATTTGATTTGTACTTTTGCTCAGTGTGCTTGCTGGAATAAATCCCAGAAAGAAACGACTCTGCATCCGGGTCCTCCGTCTTGTCCCCTGCCTGACAGTACACACTGGCCAGTCATGGACTCGGCAGAGTCGGAGCACCTGTGCGCCGCAGTGCGTTCCCATGCCTCACAGCTCGCCCAGCACCAGAAGCAAGTGGGCGACTTGGGGAAAGAAATCCGAGGAATCGCTAAGTGTCAAGAAGAATTCAGAGGAGCGGTCGCCACCCAAGTAGCACAGCTGGGCCAGCAAATGCAGGACGTGCTCTCGCTCTTGAACGCGGGACCAGCAGCGACTTCCAGTACACCCGCTGCTTCCTCAGTCACTCCCCTTGCCATAGCTCCCATGACCGGCGGTGCCAGACTGGCTCCTCCAGAGCGCTACTCTGGGGAACC
The DNA here is from genome assembly GCF_024217435.2 of Syngnathus scovelli. Classification (NCBI taxonomy): domain Eukaryota; kingdom Metazoa; phylum Chordata; class Actinopteri; order Syngnathiformes; family Syngnathidae; genus Syngnathus; species Syngnathus scovelli. The sequence goes on along the minus strand of NW_026061381.1, from coordinate 526,627 downwards.
CGGCCTTAGCCGGGCATTTATTACAGAATGCGGGATGCATTTTGAGAGGGCCCCAGCAGAGTTCCCCACCGAGCGCTCCAAGGTGGCCTACATGGTTTCATACCTGACGGGAAGGGCCCGCACGTGGGCCACCGCGGAATGGGCCAGGGATTCCGTCTCCTGTCACTCTCTCCCCGCTTTCATCAAGGCTCTGCGAACGGTGTTCGATCCAATCTCCGCTGACCGAGAAAAGACTCGCCAACTCTGTCAGATAGTCCAGGGACAAGACACCGTCGGGGACTACGCCATCCGGTTCCGCACGCTGGCCGCGGAGTGCGGTTGGAACGTGACGGCACTATATGACATCTTCCTCCGGGGCCTCTCTAGGTCCATACAGGATCAGCTAATCCCCTTAGACCTTCCCACCGACCTCGACGCCCTCATCGCTCTGGCTATCCGCACTGACAACCGGGTGCAAGAGTGGAGGAAGCACCGAAGCAGGAACACCCCCGCCTTCGTCCCAGTAGCCGGCCCTGACGTTCACCACTCCAGGCTGGACGGGGATCGGCAGCGCCAGGAGCCAGAACCGATGCAGTTGGGCAGAGCTAAGTTGACCGAGGAGGAGAAGTTACGGCGACGCCGAGAGGGAAGATGCTACTACTGCGGTGAGCTCGGACACCTCCTTCTCTCCTGTCCAGCGAGGAGGACCCTGAAGGTGAGCGCCTTCTCTGCGGCTCCGTCCCCGGAGCGAGTGCTTCCCAAGGGCAGGATTACACAGTTGGGAAGAGAAATAGAACTCGAAATACTAATAGACTCAGGAGCAGATGAAAGCCTGATAGACTGGGCATTTGCTCGCCGGTGGGGGGTAAAGACTGAGCTGATGAACACCCCCGTGAAAGCTAAGGCACTCAATGGACAGGCACTTTTTGAAATAACTCACATAACAGAACCAGTCTCGTTGTCGATAGGTCCCCACCAGGAGAATATAAGGCTACATGTCGTGACCTCTCCAATGAACCCTCTCATTCTCGGGTATCCATGGCTTCAACGCCACAACCCCGTCATAGACTGGGGATCAGGGGAAATAACGGGATGGGGGCCCGACTGTCATGATTCCTGTGTCAGGTCTAACCCGCGCGCTGTGCCTCCTGCTCGGGACGCGCAAACCCCCGACTTAACCGGGGTCCCTGCGTGTTACCACCCATGGGCCGAGGTATTCAGCAAGGCCAAGGCTACCTCCCTACCTCCCCACCGTCCGTATGATTGCGCCATTGAACTCCTGCCGGGTTCGACTATACCTAAGGGGAGGCTTTATTCTCTTTCGGGACCTGAAAAGCAAGCCATGAACGAATATATAGACTCCTCCCTGCAAGCAGGACTGATTCGACCATCATCGTCGCCTGCGGGGGCGGGGTTCTTTTTCGTGGGCAAGAAGGACGGCACCCTACGTCCCTGTATTGATTATAGTCCTCTCAATCAGATCACAATCAAGAACCGGTATCCGCTCCCACTGATGTCGACCGTGTTCGACCAACTACAGCAAGCCCGGGTGTTTACAAAGTTAGATTTGCGCAACGCATACCATCTAGTGCGCATCCGGGAAGGGGACGAATGGAAGACAGGGTTCAACACCCATCGAGGACACTTCGAATACTTGGTCATGCCATTTGGTCTCACCAATGCTCCCGCTGTGTTTCAGGCCATGATCAATGATGTTTTGAGAGACTGTTTGGACCGTTTTGTATATGGATATTTGGCCGATATTTTGATTTATTCCCCAGATCAATTCCGATCCCAAGTCATCCATTGGGCTCACACCTCCAGACTCTCTTGTCATCCAGGCATGCGCAGAACCCTGTTTGTCATCCAGCAGCGATTCTGGTGGCCCTCCATGAGGGCTGACATCAAAGAATACGTGGCAGCCTGTCCCGTCTGCGCCCGGAACAAGAACTCCCACGGCGCCCGTATGGGGTTGCTGCATCCCCTACCCATTCCTTCGCGTCCATGGGCAGAGATATCCATGGATTTCGTCACCGGACTTCCGGTCTCGCATGGGCGGACCACCATACTCACAGTAGAAGACAGATTCTCAAAGATGGCTCACTTTATCGCCTTGCCCAAGCTCCCGTCCGCTAGACGAACAGCCATAGTAATGATGGACCACATATTCCGGGTTCATGGGTTCCCGAAAGACATTGTCTCCGATAGGGGGCCCCAATTCGTATCCAGGTTTTGGAGGGAGTTTTGCAGGCTCATAGGGGCAACCGTGAGTCTCACGTCAGGTTATCATCCGGAGGCGAACGGGCAGACGGAACGGGTCAACCAGCAGTTGGAGACAAGTCTCCGCTGCCTGGTCTCCCAGAACCCCTCCTCATGGAGCAAGAACCTCTCCTGGGTGGAGTATGCCCACAACTCCCTGCCTACCACGGCCACAGGTATGTCCCCATTCAAGTGTGTGTATGGCTACCAGCCCCCAGTCTTCCCTGACAGTGAGCCGGAGGTGACGGTGACTTCGGCCCACGCCTTGGTGCGCCGCTGCCATCGCGTCTGGGCGGCGGCTCGGGCCACGCTGGTCCGACAGGGGGACCGGGTCAAGCGGATGGCTGACCGGAGGAGACGTCCGGCGCCCGTGTACCAGCGAGGTCAACGGGTCTGGCTGTCCGCCAAGGATCTTCCCCACCGGGGGGACTCCAGGAAACTGGCGCCTCGCTTTGTGGGTCCGTTCCCCATCGCCAAGGTCGTGCACCCGGCCGCGGTGCGTCTCCGCTTGCCCAGGTCCCTTGCAGTCCACCCCACCTTTCACGTCGGGAAGGTCAAGCCGGTGGTGGACAGTCCATTGGTGCCGGATCCTGCGCCGCCTCCGCGGACTGTGGGAGGTGGGACGGTCTACACCGTAAAACAACTATTGGATGTGCGCAGAAGAGGCCGGGGCTGGCAGTACCTGGTGGACTGGGAGGGTTATGGGCCGGAGGAGCGGCAATGGGTGCCGCCTAGTTATATTTTGGACCCGGGACTGTTTGATGACTTTTATGCGGCTCACCCTGGGGCTCCTGGGCCGTCTGGGATCCGGCCCTAGGGGGGGGTTCTGTCATGCGGTCGCGTTTATTTTTCCAGTTTTTTGTCTCGTCGATTGTCGTAACTTTACTTCCGGTTTTATTTTGTCATCCCTTCCGTTTCAGTTCGTGTTTCCTTCCTCGGTGTTTGGTTGTCTTGTCTTCCCTGATCCCGATTGTGTGCACCTGCGTAATTGACACTAATTGTCATCACCTGTGTCCCCGCCCTTTTGTGTGTATTTAGTCCGTGTCTTTCCCTTGTCTTGTGCCAGTGTGTCTTGCCTCGTCCCGACCACCAGCGATCCCTTGATGTCCGAGCTCTCTGTAAGAACCCTCCTTTTTGTCTTGCCACCGAGCGACGCTTTTGTTTGTGCCTTGGTCCCCATCGCCTTTTTGTCTCGCCCCAGTGCGACGCCTTTGGTTGGTACTTTTTGCTACGTGTTTTCCCTCGTAAGAGGCGTTTTGATTTGTACTTTTAGCCTTTTGACTCGCCTCAGTGCGACACCTTTTGTTTGTACTTTTTGCCACGTGTTTTCCCTCGCAAGAGGCGATTTGATTTGTACTTTTGCTCAGTGTGCTTGCTGGAATAAATCCCAGAAAGAAACGACTCTGCATCCGGGTCCTCCGTCTTGTCCCCTGCCTGACATATTACACCGCGGAAATGACGTCAATAGGCTGAACTGTCGCCAAAATTCAAATCTGTGGGCGCAATGGCCTTGAGCGAGACAACGGATACAAACACGACGACTATCAACAGAAATATCTTTATTTTCTGCTTGCAAGTGGACCGTCTAGAGCGTACACGGTAAGTACAACTCATTAGGTTTAAAAAGATTTACGTTTGTGTAGTTTGCGTTGCGTTACATCTGTAAATGTTGGTTGAGGCTAAATGTTAATGTTTAATTTCCTTCCTTTAGGTTCCACGGTGTTTGTTGGCTGTAAGTTTTCCACTGCAAGAAGAGGCTCGTATCATTGACCAGGAGCGAGCTACAAGTATCATTGACCAGGAGCGAGCTACAATGGTGAGTAGCCATAACATTTATGTTAAACACTTCCTATTTCATGTCTAACAGTACTTGATTTAACAAATAACCATAAATAAATACAGTGTGGGCACTGAAGTTAACATATGTGATTATACTGCCTAATCCGTCACCGAGTATATTGTTGCAAAGTAATATAAGATCCAAAGTTGTAATTCAGAATAGTTTTCAAAAGAAGGCCATTAGAATTATATACAAGTCTGATTACCCTGAACATAATAACAAGCTATTAATTAAATCACAAATTCTTCAATTCAAAGATTTGGTAGATTATCAGACAAATAATGTCTAACAGTAATTGATTTAACACATCACGATAAGTAGATTGAGTGTGGGCACTCTCAAGTTAACATATGTGATTATACTGCCTAATCTGTTACAGAGTATGTTGTTGCCGAGTAATGTAGAATAGATCCAAACTAGTAATCCAGAATAGTTTTGAAAAGGCCATTAGAATAATAAACAAATCTGATTACCTTGAACATAATAACAAGCTAAGTGTTTAATATGTCCTATGAAGTCAAAATTGGGCACCAACATGTGGTGAAATTTGGAATTGCATCACATCCAATTTGGCTTGGGAACAAACAGATTAAATAAATCTTAGTTTTGAATAAGCCACTCCTTCTCAAACAAGTAAACTCTGCCCATTTTGCGCAGTAGATGTTCTGTTAATATCTAGTATTTATACAAAGTCATAATTTAAATTGCTTTCAACCTTCATTCATCGGTCCAACCAACATTACTCGCTCTTATTACCAACTTGTATCGATTTAACTAAGCGTTTAATACTTCCTATCAGGTCTCAATTCAAGATTTGGCAAAATACAATTTCAGCAAATCCAATTTTGCCAGGGAACAAAAATAGATTAAATAAACTAAATAAGTCTTCTTCCCATTAAATAAATCACAAAAGTTTGTCTTGTAACCAGTCCTCTTCAAACAAGTAAAGTCTGCCCATTTTGTGCCGTAGATTTTGTGTCTATGCCTAGTATTTATACAAAATCATAATTTAAATGACTTCTTTCCTTCATTCACTTTGGAAATTTGGAATTGCAGCAAATCGAATTTTGCCAGGGAACAAAAATAGATCAATTAAACTAAATAACTCTTCTTCCCATTAAATAAATTAAAAAAGTATGTCTTGTAACCAGTCCTTTTCAAACAAGTAAAGTCTGCCCATTTTGTGCCGTAGATTCTGTGTTTATGCCTAGTATTTATACAAAATCATAATTTAAAGGACTTCATTCCTTCATTCACTTTGGAAATTTGGAATTGCAGCACATCAAATTTTGCCTGGGAAGAAAAGTAGATTAAATAAATTTAATAAGTCTTACTACTTCCCATTAAATAAATTAAATACGTCTTACTTGTTACCACTCCTTTTCAAAAAAGTAGTTTAAAACGAGGGCCCTTCACTCAACCTTTAACCCTATTTATTCACCTTCTAGGCTAAGTGTTAAAGGCTAAATGTTAAAGGCTAAGTGTTAGAGGCTAAGTGCCAGAGGCTAGGCGCCAGAGGCGAGTTTTTGTGGGCTGAAGTTTTAGTGGGGTTAGTGTGAATACACTCCAAAAGAATACAACAGAATACAATACAATAGAATATAATACATAGATTAAATTCAATAGCTCTTACTACTTCCCATTAAATAAATTAAATACGTCTTACTTGTTCCCAATCCTTTTCAAAAAAGTTGTTTAAAACGAGGGCCCTTCACTCAACCTTTAACCTCTACCACCGCACGTCACATTGTGTTGTATCTGTGAATGTTGGTTGTGGCCAAATGATAGTTTTCTTTCATTCGTTTAGGTTCCACGGTGTTTGTTGGCTATATGTTTTCCAATGTCAGAAGGATGAAAATACAAAGTACAACGCTTGGACGTGGGCAAAGACGTCACCGGTGAGTCCTTCCTTCCTATTTATTTACCTTCTAGGTGCTAGAGGCTAAGTGTTAGAGGCTAAGTGTTAGAGGCTAAGTGTTAGAGGCTAAGTTTTAAAGGCAACACAATACGAACAACACAACACAATACGAACAACTCAACACAATACGAACAACAAAATATGAACAACACAACACAATATGAACAACACAACACAACACAATACGAACAACACAACACAATACGGACAACACAACGATACAGCACTGAACAACACGATACCGCACTGAACAACATGATACCGCACGGAAACACACGATACCGCACTGAACAACACCATGCCGCACTGAACAACACCATGCCGCACTGAACGACACCATGCCGCACTGAACGACACCGTGCCGCACTGAACGACACCGTGCCGCACTGAACGACACCGTGCCGCACTGAAAGACACCATCCTGCACTGAACAACACCATCCCGCACTGAACAACACCATCCCGCACTGAACAACTTTATGCCGCACTGAACAACACCATGCCGCACTGAACAACACCATGCCGCACTGAACAACATTATGCCGCACTGAAAAACACCATGCCGCACTAAACGACACCATCCCGCACTGAACAACACCATGCCGCATTGAACAACACCATGCCGCACTGAACAACACCATCCTGCACTGAACAAAACCATCCCGCACTGAACAACACCATGCCGCACTGAACAACATTATGCCGCACTGAACAACATTATGCCGCACTGAACAACACCATGCCGCACTGAACAACACCATGCCGCACTGAACAACACCCTGCCGCACTGAACAACACCATGCCACACTGAACAACACGATCCCGCACTAAACAACACCATCCCGCACTGAACAACACCATGCCGCACTAAACAACACCATGCCGCACTGAACAACACCATGCCGCACTGAACAACACCATGCCGCACTGAACAACACCATGCCGCACTGAACAACACCATTCCGCACTGTACAACACCATGCCGCACTGAAAAACACCATGCCGCACTGAAAAACACCATGACGCACTGAACAACACCATGCCGCACTGAACAACACCATGCCGCACTGAACAACACCATGCCGCACTGAACAACACCATGCCGCACTGAACCACACCATGCCGCACTGAACAACACCATGCCGCACTGAACAACACCATGCCGCAATGAACAACACCATGCCGCACTGAACAACACCATGCCGCACTGAACAACACCATGCCGCACTGAACAACACCATGCCGCACTGAACAACGCCATGCCGCACTGAACAACACCATCCCGCACTGCACAACACCATCCCGCACTGAACAACACCATGCCGCACTGAACAACACCATGCCGCACTGAACAACATTATGCCGCACTGAACAACATTATGCCGCACTGAACATTATTGTGCCGCACTGAACAACACCATGCCGCACTGAACAACACCATGCCGCACTGAACATTATGCCGCACTGAGCAACATTATGCGGCACTGAACAACACCATCCCGCACTGAACAACACCATGCCGCTTTGAACAACACCATGCCGCACTGAACAACACCATCCTGCACTGAACAACACCATCCCGCACTGAACAACACCATCCTGCACTGAACAACACCATGCCGCACTGAACAACATTATGCCACACTGAACAACACCATGCCGCACTGAACAACACCATGCCGCACTGAACAACACCATGCCGCACTGAACACCATGCTGCACTGAACAACACCATGCCGCACTGAACAACACCATCCTGCACTGAACAACACCATCCTGCACTGAACAACACCATGCCGCACTGAACAACACCATGCCGCACTGAACAACACCATGCCGCACTGAACAACACCATGCCGCACTGAACAACACCATGCCGCACTGAACAACACGATCCCGCACTAAACAACACGATCCCGCACTGAACAAGCCCATCTGGGGCTTTCTGACCATCTCACCGTTTTGCTTTTGCCCGCATACAGACAATTGGTAAAGGCATCCAGGCCGGTTCGGAGGCAGGTTCGAGTGTGGCCTGAGGGTGCCTCCGATGCACTTCGTGACTGCTTCGACACCACTGACTGGGACTTGTTTAAGCAGGCAGCAACCTACAACGATTGGACGGACATAGAGGAGTATACTGACTCTGTTACCTCTTACATCACAAAGTGCATCGATGATGTGACTTGCTCGAAATCCGTCGTCACTCGCGCGAACTGGAAGCCGTGGCTGACGGGGGCTGTCCTCAGACTGTTGAGGGCCAGGGACAAGGCTTTCAGAGCGGGGGATGAGGCTGGCTTGAGGACAGCGACGGCCGACCTGTCCCGAGGCATCAAAGAAGCGAAGAAGGCGTTCTCGTGCAAGGTCTCCACCCACTTCAAGGACAGCAAGGACGCACGTAGCCTTTGGCGGGGCATTCAGACCATCACGGACTACAAGCCCGCGCCGAGGAGCTGTGAGGGCGACGTCCGTCTGCTGAACGATCTGAACCGCTTCTTTGCTCGCTTCGATGCCCAGAACAGCACTTGCCCACTGAAGTCCACTCCCCCCCCACACGAGCAGCCCCTGCGCCTCTCTGCCGACGGTGTGAGGAGGGCGTTTGCCGCTATTGACACCCGTAAGGCGGCGGGCCCTGACAACATCCCGGGTCGAGCGCTGAAGGACTGTGCTGGGGAGCTGTCGGGTGTCTTCACGGACATCTTTAACGTTTCCCTGCAGCAGGCCATCGTCCCCTCGTGTTTCAAGGCTGCCACCATCGTTCCTGTGCCAAAGAAACCTGCACCGTCCTGCTTCAATGACTACCGCCCTGTGGCACTGACACCCATCATCATGAAGTGCTTTGAGCGGCTGGTCATGGAGCACATCAAGTCCGTTCTCCCCCCCACCATTGACCCTTTCCAGTTTGCGTACCGTGCCAAGCGGTCCTCTGAGGATGCCATCTGCTCTGCCCTCCACTCGGCCCTCACCCACCTGGAGAGAAAGGACTCATATGTGAGGTTGCTGTTTGTGGACTTCAGCTCTGCCTTCAACACCATTGTGCCGCAGCGACTCATCTGCAAACTCGACGAGCTGGGCCTCAGTACCTCCCTCTGCAACTGGATATTGGACTTCCTCTGTCAGAGGCCTCAGGTGGTGCGTGTTGGCGACAAAATCTCCGCCAGCATCACGCTGAGCACGGGAGCCCCCCAGGGCTGCGTGCTCAGTCCATTGCTCTTCACCCTGCTGACGCATGACTGCACTGCGACCTACAGCGACAACCGCATAGTGAAGTTTGCTGACGACACGACTCTGGTGGGTCTCATCACGAAGGGCGACGAGACTCGGTACAGGTCGGAAGTTGACCTTCTGACCACGTGGTGCAGGGACAACAACCTCCTGCTGAACGTCAATAAGACCAAGGAAATGATTGTTAACTTCCGGAAGGGTCACACAACACACCTGCCGCTGATCATCGACGGTGCTGTGGTGGAGAGGGTGAGCTGCACCAAGTTCCTGGGGGTGCACATCAGTGAGGACCTCTCCTGGTCCGAAAACACCTCGTCACTGGCGAAGAAAGCTCAGCGCCGCTTGTACTTCCTGCGGAAGCTCAGGCGTGCATGTGCTCCTCAGGCAGTCCTGTCTACATTCTACCGTGGCACCATTGAGAGCGTCCTCACCAATTACATCGCTGTCTGGGGTGGTAACTGCACTGAACAGAACTTGAAGGCCCTGCAGCGCATAGTGAATACGGCTGGTAAGATTATTGGTGCTTCGCTACCCTCCCTGAAGGACATTTACACCTCCCATGTCGCCCGCAAGGCAACCTCGATTGCCAGAGATGTGAGTCACCCGGCTCACTCTTTGTTTGACCTTCTGCCCTCTGGGAAGAGGTACAGGAGCCTGCGCTCCCGCACCACCAGACTCGCCAACAGCTTCTTTCTCCAGGCTGTTAGGGCCCTGAACTCGCTACCCCCTTCTGCGTAGCGTGCGGCACTGTTGCGCTATTTTCGGGAATGTCTGCTGTACGCGCACTTGCTCCTTTTTTTTCTGCTCCTCCTATTTATTTATTTATTTATTTATTTATTTATTTATTTATTGTTGTGTTATTTATTCATTATTTATTCAGCACGCTTTTGTTATACTTGTTTACTTGTTTGTCTGTTGTGAGCCATGTCTTGTCACCGTGGGATAGGGGGGAACGAAATTTCGGTTTCTTTGTGTGTCTTTGGCATGTGGAGAAATTGACAATAAAGCTGACTTTGACTTTGACTTTGACAACACCATGCCGCACTAAACAACACCATGCCGCACTGAACAACACCATGCCGCACTGAACAACACCATGCCGCACTGAACAACACCATTCCGCACTGTACAACACCATGCCGCACTGAAAAACACCATGCCGCACTGAACAACACCATCCCGCACTGAACAACATTAGGCCGCACTGAACAACACCATCCCGCACTGAACAACACCATCCCGCACTGAACAACACCATCCTGCACTGAACAACACCATGCCGCACTGAACAACATTATGCCGCACTGAACAACACCATGCCGCACTGAACAACACCATGCCGCACTGAACAACACCATCCCGCACTGAACAACATTAGGCCGCACTGAACAACACCATCCCACACTGAACAACACCATCCCGCACTGAACACCATCCCGCACTGAACAACACCATGCCGCACTGAACAACATTATGCCGCACTGAACAACACCATGCCGCACTGAACAACACCATGCCGCACTGAACAACACCATGCCGCACTGAACAACACCATCCCGCACTGAACACAATGCCGCACTGAACAACACCATGCCGCACTGAACAACACCATGCCGCACTGAACTACACCATGCCGCACTTAACAACACCATGCCGCACTGAACAACACCATGCCGCACTGAACAGCACCATGCCGCACTGAACAACACCATGCCGCACTGAACTACACCATGCCGCACTGAACTACACCATGCCGCACTGAACATTATTATGCCGCACTGAACAACACCATGCCGCACTAAACAACACCATGCCGCACTGAACAACATTATGCCGCACTGAGCAACATTATGCCGCACTGAACAACACCATCCCGCACTGAACAACACCATGCCGCTTTGAACAACACCATGCCGCACTGAACAACACCATCCTGCACTGAACAACACCATCCCGCACTGAACAACACCATCCTGCACTGAACAACACCATGCCGCACTGAACTTCACCATCCCGCACTGAACAACACCATGCCGCACTGAACAACACCATGCCGCACTGAACAACACCATGCCGCACTGAACAACACCATGCCGCACTGAACACCACCATGCCGCACTAAACAACACCATGCTGCACTGAACAACACCATGCCGCACTGAACAACACCATGCCGCACTGAACAACACCATGCCGCACTGAACTACACCATGCCGCACTTAACAACACCATGCCGCACTGAACAACACCATGCCGCACTGAACAGCACCATGCCGCACTGAACAACACCATGCCGCACTGAACTACACCATGCCGCACTGAACAACACCATGCCGCACTTAACAACACCATGCCGCACTGAACAACACCATGCCGCACTGAACAACACCATGCCGCACTGAACTACACCATGCCGTACTGAACAACATGACGCCACACTGAACAACACGACGCCGCACAGAACAACACGACGCCGCACAGAATAACACAATACCGCACAAAACAACACAATACCGCACAAACAGTTTTAGATAATATTATGTCGCAGTCATGTGACGCGGACATGATGTCAATAGGTGGAACTCACGGCAAAATTATAATCCGTGGGCGTGACTTGCAACAGGAAGTAGGAAAGCGGCAATGCTGGCAAACAAGACACAGCGGTTAGTAACACGACAACTAACAAGACAAATATTTTTGTTTTCAGCTTGCAACTTGACCGTCTAGAGCAGGGGTCTCAAACTCAATTTACCTGGGGGCCGCTGGAGGTAGAGTCTGGGTGAGGCTGGGCCGCATCAAATCGTAATCCACAAAAGTAATCCATAAAAAAGGTCAACTGATCCAATCTTCTCAATTTGAACAAATTAAAAGTTAGAACATGCAGAACAGGAAAAGTTCTTCAGAACATAGGCTTCATTTCTACTTCCTCCTACTCCTTGCTGCCAGAGACTTGGCAACGCTTCCTCTCACACAGCTGAGCCACATTTGGCTTGAGGGAGGAGGCAACTGAGACCCTCAGTATGGCTTTAAGATGCTCATCTTTAATTCCGGACCTGTACTTTGACTTATTGAAGTTCATTGTGGAGAAGAGCTTTTCACACAGATAGGTGCTGCCAAAAAGGCACATGGTCCGCTTGAACATCCTGGAAAGCTCAGGGAAGCTGGGGGGCAGTTCTCTCAAAAATTGTCCAAGCTCCACTGTTCTTCCACTCACTTCCCTGAACTTGGCTTTGAGTTCAGTATTCCACTGCAGGTCAATTAGCTCCATCTGCAGAACAGGGGGGGCATCCTCAACATCAAAGGAGAAGGGGTCAGCAAAAATGTTAAAAGTGGCTCTGTGTGTCTTGAAGTCTGCAAACCTGTGATCAAATTCTTCTTGTAGCTTCCCAATGGTATCAGCATACTTCTCACCACTGAATGCTGTGCCTGAATCCATGAGTGTCTTGCAAGCTGGGAAATGGCAGAGGTTTTTCTGAGAAAGGTGGGCTTTCCATAACACAAGTTTCCTGGAGAATGCTCTGACATTGTCATATGCAGCACTGACAAGCTGGCCCTGGCCTTGTAACTTCTTATTCAGTACATTCAACTCCTGTGTGATGTCAACAAGAAAAGCTAAGTCCATCAGCCATTTAGGATCACTTAGCATAGGAACAGGCATCCCATCCTTCTCGATGAAGGCTTTCACCTCTTCTCTCAACTCAAAAAACCTCTTCAAGACTTTCCCCCTGCTGAGCCAACGTACCTCGGTGAAGTAGAGCACGTCCTCATATTCCGACTCTATTTCTGCCAAAAAGTCGCGGAACTGTCGGTGCTTTAAAGCCCTGGCTCTGATATGGTTGATCATTTTCACGACGTTAGACATGACCTTGTCAAACCCCAGGATTTTGCTGCAAAGCGCCTGCTGATGGATAATGCAGTGCAGAGCAATGGCATCCTCCACACCCTCCTCTTCTAGTTTTCTTTGAACAAGTGCTACAAGTCCGTTTTTTCTCCCCGTCATTGATGGCGCTCCGTCGGTAGTTATTCCGGCCAGACGTTTCCATTGTAAGCCGGCATCCTCAATGGAATCACACAGCTGTCGGAATATCTCCTGACCGGTGGTCTGGCCATGCATTGGAATCACTGAGAGCAACTCCTCCGTAACTTCAAAAATGTTGTCAACACCACGGAGATATATTGCAAGCTGCGCCGTGTCAGTGACGTCTGTGCTCTCATCAAGAGCCAGCGAGTATGAGTGGAAATGTTTAGCTTTCTCACGCAGTTGATCGTAAATGTTACCCGACAAATCAGAAATACGCTCTGCCACTGTGTTGGCGGAAATACTGATGTTACCAAACAGCTCCTTTTTTTCCGGGCAGACAATACTTGCAGCTTGGATCATGCACTGTTTTACAAACTCGCCGTCTTTGAAGGGCTTTCCAGCTTTTGCTATCATTTCACTCACAACATAGCTAGCTTTCACAGCCGCTTCGTTCTCTTTGCTTGTTTTTTTGAAAAAAACTTGTTGCCTCAGTAGAGATGATTTAAGTTTGGCGACCCGATCCTCTCGCTCATCTCCCAGGTATTTTGCATACTCCTCAGCATGTTTAGTTGAGTAATGACGTCTGATGTTAAACTCTTTGTTAACAGCAACTTTACCCATGCATATTAGACAGGTTGCGACGTTCCTGTGCTCAACAAAAAAATATTCCGCCTCCCACTTCTCCTGAAATTGCCTGTGCTCATCCGCAACTTTTCTCTTCACGGCAGGTTTTGAAACAGACATGACGGGGGCTGACAATGTACAGCACTAGGTGATAGTGACAAGATATTTCCCTCCACTCGTTCATTCAAACATGTCAAAGTGCTAATTCGCCAATTAGCCAATTGCTAATTCGCCCAGTTGTCACGAGCCTGAGCTACGGGAGTCCATACGTGTCAAAAAAAGTAAAACGGCCAGATGCATGTGCGAAAAGAAATTCGCGGGCCGCACTAACACACAGCTTAGATGTCACGCAGGGGGCCGCAAAATATTGTCCCGAGGGCCGCAATTGGCACGCGGGCCATGAGTTTGAGACCCCTGGTCTAGAGCGTACAAGGTAATTACAACTCGTTGTTTTGAAAAATATGTTTTTTTGTGTAGCCCTGAAAAGCGAGGGAGTGTGGCGTTTGGGAGGAACGTCGAACTCGGCGTCTGCTTCCAGCCACAGACGCCAAATTTCGACGATTATTTCGACTGGTCAACGGTTGTAAATTATTGCGTTGATTAAAAACTTATCCTCGGTTATCCGTGGCTAAAACACCACAACCCTGCAATAAACTGGGAGTCAGGGGAGATAAAGGGGTGGGCATCCCAGTGCCAAGTATCGTGTGTCAAACCGAACCCTTCGATCGAGTCCACATGCACTTCTCCCTCGGACTTTGCGTCTCCTGAACCAGAGTTCAGAGCTCCGGATCTAAACCAAGTACTCAAATGCTACCATCAACTTGCGGAGGTATTTAGCAAAGCCAAGGCGAGCTCCTTACCACCCCACCGTCCCTACGACTGCGCCATAGACCTATTGCTCGGTGCTTCGATCCCCAAGGGGAGACTTTATTCCCTTTCGGGCCCCGAAAAGAAGGCCTTAAATGACTATATTGACGCGTCACTTAAAGCGGGTCTGATCAGGCCGTCATCATCGCCTGCAGGGGCCGGGTTTTTCTTTGTGGGGAAGAAAGACGGAACCCTGCGCCCCTGCATAGATTACAGTCCCCTCAACCAGATCACTATAAAGAATCGGTACCCCCTCCCACTCATGTCGGCCGTGTTTGATCAGTTGCAGCAGGCTCGGGTATTCACCAAGTTAGATTTGCGTAACGCGTATCACCTCGTGCGCATTCGGGAAGGTGATGAGTGGAAGACGGGCTTCAACACCCCCCGGGGACACTTTGAATACCGGGTAATGCCGTTCGGCCTCACCAATGCCCCCGCGGTCTTCCAGGCCATGATCAATGACGTTCTGAGTGATTTCTTAGACCACTTTGTTTTCGTTTACTTGGATGACATCTTAATTTATTCACCAGATTTGAGGACCCATGAGAGTCATGTTAAGTCGGTCCTGCAACGGCTCCTGGACCATCGACTTTATGTAAAGGCCGAAAAGAGCGAGTTCCATGCAGAAACGATATCGTTCCTTGGCTTCATCATAGCCCCAGGGAAGGTCCAAATGGACCCAGCCAAAGTAAGCGCGGTGACCCAATGGCCGGTACCGGATAGCCGCAAAAGAGTGCAGCAATTTCTGGGATTTGCTAACTTTTATAGACGATTCATACGAGGCTTCAGCGCCACCGCGGCTCCCCTGCACGCTCTCACCTCCCCGACAGTTCCGTTTCGCTGGACGGCGGAGGCTGAAGCCGCCTTCCAGGAGCTGAAGAGGCGGTTCACCACCGCTCCAATCCTTACCTTGCCCGACCCATCTCGTCAGTTCGTGGTGGAGGGTGATGCCTCCAGTCAGGGAATCGGCGCCATCCTGTCTCAGAGATCCCAGGTCGATAACAAGCTCCATCCATGCGCCTTTTTGTCCCGACGGCTGACCCCCGCGGAGCAGAACTATGACGTCGGAGATCGGGAATTGTTAGCGGTCAAAAAGGCTCTTGAAGAATGGAGACACTGGCTGGAGGGAGCCCAACACCCCTTTCTGGTTTGGACCGATCACAAGAACCTGCAATATATCAAGGAGGCCAAGCGATTGAACTCCCGCCAGGCTCGTTGGTCCCTCTTCTTTAACCGTTTCCATTTCACGTTGTCTTACAGACCGGGGGCCAAGAACACCAAACCTGATGCGCTGTCACGCATCTACAGCCCAGACCCGGTGTCCACAGAGCCAGAGCCCATTCTCCCCCCTCACTGCGTGGTGGGAGCCGTAACCTGGCCCATAGAGGACTTGGTGAAGCGGGCAAACCACGATGATCCACCCCCAAAGGGAAGTCCCGAGAATAGACTGTTTGTTCCGCCCCAACTACGATCCCAAGTGATCCACTGGGCGCACACCTCCCGGCTCACGTGTCACCCGGGCGTGCGAAGAACCCTGCACGTCATCCAACAAAGATTCTGGTGGCCCTCCATGGGGGCGGACGTCCGGGAGTATGTTGCAGCCTGTTCCATCTGTGCGCGGAGTAAGAACACTCCGGGCCGCCGTGTGGGGTTGCTGCAGCCTCTCTCCATTCCCTCTCGACCATGGGCCGACATCTCTGTGGATTTTGTCACGGGACTGCCGGTGTCTAGCGGTAAGGCGACGATACTCACCGTCGTGGATAGGTTCTCCAAGATGGCCCACTTCATTGCCCTGCCCAAATTACCTTCGGCCAAACGTACGGCAGTAGTTCTCATGGACCACGTCTGCAGGATTCATGGATTTCCTCGGACGTCGTGTCAGATAGGGGCCCCCAGTTCGTGTCCCGCTTTTGGAGGGCTTTCTGCAAGCTTATAGGGGCCACCGTGAGCCTCACTTCGGGCTACCACCCGGAAGCGAACGGCCAAGCAGAACGCATTAACCAACAGCTGGAAATGGGCCTCCGCTGTTTGGTAACCCAGAACCCCTCGTCGTGGAGTCAAAACTTGACCTGGGTAGAGTACGCCCATAACTCCCTTCCCATCACGGCGACCGGGATGTCCCCCTTCATGTGCGTCTTTGGATACCAGCCCCCGCTCTTCCCCGACAGCGAGCCGGAGGTGTCAGTTACCTCGGCGCGCGCCGTGGTGAGACGCTGTCGGCGCATCTGGGCAGCGGCAAGGGCCATACTGGTCCGCCAGGGCGACAGGGTGAAGAGGATGGCTGACCGGAGACGTCGTCCGGCACCTGTCTACCGGCCCGGCCAGCGGGTCTGGCTGTCCGCCCGGGACCTTCCCCTCCAGGTGGGCTCCAGGAAGCTGGCCCCCCGTTTTGTAGGGCCGTTTCCGATCTCCAAGTTCGTCGGTCCAGCGGCTGTGCGACTCCGTCTGCCTCGGTCCCTTGCGGTGCATCCCACCTTCCACGTCGGGAAGGTCAAGCCGGTTAGGGAGAGTGGGATGGTGCCGGCTCCCGCGGCACCCCCGCCTACGCGGACGGTGGGGGGTGGGCCTACCTACACAGTTAAGAAGTTGCTGGACGTGCGCCGGAAGGGCCGGGGCTGGCAGTTCCTGGTGGACTGGGAGGGTTACGGGCCAGAGAAGCGGCAATGGGTGCCGCGTAGCTATATCCTGGATCCCGGGCTACTAGATGACTTTTACGCGGCTCACCCCGATGCTCCGGGTCCGTCTGGGATCCGGCCCTAGAGGGGGGGGGGTTATGTCATGCTGTCATGTGTCGTCCGGATCACTTCCTGTTTTATTGTGTGATTTTCCTCTCGTTCCAGTCGGTGTGTCCTTCCCCTGTGCGCCCGGTCACGTGAACCCCTGATTCCAAGTGTGTGCACCTGCGTCAATGACCAACTGTCTTCACCTGTGTTCCCCTCCTGTGTCCATATAACCCGCGTCTTTCCCAGTATCCAGTGCCAGTGCGTCTTGCCTTGTAAGAACACTAGCGATCACGAAACCCTCGAGTTCCACGTACAAGCCTTGTTTGAGCGACTTTGATCCCCGATGTTAACTTGGTTACATCGCTATCTTGTTTTTGTATTTCCCTCGGTTCAAGGTGCTTTGATTTCCCCTTTTTCTCCCTCGGTTCGAGGCGCCTTAGTTTTCCCTTTTTTCCCTCCTATTGAGGCGTTTTTTGTTCGACTATCAGTGGAGACAATAAAAGCCTTTTTGGACATTGAAGTCTCTGCATTCGAGTCCTCTCCCTGCTCTGCACCTGACATAAACTAAAAAGTGGTTGAAAGTAAAAGTTTACACTATCAAAAAAACAATACTTACCTGGATAACCTGAAACAGAAAAACACACAGTTATACTTAACTATGCCGAGTTCACATATTCACACCCAATCGGTACCTGCAAGAAAAGAGCAAAAACAACAAGTTAATAAGCTAAAATGAGTAGATGGAAAATTATCCGGAACGAAACGCAAATTGCTGACATGAAACACATATAAGGACTGCTCGGAGCAGGAAATTCAGTCTCGATGCGGCCATGAAGGAGGAAACAGCTCCACATGCAACGAAACTAAATTTAGCTGCAATTCCCGTGTGCCAGACCTGAGGAAGGCACAAAAGATGCCGAAACGTTGTCGATGGCCACACGGAGGAAATAAAAGGGAGCGCAAACTAGCGCCGATAGGAAAACAATTAGGTGCAAAATTATAATTTACTCACGCTCTACCCAGATAGGAGAGCGCATGGATGCCGCACAGAGCAAGATGCTCTCGCTCCACCCAGATAGGGGAGTCGATGAATTAAGTGCGAGGTACGACTAATTTGACCGCAAATGCCGCTGTCAATCTATCATGCCAAGTCGAGACTCATTTATTACATATATAACAAAGGCGACTGGATAGGCAAAGTGCAAACACAAAAACAAACAACAAATACAAAGCAAATACATGTTTCTTAAGCCCAACTTGGCCTGATCAGCATGGCTGGCGCAGCCACGACGGACAGGGTGCTCTGGGGCTATTTTCTGGCACTAAGGTCATTTCTGCCTACAAGCGGAACAAGAGTCTGGCAGATATTTTGATCCGGGCAAAATTGCCAACATTGAAGTGGGACAAACCCTTATTGTTGGACACTCAATTCAAGAGACTAAATTTCATTAAAAATATAGAAACGGGAACAGTATTTGGAATTGACCAGGGAATCAACCCAAAATCTAGAAATTGTGTTTATGTTATTTTTTGTAACAAATGTGGGATCCAATATGTTGGCGAATCACGAAACAATTTGTCCACACGCATGTATCAGCATCGGTATAATGTGAAGAACAAGAAAGAAATGGACACACCCTTAGTTAAACATGTTGTTGATCATGGTATGGCCTCAATGAGAATGGCGGGATTACAAAGGAACATTAATTGGACAGACATGGAAAGAAAAGGGAGGGAACGGTATTGGATATTTACATTGGGAACTAGGGAGCCAATTGGACTAAACATTAAGCATTGAAGATTCACCATACACCACTTGATTTGGATCCTTACTACAATCCCATCCCTAACCCCAATCCCTACTCCTTACCCATAATCCTAACCTAACCCCAATCCCTACTCCTTACCCATAATCCTAACCTAACCCCAAACCTAATCCTAACCCTAACCCTAACCCTAACCCTACCCTAACCCTAACCCCAAACCTAATCCTAACCCTAACCCTAACTGTTAGGGTTTTCCAGGTTATCTTGATCCTATGATTATGTTGGAATGTAACCTGTAATAATTAAACTTGCCTGTCCTGTCTTAACAAAAGTAGTAGAACAAAGTGCTAAGATCTTTTGAACTGATTGACTAGCTGCAGAGGAAGCAATCAAAGTTGTTCTGTTTCCCACAACATCGTAAAACACCCCCTGCTCTGATCTTACCAGAGGCCGGGGGTTCACCAAACCTGCCCACTCTCACCCCCACTCTGTTCCTCCTAATAAATATGCCCTTGCAGGAAGGAGACTTTTCAGACTTCATTCGATAATCGCTGTTCAGACAGCGACGAATGGACTCTCCACCTGCAGGTGTCTAAAAGAACTTGCCTTGTCTCTGTGTGGTTCTTGCAAAATAAGTTGGAGTGAGCAAATCTCTAACACTAACCCTAACCCTAAACCTAACCCCTAACCCTAACCCCTAACCCCACCCACATCACACAATCCTAACATCAACAATCGCCTAAATTATAATTCTGCCACTATAACATGTAAAAATAAAAAAAATGACAATTACAAATTTTCAAAAACACTAAGAAAGCTTAAAAATACATAAAAGTTTAGAACGTCAAAATTTAAAATGTATAAATACTAATTAATTTAAAATCATTTACGAAATGTCAGAAGTATTAAAAACACAGAGGTAACATTAAATATTAATTGATGATTGAGTCGAAAGAGATAAATAAATAAAACAATATTAACACAAATTATACATTTGATGTAAAATAAGCAACAGAACGAATGAAAATAATTAGACCAGTGGATTTAGTGGTTTATGGTGCGAAAAGTGATATACAAGTCAACAAAATAAAATCTGAATCAAAAGGAAAAAAGGAAAAAGGAAAAGGGACCCGGAAAAAAGAAAAAATGAAAGAGTTTTTCACAGTAATTGATCTCAGCAATGCATTTTTCGCAGTGCCAATTCACCCAGACTCACAGTTTTGGTTCACTTTTACCTTTAAAGGACAGAGCTATACATACACCAGATTTCCACAAGGATTTGCTGATAGTCCAACTATTTTCGTTCAAGCTATCATGGCCTGTTTGGCTGATTTTCAGATGTCAAACAAAAGCCAACTTCTAGTTTATGTAGATGATCTCCTGGTGGCCTCTGAAACTGAAGCTGCTTGCAAGGTAGACTCCTTAGCATTGTTACTGTTACACTATAGGGAATGAAGTGAGCAGAAATAAGTTACAATGGGTCAGACAGGAAGTGAACTATTTAGGTCACACTTTGTCGGCTTCTGGAAGACAGATACAAAGAACCAGAAAGCAGATTATTTCAGATACACCGAAACCTGAAACAAAAAAACAAATGATGTCATTTTTGGGGCTCTGCAATTACTGCAGAGCATGGATCCCACATTATGCGGAAAAAACACAACCGCTGCTGGATATTGTGCATGGAGTTCCCATGACAATGACAGAAAAAATCATGTGGACACCAGTAGCGGATGATGCTTTTGTAGTGCTGAAACAGGCTCTGATAGAAACCACAACTCTTATCTTGCCAGACTACAATAAAACCTTTGTGCAAACAGCAGACTGCAGGAATGGTTTTATGACCTCAGTGTTGCTGCAGAGTCATAGCAGCAAACTAAGACCAATTGCATTTTATTCAAAAAAACTGGATCCAGTGGCTCTGTCTTTGCCGGACTGTGTCCAAGCAGTATGCGCGGCGGCGCTTGCAGTGAGACAATCTGCAGATGTGGTGCTCTTTCACAAAATGGAGCTGCTGGTTCCACATGCTGTAGATGTGTTGCTGCTGCAAAGCAAAATGAACTTTTTGTCACCAGCCAGACATCTGTCCTACTCTGCTATACTTCTGTCACAACCACATATCGTAATAAAGAGGTGCACAATCCTTAACCCAGCAACGTTGATCCCGTTGCCAGGGGATGGAACACCACATAACTGTTTGGATGCTACAGAACATCTATAGCTGCCCAGAGAAGATTTAAGTGACACGCCACTTGACAAGGGGGAAAAGTGGTTTGTGGATGGATCATGTTCAAAGGATCCTAAAGGAAACAATCAAAGTGGTTATGCAATTGTGAAATTGCCAAACCAGATTGTTGAAGCAGAGAAGCTTCCATACACCAGGTCAGCACAGGCTGCTGAGCTGATTGCTCTAACAAGAGCTTGTAAATTAGCGGAAGATAAGGAAGTCACTGTATACACAGACAGTCAGTATGCGTTTTCTACTCTGTTCTATTTTGCGAAACAATGGGAGCGCAGAGGGATGACAACATCAACCGGTAAGCCGGTTACCCATGCCTCCTTGTTAAAAGAATTGTTGCAGGCCATTCTTTTACCTGCTAAACTAGCTGTGTGTAAATGTGCTGCTCACACCACTGGCAGCACATTTACACACAGCTACGAATGTGGACGACAAAAGGTGCAATAGTGGATACAGATAATATCCACCGCATCAATGACAAACCTGTTTTACCAAAATCACTTTTTAAGGCAGCAGCGCTTGCGACACATGGGCCTTGCCATGTGTCGACAGGAGGGATGAAGTCCATCATAGAGCAACAATTCACTACCTTTGGTTTAGATGCTTACTTAAACATTTTTTGTAAAGCATGTCCTGTTTGTGTGAAACATAATCCACAAGGAAACATGAGACCTAAGAGAGGCTCATTTCCAAAACCCTCTTATCCATTTCAAATCATGCATATGGATTTTATTGAACTCACACAAAGTGGACCTCACAAATACTGCCTAGTGATGATTGATGCATTTTCAAAATGGGTGGAAGTAGTTCCATCTAAACGCGCAGATGCCTTAACAGTGGCAAAAGCTATCTGCAAAACCATCATACCAACTCATGGCATCCCCCAAACCATTTACAGTGACAATGGTCCACACTTTGTGAACCAAGTTGTGCAGAACATGGCTGTACACCTTGGAATAACGTTAAAAAAACACTGTGCTTGGCATCCTTCGAGCGCAGGCCTGGTTGAACGGGCAAACTTTACTATCAAAAGCAGGTTGAAAAAATGCATGGAAACAACAGGCAGACCTTGGCCAGAGTGCCTCGACTTAGTGAAGCTCTATATGAGAATTACTCCCACTTCCGAAGGACTAACACCTTTTGAAGTCATACATGGGAGAACATACAGACTACCAGTGTTCCCTGCAGATTTGCAAAAAGCAGACGAAGAACAGACCTTGGCAGATTATCTAATCAGGACGCTCAAACTGAAAGATGTGTCCAATGCAAATTTACTGCCGCCTGATCTCTCCCCCTCACAGGTGGACAACCCCATCAATCCAGGAGACTGGGTCTACATCAAGGTCATCAAAAGAAAGAACTGGGCCAGCCCGCGGTGGGAGGGACCGTTTCAAGTTTTGCTTGCTACTCCCACGGCGGTTAAGATTTCTCAACGGCCCAGTTGGATTCACCTCAGCCACTGCAAGTTGCAGAGAGTGCTGGACCCCTAATTCGGAGTGGTGGGGAAGGCTAACTACAAAGGAGTCCCATTGTTTAGGGTGAGACGTCTCACTGTTGGTGAAGAATTCATCGATCCCCACTCCGCTAGGCGAGGGGATGTCCCGGTGTCTCTGCCATCCTAGTAGCAACGGGGCTCCATATGCCAGATGGATCCTCTGCTGCGTTGTGGTTGGAGCGTGCTATGGTCTATTGACTCATCTGAACAGACCAAATGACAATGTTGCCCGTGGAAAACGATGGTCGCATGATGAGAACTTTGAAGACTGGTCATGGGACCCCAGACACCCATACGAAACCAACACTTGGTACCGGTATGTCAAGTTCATTGTGAGAGCTCACACACGGGAGGCGTGCTATGTGTCTTCGAAACTCCCCCCTTCCTCCACGCAAGTTCGCTTGGAGGCCAGAGCAATGAATGTCACTGAAGCAAAATGTATGGCACCGCCCTGGACTTGCTGACGGTGCCTGTGATCAGCTATTCTGGACAAATCTCAATGTGACTGTTAGAGGACGAACAATACCACAAGTGGCCTACACAGAGAGACCAGCTGGAGTGAATTACACATGTTACATCCAAGGTAACAAGACCCATGTCTGCATTAACGACGACTGCTCTCCAGGAGGAAACTGGATGGGAGCTTTGGACATCACCGATGAGTGTCAAGATAAGAGAGCCATTTCAGGTGGTGAGGGCTCTCCAACGAACATGGCTACACCATCGAACGGAACATACTTCATACAGAATGGCTGGTGGCTTTGTGGTCACAAGGTTTATCCGATGCTGCCCGCCAACTGGACAGGAGTGTGTGCACCAGTGTGGGTGACGGACCACACCTACAGGATACGACATCATCAGCTGACAGGAGCACACAACTCTTCTGGACGTCGACGCAGAGCAGTTGCAACCTTTGACCCTCATGACCCTGTCTGGGGTGCGAACGTTCCAGAGGACCATAAAGTATGGTCCGTCGGAGACAAAGTTGTCCTTGCGCTCTTCCCTCAGATTGGGGTTGGGAAACTATCGCTCTTCATCGCGACACTGAACTATCGTTTTCAATCCTTTGTGAATCTCTCACTGCAAGTCAATGATGGACAAAATAGAGAGATTCAGGCTATTAGACTGATGGTCTTGCAAAACAGGATGGTTCTGGACTTGTTGACGGCAGCACAAGGTGGCGTGTGCCACATCATTGGGACTTCCTGTTGCACATACATACCAGGAGAAAATGACACCCACATCAACGACGCCATGAATTCACTGAAGAACTTACAGCAGGCCATGTCTAATGACAAGGTCCCACATCAGTTTGATTTCTTTTCGTGGCTATTCTCTGGCAACTGGTGGCAACTGCTTTTGAAATTGCTGTCTCCTGTGCTTGTTGTGCTGGTGGTGTTGTGCTTGTTTACGTCCTGCGTTATCCCATGTTTGAAGTCTGCTGTGTCGAAGTTTGTGTCCTCTACTGTAGCCCAAGTTCATATACAACTTCTTAGAGATGACGGATGTGATGACGATAATGACACGTGGATTGCGTAGATGCTGTTCTATTGAGCATGTTTTACAGAAACTTGATGATTTGACCATCGAAAATGCTTCGCAAGTGATGGATACAATGATGTACTGTTTGTGTGTTTTTGTTTTTTATTGATAGCATTCTGGTCGCCTGTGGCAACGGGGCCGTGTAAGAATTTTCCTGCTAATAACATCTGGCCAGCAGGTTTTTCGCTTACACAATAAGTTTGATCTGGGGTATTGAGGTAATGCCTCATCTTCACTGGAAAGTGTTGCTATCATTGTTTGTTGTTTTTTATTTTTACTATTCTTCTTTCTTCATTATACATATATATGTGTGTGGTTTTTTTTTTACTTGTCTTTGTTGTTTGCGGTGGCATAATCATATGATAAAACAGAGGGAGATGTTAGGGTTTTTCAAATTATCCTTATCGTATGATTATGTTGGAATGCAACCGGTAATAAATAACCTACCTTGTCTCATCCTACACAAGGTCGTAAAACATCCCCTGATATGTTTTGACTAGAACACAAGGGCTTCCCATTCAGTCTACTCTTACCCCCACTCTTTCTCTTAATAAATATGCCTTTGCAGTTGGGAGAGGCTCCAGATTTCATTCCTGTAGCGAGTGATCTCTCCACCTGCAGGTGTCTAAAAGAACTTGCCTTGTCTCCCGTGTGGTTCTTGCAAAATAAGTTGGAGTGAGCAAATCTCTAAAGTCACTCGTTTAGCAAAGAACACAGCCTCTTCACTGGAACCAGAGAGCGGGGTGACTGTTAGAGATTTGCTCACTCCAACTTATTTTGCAAGAACCACACAGAGACAAGGCAAGTTCTTTTAGACACCTGCAGGTGGAGAGATCACTCGCTACAGGAATGAAATCTAAAAGTCTCCTTCCTGCAAGGGCATATTTATTAGGAGGAACAGAGTGGGGGTGGGAGTGGACAGGTTTGGTGAACCCCCGGCCTCTGATAAGATCAGAGCAGGGGGTGTTTTACACTGTTGTGGGAAACAGAACAACTTTGATTGCTTCCCCTGCAGCTGGTCAATCAAGCAGTGGAAGCAACCACTTCATCTTACTCTGCATTGTGAGGGCAAGACAAGATTGATTTAATCATTACATTGTGAGGGCAAGACAAGATTGATTTAATCATTATAGTCTACATTCCAACATAATCCTACGATAAAGATAACCTGGAAAACCCTAACAGTGACCATTTCGAAACCTTTCAAACTTTTCATAGGTAAAATAATAGAAGAAGATCAAAGTCAAAGTCAAAGTCAGCTTTATTGTCAATTTCTCCACATGCCAAAGACACACAAAGAAACCGAAATTTCGTTCCCCCCTATCCCACGGTGACAAGACATGGCTCACAACAGACAAACAAGTAAACAAGTATAACAAAAGTGTGCTGAATAAATAATGAATAAATAACACAACAATAAATAAATAAATAAGAGGAGCAGAAAAAAAAAAGCAGCAAGTGCGCGTACAGCAGACATTCCCGAAAATAGCGCAACAGTGCCGCACGCTACGCAGAAGGGGGTAGCGAGTTCAGGGCCCTAACAGCCTGGAGAAAGAAGCTGTTGGCGAGTCTGGTGGTGCGGGAGCGCAGGCTCCTGTACCTCTTCCCAGAGGGCAGAAGGTCAAACAAAGAGTGAGCCGGGTGACTCACATCTCTGGCAATCGAGGTTGCCTTGCGGGTGAGATGGGAGGTGTAAATGTCTTTCAGGGAGGGGAGCGAAGCACCAATAATCTTACCAGCCGTATCTTACCAGATGTATTAGGAGTCACAGTAAACATTAATGAGTTATTGTAAGTCCAAGACAAAAGCCATGGTACGCAAGTTGGAACGCGGAGGGTTTCTGGAATACAAACAACATGATCAAAAGGGGATTTAGTGTCGCGCTTATGTCCAGCAATTTTTCCCCATGAGCCATATCGATTAGAATTAGCGTTGGTAGTTGCCTGAGAGAAGAATGTTCGAGGCTCATGGTACTCCATCCCTCCAAATAAAATAACCCCCGAAAAAAATACAATGGTAACACAAACCAGCAAAAGCAACCAAAAACACATGGCAGACTTTGCGCAGGCCACAGCCCGATGAAAGTACTCACCAAATGACTCTCTAATGCTCATGTTTTTGGATCTCCTCAGAGTCAACACCCTGAGCTTCGGGTCGGTGTCTTGGAAATTGGCTTCTGCTAGCTTTCGTGTCAACCCTGGATCTTGGCACCAGGATCAGGCACTATTACCAGACTTTGCTCACCTTCCGTACTTAGGTTGGGTCTGCAGAGATCAACTTTTTACAATGAGATAAATTAATCCACGTGTTGCGTTCGGCTATTTTCAAAGCATTAGGTGTCGTGAGTAGTACCAAAAAGGGACCTTCCCACTTGGGTGAATGCCAATTCTTCCTCTTGATACTCTTGATCAAAACCCAGTCTCCCGGTACCACTTTGGGGTCTTCCTGCGGAGAAATGGGTTCATCATCAGTGTTATTGGTTAGATTATTTTGATGTTCCAACATTTTTCTCATGTAATCAGCTAACATGGCTTCCTCGGGGATCTCCCATGTGTTCTTGAACTGAGGAAGCCTGTAAGGTCTTCCAAACATAGTTTCATAGGGAGTTAGCGCTGTTGTACTTGTAATATTTATGTACATTTTGACCAGGTCTAAGCACTGAGTCCATGGCCGTTTGGTTTCTTCCATACATTTCTTTAATCTGTTTTTTATAGTCGCGTTAAATCTCTCAACAAGGCCAGCCGACTGTGGCCTGTAGGAACAATGGTTCTTTAGATTTATGTGGAACATTCTCCCAATGGTCTGCACTATTTGATTTACAAAATGTGGACCATTGTCGCTGTAAATTGTTTCTGGAATACCGTATCTTGGAATGATGTCTTTGCATAAGGCTTTTGCCACTGTGAGTGCATCAGCATGTTTGGTAGGAAACGTTTCTACCCATTTAGAAAATGTGTCTATTATGACCAAACAATATTCTTTCCCTTCACATTTATGTAATTGGATATAATCCATATGTATTGTCTGAAACTGATACAATGGAGTCGGGAATTTCCCTCTCTGAGGTCTTAAATTGCCTTGTGGGTTATGTTTAGCACAGATCAAACACGCTCTGCAAAATTGTTGTGAAAAAGCTGCAAAGCCGTATGTTGTATATATAATAGCTTCAACTTGTTTCACCATACCCCCCGTCGAGACATACCCGATCGATCGAGCGACCGACCAACCAACCAACCAACCAACCAACCAACCAACCAACCAACCAACCAACCAACCAACCAACCAACCAACCAACCAACCAACCAACCAACCAATCAATCAATCAATCAATCAATCAATCAATCAATCAATCAATCAATCAATCAGGTGTTAACTAATTTGTAATTACATTGCAAGCAATTTAAACTCTAATGGAATATGTGGATGTCCACATCCGCTTCATCAAATTCCAATCCAACTTTACCTTTGTATAAGGCACAGGTGTCAAATTGTGCTTCATATTCATGTCATTACTCGAATTGCAAATTATCTTCCCTCTTAATAATGTTGTAAGTTTAAATATTAGACCAATTTGTATTTGTCTGATTTGAAAGTGAGTTACTCGTCAGCTTGTCTTGCAACTCCCACAATATGAGGCGCTCACACTTCTACCCGGGTATGACAGTCATACCGGACCTCCAAAAGAAGCCATGACTACACTGCGGCCCGCGAATAAATGAGTTTGACACCCCTGGCACAAGAGATAGCCTTCTCATAGATCAATCGCGTATCTGAAATCATGCTTTTCCTCCTTTGAAGTGACTATGTACTTCAAACCCAAACGGCACCATTTTATAGGGAAAAAAATTGTTGAATTTATTCATTTTCCACATAATACTGGTCGCAAATTTGCATGTAGAGCATTTTTGAGTTGCTGATCATAGACATCAGTTGAACACCCTTTCTGGTCTGTGTCTAAAGTCTTCAAACAACTCATCTTCTTTTTGTTTAGTTCGACCAATGTCTGTGTAATTTGCTCTACATTGGAATTTTATTTTTATCCTGCCCAATAGTTGGTCAATTTGTATTTGTAATGGCACCCCGTTACATTTCAATGGACGGCCCTGGAGATCAAAAGGACTCCAGGTGCCTTTAACGCCTGCCCAATGTTTGGTTAAGGATGCCATGAAAACCTGTTGTACTTGACCACCTCTCAAATTATAGGAATCAATGAGTTGTTTAATTTGTGGTACAAAGACGGAAAGGATGGTTCGCTTTGCCGTGCCACAACATCTGTCTTTGTAATTTGATCATTTTTCTCATCTTCATTCATCACATTCTTAGCTGCGGTTCTTAAGCGAGCTCACGCTGACACTGTGTCATCATCTTCCTGTCTGTGCAACAGCAAGTTCTTTTTTATCTTTTCTTCGTCTTCCTTATCTTTCAATTTTCCGCTCATCAGGGAAAATGAGAATGCAATTTTGCTTTTTAATTTTTAATTTTAAGTCTTGCAAAATTGCTATATCCTTACTGCACCGAGATAAACTGTTCAATATATCTTTAAAAATAAACAAACAAAAAACAATCTATGCTCTTCAAAATGGGACCCAAATGTCAGATTACAAATCAAACCTTCTCCTTCACTCTCACATTTTTTTGATAGAACAGTCTACTTGGCTAGACACTGTCATATCATACTAAATAATGGCCTGCAAATTAAATATAATGTTGTTGCTGTGGTCCCTCAAAACATGTGACTAGAATTTGGACATGTCACGGATCGGATGGAACATGGAGCAGGGTGACCAAGTGCAGCTTGGACCAGGGTTTATTGAGGGAAAAGGGAAGTGGAACGAGGCATCGAGAGAAACAGACGAGAACTGGCAAACTAATAACATGAGAGAATGACCGACAGGGATTGCAAACAGAAACAGACTCGAAACAGACAGGAACCACAAGGACAGCAAACGGGACGACATCGACGATCCGACAGGGAGTGAGGGGCAGACAGGACTTATATACACAACAGGTAATGAGAGGCAGGTGGGAATTATTACACTGATCATGGGCACACAGGAGGGGAGGGGCGAGCACACAGACGCACAAACAGAACTATGAAATGATCGGGGACGAGTCCTGACAGGACAATTACTAACCCCCATCAATTGATAAATTATCTCCTCACTAAAGTCCTAGCCTGTTAACCTATCTGCATCAAGAAGACATTTGCAATGCAGGGGATAAGAGAATGATAATAACACCATTGATTTCTAATCATTAACCTAATTTTATGCAGTTCTACAATGTATGTTTTCTCTCAATCTCATATTTTTAGTGTTGGGCACTCTCCTCGTCGGACGAGTTTCTGCCCACAACCCTCATATTATTCTATAATTTCTAATTTCTACATTTAACAATGCAAATCTGATAAACCATTGTCTAGCACACCGTTTTCGTGCACCAATTTAACGCAATTCCAACCTTTATAACGAACTGATACACAAAGACAAACATACACATAAACAAACACACGGGCCCACAACATAGACTCATGTCTATGTACATGACATTGTTGTCATGGCACCCCGTTACATTCCAATGGACGGCCCTGGAGATCAAAAGGACTCCAGGTGCCTTTAACGCTTGCCCAATGTTTGGTTAAGGATGCCATGAAAACCTTGAAAATATTTTTCAAGATTCAAGATTGTTATCAATCTTCCCAGCTGATAACAAGGGTGGGGGGAGCAACTGAAGTGCGGAGAGCCTCGCCACCGCCACGTCGCATAATGCAACCACCTCTGTCCAAAATATGCAATTGTCAAGATATTTTATATTTTCGGTGTCGACCCCTTGCATTTTAATTCATGTCGGGGTAGCGGCTTTTGTTTGCTATTTGATGTTCCCATGGTTTATATTCTAAATTTCGGAGTTGGCAATTCGAATGGCACCTACAGTGTCCTAAAGCCAATTTAATTCACAGGACAGTGGTAAAATATTTAATGAGTGGTAAGTCTCCTTTCCTCTGCTTCCACAAAAACCCACTGTCTACAATCCTGTGTGTTTTACACAAAGGAGAGCTCAAATGAGATCACTCTCAGTCAAACCATACACACACACACACACACACAATGCGCACTCTTATCGTCCCACAGGCAAGCAGGGGAGTCCGCCCTCAAGTGGATCTTAACAAACTCTAAACTCTTTAACCTTCCTATTGTGTAAGAAAAAACTTATTTTCGCCTTTTTCTTAAAGTAGATATAAAACCTATCTTTTCATGGATAAAGAAGCCAAACCAGCTAAACAAGAGTTAAGAAAAACACCACAGATGGCAGCAGAAAGCTAACACATTAGGAAGGTTAATTAGGAGGCCCCACGACACCTCAGCAGAATTTAACTGCTCCAAATTACCTGTACTTCTTGAGAAAACAGATGGGCCCGCTAAGTGTCATCGGAAGCGGAGCCATGTCAGCCGTGTCCGTCAGAGGAAGGCAATTCCCCGCCAAAGCGGCACCGGCAGCTTCCGAACATCTCCCCGAGCGCTCGGGAGTCCGCCCGGGGGGGAGAAGCGGGCCGTGCGGGGTACCGGATGGAGCTGGACGGTCACCGGCGCCGCTGGCCGTGCCCGCGCAGCCCGCTGGAAGTCGAATGCAGCTCCGCGATCTCATCCGCGGTGCTTGTAAAGCGCCGAACCGCTCGGCCGGGGCTATTTTCGGCCGCTCGGCGCGTGCGCACGGCCTCTCGGCGGAGGCCCGGCGGCGTGCGCGAGCGCACCAGCCGCTGGAAGTCGAACGAGGCTCCACGATCTCATCCGCGGTGCTTATAAACAGCCGATCCGCTGGGCCAGAGCTATTTTCGGCCACTTGGCGCATGCGCACGGCCTCTCGGCGGTGCCGGGCGGCGTGCGCGAGCGCACCGGCCGCTGGAAGTCGAACGAGGCTCCGTGATCTCTTCCCCGGTGCTTATAAACAGCCGATCCGCTGGGCCGGAGCTGTTTTCGGCCACTTGGCGCATGCGCACGGCCTCCCGGCGGTGCCGGGCGGCGTGCGCGAGTGCGCTGGCCGCCGGAAGTCGAATGAGGCTCCGCAATCTCATCCGCGGTGCTTACAAACAGCCGATCCGCTCGCCTTGGAGCTATTTCCGGCTACCCGGCGCGTGCGCACGGCCTCCCGGTGGTCCCGGTCGCCTCCACGAACCGTTAAAAAAATGTGAAGTGAGCGTACCTTAGAGTTACTCCCGCCGTTTGGCCGCTCAAAGTGTCATCGGAAGCGGAGTGCGAGAGTTGGTGTATTTTCCCGCCGTGTCCGCCAGAGGGAGAAATTTCCCCGCTCCAACGGCACCGGCAGGTTTCGAACGTCTCCCCGAGCGCTTGGAAGTCTGCGCGGGGGTTGAAGCGGGCCGTGCAAGGTATCGGATGGAGCTGGACGGTCACCTGCGCCGCTCGTCGTGCGCGCGCGGCCCGCCGGAAGTCGAATGTGGCCCCGCAATCTCATCTGCGGTGCTTGTAAAGTGCCGAACCGCTCGGCCGGGGCTATTTTCGGCCACTTGGCGCGTGCGCACGGCCTCCCGGTGGTGCCGGGCGGCGTGCGTTAGCGCGCCGGCGTCCGGAAGTCGTATAAGGCTCCGCGATCTCATCCGCGGTGCTCACAAAGTGCCGATACGCTCGGCCGGGGCTATTTTTGGCCTCTTGGCGCGTGCGCACAGCCTCCCGGTGGTGCCGGGCGGCCCGCCGGAAGTCGAATGTGGCCCCGCAATCTCATCTGCGGTGCTTGTAAAGTGCCGAACCGCTCGGCCGGGGCTATTTTCGGCCACTTGGCGCGTGCGCACGGCCTCCCGGTGGTGCCGGGCGGCGCGCGCGAGCTCGCCGGCCGCCGGAATTCGAACGAGGCTCCGCGATCTCATCCGCGGTGCTTGTAAGCTGCAGCTCAGTGGCCTAGTAGTAGAGTGTCCGCGCTGAGACTGGAAGGTTGTGGGTTCAAACCCCAGCCGGGTCATACCAAAGACTATAAAAATGGGACCCATTGCCTCCCTGCTTGGCACTCAGCATTAAGGGTTGGAATTGGGGGGTTAGATCACCAAATTCCCGAGCGCGGCACCGCTGCTGCTCACTGCTCCCCTCTCCCCCAGGGGATGGATCAAAATCACATGGGGATGGGTTAAATGCAGAGAACAAATTTCACCACACCCAGATGTGTGTGTGACGATGATCATTGGGACTTTAACTTTAACTTTAAAGTGCCGATCCGCTCGGCCGGGGCTATTTACAGCCACTTGGCGCATGTGCACGGCCTCTCGGCAGTGCCGGGCAGCGTGTGCGAGCGCGCCGGCCGCTGGAAGTCGAATGAGGCTCCGTGATCTCATCCGCGGTGCTTCCAAACAGCCGATCCGCTGGGCTCGGAGCTATTTCCGGCCACCCGGCGCGTGTGCACGGCCTCCCGGTGGTGCCAAGGGGTGGTGCGTGTGCACAAAGGCCGCTGGAAGTCCCGCGGAGGACCGTCAGAGCTCCGCTACGCAGACTGGGTAGCCTCTTAGTAACCACCCGGGGCCGCCGGAGCATTATTTGGCCGCTCTGCGCGTGCGCACGGGCTCCCGGTGCTCCCTGTCGCCTCCACGAACCGTTAAAAAAAATGTCAAGTGAGCCTACCGTAAGAGAGTCGTAGTTACTTCCGCCGTTTACCCGCTTATAGTGTCATCGAACACGGAGCAATGCGAGTGTGCGCTCAGGGCGAGAGGTGGTGTAGTTTTCCGCCGTGTCCGCCAGAGGGAGGCAATTCCCCGCCACGGCGGCACCGGCAGCTTCATTATCTGCGCATGATGCTGGATGGGGGAACTGTCAGTCTTCTTGAACCCCTGATTCCTCCACACAGCACCAAACAGGTGGCACACACTATGCGCATATGCCGAATCTGTATAGATTGTCACTCTTTCCCCTTCGGCGAGCAAGCACGCTTCTGTTAACCCCACCAGTTCAGCAAGTTGGGCCGAGGCCGGTTGTGTCACCACTTCGGCTTTGATCGTTACAAACTCAGGTCCCTGCGCTTGCACGACCGCATAGCCAGCGCATAAATTTTCTCCGACTCGACAAAAAGAGCCGTCTGTCCAAAGTTCGAGATCCGCCTCCCTCAGGGGGATGGCTTGCAAATCAGACCGCAGTCTAGAGTATTTTTCTGATTCATGCAAACAATCCTGGGGGTCCCCATCCTCTGAAGTTGGCAAAAACTTTACAGTAGTACACCTTGCTAGAGTGACATCATCTTGCTCCAAAAGCCTGTAATAGTCCCGGAGCCGGGGCTCTGTCAAGGTGTACTTGCCATGGTTCAACAGAGTCCGAAGACTATGGTGAGTAAGAATTGTCACAGGATAGCCCATGGTGATAGCAGAGGCTTTGTCATACATCAAATAGACTCCAATCACAGCTCTATAGCATGGCGGCAGGCTCATCTCCACCTCGGAGTAGGATGTCGAATAATAGGCCACAGGTTGGGGTCCTGTAGGCTGACAAAGAATTGCACATGCAAACCTACCCCCCGCCGAGCTTGACGCGAATAACACAAACTTTTTGGAGTAATCTGGTAAAGCCAATGCCGGAGCCTCTTGCAACCTTGCTTTGATTGTTTCAAACGCCACATGGCCATCCTGTGTCCAATCCAGCGTGGCGTGGAGATCATTATTGCCTGTGTCTTTGATCATAGCTCTTAGCGGCCCTACTAATTTGGCGTATTCTTCGATCCAAGAGGCCGAATATCCCGCAATTCCCAGAAAGGTTAACATTTGCCGAACAGTTCTGGGTTTCGGAGCCGTTCGTATCGCCTCCAAATGGCCATCTGAGATACGTCTCTGTCCATACGATATTTTCTGGCCCAAATAGTCAACCTGTTTTTGACAGTATTGTAATTTCTTTTGAGACACTTTATGACCATTTTCTGCCAAAATTTGCAACAGTTTGATCGAGTCTTTGTGGCACGTCTCGACATCCGATGCACAGACAATAATGTCGTCCACATATTGAATAACAGTGCTCTGCACCTGTCTTTCGAGCCCTTCGAGATCATCTTTTAACACTTTGTTAAACACATGAGGGCTATGTTTGTAACCCATAGGAAGTCTCTGATACTGATAAAACTGTCCTTTGAACGTGAACCCGAACAGTCCTTGTGATTCGCTACTGAGTGGGACACTGAAAAATGCGCCACAAAGGTCCACCACTGAGAAGCATTCCGCATCCGGCGGAATCTGTGGCAGCAGGGTGTGCGGATCTGGCGCATCGGCTACATTGTCAATCACCACTTCGTTCACGGCTCGAAGGTCATGTACTAGCCGGTGGGTGTTGTCTGGCTTTTTCAAGGGCAGTATTGGCGTATTACTAAACGGGGTCTGCGTTATCCTCAACACATTTGCCACGAGCAATCCTTCGATCTGTGTTTCATTCCCCCGCACTGCTTCCTCCTTCAGGGGGTACTGTGTTTTCCATGGAGGTCTGCAGCCTGGCCGAAGATCCACTGTTACCGGTTGTACTGATTTTACAAGTCCAATATCCATACTATGGCGAGACCACAGGTAGTCGGGTACCTGTTGTAGCATGTCTTCTTTCAGTTGATCTGTCATCATACTGAGGATGGAGTCGTGCGACAGCTGCACCGTTTGGGGCTGTCCATGTCCATGCGCTGAAACCATGATTTTCATGAAACATTTATCAACACTCACCCACAGAGCATTTTTTCCTGCCAGCGGGGAAAACTTGAGTGTTTCCGCCTCCGCCATCATTTCCCCTACATGTTGCTGCTCCCAGTCTTCTGCTATCAACAAAGTCACATGTGGGATGCTATTCTTGACTATAAATTCCTTGTCAATGAATCCGTTTATCTGGATTTTCATGGCCACTCCCTGTGGTCCCACGATAATGCAAGTACCGTTCAATTGCACTTCTTGAGGTTGCTGACGCAACCACTCTTCTGCCTGTGCCTGCGTTAGGTCTTTGTGATATTGTAGCGTGCAGTGGAATGGGTACTCTGGGGTCCTTGCTCCTGGTCTATTGGAGCGGATAAACTTTTCCCACTTCTTGTATGGTCCCAACAGGTTGTCGCTGACATCTCCCACCCAAAATACAGTGGCCGTTGACTTCCCGGACATTGACTGTATCATCACCTTGTGGCACGTTTTGTATGGTATTTCAACCTCACATCCATCAGGAGAACACTTTATGGTACAGTTCAATCCACACAGGGCATCTCTGCCGAGGAGGGCAATAGGTGTACGGTTTGACACCAGGACTGGAATTCTTATTGTGTGGTCTTGCCAGCAGAGCTTTACTGGTCTTGTGGAAGGGATCAGCTGTTTAATACCCTCGAACCCTATTGTCCGCACAAAATGACCGGACATGGGGAGATGTGTAGCGTCTTCGGGCCGGATACAAGTGAAAGCCGCTCCGCTGTCAACCATAGCTGTCAAATGCTGATTATTTACTTGCCTTAGGGCACTCTGGGCACCCCTAAAATCCAGGCTCCGGTCCCCCAAAGGGGTTTACCGGGCCCTGAGGCCTTTGGCCTCGTGGTTTGATTCCCCGTCTGAAGCCACCTCCAGAGGAGTTGTTATAGGGCCTATCACACTGGCGAGACATGTGGCCTGGTCGTCCGCAATTATAGCACGCATTAGGTCTCTGTTGTAGGCCCCACGGGAGATTAGGCCTTCCAGCCCGTCCTTTGTCTCCACGGGCCGTAGCCCCCCAGAGATGGGCCGGTCTGTTTCCCCATTGAGGGGCTGGGCTGAAGGGCACCGCCATGGCTGCCTGCGGAGTT
This sequence comes from Syngnathus scovelli, assembly GCF_024217435.2. Lineage (NCBI taxonomy): Eukaryota > Metazoa > Chordata > Actinopteri > Syngnathiformes > Syngnathidae > Syngnathus > Syngnathus scovelli. The sequence continues at coordinate 490,361 of NW_026061381.1, read as the reverse complement.
AGGTCATGCGGGGACGTGGGCTGTAGTATGATTTGTTGCGGTGGAGCTTGCACCACGACTGTCTGCTTCTTTTCCTTTTTATTGTCCACGAGCTGCACTTGGTTCAGCCTCCTCACCACTTCTTGGACCTGCTCCTTTTGAGCCATCTCCTTCTTGTGGAACCAATCAACTTGATGAGCGATGTGATCAGTGTAGACGTTAGTCGTCATGCTTCCCAGTCCCACCACGTCAGCCAGTTTGCTCCTCACTTGCACGGGCAGGCCCTTTTGGATCTTATCCCGCAAGATAGACTGTTCCATTTGGGTTGTATCTGGATCATTTCCTGTGATGTGTCTCCAAGTCTGATATGCTCTTGCTACGTATGAGCGTGCTTTCTCTGTCAGTCCCAGGGGTTCGAGCACAATATTATCAGGGTTTGCATTGGTCGGGTACGCTGCCTTCAGTGCTCCCCACATCTGGCCTCGGACTGCTGCAAACAGGTCAGATTCATTTGCTGATGGTGTAGCAAAGCGATGTAACCCTGCTTTTCCCAAAATGTCTTTCATGGTATGAACTCCTACCACGTTAGCCAGAAGCCTCTTAATGTCTCCTACCGCGAACTGGGTTCCCATCATGCACTCCTCCAATTTGGATATCCAAGGGTGTGCTCCGTCTTAAATGGTGGGCAGCTTCTCAAGGATGGCTGACATGTCGGAATTCTGCCATGGTTTGTATTCCAGCTGTTGTCTTCTCACCAAAACTGGTAGGATTGTATTTGCCCGCCTTGATCTTTGCCCCTGGCTCAAAAGGGACGCTGGTATTTTGGACGCTTCTTTCTTCAGCTTGCGTTCAGCGACCTCCAACCTTTGCAATTGTTCCTCCAGCTCCTCTTGCTCCTTTGGTTCCACACTCCAGTCCAATTCCTCCAGGCATTGCTTTTTCCTGTTCCTAATGCTCATTAAGGCGGTTCTTCTCCAATCCTCCATGGCCGTGGGGGTGGAGCATAAGGTAGGCGTGGGATCCTTGTCTCCCCGGTCATCATCTCTACTGTCGCTTCCACTGTCGGTACTACTAAAATATGTTCTTGTTCTAATCTTTTTCCCGGAGTGCGTCCTTTTTCCTCCGCTTTTTTCAAAAAAGCGGGGGTGGTTGAAGCGGGGGCCGCCTGGAGGCATGTTTGGTGGGAAGCCACTGTTCATGGGCATCTGCATGTGCATGTTGTTCATATTGTTCATGGGACTGTGACCCAGCAGACTCGGGTTGACTGTGTTTACAAGAAAAGAAAAGAAAAGAAAAGAAAAGAAAAGAAAAGAAAAGAAAAAAAAACAAATCAAGTGAGTGGAAAACAGGACAACAACATTTCCACCACTTTATTTCCAGCAACCACAGCAGCGGAGGCCAATGCACGGTCCGGTGACAGCCGAGAGAACACAACCCCGGGATCTGCCGTGACCCCGCCCAGACGGCCGGAGCTGACCCGGGAGGTGGAGCCGTGGGCAGCGTCTCTTCCACCGGTAAGTACCAATGGATGGATGGATGGATGGATGGATGGATGGATGGATGGATTGATGGATGGATGGATGGATGGATGGATGGATGGATGGAAGTATGTCCAAGAAAGTGAATGATCTTGATTGATTTATCCAAAGAAGAAATGACTTTCCGAAAACAATGTCATCAGTTTTGTGTGCTTATGTTGCGGATGGACCAGACGTACAGTACATTGTCTCCTCAAGAAAGGCAAATTCCAATTAGACGCATGGACGTTTGAACGTGGGCAAATGTTTTCCACAGGAATGGGTTCCAATCATCAGGCACGATCTGCATTCTCAAAGGAAGCTCCAAGCACAGCCGCCGCTGTCTGACGCCTACCTACACCGGATGCCCGCTAAGAGGAGAAAGGTCCACCCACATTCAAAGCGCCTTGATATTTTCTGACTGTAATGGTGGAGTGGGCGAGAAAACTCACTGCTCTTGCTCTGCTCACCCGATGGTTGTTCTTCTAAATGTCCCCAACTGTTTACGGAACAGTGGAGAGGAACGGACGCAGGGCCAATAACCCCGCCTCTCCTTGTCAGACGCCGTCCGTCGAGCCGCTCGCTCTGCTGGAGCCCTGCCGGTTACGGCCGCAAACAGCCTCGAGGGAGAGCTGGAGCGTCCCGATTTGCAGGATGCATATGCCACGCAGGCAAGGAGGGATGGATGAGCCATCGAAAGATTGTTAATAGTGATGCTTGACTTCTCTTCCCCCACTTAGGTGTATTGATACGTGTCAAAAGAAGCTCTGTGTCTTTGCTTCCAGGTCAAGAAGGACATCTAAGCGCGAGTGCTCGGAGATCCCGACTACAACGCCCAAAGTTCCCCAACACGCATCGAGCTTTCTCCTCGGATGACTCGTAATCTGCAGAAGATGCGTAGCAGAATGTCAAGTGTGTGTGTGTGTGTGTGTTCCCGTGCTCAAATATTTGTGTTACTCTCCTTGACGGATGCTTTGATTTGACATACTCATTCTCAGTTTGGGAGTCACTTAGACACTCCATTAGATACACGGCCATTTCAACCCCTTACACTGAGTGCCAAGCAGGGAAGAAATGGGCATCATTGTTATAGTCGCTGGTATGACTCGGCAGGGGTTTGAACCCACAACCTCCCAATCTCAGGGCGGACACTCTCCTCTTAGGCCACTGAGCTGGTAAACACTTGTATCGTAGTATAACACTTATAGTCGTGTATACCTGTATACGCCTAAATATTGTTATCCAATATATCTACTGCAATTTCACATTAGATTGCTGGTTTGAAATTTGCTTTTAATATTATCATTTTTAATAAAAATTTATGTTAAAACTTGTATGGCGTCTTATTCCTTGTTTTTATATTCGCCAATTAAAACACAATAATCAGACTTTTGGTTAACTGCTTTATATGACAATATGTGTAGGTACACTACAGGAGGTTAAAAAAAAGACAATAAATAAATAAAGGGTTAATTGCACAACAAAAGCAACATTTATGTTAAAACTTGTCTGGTGTTTTATTCCTTGTTTCTTTATTCGCCAATTAAAACATTAAAACAAAATTCTCAGTGGGACGAAAAAACTTTTATCATAGAAAATTTGCAACACAGTTGCTCGTGTAATCATATAACGATACACTTCTTTAGAGCTAGGGTTAGGTTTAAAGTTAGGGTTAGAGCTAGAATTAGGTTTAGAGCTAGTGTTAGGGTTAGAGCTAGGGTTAGGGTTAGAGCTAGGGTTAGGGTTAGTGCTAGGGTTAGGGTTAGGGTTAGAGCTAGGGTTGGGGTTAGGGTTTGGGTAGGGTTAGAGCTAGTGTTAGGGTTAGACCTAGGGTTAGGGTTAGAGCTAGGGCTAGGGTTAGGGTTAGAGCTAGGGTTGGGGTTAGGGTTAGGGTTAGGGCTAGGGTTAGGGATAGGGTTAGAGCTAAGGTTAGGGTTAGAGCTAGGGTTAGAGCTAGGGTTAGGGTTAGAGCTAGGGTTAGAGCTAGGGCTAGGGTTAGGGTTAAAGCTAACTCTAACCCTAGGTTTAACCCTAACCCTAGCTCTAACCCTAACCCAACCCTAGGTCTAACCCTAGATCTAACCCTAACCCTAGCTCTAACCCTAACCCTAGCTCAAACTCTAACCCTAGCTCTAACCCTAACCCTAAACTTAGCCCTAACCCTAGCTCTAACCCTAACTCTAGCTCTAACCCTAGCGCTAACCCTAGGTGTAACCCTAACCCTAGCTCTAACCCTAACCCCAACCCTAGCTCTACCACTAGCTCTAACCCTAACCCTAGTTCTAACCCTAACCCTAGCTAAAACCCTAACCCTAGCTCTAACCCTAACCCTAAACTTAGCCCTAACCCTAGCTCTAACCCTAACTCTAGCTCTAACCCTAGCGCTAACCCTAGGTGTAACCCTAACCCTAGCTCTAACCCTAACCCCAACCCTAGCTCTACCCCTAGCTCTAACCCTAACCCTAGCTCTAACCCTAACCCTAGCTCAAACCCTAACCCTAGCTCTAACCCTAACCCTAAACTTAGCCCTAACCCTAACCCTATCTCTAACCCTAACTCTAGCTCTAACCCTAGCGCTAACCCTAGCTCTAAACCTAACCCTGGCTCTAACACTAACCCTAGCTCTAACCCTAGCTCTAACCCTAGTTCTAACCCTAACTCTAAACCTAACACTAGCTCTAACCCCAACTCTAACCCTAACACTAGCTCTAACCCTAACTCTAACCCTAACACTAGCCCTAACCCTAGCTCTAACCCTAGCTCTAACCCTAGCTCTAACCCTATCCCTAACCCTAGCTCTAACCCTAGCTTTAACCCTAACCCTAGCCCTAGCTCTAACCCTAGCTCTAACCCTAACCCTAGCTCTAACCCTAGCTCTAACCCTAACCCTAGCTCTAACCCTAACCCCAAGCCTAGCCCTAACCCTAACCCTATCCCCAACCCTAGCTCTAACCCTGACCCTAGCCCTAGCTCTAACCCTAACCCTAACCCTAGCTCTAACCCTAACCCTAACACTAGCTCTAACCCTACCCTAACCCTAACCCCAACCCTAGCTCTAACCCTAGCACTAACCCTAACCCTAGCTCTAACCCTAACCCTAGCTCTAACCCTAACATTAGCTCTAAACCTAATTCTAGCTCTAACCCTAACTTTAAACCTAACCCTAGCTCTAAAGAAGTGTATCGTTACATGGTTACACGAGCAACTGTATTGCAAATTTTCTATGATAAAAGTTTTTTCGTCCCACTGAGATTCGAACCCGGGTCGCTGGGGTGAAAGCAATCTCCGGTTAGAATATGTTATTTTGTTGGTATTAACAAGTAGAATAGTTTTAAATTAGTCACAATTATTTAGGCAGATAATTATGGGATATTTTGGTACACTACAAAACACCAGACAAGTTGGGAAAGGCGATGGTAAACCAAAGTTGCGTGTTGTAGCGTTTTCACAACACTCGGTCAGTTAGTAAATGTACTAAGTGATAGTTGACCTAAAATGCCGCCGTTACTACTTCAGACCAATCGCCGGGAGAGTTGTGCACTTAATCCAAAAGCAACGATAGCATGCGTTGTGCTACAGCTCTTGTTCCTATAATGCCAAAGAAACAGTCTTGTGGACCTTCAGTGTGACATGATCCGTCATTCTCGGACCTGCCGCAGTGATGACAAGAGGGAGGGCAGCAGATTGAGTGCGGGTCGGTTTTCCTCCACCCCCAGAGCTACTAAAGCACCGACCAGGAGGGACATGACTCTGGGCAGGGCCGGGGGCTGAGCTGGCATCACCTGCACAATCACAAAAGTTTCCTGTTTGAAGAAAGAAACACTGGAAAACCTGACCGAGCCCTAACCGGCCAAGCCACATCTGCAGCTACTTTCTTACCTTTTCAACTTGATGACAATGGATGAGTCCATCGCACCCTATGTAGAATGTGGCGAAAGCGTCATAGGACCTGGAACAGTTAGATGCCATTCAGTCAGAATGACACATATGGACGGACTGCTTTCAAATGGACCCAAAAGAGTCTGGGTGGGGCTACCTGTACAGGTGTGTTTTGTCTTTGCGGTAGAAGCGAAGCATCAGTGTCAGGAAGGGAAGGCCCCGGAGCCTCCAGCGAGCCTTAATGGTCCCGTCTTCCACGTGCTTCGTCAGTTTCAGCATCTCCAGCCGGACGTCGGTGAAATAGAACAGACACACCAGGCGCCACAGCGAAGTGCTGAGTCGGTAGATCGCACGTCCCCTGCAAGAGACGGACGGATGGGCCAGTCACAAAAGAAAATAAGCTTCTAGTCCCCCTCGAGAACCTAAAAGAGAGACAGTTAGCGAGGAGTTGACTCCGTTTCATGGCTCTGTCGTCGCTTGAATTCTTATTACATTGGCACTTTGGTTCATATTTGACATCATAGCAATTGCATGACAAGGATTGTCATGGGTAAATCCATTTGACATTTTCTACCATTGCCGGCCGGCAGTGGCGGCTAAAATTGAATTAACCAGTCAAGAACAAACGACAAGTGTTCTGTTCTTCTCTTCCAGTATGGGCGAGAAAAAGTGAGAAGGAAAATCGAAAAATCCCATAAGTTCCTATTGGAGATTGATCGACTCTCATATATATATATATATATATATATATATATATATATATATATGTATATATATATCATGTGACGTTATCACGTAGAGTGACAATATCAAAGTGTTGGTTCCTGTGATCGACGCGCGCTACATTATGGCGTGAGGAAGATTATACGTGAAATACAAAGTCAAATGCAACATTTCTTCAACGCAACTGATGTCGTCATTCAAGTGGCATCAACTGTTCGTAAGAGCTCCGATTTTCATTGCAAATGGGCGCTTAGGCCCAACTAGTTCTACTGACAACATGTGCAGTATTCACACATACTGTAAGGTTATCTCAAATATAAGCTCGTGCTCTTACTTAGCGCTAACTTACACAAGTGACATCCAGTCTTGCGTGCCATTGCCAGTCCAAACAACCCTCGCAGGATGACGTCTGCTCCCTTCAGGGACTGTGGGCAAATTGCAATTGCAATTGCAATCCCCTAGTTTGGCCTTCCTTCCGAGTGCCGTACGGTCCAAGTGTGACAAAGTGAGAGGTGTGTGTCGTAACGTTGGCTTTTGAAGTTCGACGACGAGTGTTAGAGATTTGCTCACTCCAACTTATTTTGCAAGAACCACACGAGAGACAAGCAAGTCCTTTTTGGCACCTGCAGGTGGAGAGTCCATTCGTCGCTGTCTGAACAGCGATGATCGAATGAAGTCTGACTCAGGCCTCTTGCAGGAGCATTTTTATTGAGAGAAACAGAGTGGGGGTTGAGAGTGGGCGTGAGAGCAGACAGGATGGGGCCGAAGGCCCTGGCCTGCTGATCAAAGCACAGCAGGGGGTCTTTCACGATGTTGTGTAAACAAAACAACTTTGATTGCTTCCTCTGCAGCTAGTCAATCAGTTCAAAAGATCTTAGCACTTTGTTCTACTACTTTTGTTAAGACAGGACAGGCGAGGGTAATTATTACAGGTTACATTCCAACATAATCCTACGATAAAGATAACCTGGAAAACCCTAACATCTCCCTCCTGTTTTATCATATGATTATGTCACCCCAAACAACAAAGACAAGTAAGAAAAAAAAAACATATATATATGTATAATGAAGAAAGAAGTAAAAATAAAAACAACAAACAATGATAGCAACACTTTCCAGTGAAGATGAGGCATTACCTCAACACCCCAGATCAAACTTATTGTGTAAGCGAAAAACCTGCTGGCCAGATGTCATTAGCAGGAAAATTCTTACACGGTCCCTTTGCCTTAAGGCGACCAGAATGCTATCAATAAAAACAAAAAGAAAAACAAAGAAACAGTACATCAGCGTATCCATTACTTGCGAAGCATATTTGATGGTCAAATCAACAAGTTTCCGTAATACATGCTCAACAGAACAGCATCTACGCAATCCACGTCTCATTATCATTATCACATCTGTCACGTCTAAGAAGTTGTATATGTGCTCGCGTTTTTGTCAGCTGCTGATGTTCTAGTCTGTAGGTGAGGTATGTCACACACACTGGCGCACACACTCGTGTCCAGTTGGCAGGCAGCATCGGACAACTCTCGTGACCACAAAACCATGATCCGTACTGAACAGGCACGTGCACTCATAGGATGCAGGTGAGGCAGTGCCTCTGAACTTCTGGATGAAGTAGGTCCCGTCCGATGGTGCAGCCATGTTGGTAGTAGAGCCCTTACACCTTGAAAACGGCTCTCTCATCCTGGCACACAGCGGTGATGTCCAAAGCTCCCATCCAGTTTCCTCCTGGAGAGCAGTCGTCGTTAATGCATTTGTGGGTCCTGCAACCTTGGATGCAACATGTGTAGTCAGCAAGACTTGGAATGGTCCCTCCCGTCGTGGCTGGCCCAGTTCTTTCTTTTGATGACCTCGATGTAGACCCAGTCTCCTGGATTGATGGGGTTGTCGACCTGTGAGGAGGAAAGATCAAGCGGCAGTAAATTTGTCTTTGACACAGTTTGAGCGTCCTGATCATATAATCTGCCAAGGACTGCTCTTCATCTGTTGTTTGCAACTCTCGTAATCAATTGTCGTGCCCATTTAACTGGCAAATAGGAGTGTTTGCGGGAAGAGTTTGAACACTTCCTAATGATTCCCTTTAACCAAAAACTATTTATGACAGGAGCGTTCCCATTTATTGCCTCCTGGTGTAAAAGAGATTGTCTTATCCATGCCTTCTTTCTCCTCACACGCTCGCACCCACACAGGGTGTGCACACACACACACACACACCCACGCAGACAAAGGGATTCTAATCCATCTCTCATGTAGCTTCTCTTGATAGAATCTCTTATTGGTAACTGTATAGCAGACGTTTTAGCATATAATCCCATACTCTGCTCTCTCACTTCTACTTTTTCATGTCGGTGCAGTCGTAGGTGGCCCCTATTGCAGTCATTGTCTTGTTAACTGTCGCCATGTGGCTCCTATGCATGATTGTGTGAATGTCAAAAATTGAACGTACCTAACTTTCTGACCATCCAACCTCCACTGTGGAGCAAAAAAACTTACTATTGTATTGAGTAGGTACATTGAGCAACCTAGCTTCCTCCTGACTGCCAAATGTCCTGTTCTAAAATTTATATAACTCGACCTCTACGTCTTAAGCTTGATGAGCCAAAATATAAGATCTTGCTGTTGTTTCCTACCGTTTTAGCCTATTTGTTTTATCCAAATCCGTTCAATCTCTGATTATAATCTGTAGCCCTACGTATTTTTCAAATTTTTATTTATTTATTTATCAAATCTCCTCAGTTCTGTCAAACTCAGTGCACAATGAACCTCCCTTCCACTTTGAACCAAGCTCCACCAAATTTGGTAACGCCAAGGAGTGCGATTTGGTTGTCGGACACTCCAAGTCCATTTCTTTTTGCCGCACTTCACCCTCTCACGTTGGTGTTCTTTGGCTGTTGCTTCAGAGCGACCCCATCCATCACTCTTGAATGAGTCCATTGTTCAAATGAGTCAATTTTCATCATTGTGAGTTCCTCCGCTTTTCACTGTCTTTTCTCGTCCCCGAGGATGTTGTATTTCCTCCGGAGTGTACTTGTCCTCCTCCAAGCACAACAGCAGTCTTTTCTTGTCCTTCGCCAAAAGTCAAAGGTGCTTCAGAGCCAGGCACCATTTTGTGGTTGTTCACGGCTGAAGGCGAAGACTCGGATTGGGTTTCAGGGGCCCTGACACTGAGAATGACAGGCTGGGACGTCAAACTTGTAAGACTATCTCCAAATGTAGCTGCTTCCATCAATTTGCTGGTAACATTTATTTACCAAACTTCAAATTCTCCTAATAACAGCGGTCTCGTTTTTATATCGTAAATCCTGCAACTCATCCTATTTTTGAGCTACATTTTATCTATAGTTCCAATTTAATCGGACAGTATGTTGTCTTCAGTATCATTATTGAAAATCAACTCATCGAGGTCTGCGTTCCACATCAAGCCCTGATCTGTATGTCTTGACCTCTCACATGTTATTGTCATGCTTGCTCAAAAATGTGACTTAGAGTATGGTGCTGTGAATTCTCAATCTCCCCAATGAAATTGGATCCCACCTCGTAGTTCTTATCGTTCTCATGTTCCTGTTAGCCTGCAATTGTCCAAATCAAAAATGTTTTCTTTTAACTGTCTTTCTTTTGAACCTCTAAATCTCTCGTGTTGCTAACCTATCTACACCAGAACAAAAAAATTACCACAGTATAACACCAAATGTATTCGAAAATTCATCGTCATAAAGTGTTGTATTATTACTATCTTCCACTATCTGTCCTACTCACTCCCTCCTTTTGAGGCTTGGCAACGCCCATGCCTCACACCTTGACAAACTTTTTGGGAGAATGCGTTCTTTACTACATACGATTCCATCATCATTTAATTTGACTTTCTTTCCAAAACGCTTCTCAATTTCTCAGTTCACACATCTTCTACATGTGTTACTGGTTCTTCAGTTTTTTTCTCTAGTTAATTATCAATCCAAAAGCTACGCGTTTCTTTCTAACATTCAACCTGCTCAAAATCACTCTTTCATCAAAGTCGCTCTACTAATTTTCTATAGTAGTCGCCAACGACTTCAACCATTCAACCTTTCATTCAGGCAATCATTCATCAATGCTCATCATATGCATCTCACACAGTCTCCAAAAAGGAGTCTTCCCACCACATTGGTCCCAATTCATCCAAGCTCACCACACAACATTCATATATAATTTTCAACTCAGGTTTCCTGGTAGAACAATCCACCAATTCAAAAAAGACTTAACTAAAACAAACAACTGGCAAATTAATCTGAATTTTTTCTTTGTTTTTAAATTTGAAGAACTCAATCTCTCAGATTTAGCTTGCATTTAGAATTTTGCATAATCTTATAACACAACCAATCAATTATTCCTATTAAATGAAGCATTGCAAAATCTTAAATTCACAATTTAGCTTCTCCCAATTCCTGAAAGCATGTTCTGTTGTTTTGTTAACTCCGAATTTCTCATGAGGGCTTGACACTAACATGCACTAGTGTGGATTAGTTTCTGCTCGCAAACAGATTTCTCTCTTTTTCTTTCATTTTTATCTGTCAAAATTGTTTCTGTTCTGCGGTGTAAATTGAATAGACAACAGTCTAGCAAATTTCTTTATACTAAAAGTTTAGCCAATCTTCATCAACTTAATACATACGCACACACATGCACAGCTCTCGCGTGCGGAAGGTAGGTCTCAGCAACAATGATTCGTCACAGGCTGGCCATTTCCTGTGGTCGATCATGAGCTGGTCCCTCCCATGCACACGAGGACAGCACATTCTAATTTTATTTATTTATCTTCTAGAAGCAAGTTGCATTTCTTTACCACTTGATTTGCATATTTTAACTTCAGTGTAACACAATTTGATCCCTATTCATTTGTAATTGGGCCTACAAACAGCATTGTCATGCTTCTTGTGTGGACAGGGGCTCTAACAATCTAAAACGATTTTTGATAACCTGACAATGACATGTTTCGCTGTCATATGGGAGAGGTTTCAGATCTTTTAAATTTCGATACATGATTTGCATAGGACCGGAAACTCCTCTTGCCCCTTGCTTGAGCCGCGGCTCGAGCTGCGGCTTTGCACCTGCTCACAGGGGCCTTATTGTCTCCTGGTCTGACAAACACTTGTGACCTCATCAGTTTTCATCTTTCTAGCTTTTGTCTCTTGAATTCGTTCTCATCTCTTTGTGAAGATTTCAACCACACTCTAGCACTTCTACCACTTCTTCCACATTTCAAATTTCCTTGTACTCCATACATTTTCTTCCACTTCAGCATCTATTGCATACAATTAAGAAATCTACTTGCCATGAACTTCTCGTTTTAAAGAAGAGCAGAGCAAGAGATTTACCGTTCTTATTTCCCATCTTAATTTTAGTAGTTTAAGGTTTTACAATTTTTTTTTCAATTTTTTTTTCTTTGAGGATCCTCAATGCAGGTTTAAATTGACCTTTCAACAGATTACTAGCCTGTTTTATTGCCGTGGATCAACGCTAGAACTGCTTTTTAGTCAATTTATCCTACCAGTCACACACTCAATTACACAAACTCCAGCGCTTTTTTTTCAGGCCTATCCAGGGATGGGTGTAAAACCCTCCCAAACAGCTTTGGAAAAACGGACAAAAGAAAAAATCTACGCCCTCCTTCAATTAAGAAAAAGAAGCTCTGTTTTTCTTAGCCCGTTTCTTCCACTGGGACTTGCACCCAAGCTATTCTTTGGCTTGGAAAAACATACAAAGAAAAATCGACCCCCTTCTTTGATTAACAAAAAAAAAGCTCCGTGTTTCTTAGCACGTTCCTTCCACTGGGACTTTAACCCAAGCCAGATCCCTCAGCTCGGAAAAACAGACAAAGAAGAGTCTACACACTTCTTCGATGAACAAAAAAGAAGCTCTGCCTTTCTTAGCCTGTTTCTTCCACTGGGACTTGAACCCAAGCTGGCTCCCGTGCACCTCTACGTGTTACGCGTTTAACAACACAACACAACTTCAGGCCTTTAACTTACTTGTCCCCTGGTTCGTTGCACTGCCGGGTCCCGTCAATCCACCTCTGTTAGACGAAGGCAGACCTAAGATGCTGGCCCAGCGAAGAATTCTCTTCCCAGGACTTTCTTCTCCAGGTCCTCCTAATGGACGCTGGCTTGTCGACAATGCAGCACGTCCTCCTTCGCCGGTCAGATGGTGGGTATGAGGGTCCCGGGTTTCGGCACCAAAATGTTAGAGATTTGCTCACTCCAACTTATTTTGCAAGAACCACACGGGAGACAAGCAAGTCCTTTTTGGCACCTGCAGGTGGAGAGTCCATTCGTCGCTGTCTGAACAGCGATGATCGAATGAAGTCTGACTCAGGCCTCTTGCAGGAGCATTTTTATTGAGAGAAACAGAGTGGGGGTTGAGAGTGGGCGTGAGAGCAGACAGGATGGGGCCGAAGGCCCTGGCCTGCTGATCAAAGCACAGCAGGGGGTCTTTCACGATGTTGTGTAAACAAAACAACTTTGATTGCTTCCTCCGCAGCTAGTCATTCAGTTCAAAAGATCTTAGCACTTTGTTCTACTACTTTTGTTAAGACAGGACAGGCGAGGGTAATTATTACAGGTTACATTCCAACATAATCCTACGATAAAATAACCTGGAAAACCCTAACAACGAGTTCATCAAATTGTCTTTGACGTCTTTGACGTTAACGGAACGTGCCACCTTTGCTCAGTCTGCACGGAGATGCGTTTGGGGATGTCGGAAAAAAAAATCTGTTCTGGTCTATCGATCATCTATGACAGCACACAACGTGAATAAGAAAGAAGGCACACTTGTGCATTAGATCATCTATAATCATTCTATGGATGGAAATACCGGTAAACAATATTTTTCAGGTGTTTTTTTGTTTGTTTTTGTTTTTTTTAATTAACGCTTTCTAAAAACCTCAGTTTACATGCAATAAAATGGACGTCTTCGATGTAAGCTTGTCTTTGCTCGTTTTTTTTCACCACTCAAGTCCATGATTTCGGTTATTATATTTTCCAAGCATTTATCCAATGACTCGCTGTGGCCCAATTCAAAAATCCAAGATGGCGGCGCGTGCATACGCAGCGGCCACTCTCTGTCCCGTCAGTACGGTGATTTGTTCGTCTAATGAGTGTTCGTCCGACAGTCTTGTGTGTTCGTCTCGTCCGTGCTACAAGTACAGCAGGCAGGTTCTGCTTGACATCGGCAGAAGTGGGTTTTGCGGCGTTCTGGACTTTGAAGCGTCGACATTAAAGGCGCTCGGACTGCTACGTCCTGAAACGTCGCCGACCTCACCCGCTATTCCTCCCCCAGTTGGGAGCCGTCGTAAACGATGTGCGAGGAGGCAGAAGAGGGGCAAGCGCGGAGGCGTCCGGGCTAGGCTGGCGGCCAACCCAGCGCGACCGGCGGTGCCCTCCATTCTTCTGGCGAATGTTCGATCGCTGGACAACAAAATGGATTACGTTCGCCTGCTGAGGTCTACGAACCGGACGGTGCGGAACTGCTGTGTGCTCGTGTTCACCGAGACCTGGTTGAGTGACAACATTCCGGACTCTGCAGTGCATCTGGAGCGGCTAGCGTGCTATCGGGCGGACCGTGCCATTGTACGAGGGGGAAGGTCGCGTGGAGGTGGAATATGCGTCTACATCCGAGAAGAATGGTGCCGGGACTCTGTGGTGGTATGTAAGCATTGCTCGCCGCTTGTGGAGTTTGTGATCATTAAGTGCCGTCCTTTTTATCTGCCGAGGGAATTTACCGCGATTCTGCTAGTCGCGGTATACATCCCGCCTTCCAACATCGAAGGAGACAGGATCGCGGCGCTTGGTGAACTGTACCAGGCTGTCAGTGAACAGCAAACAGCGCACCCTGACGGTTTCACAATCTTCGCTGGAGACTTCAATCATGCCAACCTGAAGTCTGTTTTCCCGAGGCTTCACCAGCATGTTCCCTTTCCGACACGTGGAGACAGCTTCCTGGACCTAGTCTACTCGGCGCAAAAGGGAGCTTTCAAAGCCACCCCCCTCCCCCATCTGGGGCTTTCTGACCATCTCACCGTTTTGCTTTTGCCCGCATACAGACAATTGGTAAAGGCATCCAGGCCGGTTCGGAGGCAGGTTCGAGTGTGGCCTGAGGGTGCCTCCGATGCACTTCGGGACTGCTTCGACACCACTGACTGGGACTTGTTTAAGCAGGCAGCCACCTACAACGATTGGACGGACATAGAGGAGTATACAGATTCTGTTACCTCTTACATCACGAAGTGCATCGATGATGTGACTTGCTCGAAATCCGTCATCACTCGCGCGAACTGGAAGCCGTGGCTGACGGGGGCTGTCCTCAGACTGTTGAGGGCCAGGGACAAGGCTTTCAGAGCGGGGGATGAGGCTGGCTTGAGGACAGCGAGGGCCGACCTGTCCCGAGGCATCAAAGAATCGAAGAAGGCGTTCTCGTGCAAGGTCTCCACCCACTTCAAGGACAGCAAGGACGCACGTAGCCTTTGGCGGGGCATTCAGACCATCACGGACTACAAGCCCGCGCCGAGGAGCTGTGAGGGCGACGTCCGTCTGCTGAACGATCTGAACCGCTTCTTTGCTCGCTTCGACGCCCAGAACAGCACTTGCCCGCTGAAGTCCATTCCCCCCCACACGAGCAGCCCCTGCGCCTCTCTGCCGACGGTGTGAGGAGGGCGCTTGCCGCTATTGACACCCGTAAGGCGGCGGGCCCTGACAACATCCCGGGTCGAGCGCTGAAGGACTGCGCTGGGGAGCCGTCGGGTGTCTTCACGGACATCTTTAACGTTTCCCTGCAGCAGGCCATCGTCCCCTCGTGTTTCAAGGCTGCCACCATCGTTCCTGTGCCGAAGAAACCTGCACCGTCCTGCTTCAATGACTACCGCCCTGTGGCACTGACGCCCATCATCATGAAGTGCTTTGAGCGGCTGGTCATGGAGCACATCAAGTCCGTTCTCCCCCCCACCATTGACCCTTTCCAGTTTGCGTACCGTGCCAAGCGGTCCTCTGAGGATGCCATCTGCTCTGCCCTCCACTCGGCCCTCACCCACCTGGAGAGAAAGGACTCATATGTGAGGTTGCTGTTTGTGGACTTCAGCTCTGCCTTCAACACCATTGTGCCGCAGCGACTCATCCGCAAACTCGACGAGCTGGGCCTCAGTACCTCCCTCTGCAATTGGATACTGGACTTCCTCTGTCAGAGGCCTCAGGTGGTGCGTGTTGGCGACAAAATCTCCGCCAGCATCACGCTGAGCACGGGGGCCCCCCAGGGCTGCGTGCTCAGTCCATTGCTCTTCACCCTGCTGACGCATGACTGCACTGCGACCTACAGCGACAACCGCATAGTGAAGTTTGCTGACGACACGACTCTGGTGAGTCTCATCACGAATGGCGACGAGACTCGGTACAGGTCGGAAGTTGACCTTCTGACCACGTGGTGCAGGGACAACAACCTCCTGCTGAACGTCAAGAAGACCAAGGAAATCATTGTTGACTTCCGGAAGGGTCACACAACACACCTGCCGCTGATCATTGACGGTGCTGTGGTGGAGAGGGTGAGCTGCACCAAGTTCCTGGGGGTGCACATCAGTGAGGACCTCTCCTGGTCCGCAAACACCTCGTCACTGGCAAAGAAAGCTCAGCGCCGCCTGTACTTCCTGCGGAAGCTCAGGCGTGCATGTGCTCCTCAGGCAGTCCTGTCTACATTCTACCGTGGGACCATTGAGAGCGTCCTCACCAGTTGCATTGCTGTGTGGGGTGGTAACTGCACTGAACAGAACTTGAAGGCCCTGCAGCGCATAGTGAATACGGCTGGTAAGATTATTGGTGCTTCGCTCCCCTCCCTGAAAGACATTTACACCTCCCATCTCACCCGCAAGGCAACCTCGATTGCCAGAGATGTGAGTCACCCGGCTCACTCTTTGTTTGACCTTCTGCCCTCTGGGAAGAGGTACAGGAGCCTGCGCTCCCGCACCACCAGACTCGCCAACAGCTTCTTTCTCCAGGCTGTTAGGGCCCTGTACTCGCTACCCCCTTCTGCGTAGCGTGCGGCACTGTTGCGCTATTTTCGGGAATGTCTGCTGTACGCGCACTTGCTCCTTTTTTTTTTTCTGCTCCTCTTATTTATTTATTTATTGTTGTGTTATTTATTCATTATTTATTCAGCACACTTTTGTTATACTTGTTTACTTGTTTGTCTGTTGTGAGCCATGTCTTGTCACCGTGGGATAGGGGGGAACGAAATTTCGGTTTCTTTGTGTGTCTTTGGCATGTGGAGAAATTGACAATAAAGCTGACTTTGACTTTGACTTTGACTTTGAAAATCAACCATAAAACAATTATATTTGAACATTTTTAATAGTGTACAAAATAATTCAACAGAAAAATATGACCACGTGAACATGTATTGTAGACAGCGTTACAGTACAATCGATGAACCTGTCATAAAAAAAGGGCACCTGTTTTTGACATTTATCAAAATAAAACACAGAGGGGGAAAAGAAAAAAAAACCAAAGTCCTACAAGAGACAACCCGGTGTGCTCGCGCACGCCGCCCGGCACCGCCGAGAGGCCGTGCGCATGCGCCAAGTGGCTGAAAATAGACCCGGCCGAGCGGATCGGCTGTTTATAAGCACCGCGGATGAGATTGCGGAGCCTCGTTCGACTTCCAGCGGCTGGCGATCTCGCGCGCGCTGCCCGGCACCACCGGGAGGCCGTGCACACGCGCAAAGTGGCCGAAAAAAGCTCCGGCCGAGCGGGTCGGCACTTTACAAGCACCGCGGATGAGATCGCGGGGCCGCATTCGACTTCCGGCGGCCGGCGCGCACGACGAGCGGCACCGGTGACCGTCCAGCTCCACCTGGCACCTCGCACGGCCCGCTTCTCCCCCCCGCACGGACTTCCGAGCGCTTGGGGAGACGTTCGGAAGCTGCCGGTGCCGCCGTGGCGGGGAATTGCCTCCCTCTGGCGGACACGGCGAAAAATTACTCCGCCTCTCGTCCTGAGCGCACACTCGCATTGCTCAGCGTTCGATGACACTATAAGCGGGTAAACGGCGGAAGTAACTACGACTCTCTTACGGTAGGCTCACTTGACATTTTTTTTTAACGGTTTGTGGAGGCGACCGGGAGCACCGGGAGCCCGTGCGCACGCGCAGAGCGGCCAAATAATGCTCCGGCGGCCCCGGGTGATTAATAAGAGGCTACCCGGTCTGCGTAGCAGAGCTCTGACGGTCCTCCGCGGGACTTCCAGCGGCCGGTGTGCTCACGCACCACCCCCCGGCACCATTGGGAGGCCGTGCGCACGCGCCGGGTGGCCGGAAATAGCTCCGAGCCCAGCGGATAGGCTGTTTGGAAGCACCGCGGATGAGATCACGGAGCCTCATTCGACCTCCAGCGGCCGGCGTAGTCACGCACCCCGCCCAGCACCACCGGGAGGCCGTGTGCACGCGCCAGGTGGCCGGAAATAGCTCCGAGACGAGCTGATCGGCTGTTTATAAGCACCGCGGATGAGACCGCGGAGTCTCGTTCGACTTCCAGCGGCCGGCAAGCTCACGCGCGCCGCCCGGAACCACCGGGAGCCCGTGCGCACGCGCCGAGTGGCTGAAAATAGACCCGGCCGAGCGGTTCGGCACTTTATAAGCACCGCGGATGAGATCGCGGAGCCGCATTCGACTTCCAGCGGGCCGCGCGGGCACGACCAGCGGCGCCGGTGACCGTCCAGCTCCATCCGGTACCTCGCACGGCCCGCTTCTCCCCCCGGGCGGACTCCCGAATGCTCGGGGAGACGTTCGGAAGCTGCCGGTGCCGCTGTGGCGGGGAATTGCCTCCCTCTGGCGGACACGGCGGGAAAATACACCACCTCTCGCACTTAGCGCACACTTACTTGCATGGCTCCGCTTCCAATGACACTTTGAGCGGCCAAACGGCGGGAGTAAATCTAACTCTCTTAAGGTAGGCTCACTTGACATTTTTTTTAACGGTTCGTGGAGGCGACCGGCACCGCCGAGAGGCCGTGCGCATGCGCCAAGTGGCTGAAAATAGCCCCGGCCGAGCGGATCGGCACTTTACAAGCACCGCGGATGAGATCGCGGAGACTCGTTCGACTTCTGGCGGCCGGCGAGCTCGCGCGCACCGCCCGGCACCACCGGGAGGCCGTGCGCACGCGCCAAGAGGCCGAAAATAGCCCCGGCCGAGCGGTTCGGTACTTTACAAGCACCGCGGATGAGATCGCGGGGCCACATTCGACTTCCGGCGGGCCGCGCGCGCACGACGAGCGGCGCCGGTGACCGTCCAGCTCCATCCAGTACCTTGCACGGCCCGCTTCACCCCCCGCGCGGACTTCCAAGCGCTCGGGGAGACGTTCGAAACCTGCCGGTGCCGTTGGAGCGGGGAAATTTCTCCCTCTGGTGGACACGGCGGGAAAATACATCACCTCTCGCACTTAGCGCACACTTCATTGCATGGCTCCGCTTCCGATGACACTTTAAGCGGCCAAACGGCGGGAGTAACTCTAACTCTCCTAAGGTACGCTCACTTGACATTTTTTTAACGGTTCGTGGAGGCGACCGGGACCACCGGGAGGCCGTGCGCACGCGCCGGGTAGCCGGAAATAGCTCCAAGACGAGCGGATCGGCTGTTTGTAAGCACCGCGGTTGAGATTGCGGAGCCTCATTCGACTTCCGGCGGCCAACGCACTCGCGCACGCCGCCCGGCACCGCCGAGAGGTCGTGCGCATGCGCCAAGTGGCCGAAAATAGCTCCGGCCCAGCGGATCGGCTGTTTATAAGCACCGCGGATGAGATCGCGGATGAGATCACGGAGCTTCGTTCGACTTCCAGCAGCCGGTGCGCTCGCGCACGCCGCCCGGCACCGCCGAGAGGCCGTGCGCATGCGCCAAGTGGCCGAAAATAGCTCCGGCCCAGCGGATCGGCTGTTTATAAGCACCGCGGATGAGATCGCGGAGCCTCGTTCGACTTCCAGCGGCCGGTGCGCTCGCGCACGCCGCACGGCCCCGTCGAGAGGCCTTGCGCATGCGCCGAGCGGCCGAAAATAGCCCCGGCAGAGCGGTTCGGCGCTTTACAAGCACCGCGGATGAGATCGCGGAGCCGCATTCGACTTCCAGCGGGCCGCGCGGGCACGACCAGCGGCGCCGGTGACCGTCCAGCTCCATCCGGTACCTCGCACGGCCCGCTTCTCCCCCCCGCACGGACTTCCGAGCGCTCGGGGAGACGTTCGGAAGCCGCCGGTGCCGCCGTGGCGGGGAATTGCCTCCCTCTGGAGGACACGGCGCAAAATTACACCACCCCTTGCACTTAGCGCACACTCGCATTGCTCCGCGTTCTATGACACTTTAAGCGGCCAAACGGCGCTTTATAAGCACCGTGGGTGAGATGGCGGAGCCTCATTCGACTTCCGGCGGCCGGCGCGGTCACACACGTCGCCCGGGACCACCGAGAGGCCGTGCGCACCCGCCCGGGGGCCGAAAATAGCTCCAGCCGAGTGGATCGGCACTTTATAAGCACTGCGGATGAGATAGTGGAGTCTCATTCGATTTCCGGCGGCCGGTGCACTCACGCACGCCGCCCCGGACCACCGGGAGGCTATGTGCACGCGCTAGGTGGCCGAAAATAGCTCCAGCCGAGCGGATCGTCATTTCATAAGCACCGTGGATGAGATCGCGGAGCCTTATTTGACTTCCAGGGGCCGCGCGCACGACGAGCGGGGCCGGTGACCGTTGATGCTTTGGCGGGGAATTACCTTCCTCTGGCGGACACTGTGAAAAAATACACCACCTCTCACACTTAGCACACACTCGCATTGTTCCGCGTCCGATGACACTTTAAGCGGCCAAACAGCGGGAATAACTATAACTCTCTTAAGGTAGGCTCATTTGACATTTTTTAACGGTTCGTGGAGGCAACCGGCACCACCGTGAGGCCGTGCGCACGAGCGATGTGGCCCGGGTGATTATGAAGTGTAATTTGGAATTCCCTCTCTTTCTGTAGGTGGCCTTAGAATGTCCATCTGGCGTCAGTGATACGATTCTATTCTATATTTGCTGGTCAGGGAGATTTCAGTTTCAGCAATGTATGCAATCCTATAATAAGGTAAAGTGGCTGTTGTCGTCCATCACTAACAGCGTTGGTCAAGATCTCCTTTTTAGGACTGAAGTAAACTAGTAGATTGAAAACCGCAGCTGGTACACAAAGCCATGACATCAGCTCCTTGCCAGGTATAAAAGATACGGGCCTGACAGGGGTTGAGGGGCTTTTTACATCCATGCCTTGGGGCCACTCAACTTTTTGGAAAGACTTCACTCTGACATAGGTTGAATAAACTATTTTCCCAATCAGCCGTGTGTCCCTGAAGTGTTCTTTTGTCTGGAACCAGCCACTGACCACCGATTGTATTTTGGAGACCAGCGAAGCAACAAAAAACATATACCACATTTTTGGCGTCACGAACAGGATTCGTGTTCTCCAGGGGACCTCCCGTCCGCTCTTTTCGCGAGCATCCAGCGGCCGGCCGACGACCTGTATTGAGGTGAGTTGCTTGCACTCAAAGTCGCCGCAGCATGTTCGCTCTTGGAGAGGGGGGAGGGAACGTTGTCCCCCACACTTAGGACAGTTAAACGGATCTGATGTGGCCACGGCGGGCTCCAGGGAAAGTTGTCTCTCCTAGTCAAAAGCCGTCATAATGCGACTTTTGAAGGGGGAGTGGCCCCAAATAGAGACAGCGAAAGAAAAGTAAAATAAAAACAGGAAAATAAATAAAAAATAACAAATAAAAAGGGAAGAGTAACAAAACGTTTTGGGGATTGCACGAGTGAATGGCATCCCGGGTGAGAATGTTAATCGAGAAGAAATAAACGCCCCAAGGAGGGCAAATGTGAAACAAGACAGGTTGTCGAGAACAACGCTGGTCGGCTGTCACGAGAAGAAAATAGTAGGAAGTCCCATAAAACGTGGATGTGGAAATTAGTCATGTCAATGGTCCGGCGGAGGATCGAAATTTTAGCTGTGTGATTGTGGCGGAAACACAGATACGATTGAACTATGCTGCGAGAAGGTACGGGTGAATCCACACGGGCCAGGGGCAATAGTACAAACGCAACCTTGGCGTTCGTAACTGTGAGAGTAAATGTGTGAAGATATCCGGCCAGGTCAGGGACCATGTGGGCCGAAGAGAAGGATGCGTGCGAGCCACGTCATTTGGGCACTGATCGAATTGGAGTTGTATGTGAGTTATAAGGCTTGTTAATTTAAATGCTGGTGCAAGAGGCCCCCAGGTAAAACTTAAAAGGACTGGCGGTTTCTGAATATTGATTAAGCTAATACGATCTGCTTGCGGTTCGATTCCTCTATGGGGACGTATTATAATAGCATGCACGTCTGTCAAAGTTTGATAAATTTGAGCCTGTACAGACCGCGTTTGGGAAATAGGTGCTGGAGGGCTACTGTGTGAAGAGAAATCCCACTGTGTGAAGGGGAAACGTGGCAATGTGGCCTCTTAGAGTGCAAGGATTGGTATACCATGGGTGAAAAGTAATTTGTGTGCACACTTAAGTTAAATTCTGCAGAAATAAAGGGGAAAATATAAAGCACTATTAGAAATGAAACGAAACGAAACAAAAGTTAAGTAAGACGTGCGTATTTGGCAGCATATCTGTGCACTGATAACACCAAACTGCATAGCAGCAGTTGGCAAGAAGCAAAACGTGGAATGGATTCGAATCCTGTGCTGTCTTCTATGTCCGTGCGTAATTTCTGTGTGCGCTGTCCGCTCAATGTCGTCTGTTTGAGATTGTCTGCGCGTGCAGAGACGTGTGGGATCCCATGTGTGTGTCAGTGTACTCATGGGTGTGTGTAATGCTTGGAGGAATTGGACTGGAGTGTGGAACCAAAGGAGCAAGAGGAGCTGGAAGAACAATTGCTAAGGTTAGAGGTTGCTGAACGCAAGCTGAAGAAAGAAGCGTCCAAAATACCAGTGTCCCTTTTGAGTCAGGGGCAAAGATCAAGGCAGGCAAATATAATCCTACCAGTTTTGGTGAGAGGACAACAGCTGGAATACAATCATGGCAGAATTCCGACATGTCAGCCATCCTTGCCCACCATTCAAGACAGAGCACACCCTTGGATATCCAAATTGGAGGAGTGCATGGTGGGAACCCAGTTCGCGGTAGGAAACATTAAGAGGCTTCTGGCTAACGTGGTAGGAGTTCATACCATGAAAGACATTTTGGGAAAAGCAGGATTACATCGCTTTGCTACAACATCAGCAAATGACTCTGACCTGTTTGCAGCAGTCCGAGGCCAGATGTGGGGAGCACTGAAGGCAGCTTACCCGACTAATGCAAATCCTGATAATATTGTGCTTGAACCCCTGGTACTGACAGAGAACGCATGCTCATACGTGGCAAATCAGACTTGGAGACACATCACAGAAAATGATCCAGATACAACCCAAATGGAAAAATCTATCTTGCGGGATAAGATCCAAAAGGGCCTGCCCGTGCAAGTGAGGAGCAAACTGGCTGAAGTGGTGGGACGGGGAAGCATGACGACTAATGTCTACACTGATCGCATCGCTCATCAAGTTGATTGGTTCCGCAAGAAGGAGATGGCTCAAAAGGAGCAGTACCAAGAAGTGGTGAGGAGGCTGAACCAAGTGCAGCTCGTGGACAATAAAAAGGAAAAGAAGCAGACAGTCGTGGTGCAAGCTCCACCGCAACAAATCATACTACAGCCAACGTCCCCGCATGGCCTAACTCCGCAGGCAGCCATGGCGGTGCCCTTCAGCCCAGCCCCTCAATGGGGAAACAGACCGACCCATCTCTCTGGAGCCACGGCCCGTGGAGACAAAGGACGGGCAAGAAGGCCTAATCTCCCGGGGTGCCTACAACAGAGACCTAATGTGTGCTATAATTGCGGACGACCAGGCCACATGTCTCGCCAGTGTGATAGGCCCTATAACAACTCCTCTGGAAGTGGCTTCAGAGGGGGAATTAAACCACAAGGCCAAAGGCCTCAGGGCCCGGTAAACCCCTTTGGGGGACCGGAGCCTGGATTTTAGGGGTGCCCAGAGTGCCCTAAGGGGGGATGTCAGCTGGTAGTGTCAGGTCTGGAACAGGAGCCAACAATAACAGTGAAAGTAAATGATCAGCCTTTGACAGCTATGGTTGACAGCGGAGCGGCTTTCACTTGTATCCGGCCCGAAGACGCTACACATCTCCCCATGTCCGGTCATTTTGTGCGGGAAATAGGGTTCGAGGGTATTAAACAGCTGATCCCTTCCACAAGACCAGTAAAGCTCATCTGGCAAGACCACACAATAAAAATTCCAGTCCTGGTGTCAAACCGTACACCTATTGCCCTCCTCGGCAGAGATCCCCTGTGTGGATTGAACTGTACCATAAAGTGTTCTCCCGATGGATGTGAGGTTGAAATACCATACAAAAAGTGCCACAAGGTGATGATGCAGTCAAGGTCCGGGAAGTCAACGCCCACTGTATTTTGGGTGGGAGATGTCAGCGACAACCTGTTGGAACCATACAAGAAGTGGGAAAAGTTTATCCACTCCAATAGACCAGGAGCAAGGAACCCCCAAATACCCATTCCACTGCACGCTACAATATCACAAAGACCTGACGCAGGCACAGGCAGAAGAGTGGTTGCGTCAGCAACCTCAAGAAGTGCAATTGAACGGCACTTGCATTATCCTGGGGACACAGGGAATGGCCATGAAAATCCAGAGGAACGGATGCATTGACAAGGAATTTAAAGTCAAGAATAGCGTCCCACATGTGACTTTGTTGATAGCAGAAGACTGGGATCAGCAACATGTAGGAGAAATGATGGCGGAGGCGGAAACACTCAAGTTTTCCCCGCTGGCGGGAAACAATGCTCTGTGGGTGTGTTGATAAACGTTTCATGAAAATCATGGTTTCAGCGCATGGACATGGACGGCCCCAAACGGTGCAGCTGTCGCAAGACTCCATCCTCAGTATGACAACAGATCAACTCAAAGAGGACATGCTACAACAAGTCCCTGACTACCTGTGGTCTTGCCATAGTACGGATATTGGACTTGTAAAATCAGCACAACCGGTAAAAGTGGATCTTCGGCCAGGCTGCAGACCTCCATGGAAAACACAGTACCCCCTGAAGGAGGAAGCAGTGCGGGGATTGGAACGCAGATTGAAGGATTGCTCGTGGCAAATGTGTTGAGGATAACACAGACCCCTCTTAGTAATACGCCAATACTGCCCTTGAAAAAGCCTGACAACACCCATCGGCTAGTGCATGACCTTCGAGCCGTGAACGACGTGGTGATTGACAATGTAGCCGATGTGCCAGATCCGCACACTCTGCTGGCACAGATTCCGCCGGATGCGGAATGCTTCTCAGTGGTGGACCTTTGTGGCGCCTTTTTCAGTGTCCCACTCAGTAGCGAATCACAAGGACTGTTCGGGTTCACGTTCAAAGGACAGTTTTATCAGTATCAGAGACTTCCTATGGGTTAAAACATAGCCCTCATGTGTTTAAGAAAGTGTTAAAAGACGATCTCGAAGGGCTCGAAAGACAGGTGCAGAGCACTTTTATTCAATATGTGGACGACATTATTCTCTGTGCATCGGATGTCGAGACGTGCCACAAAGACTCGATCAAACTGTTGCAAATTTTGGCAGAACATGGTCATAAAGTGTCTCAAAAGAAATTACAATACTGTCTAAAACAGGTTGACTAGTTGGGCCAGAAAATATCGTATGGACCGAGACGTATCTCAGATGGTACGAACGGCTCCGAAACCCAGAACTGTTAGGCAAATGTTAACCGTTAGATAAATTGTATATATATGTTATCATGCGTTCCCTAATGAGTACTTATTAATAAAATTATTGCACAGAATGCTTGCTGTTTTGCCTTGCAGACATCCACCAGACCACAACAAGTCATACGATGCTGTCTGGAGTTTCCTGACCTTCTACATCTCTGGGAATCCAAGAAAGCGAACCATCCTTTCCGTCTTTGTACCCCAAATTAAACAACTCATTGCTTCCTATAATTTGAGAGGTGATGAAGTACAACAGGTTTTCATGGCATCCTTAACCAAAGATTGGGCAAGTGTTAAAGGCACCTGGAGTCCTTTTGATCTCCAGGGTCGTCCATTGGAATGTAACGGGGTGCCATTACAAATACAAATTGACCAACTATTGCAGGATAAAAATAAAATTTCAACGTAGAGCAAATTACACAGACATTGGCCGGACTAAACAAAAACAAGATAAGTTGTTTGAAGACTTTAGGCACAGACCAGAAAGCGTGTTCAACTGATTTCTATGATCAACAACTCAAAAATGCTCTACATACAAATTTGCGACCAGTATTATGTCGACAGCGAATAAATTCGACAATTTGTTTCCCTATAAAATGATGCCGTTTGGGTTTGAAGTACATAGTCGCTTCAAAGGAGGAAAAGCATGATTTAAGATACGCGATTGATCAATGAGAAGGCTATCTATCCCTTGTGCCAGGGGTGTCAAACTCATTTGTTCGCGGGCCGCGGTTTAGTCATGGCTTCTTTTGGAGGGCCGGCATGACTGTCATACCCGAGTAGATGTGTGAGCGCCTCATACTGTGGGAGCTGTGGAACAAGCTGACAAGTACCTCGCTTTTAAATCAGACAAGTAAAAACTGGTCTAATATTTGAAATTTAACATATTACTAAAAGTGAAGATAATTTGCAATTCGAGTAATGGCACATGACTATGAAGCACAATTTGACACCTGTGCCTTATACAAAGGTAAAGTTGGATTGGAATTTGATGAAACGGATATGGACATCCACATATTCCATTAGAGTTTAAATTGCTTGCAATGTATATGCGAATTAGTTAACACCTGTGTGGTTGATTGATTGATTGATTGATTGATTGATTGATTGATTGATTGATTGATTGATTGATTGATTGATTGATTGATTGATTGATTGATTGATTGATTGATTGATTGATTGAACTTGAAGGCCCTGCAGCGCATAGTGAATACGGCTGGTAAGATTATTGGTGCTTCGCTCCCCTCCCTGAAGGACATTTACACCTCCCATCTCGCCCGCAAGGCAACCTCGATTGCCAGTGATGTGAGTCACCCGGCTCACTCTTTGTTTGACCTTCTGCCCTCTGGGAAGAGGTACAGGAGCCTGCGCTCCCGCACCACCAGACTTGCCAACAGCTTCTTTCCCCAGGCTGTTAGGGCCCTGAACTCGCTACCCCCTTCTGCGTAGCGTGTGGCACTGTTGCGCTATTTTCGGGAATGTCTGCTGTACGCGCACTTGCTCCTTTTTTTTCTTTTTTTTTTCTGCTCCTCTTATTTATTTATTTATTGTTGTGTTATTTATTCATTATTTATTCAGCACGCTTTTGTTATACTTCTTACTTGTTTGTCTGTTGTGAGCCATGTCTTGTCACCGTGGGATAGGGGGGAACGAAATTTCGGTTTCTTTGTGTGTCTTTGGCATGTGGAGAAATTGACAATAAAGCTGACTTTGATAAGTTCAACTTTGATAAGCTGAAGCTGAGATTGATTGATCGGTCGGTCGGTCGGTCGGTCGATCGATCGATCGAGCGACCGAGTGAGTGAGAGAGTGAGTGAGTGAGTGAGTGGGTGAGTGAGTGAGTGAGTGAGTGAGTGAGTGAGTGAGTGAGTGAGTGAGTGAGTGAGTGAGTGAGTGAGTGAGTGAGTGAGTGAGTGAGTGAGTGAGTGAGTGAGTGAGTGAGTGAGTGAGTGAGTGAGTGAGTGACTTTTCTGTCGCCTGCACGTCATCTTTCCTGCATGGCTACGTTGCTGTCTCAGCTGCATCTGACCGTTGAAAGATGCACGACACTCATTCCTGCCACTCTCATTCCCCTTCCTGATGACGGCGAATTCCATGATTGTGTCGAAGCTGCCCAACAGATTGCAAAGGCTCGGCCTGATTTGGAAGATACGCCTCTGCCAGATGGTCATGTGGTTTTTGTTGATGGGTCTTCTAAGAAAAATGAATCTGGTGTGACCCTTACTGGGTATGCCATTGTTACTGCCGACGTGGTTTTGGAGGCTGCTAAACTGCCATCCAATATGTCTGCGCAGGCCGCTGAGCTCATTGCTTTGACTGGGGCCTGCAAATTGTTTGCAAACAAATCCGTCACTATCTGGACTGATGGTCAGTATGCTTTTGCTACAGTGCACGTTTTTGCGCAGCAGTGGAGCAACCGTGGCATGATAACTTCTACGGGGAGGCCCGTCATCCATTCCACAATTCTAACTCAACTTTTGGATGCTGTCCAGCTACCTTTAAAGGTAGCGGTTTGCAAATGTGCTGCTCACACTGCAAGCTCTGATCCTGTTTCTCTCGGTAATGCTTTTGCTGACAAATCCGCGAAGGCCGCTGCAGAGGGCCTGCTCCATGTCCTCTCGTCTCTCACAGCTCATGATTATATGTCACACATCTCCCCTGATGTGTTGCTTGACATGCAGTCTCAGAGCCCCTCCCAGGAACGGCTCTCTTGGGAAAAACGGGGTCCACCTAAAAACACTGTCGGTCTTTTTGTGTGACCTTTGGGCAAACCTGTCTTGCCTCGTAACTTGTTCAAATGGGCTGCTATTTCGAGTCATGGGGTCACCCATGTCTCGACGGGGGGTATGGTGAAACAAGATGAAGCTATTTATACAACATACGGCTTTGCAGCTTTTTCACAACAATTTTGCAGAGCGTGTATGATCTGTGCTAAACATAACCCACAAGGCAATTTAAGACCTCAGAGAGGGAAATTCCCGACTGCGTTGTATCCGTTTCAGACAATACATATGGATTATATCCAATTACATAAATGTGAAGGGAAAGAATATTGTTTGGTCATAATAGACACATTTTCTAAATGGGTAGAAACATTTACTACCAAACATGCTGATGCACTCACGGTGGCAAAGGCCTTATGCAAAGACATCATTCCAAGATACGGTATTCCAGAAAAAAAATACAGTGACAATGGTCCACATTTTGTACATCAAATAGTGCATAACATTGGGAGAATGTTCCACATAAATCTAAAGAACCATTGTTCCTATCGTCCACAATCAGTTGTTGAGAGATCTAACGCGACTATAAAAAACAGATTAAATAAATGTACGGAAGAAACCAAACGACCATGGACTCAGTGCTTAGACTTGGTAAAAATGTACACAAATATTACAAGTACAACAGGGCTAACTCCCTATGAAACTATGTTTGGAAGACCTTACAGGCTTCCTCAGTTCAAGGACACATGGGAGATCCCCGAGGAAGCCACGTTAGCTGATTACATGAGAAAAATGTTGGAACGTCAAGCAAGAGAATCAAACCAATAACACTGATGATGAACCCATTTCTCCGCAGGAAGACGCCAAAGTGGTACCGGGAGACTGGGTTTTGATCAAGAGTATCAAGAGGAAGAATTGGCGTTCACCCAAGTGGGAAGGTCCCTTTTTTGGTATTTCCGACCTCCCGTTGGTGCCGGGCGGCGTGCGCGAGCTCGCCGGCCGCTGGAAGTCGAATGAGGCTCCGCGATCTCCTCCGCGGTGCTTATAAACAGCCGCATGCGCACGGCCTCCCGGAATTTGAACACATTTCGTCAATAAATTTCGCATATTGAATTTTGAAGTTTAATATAATGCAACAATTGAGCTCGACTTATACAAAGGATATATCATAAAATCGTAAATTTCCATCGAATTTTAAGGGGTCGACTTATACACCGAGTCGACCTGTACACCGGCAAATACGGTACTTTTTATCATTTATCTATGTAACTACTTTTGTGTGCAAGATTCTCCGCAGTATGTGACCATCTAGCCTCGTGAAAATGACTTGGGGGCATATGGCCGGCTAATGACTGGAGTCATTAGCTGCGCTATACAATAAGCCCCACAGTTAGCTAGACATGATCAGATCATGAGATTGTCATGGGATGGCTGAAGCAGACACACTAAAGACTATGTCTTTGTTAAGCTAATGGTCATGAGACGTCCATACTGCTCCGACCATAAGAGTATCTCCTTTGTTCTGTGGTAATGAGATAATAATTATGTCCTTCCTGTTTGGAAACCAACTTGATCATGTACACTTGCCCCTTTGTGGTAATGAGATCATTATTATGTCCTTCCTGTTTGGAAACCACTCGATCTTGCCCCTTTGTTTCTCTCTCAATAAAAGGCACGGCTAAACTCGAACAGAGCGCGGATCTCAGCCACACTTGCTGTGTGTGTGTCTGGGGTGCGCCCTTCTGCGCAGAAGAAAACGCTAAGCCAAAAAGACCTACCGCCTCTGAGATTGATTTCAGATTAATGTTGTCAACCCAACATTTTTGGGGGCTCGTCCGGGATTTCCTGAAAATCTGCTCGCTGATTCGAGGAGTGTTGAAGACGCCGAATCCGTGCACGGCAGAGGTCACAGGACGCTTGAAGGAAAGCCCTGGGGAGCAATGTTCATCCACCAGGCCGGCGTCCAGTTCAGCATTTCTCGGCAGCGATGATTGACGGAATCTTCAAAAGAAATCTCTCAGAGACCGAGTCTCATTTGTTGGCCGCGTGGTTGGGGTATTTTAGTCCCCAGAAAAAGGGTACCCGGGTAAGGACGGCGGAGTCCTTGTTGTGAATTCCAAGTGATAGGAATTCGGTCTACGGATGGAACTTGTAGACGGAAATACACCTCGTTGTGTTAAGAAAATTCCGCGGTGTGAATGTGTGTGAATGGTAGCACGTACCACTCGCTATTGTGCTGCATGTAACATGGTGGGAAGAAATGGCGAATTTCTGTGGAATTCCTCACCAGAAAACTGGTCGAAGCAGGAATTACCACAGAAAGTTGTTATTGCACTAAAGAAACATTCCATCTTTAGAAATCCCTATGATTTAAATGTTGAACTAAACTCATTAAAATGGGGGGCCGTCAAAGTGTTACTGACAATGTATCAGGGGATGAGAAGTATACGTTAAATAAGTTACGAAACTTGAGGCCGCAAGTATGAATGTCAGACAATGAAGCTATAGTGCGTAGGCGCACTGTTAGGCGTGGCTCAAGAAGAGGAGCCTGAGGCAGAAGCTCCTTCTGCTCCTATGCAAAACATGCATCTAATTTAAAAGACCTGAACAGCCCCCCATATAATAGCAAAATATATCATGGTCAGTCAATAAGAACTCCTGTACAAACAAGAAGCATGACCAAGGCTGTTAAATTTCCCCAAAAGTATAAATGACGCTGATGTATGCGAATGATACAGTTGTCAAACCTTATTGAAAGGCCACTAATGTGAGAAAAAATAAATAAAAATAGTAAAACCAAAACATCAAATAGAGGAAGACGTTTGCGCAGCATTGTTTTTTGATGTTGTTTGTGCACTGTGTTTTTGTTGTGGGCCTTTGTGTTGTCCTTGTGTTCTCTGTGTGTTTATGTGTGTCTATGTGTTAAAATTTTGAAATTGGCTAAAATAGTGTGCAAGGAAAGTTACTAGACTGGGGTCTATTCGATTTGCACTGCAAGAAAAAAAAAAGGAGACATTGAAACTGGAAAATGCAATTTTTGAAGAAATTGGGGTAAAGACAGGCGAAAAAGATGAATAAATACTTAGGAGATGCAACAGAATGATGTTCGAGCAGAATTGAAACATGTAGAACTTAGAGGTGAAATATGAATTTTGTAAAATTTTGCAGAAATTTTAATCAATCTTTTATTCGCCAAGTTTGAGCATGCCATACAAAGAAGTAATAATTTAACGTGAAAATATGAATTTTTTAATTTTGCAATTTCGGGAATGTTTAAAAACGTTCCCAGTGTGATTTGAATGGGCTGAATGATGTGAATTTCAAACTGGGACAATGTAAAGGTGAAATGCAGAATTTGCCTTTAAGAATGAGTGGAAGGAAAATTGCAAAAATTGCTAAATTTGCAAATTTTGTGGAAATGGAAAGCTTATGGAATTAATTGAAAGCAAACATCTTTTTAGTGAATTTTTGGAATATGTCAAAATCGGAATGAGTGGGTTGTTTTACCAAGAACCTTGAGATAGGACAGATTCAAATGAGGACTGTGAATTAAAAATGATGTAGTATGACTGTGTGGACAGCTTGAAGAGAGCTTGAGGAGAGTGAGAACAGTGCATGCGTCCGTGCCTGTGTGTGTGCGCGTGTGTGTGAGATGCAAATGAGCAGGAATGAATGACAAGATACAGCTTGACTGGTTGACGTTGTTGGAGACTACTATGTGAAAAGTAGTAGAACAACTTTGAAGAAAGAGTGATTTTGAGCATATTTAATGCTAAGAAAAGAAAATAGGGCTTATTTCACAGTGGTTGACTGATTATCATGAATTGAATGGCTCGTTTTACGCTTTCATCTAAAAGTCAAGTCAAGTTTATTTGTATAGCCCTAAATCACAAACAGTCTCAAAGGGCTTCAAGTAGACAAAAATTCAAGTTTTCGTCTACAATGATGATAATTGCTTTTGAAACAAAGGAAGTGTAAGGATGAGATTCCTTTCTCCTCATGCAGCATTTAGGCCAGAGAGGAAGTGAAGTCAAGTAACAGAAGTTAGGATGGGTAAAAGTAAAGTAAGTAAACTATCTTGGTTTACTCTCAGCGAAAGGGAGAGCAGGGAACAGGTTATATTATACACACCACGACCTGCCACAAAGAACAACTTGTTAGAGATTTGCTCACTCCAACTTATTTTGCAAGAACCACACAGGAGACAAGGCAAGTTCTTTTAGACACCTGCAGGTGGAGAGATCACTCGCTACAGGAATGAAATCTGGAGCCTCTCCCAACTGCAAAGGCATATTTATTAAGAGAAAGAGTGGGGGTGAGAGTGACTGAAAAGGAAACCCTTGTGCTCTAGTCAAAACATATCAGGGGATGTTTTACGACCTTGTGTAGGATGAGACAAGGTAGGTTATTTATTACCGGTTGCATTCCAACATAATCATACGATAAGGATACTTTGAAAAACCCTAACATCTCCCTCCTGTTTTATCATATGATTATGCCACCGCAAACAACAAAGACAAGTCAAAAAAAACAAAGAAAACACACATATATATGTATAATGAAGAAAGAAGAATAGTAAAAATAAAAAAAACAACAAACAAGGATAGCAACACTTTCCAGTGAAGATGAGGCATTACCTCAATACCCCAGATCAAACTTATTGTGTAAGCGAAAAACCTGCTGGCCAGATGTTATTAGCAGGAAAATTCTTAGACGGCCCCTTTGCCACAGGCGACCAGAATGCTATCAATAAAAAACAAAAAAAAAGAAACAGTACATCATTGTATCCATCACTTGCGAAGCATTTTCGATGGTCAAATCATCAAGTTTCTGTAAAACATGCTCAATAGAACAGCATCTACGCAATCCACGTGTCATTATCGTCATCACATCCGTCATCTCTAAGAAGTTGTATATGAACTTGGGCTACAGTAGAGGACACAAACTTCGACACAGCAGACTTCAAACATGGGATAACACAGGACGTAAACAAGCACAACACCACCAGCACAACAAGCACAGGAGACAGCAATTTCAAAAGCAGTTGCCACCAGTTGCCAGAGAATAGCCACGAAAAGAAATCAAACTGATGTGGGACCTTGTCATTAGACATGGCCTGCTGTAAGTTTTTCAGTGAATTCATGGCGTCGTTGATGTGGGTGTCATTTTCTCCTGGTATGTATGTGCAACAGGAAGTCCCAATGATGTGGCACACACCACCTTGTGCTGCCGTCAACAAGTCCAGAACCATCCTGTTTTGCAAGACCATCAGTCTAATAGCCTGAATCTCTCTATTTTGTCCATCGTTGACTTGCAGTGAGAGATTCACAAAGGATTGAAAACGATAGTTCAGTGTCTCGATGAAGAGCGATAGTTTCCCAACCCCAATCTGAGGGAAGAGCGCAAGGACAACTTTGTCTCCGACGGACCATACTTTATGGTCCTCTGGAACGTTCGCACCCCAGACAGGGTCATGAGGGTCAAAGGTTGCAACTGCTCTGCGTCGACGTCCAGAAGAGTTGTGTGCTCCTGTCAGCTGATGATGTCGTATCCTGTAGGTGTGGTCCGTCACCCACACTGGTGCACACACTCCTGTCCAGTTGGCGGGCAGCATCGGATAAACCTTGTGACCACAAAGCCACCAGCCATTCTGTATGAAGTATGTTCCGTTCGATGGTGTAGCCATGTTCGTTGGAGAGCCCTCACCACCTGAAATGGCTCTCTTATCTTGACACTCATCGGTGATGTCCAAAGCTCCCATCCAGTTTCCTCCTGGAGAGCAGTCGTCGTTAATGGAGACGTGGGTCTTGTTACCTTGGATGTAACATGTGTAATTCACTCCAGCTGGTCTCTCTGTGTAGGCCACTTGTGGTATTGTTCGTCCTCTAACAGTCACATTGAGATTTGTCCAGAATAGCTGATCACAGGCACCGTAGCAAGTCCAGGGCGGTAAGGGTCGGCACCTTTGACTGTGACGGCACGGTGCTGATATCCAACTCCTCCCATGGATGCCATACATTTTGCTTCAGTGACATTCATTGCTCTGGCCTCCAAGCGAACTTGCGTGGAGGAAGGGGGGAGTTTCGAACACACATAACACCCCTCCTGTGTGTGAGCTCTCACAGTGAACTTGACATACCGGTACCAAGTGTTGGTTTCGTATGGGTTTCTGGGGTCCCATGACCAGTCCTCAAAGTTCTCATCATGCGACCATCGTTTTCCACGGGCAACATTGTCATTTGGTCTGTTCAGATGAGTCAATAGACCATAGCACGCTCCAACCACAACGCAGCAGAGGATCCACCTGGCATATGGAGCCCCGTTGCTACTAGGATGGCAGAGACACCGGGACATCCCCTCGCCTAGCGGAGTGGGGATCGATGAATTCTTCACCAACATTGAGACGTCTCACCCTAAACGATGGGACTCCTTTGTAGTTAGCCTTCCCCACCACTCCGAATTAGGGGTCCAGCACTCTCTGCAACTTGCAGTGGCTGAGGTGAATCCAACTGGGCCATTGAGAAATCTTAACCGCCGTGGGAGTAGCAAGCAAAACTTGAAACGGTCCCTCCCACCGCGGGCTGGCCCAGTTCTTTCTTTTGATGACCTTGATGTAGACCCAGTCTCCTGGATTGATGGGGTTGTCCACCTGTGAGGGGGAGAGATCAGGCGGCAGTAAATTTGCATTGGACACATCTTTCAGTTTGAGCGTCCTGATTAGATAATCTGCCAAGGTCTGTTCTTCGTCTGCTTTTTGCAAATCTGCAGGGAACACTGGTAGTCTGTATGGTCTCCCATGTATGACTTCAAAAGGTGTTAGTCCTTCGGAAGTGGGAGTAATTCTCATATAGAGCTTCACTAAGTCGAGGCACTCTGGCCAAGGTCTGCCTGTTGTTTCCATGCATTTTTTCAACCTGCTTTTGATAGTAAAGTTTGCCCGTTCAACCAGGCCTGCGCTCGAAGGATGCCAAGCACAGTGGTTTTTTAACGTTATTCCAAGGTGTACAGCCATGTTCTGCACAACTTGGTTCACAAAGTGTGGACCATTGTCACTGTAAATGGTTTGGGGGATGCCATGAGTTGGTATGATGGTTTTGCAGATAGCTTTTGCCACTGTTAAGGCATCTGCGCGTTTAGATGGAACTACTTCCACCCATTTTGAAAATGCATCAATCATCACTAGGCAGTATTTGTAAGGTCCACTTTGTGTGAGTTCAATAAAATCCATATGCATGATTTGAAATAGATAAGAGGGTTTTGGAAATGAGCCTCTCTTAGGTCTCATGTTTCCTTGTGGATTATGTTTCACACAAACAGGACATGCTTTACAAAAAAATTTTAAGTAAGCATCTAAACCAGAGGTAGTGAATTGTTGATCTATGATGGACTTCATCCCTCCTGTCGACACATGGCAAGGCCCATGTGTCGCAAGCGCTGCTGCCTTAAAAAGTGATTTTGGTAAAACAGGTTTGTCATTGATGCGGTGGATATTATCTGTATCCACTATTGCACCTTTTGTCGTCCACATTCGTTTTTCCACCATTGGAGCATTGCCCTGCATATCTGTCAGTACAGTCTTATCTATGAGTTGTGTGTCCTCTGAACCCATTAAAAAAAATTCATGGCCATGTCTCCCTGCAGCTGCTTCTTTTGCAATTTTGTCTGCTAATCTGTTTCCATTTGAGACTTCATCTCTGCCAGTGGTGTGAGCAGCACATTTACACACAGCTAGTTTAGCAGGTAAAAGAATGGCCTGCAACAATTCTTTTAACAAGGAGGCATGGGTAACCGGCTTACCGGTTGATGTTGTCATCCCTCTGCGCTCCCATTGTTTCGCAAAATAGAACAGAGTAGAAAACGCATACTGACTGTCTGTGTATACAGTGACTTCCTTATCTTCCGCTAATTGACAAGCTCTTATTAGAGCAATCAGCTCAGCAGCCTGTGCTGACCTGGTGTATGGAAGCTTCTCTGCTTCAACAATCTGGTTTGGCAATTTCACAATTGCATAACCACTTTGATTGTTTCCTTTAGGATCCTTTGAACATGATCCATCCACAAACCACTTTTCCCCCTTGTCAAGTGGCGTGTCACTTAAATCTTCTCTGGGCAGCTGTAGATGTTCTGTAGCATCCAAACAGTTATGTGGTGTTCCATCCCCTGGCAACGGGATCAACGTTGCTGGGTTAAGGATTGTGCACCTCTTTATCACGATGTGTGGTTGTGACAGAAGTATAGCAGTGTAGGACAGATGTCTGGCTGGTGACAAAAAGTTCATTTTGCTTTGCAACAGCAACACATCTACAGCATGTGGAACCAGCAGCTCCATTTTGTGAAAGAGCACCACATCTGCAGATTGTCTCACTGCAAGCGCCGCCGCGCATACTGCTTGGACACAGTCTGGCAAAGACAGAGCCACTGGATCCAGTTTTTTTTAATAAAA
The DNA here is from genome assembly GCF_024217435.2 of Syngnathus scovelli. Lineage (NCBI taxonomy): Eukaryota > Metazoa > Chordata > Actinopteri > Syngnathiformes > Syngnathidae > Syngnathus > Syngnathus scovelli. Next base: position 454,251 of record NW_026061381.1, on the reverse strand, counting down.
TGCAATTGGTCTTAGTTTGCTGCCATGACTCTGCAGTAACACTGAGGTCATAAAACCATTTCTGCAGTCTGCTGTTTGCACAAAGGTTTTATTGTAGTCTGGCAAGATAAGAGTTGTGGTTTCTATCAGAGCCTGTTTCAGCACTACAAAAGCATCATCCGCTGCTGGTGTCCACATGATTTTTTCTGTCATTGTCATGGGAACTCCATGCACAATATCCAGCAGCGGTTGTGTTGTTTCCGCATAATGTGGGATCCATGCTCTGCAGTAATTGCAGAGCCCCAAAAATGACATCATTTGTTTCTTTGTTTCAGGTTTCGGTGTATCTGAAATAATCTGCTTTCTGGTTCTTTGTATCTGTCTTCCAGAAGCCGACAAAGTGTGACCTAAATAGTTCACTTCCTGTCTGACCCATTGTAACTTATTTTTGCTCACTTTATTCCCTGTTTTGCAGAGATAGAGTAACAATGCTAAGGAGTCTGCCTTGCAAGCAGCTTCAGTTTCAGAGGCTACCAGGAGATCATCTACATAAACTAGAAGTTGGCTTTTGTTTGACATCTGAAAATCAGCCAAACAGGCCATGATAGCTTGAACGAAAATAGTTGGACTATCAGCAAATCCTTGTGGCAATCTGGTGTATGTATAGCTTTGTCCTTTAAAGGTAAAAGCGAACCAAAACTGTGAGTCTGGGTGAATTGGCACTGAGAAAAATGCATTGCTGAGATCAATTACTGTGAAAAACTTCTGATTAGGTTTCAAAGTGTTCAGAAGTGTGTGTGGGTCAGGCACATTGGGTGCTCTTGTTTGCACTGCATCATTCACTGCTCGTAAATCTTGTATCATTCGCCAATTAATTTTGTCGGCCTTTTGGACTGGGAAAATGGGAGTGTTGCAAGGAGAATCCGAACACTCCCTAATGATTCCTCCTGTCAAAAGATCATTTATAACAGGGGCAATCCCGTTCATTGCCTCCTGTTTTAAAGGATATTGTTTAACTCTTGGACGCCACTCTGATCTTGGTTTGATCTGTACTGGGGAAATGGATTTTAAAAGTCCTACATCAGATGGGCCCTTGGTCCACAGTTTTTCAGGAAGCCCAGCCAATTCCCCCTCCTCCTTTTCATTCAAACAAATGTCAACTAGTCAGGGAAGCGCACAAGCGCCTGCTCTGCCTACAGCTACTTCACACACTGTTTGCTTCCACACGTCACAACTGGTACTGTAGCTCCACCCATCACCTTTGTCCTCATAATCAGTCACAGATCCAGCAAGTTTAATTCGGGAACCCACATCTGCCCACGTTATACTGTGAGGTTTAAACAATGAGATGTGGGGTACAGCCGACAATTTGTATCTATCTTTCTGAGGAGCGGGCAGGAGTACAGCGGCAGCCGCAAATGACCTGCGATCAGTGTACAGAGCAGTGATTGTTAAAGTTACTTCTGTGTCGCTGAGAAAACTTCCAATATAGTCATCTTGTGGATCAGTGAGAATATTCATGGTGACATGTAATTCAGTACAAGTCATTTCTGATTCAGGTTGGGACAATTGTTTTCGAGCTTCACTCAGCAATCTGCTTGGGAGTTTAGGATTTCGTTCAGGAGGGATGGCATAGGAGCAGCAGATCTGTTCACCTGCTTGTGCAGCATATGAGTCCACATCTCTCACTCTACATGCTCGCATGCCATCCTTTACTGGAATTATTGCAATTCCCAACCGAGTCATCAGATCTCGTCCCAACAGGTTTATGGGACATTTTGGGGATAGGACAATCGAAACTGAAGCCATGCTTCCAGTTTCCTTATCTCTCACTTCAACTGGATTAGAGATACTCTCCTTGTGTACCTGCCCATCAGCAGATTTCACCCAAATAGTATTTTGGGAGGCCTTTATATTTGGGACTTTAGTTTTTATCACGGTTTTACAAGCCCCAGTATCACACAAAAACTCGACATCACTGCCTCCAATGTTGAGAGTAACATATGGTTTTTCTTTTAATGCACTCAGAATGTCCCATGCTGTATGGACATCTACTATTTCTTCCTCTATAGGAGCACCAGAGGTCAAAGGGGGGGGGGGGGTCTAGTCATGCTGAGACTTTGGCCTTTCCTCTGCCCCTCCCTGCACCCTTTGATTGATATTGTTTTGCAGAACGACACTCCCTTGCAAAGTGTCCTCGTTTCCCACAGTTCCAACAGTTGTCAAAATCTCGTGGGGGTTTTGAATTATATGGCTGCCTGCGACCTTGTTGGCCTCTACCTCTTCCTCTAACCTGCTGGGACCCTTGGAAGAAGACTGTTGTATATTCATCTAGTTCATCATCATCATTATCTAGATGAAATACATCAGAACTTTTGCCTTTTTTGATCACTTTTTCAGCATGTCTGGCCCATTGCATAGTTGTTGATACACTTGCAACATCCACTTCCACCAAATGTTTCCTCACCCAGTTGCCTATTTCAGGGCGGAAATTAGTGAGGAGCGCATTTTTAAGCTGTTGTTGATAAGCACTCTCAGCTGTATCATTGAATGGGATGCCACTATGCACCCTGAATTCTTTTTCAAATCTCAAACGAAAATCATCAGTATCTTCGCCAGGCTTCTGTTTTATTCCTGTCAAATGACCATAATTCGCTCGTCTTTGAAATATAGTTAGCACTCTTTGCACAAGACCATTCCATTGTGCTGCATACTCCTCTCCCAATTGATTTCCTTCAACGGGATAGGGAAAAGGCCCTTGATTATTTCTACCTGTATAATTTCCTCTAACCTTTGCCCAGTCTTTTCCCAAGGAGGACATTGCAGCTTCTCCTGCCTCATGTCCATTCAGTCTATAGGAATGTATAATTCCAGCCATGTCCTCTGCCCATATAGCTGGGTCTTCAGCAACAGGGGTAACCCCTTCAACTGATTTTCTTGCCTCTTCCAAAGTCCATGGCCGGAAAACATATGTATGTGGGAGTTGGCCTTCCCCTACATTAGAGTTTGGCACCTGTATCATTGGGCACACATCAACATTGTCTACATTTTGAGAACATTTAGCAGCAGTGGTCAAACTTCTTGTTTGTACAGGACTTCTAGTAATGTGACCCTGACTTCTTTTGCTGTTATATGGGGGGGGGGGGGCTGCAGGTTTGTTAAGCTTGGATACAAGTTTTGTGTACGAGCGGAAGGCCCCTCTTGCTCCTCTGCTTGAGCTGCGCCTTCAGTTTCGGCAGGAGCCATGGCCGCGGCAGTGCGCCTGCGCACTCCGGCCTCATTGTCTTCCGGCCTGACAAACATAGTCTCAGCCTCATCACCTTTCATCTTTCTATCTTTTGTCTTTTGGATTTGTTCTTTTCTCTCTTGTGAAGCTTTCAACCACATTTTAGCACAATCCAATTCTCTCTCTTTTCTTTTCTTTTTCAGTCCATTTTTCTTTTTATCCACACTCTCTTCCAAAACATCAACTACTATCTTCCACACTTCAACTCTCAACTTCCCTTCTACTCCATACTTTTTCTTCCACTTCGGCATATATTGCATACAATTAAGAAATCTACTCGCCATGTACTTCTCATCTCCGTCAAGAGGTAGAGATTTACCGTTTTTATTTCCCATCTTAATTCTAGTAATTTTAGGTTATACAATTTCCTTTTCTCAAAAATATTATTATTATTATTATTACTTATTTATTACTTATTTATTTAATTATGTCTTTGAGGATCCTCAATGCAGGTTTAAATTGACCTTTCAACAAATTACTAGTCTGTATTATTGCCGTGGATCAATGCTAGAACTGCTATTTAGTCAATTTATCCTACCAGTCACACTCCCAACCACACAAACTCAAGCGCTTTTTTTTTTTTTTTCCAGGCCTATCCAGGGATGGGTGTAAAACCCTCCCAAACAGCTTTGGAAAAACGGACAAAAGAAAAAATCCACGCCCTTCTTCAATTAAGAAAAAGAAGCTCTGTTTTTCTTAGCCCGTTTCTTCCACTGGGACTTGAACCCAAGCTTTTCTTTGGCTTGGAAAAACATACAAAGAAAAATCTACGCCCTTCTTTGATTAACAAAAAAGAAGCTCCGTGTTTCTTAGCACGTTCCTTCCACTGGGACTTTAACCCAAGCCAGATCCCTCAGCTCGGAAAAACAGACAAAGAAGAGTCTACACACTTCTTCGATGAACGAAAAAGAAGCTCTGCCTTTCTTAGCCTGTTTCTTCCACTGGGACTTGAACCCAAGCTGGCTCCCGTGCACCTCTATGTGTTACGCGTTTAACAACACAACACAATTTCAGGCCTTTAACTTACTTGTCCCCTGGTTCGTTGCACTGCCGGGTCCCGTCAATCCACCTCTGTCAGACGAAGGCAGACCTAAGATGCTGGCCCAGCGAAGAATTTCCTTCCCAGGTCTTTCTTTACCAGGTCCGGCTAGTGGACGCTGGCCCGTCGACGGTGTACAGCGCGTCGTCCTCCGTCAGCCAGATGATGGGTATGAGAGGTCCCGGGTTTCGGCACCAAAATGTTAGAGATTTGCTCACTCCAACTTATTTTGCAAGAACCACACAGGAGACAAGGCAAGTTCTTTTAGACACCTGCAGGTGGAGAGATCACTCGCTACAGCAAATCTCTAACATCGCTGTCTGGGGTGGTAACTGCACTGAACAGAACTTGAAGGCCCTGCAGCGCATAGTGAATACGGCTGGTAAGATTATTGGTGCTTCGCTCCCCTCCCTGAAAGACATTTACACCTCCCATCTCGCCCGCAAGGCAACCTCGATTGCCAGAGATGTGAGTCACCCGGCTCACTCTTTGTTTGACCTTCTGCCCTCTGGGAAGAGGTACAGGAGCCTGCGCTCCCACACCACCAGACTCGCCAACAGCTTCTTTCTCCAGGCTGTTCGGACCCTGAACTCGCTACCCCCTTCTGCGTAGCGTGCGGCACTGTTGCACTATTTTCGGGAATGTCTGCTGTACGCGCACTTGCTCCTTTTTTTCTGCTCCTCTTATTTATTTATTTATTGTTGTGTTATTTATTCATTATTTATTCAGCACACTTTTGTTATACTTATTTACTTGTTTGTCTGTTGTGAGCCATGTCTTGTCACCGTGGGATAGGGGGGAACGAAATTTCGGTTTCTTTGTGTGTCTTTGGCATGTGGAGAAATTGACAATAAAGCTGACTTTGACTTTGAGTTAGCTAGACATGATCAGATCATGAGATTGTCATGGGATGGCTGAAGCAGACACACTAAAGCCTATGTCTTTGTTAAGCTAATGGTCATGAGACGTCCATACTGCTCCAACCATAAGAGTATCTCCTTTGTTCTGTGGTAATGAGATAATAATTATGTCCTTCCTGTTTGGAAACCAACTCGATCATGTACACTTGCCCCTTTGTGGTAATGAGATAATTATTATGTCCTTCCTGTTTGGAAACCTACTCGATCATGTACACTTGCCCCTTTGTTTCTCTCTCAATAAAAGGCACCGCTAAACTCGAACAGAGCACGGATCTCAGCCACCCTTGCTGTGTGTGTGTCTGGGGTGCGCCCTTCCGCGCAGAAGACAACGCTAAGCCAAAAAGACCTACCGCCTCTGAGATTGATTTCAGATAAATGTTGTCAACCCAACACTGGTGCCAAGATCCAGGGTTGACACGAAAGCTAGCAGAAGCCAATTTCCAAGACACCAACCCGAAGCTCAGGGTGTTGACTCTGAGGAGATCAAAAAACATGAGCATTGGAGAGTCATTTGGTGAGTACTTTAATCAGGCTGTGGCCTGTGCAAAGTCTGCCATGTGTTTTTGGTTGCTTTTGTTGGTTTGTGTTACCATTGTATTTTTTTCGGGGGTTATTTTATTTGGAGGGATAGAGTACAATGAGCCTCGAGCATTCTTCTCTCAGGCAAATACCAACAATTTTAATCAATATGGCTCATGTGGAAAAATTGCTAGACATAAGCACAACACTAAATCCCCTTTTGATCAGGTTGTTTGTATTCCAGAAGCCGTCCGTGTTCCAACTTACGTACCATGGCTTTTGTCTTGGGCTTATAATAACTCATTAATGTTTACTGTGGCTCCTAATCCATCTTCTTCTATTATTTTACCTATGAAAAGTTTGAAAGGGTTTCATAATGGTCACCCCACTACTGGAGATAAATGGCTCGGGTATTGGTGGTATTTAACTGGCCACCCGGTTATCACCGGCTGGGGCACCCTTGTCACCACACAAATGCGAGAGTATTGGCCCTCTGGTTCCAGTGAAGAGGCTGTGTTCTTTGCTAAACGACTGACTTTGAAAAATCAGGGCACAAGCCTCCTTTTGATTCTTACACTCCCTGTTGGTCAAATTCGTCCTCCAAATGCCACCTTGTTTAACACTTCTTGTTGGGGTTTTCAACTGTGGGCTTGGTCCTCTGGAATCATGGACCGTCCCGTTACAAATAATTACACCCTGTCAGCAGGAGCAAAAATCACAAGTATGCTCCTCACTGATGTAGACAGCTATTTTGTAGCCTCCACAGGAATAAGCGGTCAAACCAACAACTGGCTTCTTATGGCTGAGCAAGCCGCAAAGATGGCTAACACCAGTTGCATTGCATGCATGGGTCCAAGACCTCTTTTGAAAATCATACCTGCAAATATAGTTCCTAAGTGTGCTGTTGCTTTAATGTTAAACACATCCATTTCACCCACTCATGATTGTTTTAAATGGGATAAGGTTTACCCTGTCGCCTCTATGACAAAATCTAAACCCCTTTTTTCGTCCGATGTAGCTAAGGGTAATTTTACATGTATTAGATTACCTGGTACCGGAGAGAAGCTCGGCGCCCTACCTCCTCCGTGGTGTGGGTCCATGACCAATGTCACTGCCCCTTTTTTGCCCATTGCTTGTAGTGATATTTGGTTTTGGTGTAATAGTAACAAACTTTATGATAGATTGCCTTTCAACAGCTCCGGAATTTGCGCTTTGGTAACCCTATTGCTACCCGTTCATTTGGTACCGATGTCCTCTTATGATCTAACATCTTTTGCTAAGTCCCTGGTTCCCGTATTCTGGCCGAGAATGAAACGAAACGCCGAATGGCGGGGCGCAGCTAATCCAATTTACATAGACGCCATTGGTGTTCCTAGAGGAGTGCCGGATGAGTATAAGCTGGTGAATCAGATAGCAGCTGGTTTTGAATCCGCCCTGTGTTGGTGGTGTACTATTAACAAAAATGTTGACAGGATTAACTACGTTAATGTTAACTACGTCCATTACAACGTGCAGAGGCTTGGAAACTGGTCCGAGGCGGGTTTCAAGGCGGTCCACTCCCAACTGGCCGCTACTTCCCTCATGGCTTTCCAGAATCAAGTTCAAGTTCAAGTTCAAGTTTACTTTATTGTCAAAGATCTCTGTAACAGGGTTACCACAGAAGTTTGAAATTGCGTTTTACCAGTCTCCAATGTGCAGATTAACTAAAAACATGCTGATAAACATGTGCAGTACTATACAATAAAATACTCTCTCTCACATTCACACGCACGCACACACACACACACGGTGTGTAATAAGAGTATTGACAATACAGACCCACACACACACACATACATACACAGCAGCAGAAGTACAATCAGTGGTCATAGAAGTAAAGTGAAAAAGTGTATAACTGTATATAAGGTGCAAGAGTAAAGTGCCAAGTGGCATGGTGACTTTGGAATGTTCAAGTGGTTTTCCTCAGTGTGTTCATGAGTCTGATGGCTTGAGGAAAGAAGCTGTTACTCAGTCTGCTTGTGCGGGACCGCAGGTTGCGGTACCGCTTCCCTGATGGTAGAAGGGAGAACAGTCTGTGTGCAGGATGAGTAGTGTCTTTGATGATGTTCATTGCCCTCTTGGTACAGTGTGAAGTGTACAGTTCCTGAATGGCTGGAAGGGGTGACCTGATGATCTTTTCTGCTGTCCTCACCACCCTCTGCAGCGCCTTTTTGTCTGCAGCTAGGCAGCTGCCATGCCAAACAGAGACGCTGCTGGTCAGGATGCTCTCAATAGCACCTCTGTAGAAGGTGGTGAGAGCAGAGGTGGGGAGGTTGGCTCTTCTCATCCGTCTCAGGAAGTGGAGTCGTGCCTGCGCCTTCTTGACCAGCGCAGTGGTGTTGGTAGTCCATGAGAGGTCATCAGTGATGTGCACTCCCAGGAACTTTGTGCTTTTCACAGACTCTACTGCACTGCCGTTGATGATGAGTGGGATGTGTGTTGGTTGTTTCTTTCTGAAGTCCACAGTGATTTCTTTTGTTTTGTTTACGTTGAGAAGCAGATTGTTCCTATCACACCAGGTGATGAGTTGCTGTACCTCCTCTCTGTATGCTGAGTCATCGTTGTCTTTGATGAGGCCCACCACTGTTGTGTCATCTGCAAATTTGATGATGTGATTCGTTTCAAATCTGGCAGAGCAGTCGTGGGTCATCAGCGTGAACAGCAGGGGGGATAGCACACATCCTTGCGGCACCCCGGTGTTTATGACGGTGGTCGCTGAGGAGTTGTTTCCGACTCTGACTGTCTGCGGTCTGTTCGTTAGAAAGTCCAGCAGCCAGTTGCACAGTGGAGTGCTGACGCCTATTGTACTCAGCTTGTTCACCAGATGTTGGGGGATGACTGTGTTGAACGCAGAGCTGAAGTCAATGAACAGCATCCGCGCGTGACTGTTTTTGTTCTCCAGATGAGCCAGGCAGAGGTGGAGTGCTGTTGCTATGGCGTCATCAGTGGAGCGCTTGGGGCGGTAGGCAAATTGGTATGGGTCCAGAGTAGTGGGGAGGGTGGATGTTAAGTGGGTCTTCACCAGTCTCTCAAAGCACTTCATCATGATGGAAGTGAGTGCTATGGGTCTGTAGTCATTCAGTGATGATGCCGGTGACTTCTTGGGTAGTGGTACGATGGTGGTAGCTTTGAAAATTGCTGGTATGATGGCTTGGTTCAGAGAGGTGTTGTAGATGTCTGTGAGGACGTCAGTGAGTGAGTCTGCACAGTCTCTGAGCACGCGCCCGGGTATGTTGTCTGGACCTGCAGCTTTCCTGGGGTTCACCTTGAGTAGGGTCCTCTTCACGTCCGCTGGGTCCAGTTGAAGTGTTGTGCTGTCTGGGTGTACTGGGGTTTTTGTGGGTGTTGTGGTGTTGTTTTCTTCAAACCGGCTGAAGAAGGTGTTGAGAGAGTTGAGGAAGTCTATGTTGTCCTCACACGGTGGGGGGGATGGTTTGTAGTCTGTGACTGACTGGATGCCTTGCCACAGGCGTCTTGGGTCTTTTGTGTCAGTGAAATGTGAGTTGATTTTTTGACCATATGCACGCTTGGCTACTCTCACGCCCCGGTGCAAGTTGGCCCTAGCAGTCTTGAGGGCCTCCTTGTCCCCAGACTTGAAAGCAGCGTTGTGTGCCCTCAGGAGCTCACGTACCTCCCTGGTGAACCAGGGTTTTTCGTTTGCTCTCACTGTAATGTCTTTGGTGACGGTTACATCTTCCATGCACTTTGTTATGTATCCAGTTACAGAGTCTGTGTATTCGGTGAGGTTGACGTCCTGGTTGGTGGTGGCCGCCTCCCTGAAGACAGACCAGTCTGTGCGTTCAAAACAGTCCTGTAGAGCTGCTGTGGAGCCCTCTGGCCAGGCCCTGATCTGCTTCACAGTTGGTTTGCTTCTCGTCAACAGAGGTCTGTAGGCTGGAATTAGCATAACAGAGAGATGGTCTGATGAACCCAGGTGGGGGTGGGGAACCGCTCTGAAGGCCTGTCTGATGTTTGTGTAGACCTGGTCAAGTGTGTTTTCTCCCCTTGTTGCAAAGTTCACACACTTGTGGAAGTGTGGCATTACTGTTTTCAATTTGGCCTGGTTGAAATCGCCAGCGATTATGCAGACCAAGTCCGGGTGTGTGTTCTGTAGTGTACTCACAGACTTGTACAGTATGGAGAGTGCGTCCTTTGTGTTAGCGCTGGGGGGGACGTAAACAGCTGTGATGTTGACGGTATTGAATTCACGTGGTAGGTAGAATGGACGGCAGTTGAGGGTTAAAAACTCAATGTTCTCTGAGCAGTGACTTGTAGTAACGACAGCGTTTGTACACCAGTTGTTGTTAATGTTAATGCACACACCACCTCCTCGAGATTTACCGGTGCTGGCGTGGTTTCTGTCCGCGCGGAAAGTTGTAAACCCATCCAGTTTAATGGCGCTGTCCGGAACGTTGTTGTGAAGCCACGTCTCTGTGAGGATGACCGCGTTGCATTCTCTCACCTTTCGTTCTGTAGTTAAGTCCAGCTTGAGATAGTCCATTTTATTTTCCAACGACCGCACGTTTGAAAGGAGAATAGATGGAAGTGCTGTTTTGTGAGGGTTTCTCTTTAGTCGGTGTGTGATGCCGGCTCGGGAACCTCGCCTTCTCCTCCGGCGTGTGCTCAGACTCCACTGCCGCTTCAGCTGCTTCCAGTGTCGGCTGGTGGGGGAGGGGGAGCCCGCTGCCTCGGAGGTTCCTTTGTCTCGGGACATTATTCCAAGACCGCGAAGAGTTTCGCGATCCATGGCAAAGTTAACTCCGGATATATCCTTTGTGCAGTTGTTGCTTCTAAGTCCCAATAGTGTACTTCTGTCGTATGCGATTCTCGGAGACGATTTGGACGGTACATTTAACACAAAACACACATTTTTATCGGGAGCCGGCTTGGCCGCAGCCTCACAGGGCGCCGCCATCTTGGTGAATCGAATGGGCCTTGACATGCTACTCTCAAAGGAGGGCGGTGTCTGCGCCATGTTCGGTGAGCAATGTTGCACGTTTATTCCGAAAAATACTGCAGCCGGCGGAAGCCTGTCCCAGGCCCTTGAGGGCCTGCGGACCTTGAACGGGAAGATGAAGGAACACAGTGGGGTGAACACAGAGGTTTGGACCGACTGGTTGAACGTGTTCGGAAAGTACCGCACCCTGGTTTCCTCTGCCCTGGTCTCCATTGCCGTTTTCTCTGCCATTTTGACCTTGTGTGGATGTTGTTGCATCCCTTGTCTCCGATCCCTAATTAACAGGCTAATTACAACTGCTATCTCTCCACCAGCTGAGACTTTCCCGTTGCTCCAAAGGGATGACCTTTCGATCGACGGGGGTTCCTTCTCTAGTGACGACCCCGTCGGCGATTCTATTGTGGTAAACCTGTCCGGTTTGTTTCCTTAACCTGGCTTTGCCGATTAAGACACAGTTTCCTCCCGAGTGTAAGTTAGTTCTTGCGAAGTGTGATCCCTTGGCTGAAAATCTTTTTGAAGTGGCCATATGGGTGATGTGTTGGTCTCCGGGAACTTATGATAAACGGGGGGAATTGTTAGATAAATTGTATATATATATATGTTATCATGCATTCCCTAATGAGTACTTATTAATAAAATTATTGCACAGAATGCTTGCTGTTTCGCCTTGCAGACGTCCACCAGACCACAACAAGTCATACGATGCTGTCTGGAGCTTCCTGACCTTCTACATCTCTGGGAATCCAAGAAAGCTGTTGATAGCTCAAACTATTTTGTTGATGTCTGCACATGGCATTTTGTCCTTGCACTCTTTTCTCATGGTGTCTTGTCTGTGACTTCTTATTTCACATAGCATTTTGTCCTTGCACTCTTTTCGATTCTCATGACATCTTGTCTATGACTTCTTTTTGTTTATAGAATCTCCTTTCTTCTCTCATGAGACAAAGCCCACGCTTCCCCCCACCTCAGGGGCTAGTCTCACATTGTGGGTAGGGCATTCCTAAATAAAAGAGTGAGGAGTGCAAACAGACCTTGAGTGTATTTCGGGACTGCTGTAAGTCTGAATGCACTCCTCGCGAGAAAAGACTCAACATTCTGCCTCACTGGTTTTGTCTGCTGATCCTTTTTCTGATTTTGAACCTAACCTTTCTGGGAATTACGGGATATTCGGCCTCTTGGGTTGAAGAATACGCCAAATTGGTAAGGGCGCTAAGAGCTATGATCAAAGACACAGGCAATAATGATCTCCACGCCACGCTGGATTGGACACAGGATGGCCATGTGGCGTTTGAAACAATCAAAGCAAGGTTGCAAGAGGCTCCGGCATTGGCTTTAACAGATTACTCAAAAAAAAAAGTGTTATTCACGTCAATCTCGGCGGGGGGTAGGTTTGCATGTGCAATTCTTTGTCAGCCTACAGGCACGGGGTCTGGACCCCAACCTGTGGCCTATTATTCGACATCCTACTCCGAGGTGGAGACGGACCTGCCGCCATGCTATAGAGCTATGGTTGGAGTCTATTTGATGTATGACAAAGCCTCTGCTATCACCATGGGCTATCCTGTGACAATTCTTACTCACCATAGTCTTCGGACTCTGTTGAACCATGGCAAGTACCTCTTGACAGAGCCCCGGCTCCGGGACTATTACAGGCTTTTGGGGCAAGAGGATGTCACTCTGGCAAGGTGTACTAATGTAAACCCAGCTGAGTTTTTGCCAACTTCAGAGGATGGGGACCCCCACGATTGTTTGCAGGAGTCAGAAAAATACTCTAGACTGCGGTCTGATTTGCAAGCCATCCCCCTAAGGGAGGCTGATCTCGAACTTTGGACGGATGGCTCTTGTTATCGAGTAGGGGAAAATTTATGTGCTGGCTATGCGGTCGTGCAAGCGCAGGGACCTGAGTTTGTAACGATCAAAGCCGAAGTGGTGCCACAACCGGCCTCGGCCCAACTTGCTGAACTGGTGGGGTTAACAGAAGTGTGCTTACTCGCAGAAGGGGGAAGAGTGACAATCTATACAGATTCGGCATATGCGCATAGTGTGTGCCACCTGTTTGGTGCTGTGTGGAGGAATCGGGGGTTCAAGAAGACTGACGGTTCCCCCATCCAGCATCATGCGCAGATAATGAAGCTGCTGGTGGCCATGATGAAACCTAGAGAAATAGCCATTGCAAAATGTGCTGCCCACAAGTCCGATGCGTCCAGAGTCACGCAGGGAAATAGAATGGCGGACGAGGCAGCTAGGGCTGTCATGAAAGGCAGCCAGAAGGGGAAAATTTTGTTAAATACACATGAGGTCGACCTCGAAGACAGGGTCACACTCAGAGATGTAATCTTAATGCAAGCAGCCGTTAACCCGATGGATAAACACCTTTGGGAGCAAAGGGGGGCGAGTCAAGACCCTACTGGACTGTGGAGAAATCACGAGGGTCTGGTAGTGGCGCCGCCAGATTTGCTGGGACTGTTAATCCAGGAGGCACATGGGTTGGCCCATGTGCCTCCTCAAAATAACCGCAGAATACGGGTTTTGGGCGCCATATTTGCTCGAACAAATCGACCAGGTAATTGGAAAATTTGCAATCTGTTTGAAAAACAATGTGAGAAGAGGGGTAGCTACCCCCACGGGTTACATCCCGACTCCTAATGGCCCCATGAGAGGACTAGTGGTGGATTTTGTCGACATGATACAACCTGTCAAAGGGAAAAGATACGTGTTGGTGGTCGTAGACCGGTTCTCAAGATGGCCGGAGGCCTGTTTAACTAAACGGAAAGATGCTCAGTCTGTGGCCAAGTTTCGGTGCCGTGAAGTTATCAGCAGATGGGGTCTGCCGGATAGGATTTCTTCAGATAACGGGAGAGAGTTTGTGGATAAAACGGTCAAAATCATAATGCAAAAATTGGGAATTAAACAGCGGCTCGGAGCAATGTATCATCCACAAAGCCAAGGCATTTGGGAAAAAATTAACGGCGTCATAAAAAATTGAATTTCCGAAATTTGTCAACATACAGGCTTGAATTGGATAGCTGCCTTACCACTGGCACTGATGGTTTGCCGGTCGAGTGAACTCCGCGATTTGCATTTGACCCCACGTGAATTGGTAACTGGTAGACGCATGCCTTCACCGTGTTTGCGTACCAGTGGGAAAGGCCCAAGCCTGTCAATTTTGGAGGACGAAATGAAAGCCTATGTCAAACATTTAACCACGATACATAGGAATATTTCCACCTATGTTGTTGACAGGCAGAAACAAGAAGAAGCACAAGAGAGACTCTAAAGACTAAGACTAAATACTAAAGACACAGTTCAGCCAGGAGACAAGGTGTATGTGAAAGTCTTCCGCCGCAAGTGGTACAACGAAAGACGGCAGGGGCCATTTGAACTTGTCCGCTGTACCGGAAAAGCGGTGCAAGTAAAAGGGTCGCCAACTTGGTACCATTTGACACACTGCGTCAAGGTGCCCAAAGATGAAGAACCCCGAAGAGGGAGTCGCGGCTGCAAGAGTCACGATCGGGTGGAGCATGGAGCAGGACGACCAAGTGCAGCTTGGACCAGGGTTTATTGGTGAACTCAAAAAAGGCAAACTAACAGACTCTGCAACTGACTTGACTTAACAAAACCTAACAACGAGACTGACCAAAAAGACGTGAAACAAAAAGACCGGGTGACATTACCAATGACAGGAACAGGAACCAAAAAGACATCATGACATGAACACATAACATAATTCCAACACCGAACGAACACAACCAATGATCCGACCGGGAGTGAGGGGCAGACAGGACTTATATACACGACAGGTAACGAGAGGCAGGTGGGAATAATCACACTGATCATGGGCACACAGGAGGGGAGGGGCGAGCACACAGACAGAAACCAAGACAACAGACACATAGTGGAGCAGTTGGGGACGAGGCGTGACAGAACCCCCCCCCACAAGGGACGGCTCCCGACGTCCCAAAAAAAAAACTAGGGGAACCGAACTGCACTCGGGCGGCGACTAGGGGAACCGAACCGCGCTCGGGTGGCGACTTGGGGAATCGAACCGCGCTCGGGCGGCGACTTGGGGAACAGAACCGCGCTTGGGCGGCGACTTGGGGGACAGAACCACACTCGGGCGGCGACTTGGGGGACAGAACCACACTCGGGCGGCGACTTGGGGAACCGAACCGAACTCGGGCGGCGACTTGGGGAACCGAACCGCACTCGGGCGGCGACTTGGGGAACCGAACCGCGCTCGGGCGGCGACTTGGGGAACCGAAACGCGCTCAGGCGGCGACTTGGGGAACAGAACCGCGCTCGGGCGGCGACTTGGGGAACAGAACCGCGCTCGGGCGGCAACCCTAACCTGAACCGCACTCGGGCGGCAACCCTACGATGAACCGCACTCGGGCGGCAACCATAACCTGAACCGCACTCGGGCGGCAACACGAACATGAACCGCACTCGGGCGGCAACCCTAACCTGAACCGCACTCGGGCGGCAACCATAACATGAACCGCACTCGGGCGGCAACCATAACCTGATCCGCACTCGGGCGGCAATCCTAACCTGAAACACACTCGGGCGGCAACCCTAACATGAACCGCAATCTGCGGTTACACAAACATGAACCGCACTCGGGCGGCAACCCAAACATATAATGCATTCGGATGGCGACTCTGGAAGTCCGTACAGCAATTGGCGGTGACTCTGGAAGTCTGTACCTCGATCGGCGGCAACTCTGACAGTCCGTACCGCGATCGGCGGCATTTCAGAAGGCGTGGCTGTGCGTAGCGGCAGGAGCCATCACGCGCCGCAGCAGTGGCGGTGGAGCCAGGTGCAGCTGGCTCAAAGTCTGGCGACAACCGCGGGTCCGGCGTTGCTGGCAAGAAGTCCGACCACGGCCGTGGGTCCAGTGACGCTGGGGTGAGGCCCGATGGTGGCCGCGAGTCTCATGGCGGCCGCGGGTCCGGCGTCGCTGGAGCGAAGTCTGGTGGCGGCCGCGGGTCCGGTGTCGCAGGAGCAAGTTAGACGGCAGCTGTGGAGCCCATGGCGCTGGAACGTGCCCAGACGTGGATCGTGCATCGCAGCGGGAGCTGGTGGTGGAGGGGGGTCCAAGCGCTGGTCGTTTTGGTGGTCGGATCATTCTGTCACGGTCGGGTGGAGCATGGAGCAGGACGACCAAGTGCAGCTTGGACCAGGGTTTATTGGTGAACTCAAAAAAGGCAAACTAAGAGACTCGGCAACTGAGATGACCTAACAAAACCTAACAACGAGACTGACCAAAAAGACGTAAAACAAAAAGACAGGGTGACATTACCGATGACAGGAACAGGAACCAAAAAGACATCATGACAGGAACACACAACATAAATCCAACACCGAACAACCACAACCAATGATCCGACAGGGAGTGAGGGGCAGACAGGACTTATATACACGACAGGTAACGAGAGGCAGGTGGGAATAATCACACTGATCATGGGCACACAGGAGGGGAGGGGCGAGCACACCGACAGAAACCAAGACAACAGACACATAGTGGAGCAGTTGGGGACGAGACGTGACAGCGAGAACTCCGAACAACTGCCAGAACAAGAGTCGCCCAGGGGCCCAGATCGGGATTAAGACGGGCAAGCTCGAGCTGTGTTGGATAACGTGTCTGCTGTATCTGTTCCTGAGGACATCGGGGGCGACACAGCCGACGACTGAGGAAGCCAACAGTTCGACAAGGTCAATCTTGACGACGCGCCCTCCCCAGATGCAGGTGACTCTCCTCAGCACAGCGACACCGAGCCAACTACCACCGGAGATGGTGTCCCCAATGGACACGGTCACCCAACAGGACCCAGCGACGGACGCCCAGTCCGCCACAGAGTCCGGCCGGAGCATTACATTGAGCAATGTTGAGGGAGTGTTGGGAAGGGCTGTCCTACTGCCATGTAATTGCGCAAGGACAGGAGGGTCCCTGTGCAGACACACCGCCAAATGGGAAGACAACACCGGTAACATCCTTGCCCTGGCCCAGTGAACACATGTGGACACTGTAAATACATATAGGCGATTTGAGGTGTTAGGAGATTGCGCTCTATTTCTGACACAAATTGGCATGACTGATTTTGGAAACTATACATGTACCTGTTTCAAAATGGGAGTGGGAAAAGCAGAACGCATGGGCGACCAAACGACGGTAGACAGTGTTACTTTCGTGACATTGACGGAAAAAAAGAAATTGATGACAAACAACCAGACAGCCCAGTCACGGAGTATGTTAAGACGGAGAAGGCAGTCCCAATCAAAATTAACGTTGTATCCATGACAACGATTGGCGACAACATTGAAACGCAGTCGGCCGCGTCGGGGACGCTCATGAAAACGGTGGAGGCGGTAAAGCCGACGCCTGACGTTCCAGGAACCGTCCACGAAGCGTTTGCGGACTCGGACTGTGCGAACCAATTTGCATGCTATGGCAAGACGGGAAGCTGCTTGGAAGGCTTATGGGTTCGATGTTTTGGCATTACCTAGGGTTGACGAATGGGCAGGAAGAAACATGTGCTATCAACTGATGCATTTGATTAAGTCGTCCAAGGCGGTGAGTGGGTCGTGCTTGGTAAGGGTAAAATCACCAAGTACGCTGAAAGCTGTTTTTCAGACTGTTCCGGTGCCGGTATCCGACGATTGCCAACTTAGGCTACTGCTTTGCTTGGTGTACTAACAGTCGTGGAAAGCACCTGAAACTGACGCTCAGGTGAGGAAGATTTTTAAGCCCACAGGGGTGTGCGCATGGATAAGTGAACTTCCCTAATTGGATATGCTTGCCGTGCATGAGGACATTCAAGTTGTGGTGCCATAATCCATAGATGTGCCATCTATAAAGGTGCCCGCCTGTTTTTGCTCTAATATGACTCACGGTGGTCCGGGGGTGCCTATGGTGGTGGCAGATTGCGACTATTACTCTATGCAATTCCCAGGTGAAGCATGGGAGGAAAGGGGAGCCACCCATCCGGTGACCTTTCCTCTACCCGACTCCTATAACGCGAATACGGTGATGGTGGAGAATCGCATGGTGCCTGGAAACACAACCATAGGTAACCTTAGAAATATCTGGTGGGTATGTGGGACTAAAGCTTATTTGTTTTTGCCTTATGGATGGTTGGGCTGCTGCTATTCTGCTACCCTGAAGCTCCCGTTTGAGGTGATGACAATAAAGAGGGGCCGCAAGCCAGAGGGGGAGACTTATCAGACGGTCCCAAGCAGGACTAAGAGGGAGATGGCGGAGTTTCACACTACGGATGCGTACCATTGGAGAATTAGCTTGGGAGAAAAACGGGGCCTTGGGATCTTTTCCTGGTATAGGGTGACGTTTTTGGCAGATCACATTGATAATATTATGTATACCCTCCACGGATTTGCGAATGAGACAATCAAGGGCTTCCGACAGTTGTCACTTACCCAAAAGAGCCATCGGTTGACCCTGCTTAAACATGACATGGCTTTGGATCATATCTTGGCGAGGCAAGGGGGGATGTGCATAGCCCTAAACTTGACAGATGACGCTTGCTACACTTTGATCCCAGATAACACCGACAACATTACCAGTATCATCGACGCGCTTAAAGTCATTCGAGATTCTTTTGGACAGTCTAAGGGCGCTGGTTGGTCAGCAACCAGCTGGATACAGGATAGACTGGGACCTGTGGGGACGATAGTGGCGCAGGTGTTGGGGGCACTCGGGATATCACTGTGTGACGCTTTGTTTTTGCACTGTGATAATGACTTGCGCAAAGGCCATGATATTACGGTGGATAGGCGTGGTAATGCCAAGGGACCAGACCCAGATACCGTTGCTCCCGATCGACTGTAAGACTGATCAGACTTACTCTGATGAAATGATAGTGAATGACAGGTACTCGGATTAAACATAACAAAATGATAAGGGGAGTGCATGGGAGAGGAGAATTAATATCATAAAAATACTAAAAATAGAGCTATACATGAAAATGAAAAAACAAAGATAGGGAATGAAGGAGTGGGAACATCAGCGTAGCACCAATTCCTTGGGTTTTCATTTTCCTTTTTGAGTGATGTGTTGCATGATTCCACTGGAATGTGGTCCACCGTATGTTGTTGCTCAGCCCGTGACCGGTTTACCATTGTCATCACTCGATACTGGCATTAGTTCTTATTCGTTCCAGAACCTCTGAATGCTGACCGGGGCCGTGCAAGGGACACTATGGACAGTGACCTGGACATGAGGACTTTGTATGGACAGCAGGCCGTGGGCAGTGATACCCAGCACGTCCTATCGCTGAAGATTCGGGGAGTGGACTCTGCCTCGGCACGCACTTACACATGAAAATGAGGGGCGGCATTTCGGGGGCTTGATCTAGTAGCATGTTTTGATACCTCATTACTGTATACCTCGTTGTTTATTCCAATATTATTTACCTCATTTTGTTACCTGCTGGCATGTTGATAATGTAACGGTACAATTTCACTGTTTGGTAAAAGGGAAATGTCATTCCATTTCCATACTGTTTGGTGAGCTCATACTGTTTTGAGGATTGTAATGTGCCAGGGCTCCTTACACCTGGGTGACACCAGGAGATGGGAACCACTGGGGATAGTAGAAAGGGCCTTCCTCTTTTTCCTTGTCATTAGACTGGCGGGGTTTTTTCTTGAGGAAGGGCCGGCAGCTTTTTGGGGCTTCTAACAGGCCACACCAAATGTGTTACTTCGCAATGTGTCACCGTTGTAGGGGTATTACCTAAGGGGGGTGGTACCGTCATTTGAATAATGTGGACTTCAATTTTCTTTACTTGTGGTTCCTGAGAGGCCTCAGATTGTTGTCAGGGAGCAATTGGCTAACTAAATAGTTTGAGCTTTCCTAGTTAAAATAAGCGTGAATTAGGCTGAGGATTTTTGGGCCAAATTGTAGACGTGAGCATATATAAAATTTGGTTATGTCATCTTTTGTTGGACCTTTTACGGGACTATTACTTTGTCCCGGAAGGGGGGAATGAAGTGTAATTTGGAATTCCCTCTATTTCTGTAGGTGGCCTTAGAATGTCCACCTGGCGTCAGTGATATGATTCTATTCTATATTTGCTGGTCAAGGAGACTTCAGTTTCAGCAATGTATGCAATCCTATAATAAGGTAAAGTGGCTGTTGTCGTCCAACACTAACAGCGTTGGTCAAGATCTCCTTTTTAGGACTGAAGTAAACTAATAGATTGAAAACCGCAGCTGGTACACAAAGCCATGACATCAGCTACTTGCCAGGTATAAAAGATACGGGCCTGACAGGGGTTGGGGGGCTTTTTACATCCATGCCTTGGGGCCACTCAACTTTTTTGAAAGACTTCACTCTGACATCGGTTGAATAAACTCTTTTCCCAATCAGCCGTGTGTCCCTGAAGTGTTCATTTGTCTGGAACCAACCACTGACCACAGAGTGTTTTTTGGAGACCAGCGAAACAACAAAAAACATATAACACAATTACTATTAAGCTCGTGGAGCTATGATGGTCCTCCGCGGGACTTGGAGCAGCCGGCGCGCGCAGGTGCGCCGCCCAGCACCACCGCATGCGCCAGGTGGCCGAAAATAGCTCCAGCCGAGCGGATCGGCGCTTTATAAGCACCGCGGATGAGATCGCGGAGCCTCATTCGACTTCCGGCCGCCGGTGCACGTGCCAGGTGGCCGAAAATAGTTCCAGCCGAGCGGATAGGCACTTTATAAGCACCGCGGATGAGATCGCGGAGCCTGTTTCGACTTTCGCCGGCCGGCGCACTCACGCACGCCGCCCGGGACCACTTGGAGGCCATGCGCACGCGCCGGGTGGCCGAAAATAGCTTCAGCCGAGCGGAATGGCACTTTATAAGCACCGCGGATGAGATCGCGGAGCCTCATTCGACTTCCGGCGGCCGGCGCACTCACGCACACCGCCCGGGACCACCGGGAAACCCGTGTGCACGTGCCAGGTGGCCGAAAATAGTTCCAGCCGAGCAGATAGGCACTTTATAAGCACCGTGGATGAGATCGCGGAGCCTTTTTCGACTCCCGGTGACCGGCGCACTCACGCACGCCGCCCGGCACCACCGGGAAGCCGTGAGCACGCGGCATGTGGCCGAAAATAGCTCCAGCCAAGCGGATCGGCACTTTATAAGCACCGCAGATGAGATCGCGGAGCCTCATTCGACTTCCGGCGGCCCACGCACTCACGCACGCCACCCGGAACCACCGGGAGGCCGTGCGCACGCGCCAGGTGGCCGAAAATAGCTCCAGCCGAGCGGATCGGCACTTTATAAGCACCGCGAATGAGATCGCGGAGCCTCATTCGACCTCTGCCGGCCGGCGCACTCATGCGCGCCGCCCGGGACCACCGGGAGGCCGTGCGCACGCGCCATGTGGCCGAAAATAGCTCCAGCCAAGCAGATCGGCACTCTATAAGCACCGCGGATGAGATTGCGGAGCCTTATTTGACTTCCAGCGGGCCGCGCTCGCACGACGAGCGGCGCCGGTGACCGTCCAGCTCCATCTGGTACCTTGCACGGCGGACTTCCAAGCGCTTGGGGAGACATTCTGAAGCTGCCGGTGAAGCTGTGGCGGGGAATTACTTCCCTCTGGCGGACACGGTGAAAAATTACACCACCTCTCGCACTTAGCGCACACTCGCGTTGCTCCACCTCCGATGACACTTTAAGCGGCCAAACGGCGGGAGTAACTATAACTCTCTTAAAGTAGGCTCATTTGACATTTTTTTAACGATTCGTGAGAGAGAGGAAGAATGCTCTACGCCTTGATGTCTATTCATATGCAAATGAGTTAGGGGCCATAAAATTGTATGACCTTTTTATGACTTGTTATTGTATCATAAATCACCCCCTTTTGGATTGGGGCGGGGTTGGGGGCATCAAGATGGCGCCAGTCGTGACGGCGCCATCTTTGACTGTCACCATTTTGGTTTGCTGGCGCCGATTTTAGATGTGCATATGTATGGGCATGTATTTTTATGAATCAAAACAGGTGCAGCATCTGAGCTAGCTTTTCTACCAGTCAGTACGTGTGGTTTGAAGGGGGCCGTTTTGTTGAGAAGGAGAAGAGGAGGGGTGTTTGTGTCAGGGCGGGGGGGTCGTGAGAGTCGTCAGCATGGTGCCAAAGTTATCTGAAAGAGAGTCACATGTAATTTGAGAAACAATAGTTTAGCCAAAGTTATCTGAAAGAGAGACACATTTGACAAACAATAGTTTAGAGGATCAAGGGGGTTTTGTTGAGAAAATCATTGAAGTGTCGTCAGCATGGTGCCAAAGTTATCTGAAAGAGAAAAAAATCAAGGTGTAGTCGCATGTAATTTGACAAACAATAGTGGAGTCGGCATTATTGGTGCCAAAGATATCTGATGAGGTAGAGCCTGCTGGAATTGTTTATTTTTGGAGGGAGATAGATGAAGGCCTCTGTTTTTATGAAAGTTGTATAAGTTTAAAACATATCCTGATTAAAAAAAACACGTGATACACGTGATACACAGAGGTGTGGTTTGAGAGAGGGGCTGGACCTGTTGCTGGTATATTACGCCAGAGTATTGTGCTGCTAGTTCACAGAAAAGAGCTAAGCTAAAGCTGTGGTGTTAAACTGCAAACCTGAAGCTCAAGTCATGATAGCAGAAACGCCGGTCAGTATCCATCTTTGCCGTAAAGGCCCTGATGGCTTGTTAGATGCCCTTAGGAAGAAACAAATGTATCTAAAGTGTATGCAACAGAGGACTACAGAAAAACCTGAGCAGAGCTGGCATCTAACACCAGAGACTCTATGGGGATTTATTTTTTTTTTTACGAGACTGGTGAGTTGTCTTTCTTTATGAGAAATCAAGAGAGCTCTCGATCAAACAACAACAGCAGCTATGAGCGGGCCGGTGTGTATGGTACATTGAACTCAAATGACTGGGGTGTTTTAAATCAACTCCTGCCCGAGGTTTTGACTGAATTTCTCAATGAATACGGGTTAGAAGGTGAGCTGAATGCAACTTGGATTTCAAGAATCACAGCCAGCGGAAGATGTTTTTTCCGGCTTAAAGTTTCTCCTCAAACTTTTGATGGGACAGAAGTTGGAGAGCTAATCGATCTAATGTATCTAAAGCTTGAAGTGTTTAATAGCGAGTGTGGAGTTTTCCAGACAATATTGAATATACCATTGACCGCCTGGTACGAAAGGATGCAAGCATTTGGCGAGAGTATTACGGGACTTTTTCTATCAAGCCGTGTCTGGACAAACGTCGTCGGAGTGAAACGTAAACTGACTTTAGATTAACCCTTACTAAAAAAAATAACTTTAAACTACCCCCCTCTTCAGCACACTAGACTGTGCCCCTCCTAGCCCCACTCTTTTTCTCACCTGCAGTCACCGAAAGGTGGAGTTGTAGTCATTAGCATAACTATCTAAAATGTATAACGCCTCTTTCACACACACACACACACAACAGAGAAAGAAGATGGCTCAAAAAATCCTAGCCAGACGACTTTTACCAAGTTTTGTACCTATGGAACATGGGCCTGGCATCACATTCTGGTCCAGCCCTGACAACTCTGATGGAGAGACAGATGATGCGGACACGGCTTTCATAGCGGCACCACGGCCAAGCATGGCGGCTGAACAACCGGGACCAACGCCAGCGACAGGGGTGGAAAGGTTTGAGATTCTTCCATTGCCTACTCCCGACCCGAGCGAACGCATGTCACCGATCTGCCTCGACGATCTGCAACCCAATTCTCTCTACGGAGCTTTGTCATCAACCTTTGACGTGTTCGAAACCCCTGAAACCTCGGGATACAACCTAACAAGCACGATGGAGCAGCAGCAACAGCATCAGCAGCAGCAACAGCATGAACCGTGGTCCTCGTCACGAGCCATCGAGCTGTTTGACGAGGCATGCGCACGCTATCCTGAAAATGGCATGGATTTGCCCTGCTTGTCTGCTGCTGACATAACAGTCATGCTCAGAGAGACAGAGACAGAGGTGCCCGGTGATTTTGAGGAGGCTGACGACACGATCGTTGACAACGACCCCCCGCTGGACCTTGAGTTTGGCATCGTTCCTATGGTGACGTCGACACCTGTGAGAATCAGCACACAACAGGACGCAGAATATAATATGATGGTAGAGCCTCTTAAATGGCTGGTGATTGAAGATTACACACGCCTGAAATTGATGGTGGCTCATCTTTTGTATGATGCCTTAATGAAGCATGCTAAATTAACGTGTGACGGATGTGCTCTTGACGATCTTAGCCAGATGCATCTTACGTGCTTGTATGTTGAGGATCGAAGCTTTTATTTGTACGTGAATTATGAAGCAGTGACGGCTGAGGTGTGCAATGATGACTTCCTCCATACGTTGTTGATAATGCTTTTCTATTTTAAAACCTCAGCATCTCTTATAAACATTCGCAATACTGTTTCTGCCATTCTACACGACCTAGCTCACGAGTGCAAGATCTTTGCGCGGCTCCGTATGATAAAACAAGAAGCGCTTGACACTGTGCTGAGTAACAACGAAGTCGCTCTATTATTTAGAACGTTTCGAAAGACACAATGGGAAATATTGTGAAAAAAATGTGGGCCCAACTGGTGACTATCCTAACAGTATTTCTAGATATAACCGGGGAGCAGCTAAAGAAGTTTAAAACTCTAATAGGGTCCAAAGTAACACCATCTATGTTATCTTCATTCATTCGTTATGTTAAACCTTAGAAGTTATAGTAAAACATTTTTTTACCATGTTTTTATTTTTACCATGTTTTATACCTGTTTCTGCTTATTAGTAATGTTTTTAAGAACTAGTTGATTTTTTTTTCTGTAATAAACTATTGTGACCGGAAAAGCGATTGTTTCTCTGTGTTTATTCAATTTAAAATCACAAGATGTCATACCTGTTTGTTTTATTAACAGCGTCACACTCTGATATCCAGCAGAACTTACCTAACAATGGGTGGCGAGAGATGTCTTCAAAGACTCTATTATTGTGCTAAGAATCCAGCTAGTTTTGGTGGAGAGACACACCTACACAGAACAGCGGCTGTTAGCTATAAAAACACTAACATTAAAAAAGTGAAAGCTTTTTTATCCGATCAAGATGCTTACACTTTACACAAACCAACCAGAATAACTTTTCCTAGAAATAAAGTTTTTGTTCGAGGTCCTATGAGACAATTCCAAGCAGGACGCTGCTCACACGTTTGCCTGCTTTGTGATGTTTTCACCGATTCACGACCACGGTCCATTGGGTGCCGTTGAACTGGACTACCTTTACACCTGTCTGTGGACCCCATGGAGGCTATTTTGTGTGTTTTGGGGTGTTTTCTGATATTGAGGGGTGCTGGTTGGGCACTGTTACTTTTTTCTTTTGTCTTTTTGCTTTGCTTTGCTTTGCTTTGATGGCTTTTATCTTTCGCCACACTGTTGTATGGCAGCCTTATGAGGGCCTATTGAGTTGCGCTCATGCCATCTGTGTGTCTTTTGTAAACCCGCTCTGTGGTATGGATACTGCTGGGGCCTGAATTTCCCTGAAGGAGTACTCCCAAGGGATTAATAAAGTTGAGTCTAAGTCTAAGTCTAAGATTTATGCGATATGCAATCACTAGCATGCTACAACGATGGATATAAATATTTACTAACCGTAATCGATATTTTCTCGAAATGTGCATATGTACGCATTTTGAAAGCTCAAACAGGTACGCGGGTCACCAAAGCATTTGAAGATATCCTATCAGTTAGCGGTTAACCATTACGCGTTCAAACACATAAAGGGGCGGAGTTTTTTTAACAAACATTTCCAGAAATTAATGAGAAGTACAATATTGCACATTTTGCAACATCAGCCGATACAAAAGCGCAAACCGTTGAACGATTCAACAAAACGTTGAAAACGCGCATGTGGAGGTATTTCACAGCTAAGAACACGCAACGCTACATTGATGTAATTCAGGATTTTATTGTCAGTTATAATGACAGTTTTCACAGTAATATAAAAATGACACCAAATGCCGTAAACGAGGATAATAAAGATATTGTTTTTACCAACCTCTATACAAACCACCCTTTTCAACGCGGGGACAAGTTCCGGTTCGCTCCAGGTGAAACTGTGCGGCTTTCAAAGCTGAGAGAGCTTTTGAGAAATGTTATTTACAAAGTTATACAGATGAAATATTCAGAATAACAAAACGTCTCCATCGCGTTCCTCCCGTCTATAAACTTGGATGGTATGCCTATAGAAGGCAGCTTTTACGAAGCGGAATTACAAAAAGTAAAAATAAAAAAAATAAAAAATTCGCATACAGAAAATTCTTAAATCACGCACCGTGTCAGGCAAACGCGAGTCCCTCGTCTACTGGGTGGGCTGGCCAGCCAAATTCGACAGTTGGGTACCCCCGAAGAGTATTAAAAAACATTTGACATTCGATAAAACAGCCATTCTGTGAAAATTACAAGATGGGTGAAGGCCAGAGAGAATTCTACGTAACATTAACGTCAAATACTAGTAAGCATCTATTTAGCGAAAACAGCCTCACATAATTTAAAACCGAACTAGCGCAACATATCGATTTAAAAGGTTCGTGGGAGGTTGGTTTATGTGAGATTTCATACATCAACTCAATCCCTAACGTTCCTGAGAAAAAACGGAATTTCTATCTGAAACAGCCTAAGCTTCCGGTTCGTAGAGGGGACGTGTTCCAAGATGAATCAGAAGTCCGGACTATGCTTAAAACGTGAGGAGGGGTCTATAAAGATCATGAATCGTTAGCTTTGGACATTCAAATTTTATTAACTAAAGCGAGTAGCAAAAAGATCGATGTCCAATTTGATCAACATAAACAGAGGTTCTTTTTTTCGGGCGAAGAAGGGTTGAGAATTATGTTCAAGAGCCCCCTAGCGTACATTGTAGGAATGAACCCTGAACATTGGCTCTCACTCAAACCGGAAGGCGTAAACGCACAACATCCTGCCGACAGACGAGCCGGATCATATTTCATGTTCATCTACACTGATGTCATACATCATCAGACAGTTGGTGACGCCTACGCTCCAATGCTTAGGAACCTATCTATTGAGGGTAGTTATGGCGACGCTGTAAACAAAACTTTTAATCCTGTTTACTATTTAGATGTGTGCAGAAACCTTATTTGTTAGAGATTTGCTCACTCCAACTTATTTTGCAAGAACCACACGGTAGACAAGCAAGTTCTTTTAGACACCTGCAGGTGGAGAGTTCACTCGTTGAAGGAATGAAGTCTAAAAACTCTCCCTCCTGCAAGGGCATATTTATTAAGAGAAACAGAGTGGGGGTAAGAGTAGGTTGAATAGGAAGCCCTTGTGCTCTAGTCAAAACATATCAGGGGATGTTTTACGACCTTGTGGAGGATGGGACAAGGTAGGTTATTTATTACCGGTTGCATTCCAACATAATCATACGATAAGGAGAATCTGAAAAACCCTAACAATATTGAAACCATTTCGGTTTACCTGCGAACAGACCAGAAAAATCAGATAGATTTCGAATACGGGAAAGTCATTCTCATTCTGCATTTTAGATCGAAATAATAAAAAATAATGATGACATCAACAACGCATCCGGACCTGTATCGTTTTGTCGATTATTATGAAACACAGGTCGGGGGGTCATTTCAATGATTTTCTGGTGCCCCGGTTCAATATGGGCGTGGTCTGGGGTCTATTTTTGCAAAACTATTCCGCTTCGTGATGCCTATGTTCAAAAACGGGTTTAACTTGGTGAAGCCGCATCTTCAAGCCGCCGCTAAAAACATAGCAAACATGTAGCAGGGCGCGTCATTCAAAGAATCCACCGGAAACAAGGCCCCAATCAACAAGGTTCCGGTCTAGCTGTATTGTCACGTGGGGGACTCCATCCTGGTCGGCGGAGAAAAAGGAGCGTTAAAAGAACAAGGCGCTCGACCGGTCTCAGAACGGTTGTCAAGAAAAAGCGGAGGAGACGCAAGACAGATATTTTCTCTTAAAAAAAAGGCCCTTCTACATTTTAAATCATTCGAGGCAACGTTATCAAGTCTTGATTTGTTTGGCCCGCCCTTGACGCAACTCTCCATAGAAGATAGTTCATATGTCGAATTTCAACCTTTGTCCGCAATTGTGGACCAGGGTCCCATAGAATTTTTTATACCCGGGGACGGCTCAAAATATTTAGATTTATCCGACACTTTACTACATCTCCGTTTAAAGGTGACGCGTCGGGATGGGACAAATATTCCACCGCAAGAGCAAGTTGGCATCGTGAATTTCCCTATAAACACAATATTTAGTCAATTAGATATTTCGCTGGGCGGGCGGCTAATCTCACAATCTAGTGCCACACACGCCTACCGGTCCATCATCGAGTTACTGTTAAACTTTTCAAGCGATTCTTTGGAGTCACAATTCACAGCAGGAATGTTCGCAAAAGACACTAGGGGGCGGATGGACTCCATCGCTGTCGAGGGAGCTGATGGAGATATTTTGTTTTCCGAACGTCATCTATTGAATAATGTGGATCTGCGTCTAAAGTTAACTAGAGCTTCTGATGATTTCTGTCTCATGAGCGCTCCAGACAGTGACTCGTGTCTCAAAATACTAGGAGCATCCCTATTTGTGAAAAAAGTAACAGTCTCACCGGCCGTAGCAATAGGCGACGCCGCAGCTTTACAGAAAGGTAATGCGCTGTATCCGTTAACCAGAATAAATATGAAGACTTTCTCCATTCCTCAAAACTCAAGAATCTGCCATCAGGATAACCTCTTCCTCGGACAATCCCTAAACAAATTGTAATAGCCCTAGTAAACCACAACAGTTTCATGGGACGGAGAGATTTAAACCTGTTTAATTTGTTGCATTATAACATAGAGTACTTGGCTCTTAGTCATGAAGGTCGACAAATACCTGCCAAAGCTTTTCAGCCCAATTTCGAAGCTGGGATATGTACACGTAAATTTCATAATTTATACACAGCAACAGGGCGTTTTTTGAAAGCTCTACCTCTTTGTATCAATCAACAGGATTTTAGTCAAGGCTACTCACTTTTTGTTTTCAATTTAAGTCAGACAGATGATTCTGGTGGTTCAACACCAATAAAAAACGGGGTTTTACGTCTTGATCTACGTTTCCGTGCACCGCTGCCACACACAGCAACACTTATTGTATATGCTGCATACGATTCCCTTATTGAGATTAACGCTAAGAGGGAAGTATTGATGGACTATTATTAACACTATGAACGGTTGTGAATTGGACTTGATTATGACTCGGATGCAGAGAACCTTATTTGGAGGTGTTTTCGCATCGGATGAGTTAGCTGACGTCAGAGACCCGCCTCCAAAATATTACATTGTCAACACCCATCCAAGACATTTACCCGGAGAGCACTGGCTCGCTTTGACTTTAGAATCGGACGGTTCGGCCACATTCTTTGATCCTTTTGGTCTGCCACCGGATAGTCCATATTACCCGTCAAGTATATACAGATTTTTGAAGAAGCATTCTAAACGGGTCGAATATCAGAACGGCCAGCTGCAACACGAGCTGACAGACACCTGCGGTCAACACTGTGTGTATTATTTAAGTCAACGTGGGTGGGGGCTCACCTATCATGAAGTGATGACTTATTACAATCCCGATCCTCTCCATAACGACGCCATGGTTAGTGAGTTTGTCAAAAAATGTCGAAGGCCAGACCGGATGTGCGGCTGGCAAACATCATGTTCATTGCATAAATTTAAAAAATGTCATTGTCTGAAACCATGTTAATGTTTTATAAAAATCTCTTTTATTCAATAAACATTGTTAAAGGGAGTTACAGAGTCATGTGTTTTTTTTTTTCACTAACAACAATAGAGTATCATCTAATAACTAACCCGTTTTACTACCGGCGATATCCTCTGTCTTTTTCTTTTATTCATCACGCTTACATCTTCTACATAAGAAACATCCTCATCTTCACCCCTAGCGTATTTTAAACGTTTAAAATCTGCGCGAGCCAAGGGGTTGGAGATGCTTGTTTCCGGTAAGTTTAATCGGGCTAGCGTCCGGAGAAATTCACTCCATCCTACCCGTTGCTCGTTGATTTTTTCCCCACTCACACACAAATGTCTCAACAGATCGCTCATATGGGAGCCTTTGACAGTTTTTCCTCTAAAAATAAATTCCCTTAACGGCGTCCAGCTTACATCTTCTGCCGACAGTCTTTTCAGCACATAGTTGGCGTTGCATCGGAAACGTGGACCTATGGCGTCCAAAATATCCTCATAGCGTTCACCTCTCATATCAATTGTGGTCTCATCTGTCGTCTTTCTTTCACCCCCCTCATTG
This sequence comes from Syngnathus scovelli, assembly GCF_024217435.2. Lineage (NCBI taxonomy): Eukaryota > Metazoa > Chordata > Actinopteri > Syngnathiformes > Syngnathidae > Syngnathus > Syngnathus scovelli. The sequence goes on along the minus strand of NW_026061381.1, from coordinate 424,164 downwards.
GCTTCGTTGCGAATCGTAATAGGAATTTGCTCGGAGTCTTTGACCAACCCCATGTAACCTGCATTAAGGTTTGATAAATTTTGATCTTTTCATATTGATTTAAATTTTTATTATCCAAAACCTGTTTCATCTCCTCATCTAAAGAATACTCTGCTGTATCACGGATGGTCGGAGCGGGTCGATTCAGCCTCTCGAGCTGATAAGGTGAAATCAGGAACATTTTCTGAGCCGTTTTCAAACTCATTTTATGATTTGTTCATAAAGCCACTAATGACACTTCCGAGAACAGGTGCGAAAGCGGCAAGTAACGGCAATATAAAACCACCTTTCTGAACTAACACAGCTCTTTTCTTCTTCAAAGTATTTTTCTTATCAGTCAAAAAGCGGATATTTTTCTTTTGCTTTTTAAGTCTCTTGTAAAGTTTTGATTTTAAAGGGCTAGAGACACCGGTATATGTATAAATCGGTTTTAGTTAGCTTATGGGCTTATAAATATAAATTGACGCTCGAAACAACGAAAAGGAAGCTGTTGCTCTGAAAAATATCATTTTAATTTGCCGCACAGACGAGTTTGACTGCACTGAGCCGCCAGCCGGAAGTGACGTCTCATGACGTCTCAAGTTGTACGCGTTTAGCTTCAGTGAATGTAAACAAAAAGAGAAGAGGGGCCAGCGCGGAGACGTCGGGCCAGGTTTGCGGCCAATCCAGCTCGCCTAGCCGTGCCTTCCATTATCCTGGCGTACATTCGTTCGCGGGACGACAAGATGGGTTGAGTTCGCCTGATAGGATCCACGAACCGGACAGTGCATGCCTGCTGTGTGCTCGTGTTCACAGTGGCCTGGTTTCTTCTTTCCGGACTCTGCTGTGCATCGGGAGCGGCTAGCGTGCTATCACTCTTATTGTTCATCTTCTTGTTTTATTTTTCCTGTGTTGTTTACTTGTATGTGCGTTGTGAACGCTGTCTTGTCACCCTGGGATAGTGAGAAACGTAATTTCGACCTCTTTCTGTGTCTTGACATGCGGAGGAATTGACAATAAAGGAGACTTTGAGACTTTGACTTTGAAAAGCATGTCGAAGCGTGACGGGAGGGGCACAATTCAGAAAACGTGCTCAGCTCGTCGAAAAAATGCGATTTAAGAAATAAAATTAAAAATGCGCCTAAAACCTAAACCAAACGCTGCAGATGTTCATTGCCAACCTAACCACAGTGACGGGAGAGGCACAATTCAGAAAACGTGCTCAGCTCGTCGAGAAAATGCGATTTAAGCAATAAAATTAAAAATGCTTATAAAACCTAAACCAAACGTTGCAGGTGGTCATGTCTTCATGTGCCGAGATCAACTCGGCACTCTAAAGCCCCCAAGAGCACTTTTAACTATGCCAACCTAACCAGAGTGACGGGAGGGGCACAATTCAGGAAATGTGCTCAGCTCAGCCCAAGTGAACTGCTAGATTCATCATATTTTGCGTCAAAAGAGGTTTCTGAATCGGATAAAATGATAAAATGATGCTAATATTGCCGCTAGAAACAGGGCTGTTGCTATCATCTGCCATGTTGTTTGGGTTTGTTGACATCCAGATGTACAACTTGTGACGTCACAGTAATGGCGCCGCCAGTTTGGCTTCGTGCGGGACCCAATCGATAAACTGGCATTTCATTTCAGCTTTATTCTTAGTAATCGGTGTCCATTTTTAATTTCCAATGTGGCAAATGTGTTCACTTTATACATTCTATCAAATTCCATTCTAATTGAAAAAAAAAGGGATGTCTCTAGCCCTTTAAGGGTACATGTCCTTTAAGAAGATTTAGAGCAATCTCACATAATGCTTTCATTAAACTACTGGGACCTCTGAGTAGCAAATGCTTACGTTTGGCCGGTTTGGATGTAAACTTTCACCCCTCACTATCCGCAGTAATACTATTCTCTCATCAGACACCTTCAAGTTCCTGGGAACCACAATCTCTCGGGACCTGAAATGGACCGGCCACATAGACTCTGTCCGGAAGAAGGCCCAGCAGAGGCTGTACTTCCTGAGACAGCTCAAGAAGTTCAACCTGCCGCGGGAGCTGCTGAAGACCTTCTACACTGCCATCATCCAGTCTGTCCTCTGCACCTCCATCACTGTCTGGTTTGGATCGACCTCCAAACAAGACAAGCACAGACTGCAACGGACAATAAGGACTGCAGAAAAGATAATTGGAATCAACCTCCCATCTATCCAAGAGTTGTACCTGTCCAGGACCAGGAAACGTGCAAGTAACATCTCAACAGACCCTTCGCACCCAGGTTGCAGCCTGTTTGAACTACTCCCCTCCGGACGCCATTATAGAGCTCTGTACACTAAAACCAGCAGACACAGAGTCAGCTTCTTCCCCCAGGCTGTCGCTCTGATGAACTCACACCACTCTTAGAGTCTCAGAGTCATTACGGTTCAATAACGTCCCGCTTTCCACACCTTTTTTGTCTACACTGTTTGTACTATGTGTACTCTCTGCACCCATTGCAGCCTGGTCATCCTAGTGAGGGACCCTCCCATCTGTGGTCTCTTCTCAAGGTTTCTCATTTCCCCTAGCTGGAGTTTTGAGTTTTTCCTTGCCCTCTTGGGAGTTTAAGATCAGTATAAGATCAGGGGATATTTGAGAATATCTTTCGTTTTTCACATGTCCTGAGTGTTATTGTTAGTCACCTAAATGTTGAACAGAGGCTGTGATTTACCGAAGTCAAATTCCTTGTTCGGCACGCTCAAACATGGCGAATAAAAAACTCTTGAATCTTGAATCTTGAATCTTGAACAGAGATTTGAGTAACGGAGCATTTGTTTTTAAAAGCTTCGTCATCGTTTTATTGTTTGGGGATATAAACGACAGGCCACTGATTATGTAGTACACCTGTACGTAGTCTGTATTGTTCTGGGCATGAAGGTGTCAAATCTACCAGTAAATACCCATGCGGCTCTCTTGTAGCATCTTCAAAGCATTCCAGGAAAAACCTCCGGTTGCTGGGAGAAATTTGATTCGCCAGGACATTCACCTGCAGTTTATCGCGGGGGTTTTTGAACAAAATCAAATAATTACTGTTTAAACTAATAGTACGGCTGAATTTGCCCTGATGGAATACATTCTGCGTTAGCATTATAACGCTTACATTTTTATGATGTCTATATTGGGTGAATATTCGGACCACTTCCGGATTATCCGAAGCTTGAAAGATGATGTCATCCAAAATCAGTAGATGCTGCTACTGTGGCGGGAACAGCTTCTCATCATCAAAAGATTCAGGCAGTCCCTTGATAAAAAGAATGTCTTTATTCAGGTTTTTGAGCTCATCGTACATTGGTTGATATGAGGTATAAACCCAGACAATATTATCAGGTTTTTTTCTCATAACATGTTCAGGATTTTCCAATACATTTTTTACAAAGAAAGTCTTGCCACAACCTGAAGGCCCTGCTACTAGAGATGAAAAAGGAAGTTCTAATCTAGGGTCAAATTCAATCCGGTTAAAAGCCATTTCCACACACAGACATACGTATGGAGAGATAGATAGAAATATCAGTAGCCAAACGGTTCAGTGGTGCCTCGCTCTAGCAGCCTTATTTTATCGTACACCACACGAAGCCGCTTGGAAAATGTTTCTGAGATGAAACCCTCTCTTATCGCTAACGATATTATGTTGAGGAGCGTATAGCACATCTGAGGTTGCACCTGCTGTATTGATGTACCCTTGAACCAAACTGAGCATGCTATTGAGATTGATGCTCTAACCGCTTTTGTGAGTCTGCATGATCCCCTTCACTTTCATGACCGTCTGAGATGATCCTCGTGTTTTGTAAGCGTATGTTTTTGGCCCCGCTGAGACAAATTCTAAAATGCTGTCATTCGAAAGCTCATGTGTCAAATCACCCAGATAATCCCCTAGAGGGAGAACACTTTCGCCCGGTTTCACCGTGTACACGAGGCTGTCTGTATCGGTGTAAAGGACACACCTCTGTAAAATTTCTAAATAGCTGTACATGTTTAGGCTGTTGGGAAACACGCTGCAGCCACATTTGATGTTTTTGAGGCGGGGATCTCATTGTTTATGTTGAAACAATACTGCACAATTGAAAGCTTTTCACTGATAAAATGGAAGAATTTCACATTGTACAGACCTGAAAACAGAAGTTCAAAAAAATCCTCAGATTTTGTCACAATTTTTGTGTTTGTCATGTTCTCACGCTGCACAAGTTTTCCCCATAGATTGCCTTTTGCCAGGGTTTACAGCAATTTTGGAAGGGTCTAGTTGGATACCCTGATGAATGGCATACCCTTCTATGTATCTTTCTCTATCCGCCTGGTTGACCACGTGAGCCGGATAACCTGAAGATTCCTGTTTACCTTTTAGAAATGCTCGCATATAACCGCGGAAAATTGTGTCGCTCGTTCTTGTGTAATGCCATACTTCGGTAATATCTGCAACCGTGTACCCGAGATCAAGTGCCTTAACAAATTCAGGGGTTGTCCAAACACCTGTTAACGATCTTTGCTCATCACTATGTGTATACGCCGTCTGCTGGTTGTTACACTCGGCGCATGTACGGCACAGTGTGAAGACGAGTTTACCTTTAGCTGTTTTGAAGGGTAGAACAGGAAAATACAAACCACGGGGTGGGTTGACTGTGGCGCTGATGAAACCGAAATACGACCTAGGGTCTTTAAAATCACCGTGGGTAATCGTTGGATGACCGATAGGGTAGGTGCCTGTACTGTTGATGAAAGGGTATAATGACGTCACATCAACATACAACACACACTCGTTAGGCTCTGCCGTGTATCTTAAAACAAATGTGTTTGTTCGGCCCCCAAAAAGAGCCTGCCTCGGTTTGAGCGGTGTAGGAAATTTGTTTTTTTTTCAGGAATTCCTTCACCTCTATGTTCATCTTTTTCATTTGCAACCATTCATGCTCCCACATAATTACAAGGTACACATCCTGTCTAAGCTGTAGGTCCTGAATTTTCTTTTGTGTTTTATCAAACCTCTCCTGAAAAGGGTGTTTTGTTGTCGGGCATATTTTAGAGAGGCCGAAGCATTCTGCGCAGCCGTGGTGATAACAACCAAAATACTCAAACACTATTTTTACGCCCCCAATTTCAGAATAGCCGTCTACCGTGTAGTTATCTATCCTAACTTCACCCCCGTTCAATGCATGTCTAATTTGGATATTTTGGCTGTGCATGATCCATTGCATGTACTGAATAGAATCGTGCGAAAAAGCTTTGTGCATATATGACGCATATAGTTGTCTGAAGGTGCAATGGCTAGTGTTTGAGGGGTTAGAAAATTAGTGCGAAAAACTTTCATGCACGCAGACGCAATTGTTACCGCATTGAATGGGTCTGTTCCGGTGGCCTCAAAAAACTCGCTCCTGAATTTCTCACACCCTTGCATTAACAGGTCAACGTCATTCTCGCAGTAGGCTATCGCCTGTTTAGCAAAATCAAACACATTGTTAGCTTCTTTGGCATACCATTCGTCAAACTTTGATCGTTGCGAGGGTGACGTTCGCTCGATATCGTAGTATGCGGGGTCAGGGTGAGACCCTACGTAGTTTAGATGCTCTAAAGAGCTGAATTTGTGTGGGAAGTAACCCTTTGATTTGTCTTCAAACCCCAGGGCCTTAGGCATCGCACTTAGAGGCATCGTCAAGAATGAGAGAGAGTCTATGAATCGAAATTTTGTGTCTAAATTGACAAATGAGAACTTTACTCCCCTGCATCAGAATGTCAAGTTTGAGACCTAATTCAAGCATTCTCCTTATCAGTATGTATGAATCAAAACCTCTCGCATTATGTGCAACAAACATAGTTTGTTTAAACTGTGGCCTTCGAAAAAATCTGAGAAATCCGTCAACACAGTCCGTGCCAAACCATTGTTTCGTCAGTGTATTTGATTTGCAACAGATGAGAAAAGGTTTGTGTAAACCATCTGTATCTACATAGGTTTCGAAATCGTAGTAGACTACATTTTTGCACGGTGGTTGAGGCTTGATGGGCTGAATGTAGCACTTGTGGGGGTTCAGCAAGGCATCATCTTGATTTAAGATCTCATCACACACTGTGCACTTTTTAACGGGGCAACGATGTTTAGCACCGGTACCATCACCTTTCACATAATACCGAAGACCACACTGCAAGCATTTTTTGTATGAAGTGCAGTTGCTCACACGATTCATTGATCGAAACTCTTTATGTTTGGTAAAGCATTCCTCATTACGACAAGTTTTGTTACAGTCGGGGCAGATGACAAGTTTAATCCGTCGTTGTTTACAACACGGATCGAGACAAACACTACAATGTCCTTCACACTGGTGCTGTTGCCAATTCTCGTGCCCTTTGTAACAAAGTCTGCAAAAGAATGCATAACCAACGAATACCTGTATCTCTTTCATGCCGTAATAATGACCCTCAAGGTGTAAGAAATAAAGTGTCGTTATGTGTTTTGGGATAATGCGTGTCGAAAAAAGTCATAGGGTGGCAGTCCTCTTTTCGATACATTACAGTTATTTTCCGTTTGAGGACTTTCTCAAATTTATGAACATCGCCCAGACTCACAGGTGTTTGACAATCCAATCCTACACTCTCGTGTAAGAGAGTGCCTGTCTTGTGGCCTGTTTTGTTGTGAGTGTGTCATTTAGCAGATAGGTTAGTGAGAGAGCAAAACACAAACCGTTGTCTTTATTACGAGGTATGTGCAAGTGTCGTTTTTTCAACCTCAAAATCTCTCTGTTGGTAGTGTTCAACAACCTGCCGCGCAATAGAGTGACTATTTGTGCAATGAGCTCTAAACCCTCATCAGCCAGAAGCTCTGTATTTGATTGGGCTAAACGCTCAAGCATTCAAGATTCAAGAGTTTTTTATTCGCCATGTTTGAGCGTGCCAAACAAGGAATTTGACTTCAGTAAATCACAGCCTCTGTTCAACATTTAGGTGACTAACAACAACACTCAGGACATGTGAAGAACGAAAGATATTCTCAAACACCCCCTGATCTTAAACTCCCAAGAGGGCAAGGAAAAACTCAAAACTCCAGCTAGGGGAAATGAGAAACCTTGAGAAGAGACCACAGATGGGAGGGTCCCTCTTCTAGGATGACCAGGCTGCCATGGATGCAGAGAGGACACATAGTACAAACAGTGTAGACAAAAAAGGTGTGGAAAGCGGGATGTTATTGCACAGTAATGACTCTGAGACTCTAAGAGTGGTGTGAGTTCATCAGAGCGACAGCCTGGGGGAAGAAGCTGTCTCTGTGTCTCCTGGTTTTAGTGTACAGAGCTCTATAACGGCGTCCGGAGGGGAGTAGTTCAAACAGGCTGCAACCTGGGTGCGAAGGATAGTGAGGGGTGAAAGTGGTGAAGGGCCTCGCCTGAAGTCCACTGTCATCTGCACGGTCTTGAGCAGGTTCAGGTCCAGGTGGTTTTGGCTGCACAAGTGGACCAGCCGCTCTGTTAGAGATTTGCTCACTCCAACTTATTTTGCAAGAACCACACGGGAGACAAGTAAGTCCTTTTGGACACCTGCAGGTGGAGAGTCCATTCGTCGCTGTGCGTGCAGCGATGATCGAAATGGAGGTCTCACTCAGGCCTCGTGCAGGAGCATTTTTATTGAGAGAAACAGAGTGGGGGTTGAGAGTGGGGGTCAGAGTAGACAAATGGCCGAAGCCCCTGGCTGATCAAAGCACAGCAGGGGGTCCTTCACGATGTTGTGTGAACAAAACAACTTTGATTGCTTCCTCTGCAGCTAGTCAATCAGTTCAAAAGATCTTAGCACTTTGTTCTACTACTTTTGTTAAGACAGGACAAGCGAGTTTAATTATTACAGGTTACATTCCAACATAATCATAGGATCAAACTAACCTGAAAACCCTAACATCTCCCTCCTGATTTATCATATGATTATGCCACCCCAAACAACAAAGACAAGCAAGAAGAAAAAACATATATACGTATAATGAAGAAAGTAGAATGGTAAAAATAAAAACAACAAATAATGATAGCAACACTTTCCAGTGAAGATGAGGCATTACCTCAAACTTATTGTGTAAGCGAAAAACCTGCTGGCCAGATGTTATTAGCAGGAAAATTCTTACACGGCCCCGTTGCCACAGGCGACCAGAATGCTATCAATAAAAAATAAAAAGAAAAACACAGAAACAGTACATCATTGTATCCATCACTTGTGAAGCATTTTCGATGGTCAAATCAACAAGTTTCCGTAATACATGCTCAACAGAACAGCATCTACGCAATCCACGTCTCATTATCATTATCACAACTGTCACGTCTAAGAAGTTGTATATGTGCCCGTGTTTTCGTCAGCTGATGATGTTCTAGTCTGTAGGTGAGGTCTGTCACACACACCGGCGCACACACTCGTGTCCAGTTGGCAGGCAGCATCGGACAACTCCTGTGACCACAAAACCATGATCCGTACTGAACAGGCACGTGCACTCATAGGATGCAGGTGAGGCAGTGCCTCTGAACTTCTGAATGAAGTAGGTCCCGTCCGATGGTACAGCCATGTTGGTAGTAGAGCCCTTACACCTTGAAAATGGCTCTCTCATCCTGGCACACAGCGGTGATGTCCAAAGCTCCCATCCAGTTTCCTCCTGGAGAGCAGTCGTCGTTAATGCATTTGTGGGTCCTGCAACCTTGGGTGCAACATGTGTAGTCAGCAAGACTTGGAATGGTCCCTCCCGTCGTGGCTGGCCCAGTTCCTTCCTTTGATGACCTCGATGTAGACCCAGTCTCCTGGATTGATGGGGTTGTCGACCTGTGAGGAGGAAAGATCAAGCGGCAGTAAATTTGTCTTTGACACAGTTTGAGCGTCCTGATCATATAATCTGCCAAGGACTGCTCTTCATCTGTTGCTTGCAACTCTCGTAGTCAATTGTAGTGCCCATTTAACTGGCAAATAGGAATGTTTGCGGGAAGAGTTTGAACACTTCCTAATGATTCCCTTTAACCAAAAACTATTTATGACAGGGGCGTTCCCATTTATTGCCTCCTGGTGTAAAAGAGATTGTCTTATCCATTCCTTCTTTCTCCTCACACGCTCGCACCCACACAGGGTGTGAACACACACACACACACACATCTGCACGCACACATACACAAAACGGCATACAAAGTTCAGACGAACGACAACAATTTTACAGAGATTACTCACAAGCAGAACACACAGACAAAGAGATTCTAATCCATCTCTCATGTAGCTTCTTTTGATAGAATCTCCTATCGGTAACTGTATAGCAGACGTTTTAGCATATAATCCCATACTCTGCTCTCTCGCTTCTACTTTTTTATGTCGGTGCAGTCGTAGGTGGCCCCTATTGCAGTCACTGTCTTGTTAACTGTCGCCGTGTGGCTCCTATGCATGATTGTGTGAATGTCAAAAATTGAACGTACCTTTCTGACCATCCAACCTCCACTGTGGTGCAAAAAAAACTTACTATTGTATTGAGTAGGTACATTGAGCAACCTAGCTTCCTCCTGACTGCCAAATGTCCTGTTCTAAAATTTATATAACTCGACCTCTACGTCTTAAGCTTGATGAGCCAAAATATAAGATCTTGCTCTTGTTTCCTACCGTTTTAGCCTATTTGTTTTATCCAAATCCGTTCAATCTCTTATTATAATCTGTAGCCCTACGTATTTTTCAAATTTTTATTTATTTATTTATCAAATCTCCTCAGTTCTGTCAAACTCTGTGCACAATGAACCTCCCTTCCACTTTGAACCAAGCTCCACCAAATTTGGTAACGCCAAGGAGTGCGATTTGGTTGTCGGACACTCCAAGTCCATTTCTTTTTGCCGCACTTCACCCTCTCACGTTGGTGTTCTTTGGCTGTTGCTTCAGAGCGACCCCATCCATCACTCTTGAATGAGTCCATTGTTCAAATGAGTCAATTTTCATCATTGTGAGTTCCTCCGCTTTTCACTGTCTTTTCTGTCCCCGAGGATGTTGTCTGTCCTCCGGAGTGTACTTGTCCTCCTCCAAGCACAACAGCAGTCTTTTCTTGTCCTTCGCCAAAGGTCAAAGGTGCTTCAGAGCCAGGCACCATTTTGTGGTTGTTCACGGCTGCAGGCGAAGTCTCGGATTGGGTTTCAGGGACTCTGACACTGAGAATGACAGGCTGGGACGTCAAACTTGTAAGACTATCTCCAAATGTAGCTGCTTCCATCAATTTGCTGGTAACATTTATTTACCAAACTTCAAATTCTCCTAATAACAGCGGTCTTGTTTTTATATCGTAAATCCTGCAACTCATCCTATTTTTGAGCTACATTTTATCTATAGTTCCAATTTAATCGGACAGTATGTTGTCTTCAGTATCATTATTGAAAATCAACTCATCGAGGTCTGCTTTCCACATCAAGCCCTGATCTGTATGTCTTTACCTCTCACATGTTATTGTCATGCTTGCTCAAAAATGTGACTTAGAGTATGGTGCTGTGAATTCTCAATCTCCCCAATGAAATTGGATCCCACCTCGTAGTTCTTATCGTTCTCATGTTCCTGTTAGCCTGCAATTGTCCAAATCAAAAATGTTTTCTTTTAACTGTCTTTCTTTTGAACCTCTAAATCTCTCGTGTTGCTAACCTATCTACACAAGAACAAAAAATTTACCACAATATAACACCAAATGTATTCGAAAATTCATTGTCATAAAGTGTTGTATTATTACTATCTTCCACTATCTGTCCTACTCACTCCCCCCCCTTTTGAGGCTTGGCAACGCCCATGCCTCACACCTTGACAAACTTTTTGGGAGAATGTGTTCTTTACTACATACGATTCCATCATCATTTAATTTGACTTTCTTTCCAAAACGCTTCTCAATTTCTCAGTTCACACATCTTCTACATGTGTTACTGGTTCTCCAGTTTTTTTTTGGTTTTTTTTCCTAGTTAATTATCAATCCAAAAGCTACGTGTTTCTTTCTAACATTTAACCTGCTCAAAATCACTCTTTCATCAAAGTCGCTCTACTAATTCTCTATAGTAGTCGCCAACGACTTCAACCATTCAACCTGTAATTTCTTTTCATTCAGGCTATCATTCATCAATGTTCATTTGCATCTCACACGCAGTCTCCAAAAAGGAGTCTTTCTATCACATTGGTCCCAATTCATCCAAGCTCACCACACAACATTCATATATCATTTTCAACTCAGGTTTCCTGGTAGAACAATCCACCAATTCAAAAAAACTTAACTAAAACAAACAATTGGCAAATTAATCTGAATTTTTTTTCTTTGTTTTTAAATTTGAAGAACTCAATCTCTCAGATTTAGTTTGCATTTAGAATTTTGTATAATCTTATAACACAACCAATCAATTATTCCTATTAAATGTAGCATTGCAAAATCTTAAATTCACAATTTAGCTTCTTCCAATTCCTGAAAGCATGTTCTGTTGTTTTGTTAACTCCGAATATTTTCATGAGGGCTTGACACTAACATGCACTAGTGTGGATTAGTTTCTGCTCGCAAACAGATTTCTCTCTTTTTCTTTCATCTTTATCTGTCAAAATTGTTTCTGTTCTGCGGTGTAAATTGAATAGACAACAGTCTAGCAAATTTTTTTTATACTAAAACTTTAGCCAATGTTCATCATTTTAACATATACGCACACACATGCACAGCTCTCGCACGCAAAAGGTAGTTCCCAGCACCAATGATTCGTCACAGGCTGGCCATTTCCTGTGGTCGATCATGAGCTGGTCCCTCCCATGCACACGAGGACAGCACATTCTAATTTTATTTATTTATCTTCTAGAAGCAAGTTGCATTCCTTTACCACTTGATTTGCATATTTTAACTTCAGTGTAACACAATTTGAGCTCTAGTCATTTGTAATTTGGGCATACAAACAGCATTGTCATACTTCTTGGATGGACAGGACTTCTAATAATCTAAAAAAAATTCTAATAATCTGACAATGACATGTTTTGCTGTCATATGGGCATCTATTCTTTCTTTCTCTGTATGAGCATAAGCGGTCAAAGAGGAGGAAGCTTGTCATGCTAAAAATGAGGCTTTTCCTCTGCTCCTTCCTCCACCCTTTGATTGATATTGTTTTGCAAAATGACACACTCTTGCATAGTGTCCTCATCTCCCACAGTTCCAACAGTTGTCTGAATCTGATAGGGGTTTTGATCTGAATGGTGGCTTGCGACCTTGTTGGTATCTAACTCTCCCTCTACCCCTTTGGGAACTTTGGAAGAAGATCGTTGTATCTTCATTTAGATCATTATCATCATCTAGATGAAATACATCAGAACTTTTGCCTTTTTTTTTTCACTTTTTCAGCATGTCTGGCCCATTGCATAGTTGTTGTCACACTTGCAACATCCACTTCCACCAAATGTTTCCTCACCCAGTTGCCTATTTCAGGGCGGAAAGTAGTGAAGAGCGCATTTTTAAGCTGTTGTTGATAAGCACTCTCAGCTGTATCATTGAATGGGATGCCACTATGCACCCTGAATTCTTTTTCAAATCTCAATTGAATGGCGGCCTCATCACTTTTCAACTTTCTATCTTTTGTCTTTTGGATTTGTTCTCTTCTTTCTTGTGAAGCTTTCAACCACATTTTAGCACAATCCAATTCACTCTCTTTTCTTTTCTTTTTCAGTCCGATCTTCCTAGCCACACTGTCCTCCAAAACTTCAACCACTATCTTCCACACTTCAACTTTCAACTTCCCTTCTACATTTACCGTTTTTATTTCCCATCTTAATTCTAGTAGTTTAAGGTTTTACAATTTATTTAAAAAAAAAAATGGTTTTTATTTCTTTGAGGATCCTCAATGCAGGTTTAAATTGACCTTTCAACAAATTACTAGCCTGTATTATTGCCGTGGATCAACGCTAGAACTGCTTTTTAGTCAATTTATCCTACCAGTCACACACTCAATCACACTAACTCCAGCGCTTTTTTAGGCCTGATGGCTCGGACAAACCAAAGCCGTATCTCATAGCTCGGACAAACCAAAGCCGTATCTCATGGCTCGGATAAACCAAAGCCGTATCTCATAGCTCGGATAAACCAAAGCCGTATCTCATAGCTCGGACAAACCAAAGCCGTATCTCATAGCTCGGACAAACCAAAGCCGTATCTCAAAGCTCGGACAAACCAAAGCCGTATCTTTAGCGCTTTAACTTACTTGTCCCCTGGTTCGTTGCACCGCCGGATCCCGTCAATCCACCTCTGTCAGACGAAGGCAGACCTAAGATGCTGGCCCAGCGAAGAATTCTCTTCCCAGGACTTTCTTTTCCAGGTCCTCCTAATGGACGCTGGCTTGTCGACAATGCAGCACGTCCTCCTTCGCCGGTCAGATGGTGGGTATGAGGATCCCGGGTTTCGGCACCAAAATGTTAGAGATTTGCTCACTCCAACTTATTTTGCAAGAATATGAAGTAAGTCCTTTTGGACACCTGCAGGTGGAGAGTCCATTCGTCGTTGTGCGTGCAGCGATGATCGAAATGGAGGTCTCACTCAGGCCTCGTGCAGGAGCATTTTTATTGAGAGAAACAGAGTGGGGGTTGAGAGTGGGGGTCAGAGTAGACAAATGGCCGAAGCCCCTGGCTGATCAAAGCACAGCAGGGGGTCCTTCACGATGTTGTGTGAACAAAACAACTTTGATTGCTTCCTCTGCAGCTAGTCAATCAGTTCAAAAGATCTTAGCACTTTGTTCTACTACTTTTGCTAAGACAGGACAAGCGAGTTTAATTATTACAGGTTACATTCCAACATAATCATAGGATCAAACTAACCTGAAAACCCTAACACTCCACCTCCTGTCTGTACGCAGTCTCATCACCGTTCTGGATCAGTCCGATGAGAGTGGTGTCGTCTGCATACTTCAGGAGCTCCACGGAAGAGTCACTTGCGGAGAAATCGTTGGTGTAGAGCAGGGATGTCAAAGTCAAACACACAGAGGGCCAAAAAAACAAATTTGCTACAAGCCGAGGGCCGGACTGGTTCAATGTTTATTAAAATATATCGGAATGATTGCACATAGCCTATTGAACTAAGACTTAACACAGTGTACATTATTTAACGATTAAATGAATATGGCAATATTTTGTTATGGCTCTGTCAGTAACTTCAAGGGAAAATATTTTCAACAGCCAAACAGCAAAACATTAAATTGTTTTAAAAACAAAATGTGTTTCTTAATATCAAGATAAATGCATAAATAAAAGTGCATGCATTATAAACTGAAAGTTTATTATTGTGCTGCTCTATGATCTACCGATCATTGCTTTCAAATCGTAAAATAAAAAATTAATCAAATCAGTTGTATTCTTTCTCATGGCTCTTATCTGCAATTTTCCCTTGGTCCATTCAACTGAAAAATAAATATAAATAAATAAAATTCAAAAATTTACGGCACACAGACAAAACAATACTTTCTTCAAAGAAAAACCACGTCTTGTAGAAACAAATGTAAAAATGGAACCGAATTAAAAAACGGAAAATACGTTACTGTTCTGTGATGCTCACTTGTCTCAGGCTGAGCCTGATACTTAGAGGTGTCTCATCTTTTGTACAAGTTCATCAATGTTCGGGGTTAGGCTCTGAGGCTCAAAACCCGTTTTTGATCAACTCTCCTTCTGCAAAGGTCCGGGCTGATTTTGCGATCTCTTTTGCCACAATAAAGCTAGCCTTGGCAGCAGCGTCGCTTTGCGATTTAGCATACGTGAACATAGCCTGTCTGGACTTAAGGCCTCGTTTTAATTCTTCCACCTTCTGTAGCTTTTGTTCATATTCCATTTTCTTGTCTTTGTCTGTGTGTTTCTTAGACGTTTGATAGTGCCTTCTTAAATTAAATTCTTTCATTACAGCCACATTTTCTCCACACAGAAGACACACAGGTTTGCCTCTTACCTCCGTAAACATGTACACTGCCTCCCACCTGGCCTGAAAACCCCTGTTCTTAGCGTCCACCTTACGTTTAGCCATTTTTGAGGAGGGGGGTATCAGAAAGTTGAACTCTGCTCTGACTACTGATGAATAATGAAGCCGCTTGTGCGAGCTGCAGGGACATCGCGGGCTACCGTTGCATTGTGGGAAATGTAGTGTTGGTGCGTGCAAAACACCAGCGGGCGGTTGTGGCCTGCGGGCCGGTTCTAATAGTAATTCAATATCATCCAGGGGGCCATAGATAATCAATTCGCGGGCCGGATCTGGCCCGCGGGCCGTAACTCTGACATATGTGCACTAGATATTATATACGTCAGCTTAACTACAGAAATTGGTTAATAATATAGCCACAGTGTTTGAACGATCAAACAGCGACATAGAGACAGACAGTTCAGTCTAACTGCATAACCGTGTGATTACGCAATCCTCATAGGAGGCAAGGCACGAAGTTGCCCGCTCCGAGCGACTTGTCTAGTTTCAACATAACTATAACAATTCAGCGATTTTGGTTCAAAATGATACAAAACTACTGAAATTGAAAAGAAAATGACTTTATAATACAAATAATTGAATTTGTTTTTTCCCCTATTAATGATGACAGGGGAGGCATGGCCTCCCTTGCCTCCACTGACCACACATCCCTGGAAGCCATAGAAAGTCAGTCGGCATCCGGGCCGCGCGGTCGGGTTTTCTCGGCTCATCTCGCGAGGTTCGACCTCCGAATTTTTGTTTGACAACTGAAGCAAAAAAATCTCGAATTTTTCGTTCGAATCCCGATTTGTTCGCGAACCGGGATGGGGTAATGTTCATACAGTATCTCACATAAGTGAGTACACCCCTCTCATATCTGCAATGTTTTGATTATATCTTGTCATGGGACAACACTGAAGAAATTACACTTTGATCCAACGTTAAGTAGTCACTGTAAAGCTTGGATAGCAAAGTATATTTATTGTTACTTCTAAGTAACTCGATATACCATGAATGTGTTTAATGCTAGACACTAAAGTGAGTACACCCCTACTGAAATTGTCAAAATCGGACCCAAATATCAATGTTTAGAGTGGCCACCATTATTATTTCCATTGTTTACTCATCTCACTGAAAACTTTAAGCCTACCAAGCAGAAACGTATCCATTCTTGACGTAGAGTCTCTCCTAAAATTGATCACAATGACGAACTGACCTTAATCATTAGGCCCTAACCCCTTCTTCTCTGCAGCTGCGAAGACATACAGTTTACACAGCGCTGTGAAGCCATGGCTGAGTATGTAATTCAGCAAATTTAGAAGGTTAACAGTGATTGTGTTTTTCACTGCAGTTGGACGAATCTACTGACGAGCGTGACACAGCACAGATGTGCATTTTCATTCATATAGTGTTTAGTGACCTCACTGCAAGAGGAGTGGACAGTACTTCCCATGAAAGAAAAAAAGCGAGAAGACAAATTTCAGTCATTTAATTTTTTATTGAGAAAACTCCCAGTATACAAATTGCCGTCTATTACGATTGATGGAGCACCCGCAATGGTTGGCCGCGTATTGCCAAATGCAGGCAGGATGATGCTTTTGCAGATTTCTTGAACTACCATTGCATACTCCACCAACAAACGTTTTAGCGCTAAAATGCTCAAATTGAAAGAGATCATGGATATGACAACCAAGATTGCCTGTTCTGTTCGAGCCAGATCTCTTCAAAGATGGTTATTCCGTGAATACCTACCTGGAGAAGGTTGACTAGCTGAAAATGTGTGAGCACCCCTGCTCTATATGATGATCATCACCCATTAAGAACATTTACTAAGAAGAGCTATAGTCAAAAACCATGAATGACACTGACTATATAAATGCTTGGGAAAAGAAAACATTAACAGTTTTGATATTCTGAACTAAAGAAGCTGATTTACATTGTAAACTTCTACTTGTGATGATCTTTCAATTTAACTAGGGACACATTTTCAATATTTCCACAGCAAAATATTTGTATTTTCACCAGCATAATAGACATTCTAACAGATTCCAACTGAATTCCCCACTCATATGTGGGTTTGGATTCCGGACGTGCCGTGTTTTTAAGATTGTGTGGTGCCTTCTCCAAGGACGGCATAATTCACTTTACCATATGTGTGTTCTGTTATATGTTAAGAGGTTCTGATTAAATTTAGAGTTGTGGTTCCTTTAAGAGTCCCAGTGACCGCTTTTTCTGTCATGCGCATGGGATGTACTTTGGTCAGTTAATAAACATGGCCCACAGAGTCTGAATGTGAGAAGTTTTCAGCTCGTTTTCTATGCCTTTAAAGTACTACATGGTACCTGCCCTTGGACGTTCTACAGCTTTGAGGGTGGTGAGCCTTGTTGAACGTCCTCCTCTGACAAGAAAGTATGAATCTCTGAAGGAATACTTACTAAAGACGTTTGACCTGTCTGGCACTGAGAGGGCCTGTAGGCTATTCTCTTTTCAGTGGCTCGGTGACAGCAAGCCCTCAGAACTAATGGACTGGATGCTCGATCTGCTGGGTGACCACAAGCCAGATTTCCTTTACCTCTACCCTTTCCTGCGCCAACTGCCTGCTCATGTGAGAGCTGCTTTGGCTAACACTGCCAGCACAGATTGCAGAGATGTTTCAGCTGAGGCTGTCAAGTGTGTCTAGGCTAGTCAGCAGCCCTGCACAGCTGCCCTCCTCTCTACTGGTCTTGGATCTGATGTACTGGATGGTCACACGCTCGTCGCAGCAGCAGCTCTGCCTCGTCAAAATTGTTCGGGTGTGTGCTTTTACCATGCCAAGTTTGGCTCCAAGGCAAAACTATGCCGCTCTCTATGCAGCTTTGGTGTAGTGGGAAACATCAAGGCTGGCGCTCACTAGTGGCCGTGAGCGTCGGCCATGCCGGCAGGCTGCTCTGCATCAAAGACTCCGTCTCCGGCCGACGTTTCCTCTGCGCCAAAGGGGCGCAGCGGAGTCTACTGCCTGCTTCACAGGAGGACGTGGTGGCGGACAACCACGCCCCCCCCCCATGGAGGCTGCCAATGGAAGCCCTATCCGTACGTACGGCACAAGGCGAGTCGAACTGTGTATTTGGGGGCATCGCTTTGGCTGGGACTTTGTGATGGCCAAGGTCGCTGCCCACCTTCTCTTCCACAGCAAAGCACGGTGTCGAGCACAACATTGACACCACTGGCCCACCCGTATACGCCCGCGCTCGTTGCCTCGAGCCCAGCAAGCTTGCCGTAGCCAAGACGGAGTTCGAGTCCATGGAGTGCCTGGGGATTGTTCGATGCTCCAACCGTCCTTGGGCCTCCCCCCTGCACCTCGTCCACAAACCAGGAGGGGGCTGAAGTCCTTACGGGGACTACCGATGGGTCAACGACTGACCGCTACGCGGTGCTCCATATCTAGGATTTTTCAGCACACCTGGCTGGCAAGGTCATGGGGGATAGCAAGCAACCTTGACGCACTCCTATTCTTGTCCTAAACCACTCTCCTATGTTGTTTTGTAGGTATACCACGCTTGTGGATGTCTTGTATAAGTTCTCAATGACTGCAATTATATTCTCATTGATGTTATAGAGTTTCATGGTTGCCCAAAGCGCTTCATGCCACACGCGGTCGAATGCCTTCTTAAAGTCGATGAATACGTGGTAGAGATCCTGTTGGTGTTGCTGGTACTTTTCGCACAGTATCCGAAGATTGAATATTTGTTCTGTGGTGCTGCGACCTGGTCTGAATCCAGCCTGTTCTTCTGCTATTATCTTTTCGGCTTGGGGCATTAGTCTTCTTAATATAACTTTTAGCATTACCTTACTGGGATGGCTGATGAGGCTGATAGTGCGGTAGTTTTGGCAGAGCTGGACGTTGCCTTTTTTGAGAAGGGTGATGTTAGGGTTTTCCAGGTTATCTTTATCATAGGATTATGTTGGAATGCAACAGGCAATAAATACCTTACCTTGTCCTCCTTATCACAAGATCGTAAAACATCCCCTGAGATGTTTAGACTAGAGGACAAGGGCTTTCTATTCAGCCCACTCATACCCCCACTCTGTTCCTCCTAATAAATATGCCCTTGCAGGAAGGAGACCTTTCAGACTTCATTCGATAATCGCTGTTCAGACAGCGACGAATGGACTCTCCACCTGCAGGTGTCTAAAAGAACTTGCTTGTCTTCTGTTTGGTTCTTGCAAAATAAGTTGGAGTGAGCAAATCTCTAACATTTTGGTGCCGTGACCCGGATCCTCATACCCACCATCTGACCGGCGAAGGAGGACGTGCTGCATTGTCGACAAGCCAGCGTCCATTAGGAGGACCTGGAAAAGAAAGTCCTGGGAAGAGAATTCTTCGCTGGGCCAGCATCTTAGGTCTGCCTTCGTCTGACAGAGGTGGATTGACGGGATCCGGCGGTGCAACGAACCAGGGGACAAGTAAGTTAAAGCGCTAAAGATACGGCTTTGGTTTGTCCGGGCTATGAGATTCGGCTTTGGTTTGTCCGAGCTATGAGATTCGGCTTTGGTTTGTCCGAGCTATGAGATTCGGCTTTGGTTTGTCCGAGCTATGAGATTCGGCTTTGGTTTGTCCGAGCTATGAGATTCGGCTTTGGTTTGTCCGAGCTATGAGATACGGCTTTGGTTTGTCCAAGCTATGAGATACGGCTTTGGTTTATCCGAGCTATGAGATACGGCTTTGGTTTATCCGAGCTATGAGATACGGCTTTGGTTTGTCCGAGCCATGAGGCCTAAAAAAGCGCTGGAGTTTGTGTGATTGAGTGTGTGACGGGTAGGATAAATTGACTAAAAAGCAGTTCTAGCGTTGATCCATGGCAATAAAACAGGCTAGTAATCTGTTGGAAGGTCAATTTAAACCTGCATTGAGGATCCTCAAAGAAAAAAAAATTGAAAAAAATTGTAAAACCTTAAGCTACTAAAATTAAGATGGGAAATAAGAACGGTAAATCGCTTGCTCTGCTCTTCTTTAAAACGAGAAGTTCATGGCAAGTAGATTTCTTAATTGTATGCAATACATGCTGAAGTGGAAGAAAATGTATGGAGTACAAGGAAATTTGAAATGTGGAAGAAGTGGTAGAAGTGCTAGAGTGTGGTTGAAAGCTTCACAAGAAAGAAGAGAACAAATCCAAAAGACAAAAGATAGAAAGTTGAAAAGTGATGAGGCCGCCATTCAATTGAGATTTGAAAAATAATTCTGGGTACATAGTGGCATCCCATTCAATGATACAGCTGAGAGTGCTTATCAACAACAGCTTAAAAATGCGCTCCTCACTAATTTCCGCCCTGAAATAGGCAACTGGGTGAGGAAACATTTGGTGGAAGTGGATGTTGCAAGTGTGACAACTATGCAATGGGCCAGACATGCTGAAAAAGTGATCAAAAAAGGCAAAAGACTGATGTATTTCATCTAGATAATGATGATGATGAACTAGATGAAGATACAACAGTCTTCTTCCAAGGGTCCCAGCTAGGCAGAGGGAGAGGTAGAGGCCAACAAGGTCGCAGGCCGCCATATAATTCAAAACCCCCACGAGATTCTGACAACTGTTGGAACTGTGGGAGACGAGGACACTTCGCACGAGAGTGTCGTTTTGCAAAACAATATCAATCAAAGGGTGGAGGAAGGAAAAGAGGAAAAGCCTCATTTTTAGCATGACAAGCTTCCTCCTCTTTGACCGCTTATGCTCATACAGAGAAAGAAAGAATAGATGCCCATATGACAGCAAAACATGTCATTGTCAGATTATTAGAATTTTTTTTAGATTATTAGAAATCCTGTCCATCCAAGAAGTATGACAATGCTGTTTGTATGCCCAAATTACAAATGACTAGAGCTCAAATTGTGTTACACTAAAGTTAAAATACGCAAATCAAGTGGTAAATAAATGCAACTTGCTTCTAGAAGATAAATAAATAAAATTAGAATGTGCTGTCCTCGTGTGCATGGGAGGGACCAGCTCATGATCGACCACAGGAAATGGCCAGCCTGTGACGAATCATTGGTGCTGGGAACTACCTTTTGCGTGCGAGAGCTGTGCATGTGTGTGCGTATATGTTAAAATGATGAACATTGGCTAAAGTTTTAGTATAAAAAAAATTTGCTAGACTGTTGTCTATTCAATTTACACCGCAGAACAGAAACAATTTTGACAGATAAAGATGAAAGAAAAAGAGAGAAATCTGTTTGCGAGCAGAAACTAATCCACACTAGTGCATGTTAGTGTCAAGCCCTCATGAAAATATTCGGAGTTAACAAAACAACAGAACATGCTTTCAGGAATGTTTTAGTTAAGTTTTTTTTGAATTGGTGGATTGTTCTACCAGGAAAGCTAAGTTGAAAATGATATATGAATGTTGTGTGGTGAGCTTGGATGAATTGGGACCAATGTGATAGAAAGACTCCTTTTTGGAGACTGCGTGTGAGATGCAAATGAACATTGATGAATGATAGCCTGAATGAAAAGAAATTACAGGTTGAATGGTTGAAGTTGTTGGTGACTACTATAGAAAATTAGTAGAGCGACTTTGATGAAAGAGTGATTTTGAGCAGGTTGAATGTTAGAAAGAAACACGTAGCTTTTGGATTGATAATTAACTAGAGAAAAAAAAAAAAAACTGGAGAACCAGTAACACATGTAGAAGATGTGTGAACTGAGAAATTGAGAAGCGTTTTGGAAAGAAAGTCAAATTAAATGATGATGGAATCGTATGTGGTAAAGAACGCATTCTCCCAAAAAGTTTGTCAAGGTGTGAGGCATGGGCGTTGCCAAGCCTCAGAAGGGGGGGAGTGAGTAGGACTAGGACAGATAGTGGAAGATAGTAATAATACAACACTTTATGACAATGAATTTTCGAATACATTTGGTGTTATATTGTGGTAAATCTTTTGTTCTGGTGTAGATAGTTTAGCAACACGAGAGATTTAGAGGTTCAAAAGAAAGACAGTTAAAAGAAAACATTTTTGATTTGGACAATTGCAGGCTAACAGGAACATGAGAACGATAAGAACTACGAGGTGGGATCCAATTTCATTGGGGAGATTGAGAATTCACAGCACCATACTCTAAGTCACATTTTTGAGCAAGCATGACAATAACATGTGAGAGGTCAAGACATACAGATCAGGGCTTGATGTGGAAAGCAGACCTCGATGAGTTGATTTTCAATAATGATACTGAAGACAACATACTGTCCGATTAAATTGGAACTATAGATAAAATGTAGCTCAAAAATAGGATGAGTTGCAGGATTTACGATATAAAAACGAGACCGCTGTTATTAGGAGAATTTGAAGTTTGGTAAATAAACATTACCAGCAAATTGATGGAAGCAGCTACATTTGGAAATAGTCTTACAAGTTTTTACGTCCCAGCTTGTCATTCTCAGTGTCAGAGTCCCTGAAACCCAATCCGAGACTTCGCCTGCAGCCGTGAACAACCACAAAATGGTGCCTGGCTCTGAAGCACCTTTGACCTTTGGCGAAGGACAAGAAAAGACTGCTGTTGTGCTTGGAGGAGGACAAGTACACTCCGGAGGAAATACAACATCCTCGGGGACGGAAAAGACAGTGAAAAGCGGAGGAACTCACAATGATGAAAATTGACTCATTTGAACAATGGACTCATTCAAGAGTGATGGATGGGGTCGCTCTGAAGCAACAACAAAAGAACACCAACTTAATAGGGTGAAGTGCGGCAAAAAGATATGGACTTGGAGTGTCTGACAACCAAATCGCACTCCTTGCTACGGCGTTCCCAAATTTGGTGAAGCTTGGTTCAAAGTGGAAGGGAGGTTCATTGTGCACTGAGTTTGACAGAACTGAGGAGATTTGATAAATAAATAAATAAAAATTTGAAAAATACGTAGGGCTACAGATTATAATCAGAGATTGAACGGATTTGGATAAAACAAATAGGCTAAAACGGTAGGAAACAAGAGCAAGATCTTATATTTTGGCTCATCAAGCTTAAAACGTAGAGGTCGAGTTATATAAATTTTAGAACAGGACATTTGGCAGTCAGGAGGAAGCTAGGTTGCTCGATGTACCTACTCAATACAATAGTAAGTTCTTTTTATACCACAGTGGAGGTTGGATGGTCAGAAAGTTAGGTACGTTCAATTTTTAACATTCACACAATCATGCATAGGAGTCACAAGGCAACAGTTAACAAGACAATGACTGCAATAGGGGCCACCTACGACTGCACCGACATGGAAAAGTAGAAGTGAGAGAGCAGAGTATGGGATTATATGCTAAAACGTCTGCTATACAGTTACCAATAGGAGATTCTGTCAAGAGAAGCTACATGAGAGATGGATTAGAATCTCTTTGTCTGCGTGTGTGCGTGCAGATGTGTGTGTGTGTGTGTGTGTGTGTGTGTGTGTACACCCTGTGTGGGTGCGAGCGTGTGAGGACAAAGAAGGCATGGATAAGACAATCTCTTTTAAACCAGGAGGCAATAAATGGGAACGCCCCTGTCATAAATAGTTTTTGGTTAAAGGGAATCATTAGGAAGTGTCCAAACTCTTCCCGCAAACATTCCTATTTGCCAGTTAAATGGGCACTACAATTGACTACGAGAGTTGCAAACAACAGATGAAGAGCAGTCCTTGGCAGATTATATGATCAGGACGCTCAAACTGTGTCAAAGACAAATTTACTGCCGCTTGATCTTTCCTCCTCACAGGTCGACAACCCCATCAATCCAGGAGACTGGGTCTACATCGAGGTCATCAAAGGAAGGAACTGGGCCAGCCACGACGGGAGGGAGCATTCCAAGTCTTGCTGAGTACACATGTTGCACCCAAGGTTGCAGGACCCACAAATGCATTAACGACGACTGCTCTCCAGGAGGAAACTGGATGGGAGCTTTGGACATCACCGCTGTGTGCCAGGATGAGAGAGCCATTTTCAAGGTGTAAGGGCACTACTACCAACATGGCTGCACCATCGGACGGGACCTACTTCATTCAGAAGTTCAGAGGCACTGCCTCACCTGCATTCTATGAGTGCACGTGCCTGTTCAGTACGGATCATGGTTTTGTGGTCACAAGAGTTGTCCGATGCTGCCTGCCAACTGGACACGAGTGTGTGCGCCGGTGTGTGTGACAGACCTCACCTACAGACTAGAACATCATCAGCTGACGAAAACACGGGCACATATACAACTTCTTAGACGTGACAGATGTGATAATGATAATGAGACGTGGATTGCGTAGATGCTGTTCTGTTGAGCATGTTTTACAGAAACTTGATGATTTGACCACCGAAAATGCTTCACAAGTGATGGATACAATGATGTACTGTTTCTGTGTTTTTGTTTTTTATTGATAGCATTCTGGTCGCCTTAAGGCAAAGGGACCGTGTAAGAATTTTCCTGCTAATAACATCTGGCCAGCAGGTTTTTCGCTTACACAATAAGTTTGATCTGGGGTATTAAGGTAATGCCTCATCTTCACTGGAAAGTGTTGCTATCATTGTTTGTTGTTTTTATTTTTCCTATTCTTCTTTCTTCATTATACATATATATGTGTTTTTTTCTTACTTGTCTTTGTTGTTTGGGGTAGCATAATCATATGATAAAACAGGAGGGAGATGTTAGGGTTTTCCAGGTTATCTTTATCATAGGATTATGTTGGAATGCAACAGGCAATAAATACCTTACCTTGTCCTCCTTATCACAAGATCGTAAAACATCCCCTGAGATGTTTAGACTAGAGGACAAGGGCTTTCTATTCAGCCCACTCATACCCCCACTCTGTTCCTCCTAATAAATATGCCCTTGCAGGAAGGAGACCTTTCAGACTTCATTCGATAATCGCTGTTCAGACAGCGACGAATGGACTCTCCACCTGCAGGTGTCTAAAAGAACTTGCTTGTCTTCTGTTTGGTTCTTGCAAAATAAGTTGGAGTGAGCAAATCTCTAACAGGTGATAATAAGTGATTGTGTCCATGATGTTGGCCACTCGCCTGTTGTCCAGATTTTGTTGCAGATAAGTAAAAGTGCATCTATGATCGGGTCACCCCCCGCCTTGATCAGTTCCGCTGTGATGTTATCCACGCCTGGTGATTTTCCTGGTTTTAGTGACTGTACTGCTGAAACTATTTCTTCTCGCAGTATAGGGTCCTTGTGATTGTTTGTTGCTGCAGGGGCAGTAAGGACTTTTGGGTTGCCTTTTATTTTATGTGTGTATAGTTCGGAGCAGTATTCTGTCCATCTCTTTCTCACTTGTGTTTCTTCGGTTAAGCAATTCCCTTTGGAGTCTTGTATTATTGTGGTCCTTGATCGCTTTGTGGTGGTGAGGTCTTTGATTGTCTGGAAGGCCTTTTTACTGTTGTTTTTGAGTAGGCTGTCTTCAATATCTTTGCACTGATCTCCAATCCACGCTTCTCTCGCTTGGTTTATTTCTTTTTTAACTCGTAGGTCGGTCTTTCTGTATTGTGTCAGGCCCTCTGTTGTGTTCTTTTTCCATCTCAGCTCTCTGCGTTTATCACATAGCTCCAATATTTCGTCAGTTATCCATGGTTTCTTCTTCGGGCGGTGTTTTCCGATAATGTCACTAGCTGTTTCACTGATGGCTGAGGTAAAGGAGTGTGTTAAAGATTCTACATCTACATCTTCATTCAATGCGAGTAGTGGTGCAAATTTTCCTCCGATGTTGGCCTTGAAGGATTCCAAAATGGTAGGATCTTTCAGCTTTTCTAGGTTGAATTTTAGTCTGGTGCCCCCAGCTTTCTGGATCTTTTTCAGACGTAGGGAAAAGGTCATCATTACGAGGCTGTGGTCACTTCCAATATCTGCTCCTGGGAATGTTCTTGTCCTTGCGATGTTTACACTAGATTTGAAGCGTTGTTGGATCATGATATAGTCAATTTGGCTTTGGTAAAGTCCTCCTGGGCTGAGCCAGGTCATTCTTCTTGATTTCTTGTGTGGCCCCAGAGTGTTCATGATTTTAAGTTCATTCAAGCTGGCAAATTCAAGAAGCCGCAGCCCTCTGTCATTTGAGATGTTATTACAGTAGGGTCCACATGTACTTTTCCAGTCGTTGAAGGCATCCTTACCTATCTTTCCATTCCAGTCACCCTGCACGACTAATATGTCTTTTTTTGGTGTTTCGTCAATTACTTTTTGTAGTTGATGGTAAAAGTCTTCGACTTCTTCATCTGGGTGGTCTGTTGTTGGTGCATACGCTTGTATTATGGTGAGGTTGAAAGGCAGTGATTTCAATCGTATGGTTATGATCCGGCTGTTGATGGGTTGGCATGCAATTACTGCCCCTGTGACCTCTTTGTTAACAAGGAACCCTACTCCATGTTCATGGCGGTCTTCTCTGCCACTAAAATAGAGTTTATGATTCTCTGGTGTGGTTCTTTCTCCAAAATTCTTGTAGCGCACTTTGCATAGACCTAAGATGTTCCATCTGTATCATTTCATTTCATGGTCCAGTTGTTCCAACTTCCCAATACCCCTGAGGGTCCGCACATTCCATGTGCCAATGACGATGTTGGTCCTGGCACGGATGCTCTTATTTGATCCATCAGTAGCATATTTTCCACTCCCGCCCTGACAGCCCTCGACGGAAGAGGCGGTCCTTTTTAACCCGGGCGACGACCGAGCCGGTATGGAATTTTTTGTAACTGTCGTTCTCTCTTGCGGTGTGTCTTGGGCATTGTCGCGTGGCGGAGCCCATCCCTCTCCACGCCAGACCACAGCCGATGTCCTCCCACTCGGAGGCTCACCCTGGTCCCGAACACATAGCCGGGAGTGATCTAATATTCATAAAACCGAATTTAAGTGTAATCGGTTGATCAGGGTGCGTATCTATCGAAGGATTTTTTAAATGGGATGCGAGTAAAATTGTGTTCTCTAGGCCTAATATCACCTCTCAAAAGTGTATTAGGGCGGTGGGATGAAACGACCGTGGGAATTTGATGATGAATATTTGTTACACATGTGAAGTTATCTAAAACAGGCACCGTTTCATTAGCAAGACCGGTCGGGACGGAGTGATTGGATTTGTCTACTACCCCAGTAGAAAGTGTGTTTATGTGTACTGCAGCACTATTTAAACTGTCGCGCTCTAGTCTACACGAGGAGCTATGTGTATGCTAAAAGTCTAGCCTAGCGCTAGTTAACTTTAACTTAACAGACTCCAAACCCATCCTCACAGGTGGTCTAATCACCTGTGCCCTGGCCTGCTCTAGAGTGACCTGTCATGAGAGCCTCAAACAGTAATCTATATTCCTAGAAAGAGTGAAGGCGCCTTCACGGTTAGGATGAAGGCCGTCCTTCCTCAGCAGGTCGGGGCGGCCCCAGAAGGATGAGCAGTTATCTATAAAATACAGTCCCTGCTTTTTACAGAACCCAGCCATCCATCGATTAAGGGAGACTAATCTACTAAACCTCTCATCAGTGCCTCTCCCAGGCAGGGGGCCAGAGACAAATACTCGATGCCGACTCATCTTTCTGGCAAGATCACAAGTCCTCGCTATGTTTTTCTTTGTGATCTCTGATTGTCTCATCCTAATATCATTGGAGCCGACGTGTATCACTATGTCCGAGTAGCTAGTGTTGGTGGAACTACGCTGTTGACTAGGCCTATTGCGAGTCAGCTCCCTAAGATTACCTTCTATGTCGGGTGCTCTGCCCCCAGGAATATACATTACCGTGGCTGGATTTTTAAGCGTAATGTTTCGGCTAATGGAGTCGCCTATGACCAAAGTGCGAGGGCCAGTAGACCGAGATGACTTTGGACGGCTATTCGTCTTACCTGGCTCATAGCGATTAGCAAGCCGCTTGGGGCTAATGCTAACCGGGCTAGCGGGCTGACTACAGCCCGCGTCTGTGTCCGCTGCAACTACTGTTATCACACTATTCTGCTCTAACTGGCGGACACGTCCCTCTAGCAGAGACAACCTCTGTTAGAGATTTGCTCACTCCAACTTATTTTGCAAGAACCACAGGGTAGACAAGCAAGTTCTTTTAGACACCTGCATGTGGAGAGTTTACTCGTTGAAGGAATGAAGTCTAAAAACTCTCCACCCTGCAAAGGCATATTTATTAAGAGAAACAGAGTGGGGGTAAGAGTAGGTTGAATAGGAAGCCCTTGTGCTCTAGTCAAAACATATCAGGGGATGTTTTACGACCTTGTGGGGGATGGGACAAGGTAGGTTATTTATTACCGATTGCATTCCAACATAATCATACGATAAGGATAATCTGAAAAACCCTAACATCTCCCTCCTGTTTTATCATATGATTATGCCACCCCAAACAACAAAGACAAGTAAAAGAAAAAAAAAATGTGTACATGTATAACGAAGAAAGAAGAATAGTAAAAATAAAAATACAAACAATGATAGCAACACTTTCCAATGAAGATGAGGCATTACCTTAATACCCCAAGATCAAACTTATTGTGTAAGCGAAAAACCTGCCGGCCAGATGTTATTAGCAGGAAAATTCTTACACGGTCCCTTTGCCTAAGACGACCAGAATGCTATCAATAAAAAACAAAACAAAAACACAGAAACAGTACATCATTGTATCCATCACTTGCGAAGCATTTTCCATGGTCAAATCATCAAGTTTCTGTAAAACATGCTCAACAGAACAGCATCTACGCAATCCATGTTTCATTATCGTAATCACATCCGTCATCTCTAAGAAGTTGTATATGAACTTGGGCTACAGTAGAGGACACAAACTTCGACACAGCAGACTTCAAACATGGGATGACGCAGGACTTAAACAAGCACAACACCACCAGCACAACAAGCACAGGAGACAGCAATTTCAAAAGCAGTTGCCACCAGTTACCAGAGAATAGCCACGAAAAGAAATCAAACTGATGTGGGACCTTTTCATTAGACATGGCCTGCTGTAAGTTCTTCAGTGAATTCATGGCGTCGTTGATGTGGGTGTCATTTTCTCTTGGTATGTATGTGCAACAGGAAGTCCCAATGATGTGGCACACACCATCTTGTGCTGCCGTCAACAAGTCCAGAACCATCCTGTTTTGCAAGACTATCAGTCTAATAGCCTGAATCTCTCTATTTTGTTCATCGTTGATTTGCAGTGAGAGATTCACAAAGGATTGAAAACGATAGTTCAGTGTCTCGATGAAGAGCGATAGTTTCCCAACCCCAATCTGAGGAAAGAGCGGAATGTTAGGGTTTTCCAGGTTATCTTTATCGTAGGATTATGTTGGAGTGCAACAGGTAATAAATACCTTACCTTGTCCTCCTTATCACAAGGTCATAAAACATCCCCTGACATGTTTAGACTAGAGGGCAAGGGCTTTAGCCAGCCTACCCATACCCCCACTCTGTTTCTCTTAATAAATATCCACGTGCAGGAAGGAGGGCAGATTTCATTCCTGTAGCGAGTGATCTCTCCACCTGCAGGTGTCTAAAAGAACTTGCCTTGTCTCTGTGTGGTTCTTGCAAAATAAGTTGGAGTGAGCAAATCTCTAACATTTTGGTGCCGAAACCCGGGCCCCTCATACCCATCATCTGGCTGACGGAGGACGACGCGCTGTACACCGTCGACGGGCCAGCGTCCATTAGCCGGACCTGGTAAAGAAAGACCTGGGAAGGAAATTCTTCGCTGGGCCAGCATCTTAGGTCTGCCTTCGTCTGACAGAGGTGGATTGACGGGACCCGGCAGTGCAACGAACCAGGGGACAAGTAAGTTAAAGGCTTGAAATTGTGTTGTGTTGTTAAACGCGTAACACATAGAGGTGCACGGGAGATAGCTTGGGTTCAAGTCCCAGTGGAAGAAACAGGCTAAGAAAGGCAGAGCTTCTTTTTCGTTCATCGAAGAAGTGTGTAGACTCTTCTTTGTCTGTTTTTCCGAGCTGAGGGATCTGGCTTGGGTTAAAGTCCCAGTGGAAGGAACGTGCTAAGAAACACGGAGCTTCTTTTTTGTTAATCAAAGAAGGGCGTAGATTTTTCTTTGTATGTTTTTCCAAGCCAAAGAATAGCTTGGGTTCAAGTCCCAGTGGAAGAAACGGGCTAAGAAAAACAGAGCTTCTTTTTCTTAATTGAAGAAGGGCGTAGATTTTTTCTTTTGTCCGTTTTTCCAAAGCTGTTTGGGAGGGTTTTACACCCATCCCTGGATAGGCCTAAAAAAGCGCTGGAGTTTGTGTGATTGAGTGTGTGACTGGTAGGATAAATTGACTAAGTAACAGTTCTAGCATTGATCCACGGCAATAATACAGGCTAGTAATTTGTTGAAAGGTCAATTTAAACCTGCATTGAGGATCCTCAAAGACATAGTTAAATAAATAAATAGTAATAAATAGTAATAATAATAATAATAATATTTTTGAGAAAAAGAAATTGTATAACCTAGAACTACTAGAATTAAGATGGGAAATAAAAACGGTAAATATCTACCTCTTGACGGAGATGAGAAGTACATGGCGAGTAGATTTCTTAATTGTATGCAATATATGCCGAAGTGGAAGAAAAAGTATGGAGTAGAAGGGAAGTTGAGAGTTGAAGTGTGGAAGATAGTAGTTGATGTTTTAGAAGAGAGTGTGGATAAAAAGAAAAATGGACTGAAAAAGAAAAGAAAAGAAAGAGAATTGGATTGTGCTAAAGTGTGGTTGAAAGCTTCACAAGAGAGAAAAGAACAAATCCAAAAGACAAAAGATAGAAAGATGAAAGGTGATGAGGCTGAGACTATGTTTGTCAGGCCGGAAGACAATGAGGCCGGAGTGCGCAGGCGCACTGCCGCGGCCACGGCTCCCGCCGACGCTGAAGGCGCAGCTCGAGCAGAGGAGCAAGAGGGGCCTTCCGCTCGTACACAAAACTTGTATCCAAGCTTAACAAACCTGCAGCCCCCCCCCATATAACAGCAAAAGAAGTCAGGGTCACATTACTAGAAGTCCTGTACAAACAAGAAGTTTGACCACTGCTGCTAGATTTTCTCAAAATTTAGACAAGGTTGATGTGTGCCCAATGATACAGGTGCCAAACCCTAATGTAGGGGAAGGCCAACCCCCACATACATATGTTTTCCGGCCATGGACATTGGAAGAGGCAAGAAAAGCTGTTGAAGGGGTTACCCCTGTTGCTGAAGACCCAGCTATATGGGCAGAGGACATGGCTGGAATTATACATTCCTATAGACTGAATGGACATGAGGCAGGAGAAGCTGCAATGTCCTCCTTGGGAAAAGACTGGGCAAAGGTTAGAGGAAATTATACAGGTAGAAATAATCAAGGGCCTTTTCCCTATCCCGTTGAGGGAAATCAATTGGGAGAGGAGTATGCAGCACAATGGAATGGTCTTGTGCAAAGAGTGCGAACTATATTTCAAAGACGAGCGAATTATGGTCATTTGGCAGGAATAAAACAGAAGCCTGGCGAAGATACTGATGATTTTCGTTTGAGATTTGAAAAAGAATTCAGGGTGCATAGTGGCATCCCATTCAATGATACAGCTGAGAGTGCTTATCAACAACAGCTTAAAAATGCGCTCCTCACTAATTTCCGCCCTGAAATAGGCAACTGGGTGAGGAAACATTTGGTGGAAGTGGATGTTGCAAGTGTGACAACAACTATGCAATGGGCCAGACATGCTGAAAGAGTGATCAAAAAAGGCAAAAGTTCTGATGTATTTCATCTAGATAATGATGATGATGAACTAGATGAAGATACAACAGTCTTCTTCCAAGGGTCCCAGCAAGGCAGAGGAGGAGGTAGAGGCCAACAAGGTCACAGGCCGCCATATAAATCAAAACCCCCATCAGATACAAACTGTTGGAACTGTGGGAAACGAGGACACTTTGCAAGGGAGTGTCGTTCTGCAAAACAATATCAATCAAAGGGTGCAGGGAGGGGCAGAGGAAAGGCCAAATTCTCAGCATGACTAGACCCCCCCATTTGACCCCTGGTGCTCCTATAGAGGAAGAAATAGTAGATGTCCATACAGCGTGGGACATTCTGAGTACATTAAAAGAAAAACCATATGTTACTCTAAACATTGGAGGCAGTGATGTCGAGTTTTTGTGTGATACTGGGGCTTGTAAAACCGTGATAAAAACTAAAGTCCCAAATCTAAAGGCCTCCCAAAATACTATTTGGGTGAAATCTGGTGATGGGCAGGTACACAAGGAGAGTATCTCTAATCCAGTTGAAGTGAGAGATAAGGAAACTGGAAGCATGGCTTCAGTTTCGATTGTCCTATCCCCAAAATGTCCCATAAACCTGTTGGGACGAGATCTGATGACTCGGTTGGGAATTGCAATAATTCCAGTAAAGGATGGCATGCGAGCATGTAGAGTGAGAGATGTGGACTCATATGCTGCACAGGCAGGTGAACAGATTTGCTGCTCCTATGCCATCCCTCCTGAACGAAATCCTAAACTCCCAAGCAGATTGCTGGGTGAAGCTCGAAAACAATTGTCCCAACCTGAATCAGAAATGACTTGTACTGAATTACATGTCACCATGAATATTCTCACTGATCCACAAGATGACTATATTGGAAGTTTTCTCAGCGACACAGAAGTAACTTTAACAATCACTGCTCTGTACACTGATCGGAGGTCATTTGCGGCTGCCGCTGTACTCCTGCCCGCTCCTCAGAAAGATAGATACAAATTGTCGGCTGTACCCCACATCTCATTGTTTAAACCTCACAGTATAACGTGGGCAGATGTGGGTTCCCGAATTAAACTTGCTGGATCTGTGACTGATTATGAGGACAAAGGTGATGGGTGGAGCTACAGTACCAGTTGTGACGTGTGGAAGCAAACAGTGTGTGAAGTGGCTGTAGGCAGAGCAGGCGCTTGTGCGCTTCCCTGACTAGTTGACATTTGTTTGAGTGAAAAGGAGGAGGGGGAATTGGCTGGGCTTCCTGAAAAACTGTGGACCAAGGGCCCATCTGATGTAGGTCTTTTACGATCAATTTCCCCAGTACAGATCAAACCAAGATCAGAGTGGCGTCCGAGAGTTAAGCAATATCCTTTAAAACAGGAGGCAATAAATGGGATTGCCCCTGTTATAAATGATCTTTTGGCAGGAGGAATCATTAGGGAATGCCCGGATTCTCCTTGCAACACTCCCATTTTTCCAGTCCAAAAGGCCGACAAAATTAATTGGCGAATGATACAAGATTTACGAGCAGTGAATGATGCAGTGCAAACAAGAGCACCCAATGTGCCTGACCCACACACACTTCTGAACACTTTGAAACCTAATCAGAAGTATTTCACAGTAATTGATCTCAGCAATGCATTTTTCTCAGTGCCAATTCACCCAGACTCACAGTTTTGGTTCGCTTTTACCTTTAAAGGACAAAGCTATACATACACCAGATTGCCACAAGGATTTGCTGATAGTCCAACTATTTTCGTTCAAGCTATCATGGCCTGTTTGGCTGATTTTCAGATGTCAAACAAAAGCCAACTTCTAGTTTATGTAGATGATCTCCTGGTAGCCTCTGAAACTGAAGCTGCTTGCAAGGTAGACTCCTTAGCATTGTTACTGTTACACTATAGGGAATGAAGTGAGCAGAAATAAGTTACAATGGGTCAGACAGGAAGTGAACTATTTAGGTCACACTTTGTCGGCTTCTGGAAGACAGATACAAAGAACCAGAAAGCAGATTATTTCAGATACACCGAAACCTGAAACAAAAAAACAAATGATGTCATTTTTTGGGCTCTGCAATTACTGCAGAGCATGGATCCCATATTATGCGGAAAAAACACAACCGCTGCTGGATATTGTGCATGGAGTTCCCATGACAATGACAGAAAAAATCATGTGGACACCAGCAGCGGATGATGCTTTTGTAGTGCTGAAACAGGCTCTGATAGAAACCACAACTCTTATCTTGCCAGACTACAATAAAACCTTTGTGCAAACAGCAGACTGCAGGAATGGTTTTATGACCTCAGTGTTACTGCAGAGTCATGGCAGCAAACTAAGAAGCAGCTGCAGGGAGACATGGCCATGAAACTTTTTTAATGGGTTCAGAGGACACACAACTCATAGATAAGACTGTACTGACAGATATGCAGGGCAATGCTCCAATGGTGGAAAAACGAATGTGGACGACAAAAGGTGCAATAGTGGATACAGATAATATCCACCGCATCAATGACAAACCTGTTTTACCAAAATCACTTTTTAAGGCAGCAGCGCTTGCGACACATGGGCCTTGCCATGTGTCGACAGGAGGGATGAAGTCCATCATAGATCAACAATTCACTACCTTTGGTTTAGATGCTTACTTAAAAAAATTTTGTAAAGCATGTCCTGTTTGTGTGAAACATAATCCACAAGGAAACATGAGACCTAAGAGAGGCTCATTTCCAAAACCCTCTTATCCATTTCAAATCATGCATATGGATTTTATTGAACTCACACAAAGTGGACCTTACAAATACTGCCTAGTGATGATTGATGCATTTTCAAAATGGGTGGAAGTAGTTCCATCTAAACGCGCAGATGCCTTAACAGTGGCAAAAGCTATCTGCAAAACCATCATACCAACTCATGGCATCCCCCAAACCATTTACAGTGACAATGGTCCACACTTTGTGAACCAAGTTGTGCAGAACATGGCTGTACACCTTGGAATAACGTTAAAAAACCACTGTGCTTGGCATCCTTCGAGCGCAGGCCTGGTTGAACGGGCAAACTTTACCATCAAAAGCAGGTTGAAAAAATGCATGGAAACAACAGGCAGACCTTGGCCAGAGTGCCTCAACTTAGTGAAGCTCTATATGAGAATTACTCCCACTTCAGAAGGACTAACACCTTTTGAAATCATACATGGGAGACCATATAGACTACCAGTGTTCCCTGCAGATTTGCAAAAAGCAGATGAAGAACAGACCTTGGCAGATTATCTAATCAGGACGCTCAAACTGAAAGATGTGTCAAATGCAAATTTACTGCCGCCTGATCTCTCTCCCTCACAGGTGGACAACACCATCAATCCAGGAGACTGGGTCTACATCAAGGTCATCAAAAGAAAGAACTGGGCCAGCCCGCGGTGGGAGGGACCGTTCCAAGTTTTGCTTGCTACTCCCACGGCGGTAAAAATCTCTCAACGGCCCAGCTGGATTCACCTCAGCCACTGCAAGTTGCAGAGAGTGCTGGACCCCTAATTCGGAGTGGTGGGGAAGGCTGACTACAAAGGGGCCCCGTCGTTTAGGGCGAGGCGTCTCAATGTTGGTGAAGAATTCATCGATCCCCACTCCGCTAGGCGAGGGGATGTCCCAGTGTCTCTGCCATCCTAGTAGCAACGGGGCTCCATATGCCAGATGGATCCTCTGCTGCGTTGTGGTTGGAGCGTGCTATGGTCTATTGACTCATCTGAACAGACCAAATGACAATGTTGCCCGTGGTAAACGATGGTCACATGATGAGAACTTTGAGGACTGGTCATGGGACCCCAGAAACCCATACGAAACCAACACTTGGTACCGGTATGTCAGGTTCACTGTGAGAGCTCACACACAGGAGGGATGCTATGTGTGTTCGAAACTCCCCCCTTCCTCCACGCAAGTTCGCTTGGAGGCCAGAGCAATGAATGTCACTGAAGCAAAATGTATGGCATCCATGGGAGGAGTTGGATATCAGCACCGTGCCGTCGCAGTCAAAGATGCCGACCCTTACCGCCCTGGACTTGCTGACGGTGCCTGTGATCACCTATTCTGGACAAATCTCAATGTGACTGTTAAAGGACGAACAATACCACAAGTGGCCTACACAGAAAGACCGGCTGGAGTGAATTACACATGTTACATCCAAGGTAACAAGACCCACGTCTGCATTAACGACGACTGCTCTCCAGGAGGAAACTGGATGGGAGCCTTGGACATCACCGATGAGTGTCAAGATAAGAGAGCCATTTCAGGTGGGGAGGGCTCTCCAACCAACATGGCTACACCATCGAACGGAACATACTTCATACAGAATGGCTGGTGGCTTTGTGGTCACAAGGTTTATCCGATGCTGCCCGCCAACTGGACAGGAGTGTGTGCACCAGTGTGGGTGACAGACCACACCTACAGGATACGACACCATTTGTTGACAGGAGCACGTAACTCTACTGGACGTCGACGCAGAGCAGTTGCAACCTTTGACCCTCATGACCCTGTCTGGGGTGCGAACGTTCCAGAGGACCATAAGGTATGGTCTGCCGGAGACAAAGTTGTCCTTGCGCTCTTCCCTCAGATTGGGGTTGGGAAACTATCGCTCTTCATCGAGACACTGAACTATCGTTTTCAATCCTTTGTGAATCTCTCACTGCAAGTCAACGATGGACAAAATAGAGAGATTCAGGCTATTAGACTGATGGTCTTGCAAAACAGGATGGT
The DNA here is from genome assembly GCF_024217435.2 of Syngnathus scovelli. Taxonomy (NCBI): domain Eukaryota; kingdom Metazoa; phylum Chordata; class Actinopteri; order Syngnathiformes; family Syngnathidae; genus Syngnathus; species Syngnathus scovelli. Next base: position 387,856 of record NW_026061381.1, on the reverse strand, counting down.
TCTGGACTTGTTGACGGCAGCACAAGGTGGTGTGTGCCACATCATTGGGACTTCCTGTTGCACATACATACCAGGAGAAAATGACACCCACATAAACGACGCCATGAATTCGCTGAAGAACTTACAGCAGGCCATGTCTAAAGACAAGGTCCCACTTCAGTTTGATTTCTTTTCATGGCTATTCTCTGGCAACTGGTGGCAACTGCTGTTGAAATTGCTGTCTCCTGTGCTTGTTGTGCTGATGGTGTTGTGCTTGTTTACGACCTGCGTTATCCCATGTTTGAAGTCTGCTCTGTCGAAGTTTGTGTCCTCTACTGTAGCCCAGGTTCATATACAACTCCTTAGAGATGACGGATGTGATGACGATGATGAAACATGGATTGCGTAGATGCTGTTCTGTTGAGCATGTTTTACAGAAACTTGATGATTTGACCATCGAAAATGCTTCGCAAGTGATGGATACAATGATGTACTGTTTCTGTGTTTTTCTTTTTATTTTTTATTATTCATAGCATTCTGGTCGCCTGTGGCAACGGGGCCGTGTAAGAATTTTCCTGCTAATAACATCTGGCCAGCAGGTTTTTCGCTTACACAATAAGTTTGAGGTAATGCCTCATCTTCACTGGAATGTGTTGCTATCATTGTTTGTTGTTTTTATTTTTACCATTCTACTTTCTTCATTATACGTATATATGTTTTTTTCCTTGCTTGTCTTTGTTGTTTGGGGTGGCATAATCATATGATAAATCAGGAGGGAGATGTTAGGGTTTTCCAGGTTATCTTTATCGTAGGATTATGTTGGAGTGCAACAGGTAATAAATACCTTACCTTGTCCTCCTTATCACAAGGTCATAAAACATCCCCTGACATGTTTAGACTAGAGGGCAAGGGCTTTAGCCAGCCTACCCATACCCCCACTCTGTTTCTCTTAATAAATATCCACGTGCAGGAAGGAGGGCAGATTTCATTCCTGTAGCGAGTGATCTCTCCACCTGCAGGTGTCTAAAAGAACTTGCCTTGTCTCTGTGTGGTTCTTGCAAAATAAGTTGGAGTGAGAAAATCTCTAACACGGAAGGACAACTTTGTCTCCGACGGACCATACTTTATGGTCGTCTGGAACGTTTGCACCCCAGACAGGGTCATGAGGGTCGAAGGTTGTAACTGCCCTGCGTCGACGTCCAGAAGAGTTGTGTGCTTCTGTCAGCTGATGATGTTGTATCCTGTAGGTGTGGTCTGTCACCCACACTGGTGCACACACTCCTGTCCAGTTGGCGGGCAGCATCGGATAAACCTGAAATGGCTCTCTTATCTTGACACTCATCAGTGATGTCCAAAGCTCCCATCCAGTTTCCTCCTGTCGAGCAGTCGTCGTTAATGCAGACGTGGGTCACGTTACCTTGGATGTAACGTGTAATTCACTCCAGCTGGTCTCTCTGTGTAGGCCACTTGTGGTATTGTTCATCCTCTAATAGTCACATTGAGATTTGCCCAGAATAGCTGATCACAGGCACTGTCTGCAAGTCCAGGGCGGTAAGGGTCGGCATCTTTGACTTTGACAGCACGGTGTTGATATCCAACTCCTGGATGCCGTGTCCCTGTAAAACAATGCTCTAGACTTTCCTGCTACGTTTCACACAATAATAATGATGAGTAAATCATCAGATACCTCTCGTGCATACACTCCAACAAACATTAAGTAGATGTGAGATAACTTGCATGAAGTCTACTTAACTAAACATTGAGTAAATATGGGATAAATTAAAAACTGTCTTTAGCTAGACAAAGAACAAAAGTGTTCTGTTCATAAATAGTGAGGGCCTCTCACAGATAAGACAAGGAAGGGAGTATAAGAACTCCCTAAAACCTGGCAGATGTGTTGGCCTTGAGCAAAGGTATGAGACCTCCGGTTCAGGCCGGCCAGCGCTTCTACAAAAGTAATTATCCTGACATTTCCCCACTGTTTATCACATATTTGCTCAAATTCAAACATCACCGTAAACAACCCCTTTTCTCGACTCTCAGTCGTCGGATCACATTCATGAGGACAAATATGTTTACACCAAAGGATAAATGTTGTGATGTCATCATTCAGAATCCCACGGATCTGGGAAAAGTCTGGTAACACAGATGCAGGAATTTTGCCATCAACATCATCATGTTGCCGCTCAGACATTAGGTATATCTGAGCAATCTCGTCCTCCATGGGCGATATTACTGTAGTGACGAGATGATTAAACAGAGCACGAAGACACGGTATGCAACATCCATACAAGGTGAGCATAGCAGCAACACTGCAACTGATGGTAAAATTGAGGACACAATGGCGTTATACTTCCCAAAAGCATTCATCCACTTGTAGTGCTCTTTCATCCTCGTTTTGAGGGATTGCAGGCCTGCAATCCGTCAGGCTCCCATCAGGGGCGGTGTTGTTGGGGATGAAGGCGCAGCATTGTTCTCCAAACATTGCGCAGACGCCTCCTTTCTCAGACAACAACATATCATGAGCATTGTGGTTCTGGATCGACATTAGGGAAGGCGTGGCTAGCTGTTTATGCACTGCCTCGCGCCCCGCTTGTGTCCGTTTGCCCAATCTCTGCATGTTGTAATGGATGTAATTCATCCTGTCTACGTTCTTGTTCATCGTTCACCAGCAGCAAATGGAGGACTCCCATCCCGCTGCAATTTGGTCATTTAATTCTTATTAATCAGGAACTCCTCTAGGGACGCCAATTGCATCAATTTCGGTCAAATCATCGTCGCCTCTCAAATTTAAAGATATTTTGGTTTTTACCAGCTTTTTCCCCAGATCTTGGCATGTTGATGTATATACAATTTTGCTTGACTACATTCTCTGAAAGCAATGGCTTCTTTTTTTTCTTTTTTCTCTCAATGGATATTATATAGACTGCTCTGTCACACACTTCACAATCCAGTAGACGTGACAGATTTCACACAATCTTTGGTCAATGGCAACGGTACAACATAAATAATCGGTCGCAAATCCATACATATGACATATTCAATTTTTTTTTCTCTTTGCAGCTTGTTTTGCCATAAGCAATCAATTGTTTCTTTTTTCAGTTACTCTTATAGTTAGTTACCTGAAACAAATTATCCATATTCATTCTAGATATTCATCCCATTCTTTAACATCTACAGAGGTTGTTGACAAATGACATATAAACATCATACTTTCATGGCAGTCCAGATCCGACACAGCAGATCATCCTGCAAAGGTCAAATTGATCTTTTTTAAATTGGAGGCATTCAGTGTTTTTGTTTTTGTTGAAACAAGCTCTACAAAAAAAATTGTTTTGTTTTGAAAATGTTTTGAATATTAATCAAATCCACATGCTGACTGACCTGCCCCACTATCCCTCCTCTTGAGCCATGTGACACGCACCATGGCTCAATATTGCTCACCATTAGCATAGGTTCTTTGGTGGGGTAGGTCATTTATAGATGCCATTCTCTAATCTTGCCCCTCTTTTCGTCCATAATTGAATTTCACTCTATGGACTTTGTCGCTGCACATCTTTAAAAATGTTTCAGTGATCTAATCTGCTTCTTGTGTGTATAAAATTTGAAGTGTCTTTTGTGCTGCAGCTTTGTGGTTCTGTCTGCAAGCGTGTTACCTCTTGACACCTTATCAGTCTCGTGTGTGTGTGTGTACTGCACACGTGCACATAGCTACTTTTCGTGGCAATTGGACTGTTTTGACAACTAGCTTAGCAAGTAAATGGATGCCCTCCCCGAATGGGGAGTGACTCAGCTAGCAAATGATTAGACATTTTCACTTTCTTGTAGTTTCTTTAGTTACTTTTCAATCGTTTTCTCATTGTTTATCACAAGAATCTTAGAAATTTGAATACGAATCAAAACGTATGTTTTATTTTACTCAATTGTATGATTTAGAGAATCCATATGTAATAAAGTGTTGTATTACTACGTATGATTTCATCATCATTTAATTTGACTTTCTTTCCAAAACGCTTCTTAATTTCTCAGTTCACACATCTTCTACATGTGTTACTGGTTCTCCAGTTTTTTCTCTAGTTAACTATCAATCCAAAAGCTACGTTTTTCTTTTTAGCATTCAACCTGCTCAAAATCACTCTTTCATCAAAGTCACTCTACTAATTTTCTATAGTAGTCGCCAACGACTTCAACCATTCAACCTTTCATTCGGGCAATCATTCATCAATGCTTATCATATGCATCTCACACAGTCTCCAAAAAGGAGTCTTCTTATCACATTGGTCCCATTTCATCCAAGCTCACCACACAACATTCATATATTATTTTCAACTCAAGTTTCCTGGTAGAACAATCCACCAATAAAAAAAAAAACTAAAACAAACAACTGGCAAATTAATCAGATTTTTTTTTTTTTTTTTAAATTTGAAGAATTCAATCTCTCAGATTTAGCTTGCATTTAGAATTTTGCATAATCTTATAACAGAACCAATCAATTATTCCTACTAAATGTAGCATTGCAAAATCTTAAATTCACAATTTAGCTCCTTCCAATTCCTGAAAGCATGTTCTGTCGTTTTTTTAACTCAGAATTTCTCATGAGGGCTTGACACTAACATGCACTAGTGTGGATTAGTTTCTGCTCGCAAACAGATTTCTCTCTTTTTCTTTCATTTTTATCTGTCAAAATTGTTTCTGTTCTGCGGTGTAAATTGAATAGACAACAGTCTAGCAAATTTCTTTATAATAAAAGTTTAGCCAATCTTCATCAACTTAACACATAGGCACACACATGCACAGCTCTCGCGTGCGGAAGGTAGGTCTCAGCAACATTGATTCGTCACAGGCTGGCCATTTCCTGTGGTCGATCATGAGCTGGTCCCTCCCATGCACACGAGGACAGCACATTCTAATTTTATTTATTTATCTTCTAGAAGCAAGTTGCATTTCTTTACCACTTGATTTGCATATTTTAACTTCAGTGTAACACAATTTGATCCCTATTCATTTGTAATTGGGCCTACAAACAGCATTGTCATACTTCATGTGTGGACAGGGGCTCTAACAATCTAAAAAGATTTTTGATAACCTGACAATGACATGTTTTGCTGTCATATGGGAGAGGTTTCAGATCTTTTAAATTTCGATACATGATTTGCATAGGACCGGAAACTCCTCTTTCCCCTTGCTTGAGCCGCGGCTCGAGCTGCGGCTTTGCACCTGCTCACAGGGGCCTTATTGTCTCCTGGTCTGACAAACACTTGTGACCTCATCAGTTTTCATCTTTCTAGCTTTTGTCTCTTGTATTCGTTCTCATCTCTTTGTGAAGATTTCAACCACACCCTAGCACTTCTACCACTTCAGCATGTATTGCATACAATTAAGAAATCTACTTGCCATGAACCTCTCATCTCAAAGAAGAGCAGAGCAAGAGATTTACTGTTCTTATTTCCCATCTTAATTTTAGTAGTTTAAGGTTTTACATTTTTTTTTTCAATTTTTTTTTTCTTTGAGGATCCTCAATGCAGGTTTAAATTGACCTTTCAACAGATTACTAGCCTGTTTTATTGCCGTGGATAAACGCTAGAACTGCTTTTTAGTCAATTTATCCTACCAGTCACACACTCAATCACACAAACTCCAGCGCTTTTTTAGGCCTCATAGCTCGGACAAACCAAAGCCGTATCTCATAGCTCGGACAAACCAAAGCCGTATCTCATAGCTCGGACAAACCAAAGCCGTATCTCATAGCTCGGACAAACCAAAGCCGTATCTCATAGCTCGGACAAACCAAAGCCGTATCTCTCGTGCACCTGTGTTTTTTTTTTACGCGTTTCACAAACAACACAATCACACAACTTCACGCACGGAGCCTATGGCAGGGCATTCAGACCATCACGGACTACAGGTCCGCGCCGCAGAGCTGTGAGGGCGACATCCGTCTGCTCAACGATCTGAACCGCTTCTTTGCTCGCTTCGATGCTCAGAACAGCACTTGCCCACTGAAGACGACTCCCCCTCCACACGAGCAGCCCCTGTGCCTCTCTGCTGATAGCGTGAGGAGGGTGCTTGGCCGCTATCAACACCCGTAAGGCGGCGGGCCCTGACAACATCCCAGGTCGAGCGCTGAAGGACTGCACTGGGGAGCTGATGGCTGTCTTCACGGACATCTTTAACATTTCCCTGCAGCAAGCCATCGTCCTTTCGTGTTTCAAGGCTGCCACCATCGTACCTGTGCCGAAGAAACCTGCTCCGTCCTGCTTCAATGACTACCTTCCGGTGGCAGTGACACCCATCATCATGAAGTAAGTGCTTTGAGCGGCTTGTCATTGAGCACATTAGATCCATCCCCCCCCCCCCCCCCCACACACACACACACCATAGACCCCTTCCAGTTTGCGTACCGAGCCAGACGGTCCTCTGAGGATGCCATCTGCTCTGCCCTACACTCAGCCCTCACCCGTCTGGAGAGGAGGGACTCGTATGTGAGATTGCTGTTTGTGGACTTCAGTTCTGCATTCAACACCATTGTGCCACAACGACTCATCTGCAAACTCGACAAGCTGGGCCTCAGTACCTACCTCTGCAGCTGGCTACTGGACTTCCTCTGTCAGAGGCCTCAGGTGGTACGTGTTGGCGACAAAATCTCTGCCAGCATCACGCTGAGCACGCCCGAAGGCTGCTCTTCACCCTGCTGACGCATGACTGCACTGCAACTTACGGTAGCGACCGCGTGCTGAAATATGCCGACGACACAACTCTGGTGGGTCTCATCACCGGGGGCGACGAGACTCAGTACAGGTCGGAGGTTGACCTTCTGGCCACGTGGTGCAGGGACAACAACCTCCTGCTGAACGTCAACAAGACCAAGGAGATTGTTGTTGACTTCCGGAAGGGTCACACCCAACACCTACCACTGACCATCGACGGTGCTGTGGCTGAGAGAGTGAGCAGCACCAGATTCCTGGGGGTGCACATCAGTGAGGACCTCTCCTGGTCCACCAACACCACATCACTGGCGAAGAAAGCTCAGCGCCGCCTGTACTTCCTGCGGGACCTCAGGCGTGCAAGTGCTCCTCCAGCGATCATGACTACATTCTACCGTGGCACCATTGAGAGTGTCCTCTCCAGTTGTATCACTGTTTGGGGTGGTAGCTGCACCGAATACAGCATGAAGGCCCTGCAGCGCATAGTAAACACGGCTGGTAAGATTATTGGTGCTTCCCTCCCCTCCCTGAAGGACATTTACACCTCCCATCTCACCCGCAAGGCGACCACGATTGTGAGTGATGTGAGTCACCCCGCTCACTCTTTGTTTGATCTTCTGCCCTCTGGGAAGAGGTACAGGAGCCTGCGCTCCGGCACCACCAGACTCACCAACAGCTTCATACTCCATGCTGTTAGGATCCTGAACTCTCTCCCCCCTTCTGCGTAGCGTCCTGTAGTTTTGCACTATATTCTGACTGTCTGCTGTATGCACACTTGCTCCATTTTTGCTCCTCTTATTTATTATATTATGTGTATTATTTATTCATCACTTTTATTTATTCATTGTTTGTGCCTTCTTGTTTTTATTTTTGTGTTGTCTACTTGTATGTATATTGTGTACTATGTCTTGTCACCGTGGGATAGTGGGAACATAACTTTGATCTCTTTGTGTGTCTTGGCATGTGAAGAAATTGACAATAAAGCAGACTTTGACTTTGACTTTTGAAATTCTTCCACCAGATCTATTTTATTAGTGATTGTTTTACCATTTTCCATGAAGAAGTCTGAGAAATAGGAGCTAGTCTTTTTGTTTCTAATAATTGAATTTGATATAGTCCATGTACCCTTTGTATTGGCTTTGTTGTTTTCTAGCACTCTATTATAATAATCCTTCTTACATGTTCTTAGTATATCAGTTTGTATAAGGAATTTATAAAACATAGAACAAGAGAAAAAGAAATCAAATATAAAATATATAACAACAAAGTTTTTTACAGGCATTTGATAGTCCCTTTGTGATCCATGGTTTGTCAGTATTTTTTGTTGTATATCAGCTTCTGTCATATATGGTCATAATCGTTTTCAAGAAAGAGTCATACGCGGACTCAATATCCATTGCTTCGTATATGTTTTGCCAATCCTGCCTCAGCAGTTCAGATCTCAATACTTCAAGGGTATCATCTGTTCTTACTCTCCTCTGTCTGAGTAAGTTTTCCTCCTTAGGCCTTTTATAATCACAGTCATAAATAACAAACGCTGGCAGATGGTGACTTATATCATTTATTAGTAGTCCACTTATCATGTTGTCTTCCAAGTTATTATTAAATATGTCATCTATAATTGTAGCTGATTGAAATGTTATTCTGCTGGGTTTTGTAATGGTCGGTTAAAGGACCATACGGTACATTGTAGCAGTGACTTCATCAATGGCTGGTAAATTATTAAGATTTAAAAGATCTATGTTGTAATCACCACAAATAAAAGTGACCTTCTGCTCAATGTTTGTAAAGATAGTTTCCATTATTTCCTTAAATGTATCTCTACTGAGGCTAGGAGCTCTATAAACATAGCTGACAGTGATATTTTTCTCTTTTCCATGTTTATCTCTATGTAAATACATTCACATATATCCTTAATGGCAGCAGTCATACGGTTGACAATCCTGAAACCTGGTTGTGTTTTCCAGAAAGGTGTGCAATGTCCGCTGTGAATTCCGAGATGTAAGTCAGCTGCCGCTGTTGCCTGCCAGAGCATGGTTGAACGACTTCGGACATTGCGAAAGTCAAAGGCTCGTGGTCCACAAAAACGGTGAACCGGCGTGCCTCCAGCAGTGAATGAAAGTGTGGGATGGCGAGGTACACACCAAGTAGCTCCCGGTTAAAGGTGCTATACTTCCGTTCACTGGGACACAACTGCCTTCTGAAACAGGCGAGCGGCTGCCAAGCATTACCCACCCATAGTTTGTAAACCGCACCAACTGCGTAGTCTGAGGCGTCCGTGGTAAGTTGGTTGGACAGAGGAGGCGGGATGGGCCAACATGGCAGCCTTAGCCAAGGCAGTCATAGCGTCTGCAAAAGCCTTGTCCCTTTCTGGGTTCCAGTCCACAGGGGTACATGGTTTGGGCAGCCCTGTGGAGAAAACGGTGGTAAAAGTTATCCATGCCAAAGAACTCCTGTAAGGCTTTGACAGTGACTGGGCACAAGAAAATAGTGATGACCTCTACTTTTGACGGGAGAGGACCGATCCCGTCCTTGGTGACTCTGTGCCCCAGAAAGTCCATGGTGGAAAAGTCAAACTCACACTTGACAGGATTGATGATGAGCCCGTGCTCTGTAAGGTGCTCAAACAGAGTGTGAAGGTGCAAAAGGTGCTCTGAAGGCGATGAACTGGCCATCCGGATATTGTCAAGGTACACAAACACAAAAGTCAGATCCCGTAACACGTAGTCCATGAGTCGCTCGAAAGTTTGAGCAGCATTTTTGAGCCAAACTGGTTTGCGCATGAACTCAGACAAACCGGATGATGTGATCACAGCTGTGTTTGGGATGTCGAGAGGGTGTGCGGGAACCTGAAGGAAACCGTCTTCGAAAAAATGACCTTGCCAGCCAGGTGTGCTGGAAAATCCTAGATATGGAGCACCGCGTAGCGGTCAGTCATTGTCACGTCGTTGACACGTCGTTGACCCATCAGTAGTCCCCGTAAGGACTTCAGCCCCCTCCTGGTTTGTGGACGAGGTGCAGGGGGGGAGGCCCAAGGACGGTTGGAGCATCGAACAATCCCCAGGCACTCCATGGACTCGAACTCCGCCTTGGCTACGGCAAGCTTGTTGAGCTCGTTGGGGGGGGGGGGGGGGGGGGGGCGTGGTTGTCCGCCACCACGTCCTCCTGTGAAGCAGGCAGTAGATTCCGCTGCGCCCCTTTGGCGCAGAGGAAACGTCGGCCGGAGACGGAGTCTTTGATGCAGAGCAGCCTGCCGGCATGGCCGACGCTCACGGCCACTAGTGAGCGCCAGCCTTGATGTTTCCCACTACACCGAAGCTGCATAGAGAGCGGCATAGTTTTGCCTTGGAGCCAAACTTGGCATGGTAAAAGCACACACCCGAACAATTTTGACGAGGCAGAGCTGCTGCTGCGACGAGCGTGTGACCATCCAGTACATCAGATCCAAGACCAGTAGAGAGGAGGGCAGCTGTGCAGGGCTGCTGTGCAGGGCTGCTGACTAGCCTAGACACACTTGACAGCCTCAGCTGAAACATCTCTGCAATCTGTGCTGGCAGTGTTGGCCAAAGCAGCTCTCACATGAGCAGGCAGTTGGCGCAGGAAAGGGTAGAGGTAAAGGAAATGTGGCTTGTGGTCACCCAGCAGATCGAGCATCCAGTCCATTAGTTCTGAGGGCTTGCTGTCACCGAGCCACTGAAAAGAGAAAAGCCTACAGGCCCTCTCAGTGCCAGACAGTTCAAACGTCTTTGGTAAGTATTCCTTCAGAGATTCATACTTTCTTGTCAGAGGAGGACGTTCAACAAGGCTCACCACCCTCAAAGCTGTAGAACGTCCAAGGGCAGATACCATGTAGTACTTTAAAGGCATAGAAAACGAGCTGAAAACTTCTCACATTCAGACTCTGTGGGCCATGTTTATTAACTGACCAAAGTACATCCCATGCGCATGACAGAAAAAGCGGTCACTGGGACTCTTAAAGGAACCACAACTCTAAATTTAATCAGAACCTCTTAACATATAACAGAACACACATATGGTAAAGTGAATTATGCCGTCCTTGGAGAAGGCACCACACAATCTTAAAAACACGGCACGTCCGGAATCCAAACCCACATATGAGTGGGGAATTCAGTTGGAATCTGTTAGAATGTCTATTATGCTGGTGAAAATACAAATATTTTGCTGTGGAAATATTGAAAATGTGTCCCTAGTTAAATTGAAAGATCATCACATGTAGAAGTTTACAATGTAAATCAGCTTCTTTAGTTCAGAATATCAAAACTGTTAATGTTTTCTTTTCCCAAGCATTTATATAGTCAGTGTCATTCATGGTTTTTGACTATAGCTCTTCTTAGTAAATGTTCTTAATGGGTGATGATCATCATATAGAGCAGGGGTGCTCACACATTTTCAGCTAGTCAACCTTCTCCAGGTAGGTATTCACGGAATAACCATCTTTGAAGAGATCTGGCTCGAACAGAACAGGCAATCTTGGTTGTCATATCCATGATCTCTTTCAATTTGAGCATTTTAGATCTCTTTCAATTTGAGCATTTTAGCGCTAAAACGTTTGTTGGTGGAGTATGCAGTGGTAGTTCAAGAAATCTGCAAAAGCATCATCCTGCCTGCATTTGGCAATACGCGGCCAACCATTGCGGGTGCTCCATCAATCGTAATAGACGGCAATTTGTATACTGGGAGTTTTCTCAATAAAAAATAAAATGACTGAAATTTGTCTTCTCGCTTTTTTTCTTTCATGGGAAGTACTGTCCACTCCTCTTGCAGTGAGGTCACTAAACACTATATGAATGAAAATGCACATCTGTGCTGTGTCACGCTCGTCAGTAGATTCGTCCAACTGCAGTGAAAAACACAATCACTGTTAACCTTCTAAATTTGCTGAATTACATACTCAGCCATGGCTTCACAGCACTGTGTAAACTGTATGTCTTCGCAGCTGCAGAGAAGAAGGGGTTAGGGCCTAATGATTAAGGTCAGTTCGTCATTGTGATCAATTTTAGGAGAGACTCTACGTCAAGAATGGATACTTTTCTGGTTGGTAGGCTTAAAGTTTTCAGTGAGATGAGTAAACAATGGAAATAATAATGGTGGCCACTCTAAACATTGATATTTGGGTCAGATTTTGACAATTTCAGTAGGGGTGTACTCACTTTAGTTGCTAGCATTAAACACATTCATTGTATATCGAGTTACTTAGAAGTAACAATAAATATACTTTGCTATCCAAGCTTTACAGTGACTACTTAACGTTGGATCAAAGTGTAATTTCTTCAGTGTTGTCCCATGACAAGATATAATCAAAACATTGCAGATATGAGAGGGGTGTACTCACTTGTGTGAGATACTGTATGAACATTACCCCATCCCGGTTCGCGAACAAATCGGGATTCGAACGAAAAATTCGAGATTTTTTTGCTTCAGTTGTCAAACAAAAATTCGGAGGTCGAACCTCGCGAGATGAGCCGAGAGGACTCGAGAAAACCCGACCGCGCGGCCCGGATGCCGACTGACTTTCTATGGCTTCCAGGGATGTGTGGTCAGTGGAGGCAAGGGAGGCCATGCCTCCCCTGTCATCATTAATAGGGGAAAAAACAAATTCAATTATTTGTATTATAAAGTAATTTTCTTTTCAATTTCAGTAGTTTTGTATCATTTTGAACCAAAATCGCTGAATTGTTATAGTTATGTTGAAACTAGACAAGTCGCTCGGAGCAGGCAACTTCGTGCCTTGCCTCCTATGAGGATTGCGTAATCACATGGTTATGCTGACAGGTTATGCAGTTAGACTGAACTGTCTGTCTCTATGTCGCTGTTTAATCGTTCAAACACTGTGGCTTTATTATTAACTAATTTCTGTAGTTAAGCTGACGTATATAATATGTAGTGTATTTTGTCATCTGTCTGTAACTTGGTGTTTCTTTAGATGAACAAAACGGCTTTGAAAAGAGACCCAAAGGAGGCAACAGAAAAAATTCTACATGTGGGCACCTGTAGAATAAGTGACCTTTAGTTCAAATATACAGTGAAGAACTGAGGAGCAGTCATCCATTTATTATATCTTCTAAATTAGTGCCCTCAAGAATAATTTCCTGGATGGAATCTGGGATGAAAAGCTCAAAAGAAGACTCGATGTCCTGTGTGTGAGTAACTACCATCCGTGTTGGCCCTGGTTGCATTTATCCTTATCACATTGGCAGTCTTGCTCTTTTCTTGGCTAGATCAGAATTTTTTGACATCCATATTTCCTTACTTGCTCCATGCTGATCGGCTTGTTCTGAGAGCCCGATCCTGTTGCTCGTATTTGTTTTGGAACTGGCTGATGCTCAATCTCATCATCTTCTTCTGAGTCCCTGTCAGACAAAATTTTCGGAAATGTGATCCTCAAAATCTGAAACCTCTTCTTCTGATTTCTCTCCCTCTACATAATATTCAAAAACTTCACTCTCTTCCAAAAATCAATTCAAAGGCCCTCTGCACAGAGTACCTTTTGGTCATATTGATCGAATGTGATAAGAAACAACAGTGGCAAAGTTAAAATTATAGTGTCCTGCCTCCAATTTGTAGCAGATTGACAAAGGGTCAAATGTGCGAGAAAATTAGAGCAGACAGTGTTGACAAACAATGTATGGGAACAGTATCTTTTGTGTTTCTGCACTTATGGTTCCCACACAAGGTTGCAACTTTGGTTGTCAACACTGTCCACTCTCATTTTCTCGCACATTAGACCCACTGATGTTCTTTGTACCTACACTTTGTCCTCCTCCTCTCTCGGCCTGCTGTGCGTGTGTGTGCGTCTGTGGGTGCATGTGCATTTGTGTGTGTACGTGTGGTACACAGAACATCAATTTCTACACTTCTATTAGCCCAGGGTGGACATCTTATATGTAATAGAAATGTGTAGGGGGGCTGTATGGTGTGTGGTCAATAAATATGTATTTTGTTCTTCACAGAAAATGAGCCAAAGCCAGTGAGTGTAGGGGGGCTGTATGGTGTGTGGTCATTAAATATGTATTTTGATATATGTTCTTCACAGACAATGAGCCAAAGCCAGTGAGTCTCAGTTGAAAAATTTTTTCATGGTATCATTTTTCTTTTAATAAAAACTGAAAACGGGTCCTGTCAGGGTTTTCCAGGTTATCTTTATCATAGGATTATGTTGGAATGTAGACTATAATGATTAACCAATCTTGTCTTGCTCTCACAATGCAGTAAAATGAAGTGGTTGCTTCCTCTGCTTGCGTGACCAGCTGCAGAGGAAGCAATCAAAGTTGTTCTGTTTCCCACAACATCGTAAAACACCCCCTGCTCTGATCTTACCAGAGGCCGGGGGTTCACCAAACCTGTCAACTCTCAACCCCCACTCTGTTTCTCTTAATAAATATCCTCTTGCAGGAAGGAGAGTTCAGAGCTCTATTCGAACATCGCTGCACGCACAGCGACAAATGGACTCTCCACCTGCAGGTGTCCAAAAAGGACTTGCTTGTCTCCCGTGTGGTTCTTGCAAAATAAGTTGGAGTAAGCAAATCTCTAACATTTTGGTGCCGAAACCCGGGATCCCTCATACCCGCTATCTGGCTGACGAAGGAGGACGTGCTGCATTGTCGACAAGCTAGCGTCCATTAAGAGGACCTGGAGGAGAAAGACCTGGGAAGGTAATTCTTCGCTGGGCCAGCATCTTAGGTCTGCCTTCGTCTGACAGAGGTGGATTGACGGGACCCGGCAGTGCAACGAACCAGGGGACAAGTAAGTTGAAGGCCTGAAGTTGTGTTGTGTTGTGAAACGCGTAACACGTAGAGGTGCACGGGAGCCAGCTTGGGTTCACGTCCCAGTGGAAGAAACAGGCTAAGAAAGGCAGAGCTTCTTTTTCGTTCATCGAAGAAGTGTGTAGACTCTTCTTTGTCTGTTTTTCCGAGTTGAGGGATCTGGCTTGGGTTAGAGTCCCAGTGGAAGGAACGTGCTAAGAAACACGGAGCTTCTTTTTTGTTAATCAAAGAAGGGGGTAGATTTTTCTTTGTATGTTTTTCCAAGCCAAAGAATAGCTGGGGTGCAAGTCCCAGTGGAAGAAACGGGCTAAGAAAAACAGAGCTTCTTTTTCTTAATTGAAGGAGGGCGTAGATTTTTTTCTTTTGTCCGTTTTTCCAAAGCTGTTTGGGAGGGTTTTACACCCATCCCTGGATAGGCCTGAAAAAAAAAGCGCTGGAGTTTGTGTAATTGAGTGTGTGACTGGTAGGATAAATTGACTAAAAAGCAGTTCTAGCGTTTATCCACGGCAATAAAACAGGCTAGTAATTTGTTGAAAGGTCAATTTAAACCTGCATTGAGGATCCTCAAAGAAAAAACAATTGAAAAAAAATTGTAAAACTTTAAACTACTAAAATTAAGATGGGAAATAAGAACGGTAAATATCTTGGTCTGCTCTTCTTTGAGAAGTTCATGGCAAGTAGATTTCTTAATTGTATGCAATACATACTGAAGTGGTAGAAGTGCTAGAGTGTGGTTGAAATCTTCACAAAGAGATGAGAACGAATTCAAGAGACAAAAGCTAGAAAGATGAAAACTGATGCGGTCACAAGTGTTTGTCAGACCAGGAGACAATAAGGCCCCTGTGAGCTGGTGCAAGGCCGCAGCTCAAGCCGCGGCTCAAGCAAGGGGCAAAAGGAGTTTCCGGTCCTATGCAAATGATTTATCGAAATTTAAAAGATATGAAACCTCTCCCATATGACAGCGAAACATGTCATTGTCAGGTTATCAAAAATATTTTTAGATTGTTAGAGCTCCTGTCCATCCAAGAAGTATGACAATGCTGTTTGTATGCCCAAATTACAAATGACTAGAGCTCAAATTGTGTTACATTAAAGTTAAAATATGCAAATCAAGTGGTACAGAAATGCAACTTGCTTCTAGAAGATAAATAAATAAAATTAGAATGTGCTGTCCTCGTGTGCATGGGAGGGACCAGCTCATGATCGACCACAGGAAATGGCCAGCCTGTGAGGAATCATTGGTGCTGGGAACTACCTTCCGCACGCGAGAACTGTGCATGTGTGTGCGTGTGTGTGAAAGTTAAAGTTAAAGTCCCAAATTGATGAAGATTGGCTAAACTTTTAGTATAAAGTACTTGCTAGACTGTTGTCTATTCAATTTACACCGCAGAACAGAAACAATTTGACAGAAAAAAATGAGAGGAAAAGAGAGAAGTTTGTTTGCGAGCAGAAACTAATCCACACTAGTGCATGTTAAGTGTCGAGCCCACATGAGAAATTCGAAGAAAAAAAAAACGACAGAACATGCTTTCAGGAATTGGAAGAAGCTAAATTGTGAATTTAAGATTTTGCAATGCTACATTTAATAGGAATAATTGATTGGTTGTGTTATAAGATTATACAAAATTCTAAATGCAAGCTAAATCTGAGAGATTGAGTTCTTCAAATTTAAAAACAAAGAAAAAATTCTGATTAATTTGCCAATTGTTTGTTTTAGGTACCGTATTTGCCGGTGTACAGGTCGACTCGGTGTATAAGTCGACCCCCTAAAATTCAACGGAAATTTACGATTTTATGATATATCCTTTGTATAAGTCGAGCTCAATTGTTGCATTATATTAAACTTCAAAATTCAATATGCGAAATTTATTGACGAAATGTGTTCAAATTCCGGGAGGCCGTGCGCATGCGGCTGTTTATAAGCACCACGGAGGAGATCGCGGCCGGCAAGCTCGCGCACGCCGCCCGGCACCAACGGGAGGCCGGAAATAGCTCCAAGCCGAGCGGATTGGCACTTTATAAGCACCGCGGAGGAGATCACGGCGCCTCATTCGACTTCCAGCGGCCGGCGAGCTCACGCACCCGCCCGGCACATCCGGGAGGCCGTGCGCACGCGCCAAGTGGCCGAAAATAGCCCCCGCCGAGCGGATCGGCTGTTTATAAGCACCGCGGAGGAGATCGCGGCGCCTCATTCGACTTCCAGCGGCCTGCGAGCTCGCGCACCCGCCCGGCACATCCGGGAGGCCGTGCGCACGCGCCAGGTGGCCGAAAATAGCCCCCGCCGAGCGGATCAGCTGTTTATAAGCACCGCGGAGGAGATCGCGGAGCCTCATTCGACTTCCAGCGGCCGGTGAGCTCGCGCACCCGCCCGGCACATCCGGGAGGCCGTGCGCACGCGCCAAGTGGCCGAAAATAGCCCCCGCCGAGCGGATCGGCTGTTTATAAGCACCGCGGAGGAGATCGCTGAGCCTCATTCGACTTCCAGTGGGCCGCGCACTCGCGCACGCCGCCCGGCACATCCGGGAGGCCGTGCGCACGCGCCGAGTGGCCGAAAATAGCCCCCGCCGAGCGGATCGGCTGTTTATAAGCACCGCGGAGGAGATCGCTGAGCCTCATTCGACTTCCAGCGGGCCGCGCACTCGCGCACGCCGCCCGGTTAAAATTTTCTAAGTGCAACGCACAATGAGATGCATGAGAAACGGCCTTGGTTACCATCACATTTGAAGCGATGAATACGAAGTTAAATTTTATGACTCGGTGTATAAGTCGAGGTCGATTTTTTTCGGTCGATTTTGGATCGAAAAAGGTCGACCAATACACCGGCAAATACGGTAAGTTTTTTTTTGAATTGGTGGATTGTTCTACCAGGAAACCTGAGTTGAAAGATATGTGTTTGTATATATGTTGCAAAATATTAAATTTCCATCCATCCATCCATCCATCCATCCATCCATCCATCCATCCATCCATCCATCCATCCATCCATCCATCCATCCATCCTCTTCCGCTTATCTGGGGTCGGGTCACGGGGGCAGCAGCTTTAGGAGGGACTCCCAGACTTCCCTCTCCCCAGCCACTTCGTCCAGGGGATCCCAAGGCGTTCCCGGGCAAGCAGCGACATAGTTTCTCCAGCGCGGCCTCATCTAGCTCCTCTCAACGTGGAGGAGCAGCGGCTCTACTCAGAGTCTCTCCAGGATGACCGAGCTTTTCACCCTATCTCTAAGGGAAAGCCCGGACACCCTGCGGAGGAAACTCATTTCTGCCGCTTGCGTTCGGGATCTTATTCTTTCGGTCACGACCCATAGCTTGTGACCATAGGTGAGGGCGGGAGCACAGATTGACCAGTAAATCGAGTGCTTTGCCTTTTGGATTGGCTGTCTCTTCACCATGACGGACCGGTACATTACAGCCGACAGCCGACTGCACCTGTCGGCTGACCCCAAGATACTTGATTCCTCCACTTGGGGCAGGATGTCTTTCCGTATCTGGAGACGGCATTCCACCCTTCTACGACTGAGGACCATGGACTAAGATTTGGAGGTGCTGAACCTCATCCCGACCGCTTCACACTCAGCTGTGAACGGCTCCAGTGAGAGCTAGAGATCAAAACTTGAAAAAGCCAACAGCATCTGCAAAACTGCTCCTCCTGAATCCGTGATTCGACGGACCCTACTCTCCAGCAGCCCTGAATAGACCTTACCAGGGAGGCTGAGGAGTATTTTCTCTGTAGTTGGTCCACACCCTTTGGTCCTCCTTCTCAAATAGGGGAAACACCACCCCAGTCTGCCAATCCAGATGCACCGTCCCCGATGTCCACGTAATGCTGTAGAGGCGTGTCCACCATGACAGCCCCACAACATCCAGAGCCTTTAAAAACTCCGGACGGATCTCATCCCCCCCTGGGGCCTTGCCCCGAGGAGTTTTTTTTTAACTACCTCAGTGGCTTCGAGACCAGAGATTGGTAAGTTCACCTGAGAGTCTCCAGGCCCTGCTTCCACAATGGAAGGGTTGTTGGTGGATTGAGGAGGTCTTCAAATTATTCTCTGCCTCTGAAGTTGATGTCAGCAGCAAGCCATCTCCACTGTAAACTGATTCCCCCTCCTGAGATGCCGGATGGTGGACAAGAACATCCTCGAAGCCATCCAGAAGTCATTCTCCATGGCCTGGCCAAACTCCTCCCATGCCTCAGCAACTGCCAAAGCCGCGTTCCGCTTGGCCGACCGGTACCTGTCGGCTGCCTCCGGAGTCCCAGAGGCCAAAACGGCCTGATAGGACTCCTTCTTCAGCTTGACGGCATCCCTTACTGCCAAGTTCCACCAGCGGGTTCGGGGATTTTCTCTACATGAGGCACCGACAACCTTATGGCAACACCTCAGGTCGGCTGCCTCAACAATGGAGGCACGGAACATTCTCCACTCAAATACACCAATGGAGTCATGCGGCTCCTCAATGGGGCATGTGGCTCCCCAATTGGGTCATGCGGACCTCGAACCACGGCTACTTTTCAGTGGTTTTTAATACTTGCCGTTCTCATCCCTGGAGTCAGCCGCGCCAAGAGGGTGCCGTGCCACGAGGGTAGCGCGAGGGCACCGAAAAAAAGCTGCGCCCAGAGAACTCTGCACAAAGAAGTTGTCGCAACGATAGGGGGCCAGAAGTGTGCCGCGCCATGAGGGTGTCGTGTCGAAAGGGCATGCGCCGAGAGACCACTGCGCCTAGAGGAAACCGCTGGAAAGGGCGCCTTCCCGAAAGGGCGCCACGCCAAGATGGCACATCCCCGACGCTGCCTTAAAAGGGCCTCAACGTGAGTGGGCGTCGCACTGCCAGGGAGCTGCTCCTTCTCGGAAAAAGCCCTCTCTGCGCAGTGCGCATCCTCGGCGTGGTGGCGAATGTGCGCAGCGCTCAAAGGACAACGCGCAGAGAGGGCGCCATGGCGAGAGGGCGCCACGCTTCACCGCGCTTTACTGCGCTGCACTGCGCTGCACCGCGGTGCACAGCGTTGCGCCGCTGCACCGCGCTGCACCGAGCTGCATCACGCTGCGGCGGTGCACCGCGCTGCACTGCGCTGCACCGCGCTGCAATGCGCTGCACCGCGCTGCACCGCGCTGCACCTTGCTGAACCAAGCTGCACCGCGCTGCACCGTGCTGCACCGCAATGCACTGCGCTGCACCGCGCGGTAGCACGCTGCATCGCGCTGCACCGTGCTGCACCAGTCTGCACCGCGCTGAACCTGTCTGCACCGCGCTGCAGCCGTGCACCACGCTGCACCGAGCTGCAGCGCTGCACCGTGCTGCACCGCCCTACACCGCGCTGCACCGGGCTGCACCGGGCTGCGACCGGCTGCGAAGACAGGGCGCTGCACCGAGAGGGCAACGTGTCGAGAGGGCGCACGCATGTGCTGTGCGAAAGGGCACGGTTCCGAGAGGGTGCCGCGAGGCGAGAGCAGCGCCCACTCCGCGCTGCTGCCTATTGGTGCGGCACCCTCTCGGTGCAACCCCTCGACACTGCGTGCGCGCCCTCTCGGCGCAAGGCCCTCTCGGCGCAGGGCCCTCTCGGCAATACGCCGAGAGGGCGCACGCCGAGTGGTCGCTGCGTTGCATCAAGAGGGAGCTGTGCCGCGGCAAAACGGGCCACACGACGAGAACGCACCACATCTAGAGGTTGCGCATCGTAAGGTCGCGGCGCCGAGAGGGTGCCGCACCGAGAGGGCCCTGCGCCGATAGGGTGCTGGACTGAGAGGGTGCGCGCGCTGTGCTCGCTGCGTCTAGAGGGCGGGCAGAGGTTGCGCC
The DNA here is from genome assembly GCF_024217435.2 of Syngnathus scovelli. NCBI lineage: Eukaryota > Metazoa > Chordata > Actinopteri > Syngnathiformes > Syngnathidae > Syngnathus > Syngnathus scovelli. Next base: position 367,602 of record NW_026061381.1, on the reverse strand, counting down.
GAGACGGCGAACGCGTGCTGCACCAAGAGGGCACTGCGCCGACAACCCAGGCACACTGCGCCTAGAGGGCGCTGCACTGACAGGTCAAGCGCGCTGCGCAGAGTGTGTGCTGCGCCAAGAGAACGTGCGCGCGCTGCGCTGGGAGGACACGGTGTCTATAGGGCGCCGAGATGCATCAAGAAGGTGCCACGCTGCTCCGACAGGGCGCCACGTCTCGCCGTGCCGAGAAGGCGACGTGTTGCGTCAAGAGAGCGTAGCTCTGACTGGACGCCACGCTGAGAGGACGCCGCACCGAGAAGGCGCCGCACCAACAGTGTGCGAACTGCGCAGAGAAGACACGAGCCATGCGCGCACTTCACGTGCTGCGCCGGCAGAGTGGGCCGAGGGTGTAATGCGCCGAGAGGGCGCCGCGCTGAGAAGGCACCGTGCCGAGAGAGTGCTGCGTCGCGCCGAGAGAAAGCTGTGTCGCGCCAAGAGAGTGACGCGAGGATGCCGAAAGGTTGCCACGCCGAGAGGGTGCCGTGCTGCGCCACACCGACAGAGAGTCGCGTCGATAGGGTGCCGCACCATGGCGAAAGCTTGCGGCACGGCGCCACGAGGACGCCGCGGATAGAGGGAGCCGCTGCGAGAAGGCGCCGCACCGAGAGAGGTCACGGCGAGAGGGCGCCGCGCCAAGAATGCGCCACCCTGCGTTGAGGGGGTGCGCGCGCTGCATGGGCTGCGCAAGATACGCGCGCTGCGCACGCTGCGCTGCGCACGCTGCGCTGTGATGGCGGGCAGAGGGTGCGATGCGGCAAGATGGAGCTGTGCGGCAAGGGCGCTGCACCGAGAGGGTGTTGCGCCAAGAGAACGCTGCGTCGAGAGAGCGCTGGGTCGAGAAGGGTCCTGCACTGCGAGCGCTGCTGAGAATTTTGCCTTCTGAAATAACAGAGCGAACAAAATGGTATCTGATGTCAATATGTTTGCATCGCTGTCGACACAAAGGTTTTTGGAGAGAGCAATAGCACCCTGATTGTCCTCAAAAACAGTCACAGGTATAAAGTTCAAAGTATTGTCCATTCCTTTCAATAGGTTAACCAGATATAAGCTTTCTTGAGTTGTTGCAGACAGAGCCATCTATTCGGCCTCACAGGTAGATAAGGGGACTGTGGGCTGTTTCTGAGATTTCAAGGAAACAATAGCCCCAGCCTCGGACAAACTAAAGCAGTAACCAGTAACACTGCGCCGGTCATTCTGGTCAGCTGCCCAGTCTGCATCACTATAGGCAACAAGATTCAAGTTTACATTTTGCTTTTTATAGCACAACTCCTGGTCCAGAGTGCATTTCAAACATCTCAGAAATGTTTAGCTGCCACCCAGTGCTGTTCTTTAAGTTCAGACAAGTATTGGGATAATTTACCAACAACAAAACTTCACAACATTACTCACTGCAAGAAAATTGTCAACCCAAATAATCAACAGGATTCTGTCATTTCCAACATTTTTACAGTAAAAACAAGAGTCAGCAATATTTTGAACAAAACCATTTTCAATAAGGAAATCTTGTAACATCCTATTCCAGTTTCGTCTTGACTGTTTCAAACCATACAGTGACTTATTGAGCTTACACACTAGTTTCTCTCCTGTTTTAGATTTAACCTCAAACACTTCAGGCTGCTCCATGTAAATCACACAGTCTGTAGAGCATGGAGAACTTCTGTTTTAACATTCATCCGATGTAGCACTAAATTGTACTGTACTGGGAGTCATATCAGCAGTTGGTGAGAAGGTTTCATTATAGTCTAATCCTGCCACTTGACTACAACCTTTTGCTACATATCTGGTAAAGTCGTCAAAGTAAAAGTATCGTTGTCTATTAGAGAGTCCATTTCCTCTTTCATAGCTTTGGCCCACTGCTTATAGTCTAATCCTGCCATTTGACTGTAACCTGCTTGTCAAAGTAAAAGTATCGTTCTCTATTAGAGACTCCATTTCCTCTTTCATAGCTGCGGCCCACTGCTTTGATTTAGAAGAGCTCAAAGTTTCTTTTGGGGTTCGTGGGACATCACAAGTCACACGATAACAATAATCAATGCTTGTGAATGCTTCATCACATTTGACCTCATAATCACAGTCTGAATAATATTAAGGAGCTCTCTTCTCGCTTTGGATAACGACCACTCTGGCTGCTCTCACCATCACATTTTAAGTTTGAATCACAAAACTCTATTTTTACATCAGGTGGGATTGTTTGTGTCTCATCCGGTTTTGGTTGTGGGGTCTCCACCCTCTTTCTAGACTCAAAATGTTCATGCAGGTCATCTGTCTGAGTGTCACATTCGATAAAAAAAAATTGTAACAAACTTCACCAGTCTATTTTTGGACACTTTCTCTGTCTCTGGATAGAAAATAAGATATGCTGAACTGGTTTGGTAATAGCAAACAAATTCATATGAATATCAAAACCCGTACCATTTTTATGGATGAGCTGATTCTGTCCCTCCTTGAAGATGACTGTCGCTCCTTGCGCTGTAGCCAATTTAACAGAAAAGATGTCCTGGGAAAATTATGGCACATAGAGCGCCTCCATCAGGAACATATCCACAATGCGGCCTTGAACGTCACTCAAGCGCAACTTGGCGTGCGTGAGTGCACCGGCCGCCGGGAGTCGAATAAGGTTCCGCGATCTCATCCGTGGTGCTTATAAAGTGCCGATCCGCTCGGCTGGAGCTATTTTCCGCCACCTGGCGCGTGCGCACGGCCTCCCGGTGGTCCAGGTCAACTCCACAAACCGTTAAAAAAATGTCAAATGAGCCTACCTTAAGGCTTAAAATAGCTCCAGCCAAGTGGATCGGCACTTTATAAGCACCGCGGATGAGATCGCGGAGCCTCATTCGACTTCCGGCGGCCGGCGCACTCACGCATGCCACCCAGGACCACCGGGGGGCCATGTGCACGTGCCAGGTGGCCGAAAATAGCTCCGGCCGAGCGGATCGGCATTTTATAAGCACCGTGGATGAGATCGCAGAGCCTTATTTGACTTCCAGCGGGCCGCGCGCACGACGAGCGGAGCCGGTGACCGGTGATGCTTTGGCGGGGAATTACTTCCCTCTGGCGCACACGGTAAAAAATTAGACCACCTCTCGCACTTAGCGCACACTCGCATTGCTCCGCGTCTGATGACACTTTAAGCGGCCAAACGGCGGGAGTAACTATAACTCTCTTAAGGTAGGCTGATTTGATATTTTTTTAACGGTTCATGGAGGCGACCGGCACCACCGGGAGGCCGTGCGCACAAGCGATGTGGCCGAATAATGCTCCAGTTGGCCCGGGTGATGACTATTTGGCTCCCCGACCGGCGTCGTGGAGCTCTGATGGTCCTCACGCGCGCCGCCCGGCAACACCGGGAGGCCGTGCGCACGCGCCAGTTGGCCGAAAATAGCTCCTGCCGAGCGGATCGGAACTTTATAAGCACCCCGGATGAGATCTCCGAGCCTTATTCGACTTCCGGCGGCCGGCGCACTCACGCACGCCACCCGGGACAACCGGGGGGCCGTGTGCACGCGCCACATGGCCGAAATTAGCTCCAGCCGAGCTGATCGTCACTGTACAAGCACTGCGGATGAGATCGCGGAGCCTTATTTGCTTTCCAGCGGACGGCGCACTGACGCACGACGCCCGGCACCACCGGAAAGCTGTGTGCACGCGCTAGGTGGCCCAAAATAGCTCAGCGGATCGAAACTTTATAAGCACCGCGAATGAGATTGCGGAGCCCTCCCTTCACTCTGGTTAGGTTGGCATAGTAAAAAGTGCTCTTGGGGGCTTTAGAGTGCCGAGTTGACCACGGCACATGAAGAAATGACCACCTGCAACGTTTGGTTTAGGTTTTTTGCGCTTTTTAAAATTGTATTGCTTAAATCGCATTTTCTCGACGAGCTGAGCACGTTTTCTGAATTGTGCCCCCGCGTCACTCTGGTTAGGTTGGCAAAGTAAAAAGTACTCTTGGGGGCTTTAGAGTGCCGAGTTGACCACTGCGCATGAAGAAATGACTACCTGCAACGTTTGGTTTAGGTTTTATAGGTATTTTATTTCTTAAATCGCATTTTCTCGACGAGCTGAGCACGTTTTCTGAATTGTTCCTCTCCCGTCACTGTGGTTAGGTTGGCATAGTAAAAAGTGCTCTTGGGGGCTTTAGAGTGCCGAGTGGACCACGGAACCTGAAGAAATGACCACCTGCAACGTTTGGTTTAGGTTTTTTGCCCTTTTTTAATTTTATTGCTTAAACGGCATTTTCTGGACGATCCGAGCACTTTTTCTGAATTGTGCCCCTCCTGTCACTCTGGTTAGGTTGGCATAATAAAAAGTACTCTTGCACGCTTTAGAGTGCCGAGTTGACCTCGGCACATGAAGAAATGATCACCTGCAACGTTTAGTTTAGGTTTTATGAGGATTTTTAATTTTAATGCTTAAATTACCTTTTCTCGACGAGCTGAGCACGTTTTCTGAATTGTGCCTAACTGTAGTTAGTTTGGCATAGTAAAAAGTACTCTTGCGGGCTTTAGAATGCCGAGTTGACCTTGGCACATGAAGAAATGACCACCTGCAACGTTTGGTTTAGGTTTCATAAGCATTTTTAATTTTAATGCTTAAATCGCATTTTCTCGACGAGCTTAGCACATTTTCTGAATTGTGCCTATCCCGTCACTCTGGTTAGGTTGGCATAGTGAAAAGTTCTAAAGGGGGCTATAGAGTGCCGAGTTGACCACGGCGCATGAATAAATGAACACCTGAAACGTTTGGTTTAGGTTTTTCGCGCTTTTTTAAATTGATTGCTTAAATCGCATTTTCTCGACGAGCTGAGCACGTTTTCTGAATTGTGCTCCTCCCGTCACTGTGGTTAGTTTGGCATAGTACAAATTATCCGGGGGCTTTACAGTGCTGAGTTGACCATCTGCAGCGTTTGGTTTAGGGTTTAGGCGCATTTTTTTATTTTATTGCTTCAATCGCGTTTTCTCGACGAGCTGAGAACATTTTCTGAATTGTGCCCCTCCCGTCACTCTGGTTAGGTTGGCATAGTAAAAAGTGCACTTGGGGGCTTTAGAGTGCCAAGTTGACCACGGCACATAAAAAAATGACTACCTGCAAGTTTGGCTTAGGTTTTTTTGCGCTTTTTTAATTTCATTGTTTAAATCGCATTTTCTCGACGAGCTGAGCACATTTTCTGAATTGTGCTCCTCCCGTCGCTCTGGTTAGATTGGCATAGTAAAAAGTAAACTTGGGGGCTGTAGAGTGCCGAGTTGACCACTGCACATGAAGAAATGACCATCTGCAACATTTGGTTTAGTTTTTTTGCGTTTTTTAATTTTATTGCTTAAATCCCATTTTATGGACGAGCTGAGCACGTTTTCTAAAGTGCGCCCCTCCCGTCGCTCTGGTTAGGTTGGCATAGTAAAAAGTACTCTTGGGGACTTTAAAGTGCCGATCTGACCTCGGCACATGAAGAAATGACCACCTGCAACGTTTGGTTTAGGTTTTTTGCGCTTTTTAAATTTTTATTGCTTGAATCGCATTTTCTGGACGAGCTGAGCACGTTTTCTGAATTGTGCTTCTCCCGTACTGTGGTTAGGTTGGCATAGTAAAAAGTGGTCAGGGGGCTTTGGAGTGCCGAGTTGACCACTGCGCATGAAGAAATGGCCATCTGCAGCGTTTGGTTTAGATTTTAGGCGTATTTTTAATTTTATTGCTTAAATCGCACTTTCTCGACGAGCTGAGCACGTTTTCTGAATTGTGCCTCTCCCGTTACTCTGGTTAGGTTGGCATAGTAAAAAGTACTATTCGGGGCTTTAGAGGGCCGAGTTGACCACCGCGCATGAAGATATGACCATCTGCAACGTTTGGTTTAGGTTTTAGGCACATTTTTAATTTGATTGCTTCAATCGCATTTTCTCGACGAGCTGAGCACGTTTTCTGAATTGTGCCGATTCCGTCGCTCTGGTTAGGTTGTCATCGTAAAAAGTTCTCAGGGGCTTTAGAGTGCCGAGTTGACTACTGCTCATGAAGAAATTGCCATCTGCGGCGTTTGGTTTAGATTTTGGGCGCATTTTTATTTTTATTGCTTAAATCGCATTTTCTCGACGAGCTGAGCACGTTTTCTGAATTGTGCCTCTCCCGTTACTCTGGTTAGGTTGTCATAGTAAAAAGTACTATTCGGGGCTTTAGAGTGCCGAGTTGACCACTGTGCATGAAGAAATTACCATCTGCAGCGTTTGTTTTTTGTTTTAGTCGCATTTTTAATTTGATTGCTTAGATCGCATTTTCTCGACGAGCTGAGCACGTTTTATGAATTGCGCCCCTCCCGTCACTCTGGTTAGGTTTGCATAGTAAAAAGTACTCTTGGGGTCTTTAGAGTGCCGAGTTGATCTCGGCACATGAAGAAATGACCACCTGCGACATTTGGTTTAGGTTTTATTAGCATTTTTAATTCATCCATCCATCCATCCATCTTCTTCCGCTTATCCGGGGTCGGGTCGCGGGGGCAGCAGCTTTAGGAGGGACTCCCAGACTTCCCTCTCCCCAGCCACTTCATCCAGCTCATCCCGTGGGATCCCAAGGTGTTCCCAGGCCAACTGAGGGACATACTCTCTCCAGCGCGTCCTGGGTCGTCCCCGGGGTCTCCTACCGGTGGGACATGCCCGGAACACCTCCCCGGGGAGGCGTCCAGGAGGCATCCTCATAAGATGCCCGAGCCACCTCATCTGGCTCCTCTCAACGTGGAGGAGTAGCGACTCTACTCCGAGTCTCTCTTAGATGACCGAGCTTCTCACCCTATCTCTGCGGAGAAAACTCATTTCGGCAGCTTGTATCCGGGATCTCGTTCTTTCTGTCACGACCCATAGCTCGTGACCATAGGTGAGGGTAGGAGCGTAAATCGATCGGTAAATTGAGAACTTTGCCTTTTGGCTCAACTCTCTCTTCACCACAACGGACCACATTACTGCCGACGCTGCACCGATCCGCCTGTTGACCTCGCGCTCCATCTTCCCCTCACTCGTGAACAAGACTCCAAAATACTTCAACTCCACTTGGGGCAGGATCTCATCCCCGATCCGGAGAGAGCATTCCACTCTTTTCCGATCGAGGACCATGGACTCGGATTTGGAGGTGCTGACCCTCATCCCGACCACTTCACACTCGGCTGCGAACCGTTCCAGCGAGAGCTGGAGATCACGGCCTGAAGAAGCCAACAGCACCACGTCATCTGCAAAAAGCAGAGACGTGATGCTGAGGTCCCCAAACTGGACCCCCTCAACTGGGCCTAGAAATTATGTCCATAAAAATTATGAACAGAATTGGTGACAAAGGGCAGCCTTGGCGGAGTCCAACTCTCACTGGGAACGAATCCGACTTACTGCCGGAAATGCGGACCAGACTCTGGCATCGGTGATACAGTGACCGAACCGCCCTTATCAGTTGGCTCAGCACTCCGTACTCCCGAATCACCCTCCACAGAAACTCCCGAGGGACACGGTCAAACGCCTTCTCCAAGTCCACAAAACACATGTGGACTCGTTGGGAGAACTCCCATGCACCCTCGAGGATCCTGCCGAGGGTGTAGAGCCGGTCCACTGTTCCACGGCCAGGACGAAATCACTCCTTTGCTCCTCCTGAATCTGAGGTTCGACCTCCCGACGGACCCTCCTCTCCAGCACCCCTGAATAGACCTTACCGGGGAGGCTGAGGAGTGTGATTCCCCTGTAATTGGAATACACCCTCCGGTCCCCCTTCTCAAAGAGGGGAACCACGACCCCAGTCTGCCAATCCAGAGGCACTGTCCCCGATGTCCACGCAATGTTGTAGAGGCGTGTCAGCCATGACAGCCCCACAACATCCAGAGCCTTTAAGAACACTGGTCGGATCTCATCCACCCCCGGGGCCTTGCCACCGAGGAGTTTTTTAACTGCCTCAGTGACTTCGACCCCAGAGATTGGAGAATCCGCCTCAGAGTCTCCAGGCCCTGCTTCCTAAACGGAAGGCATGTAGGTTGAATCGAGGAGGTCTTCGAAGTATTCTCCCCTCCGACTCACGACGTCCCGAGTCGAGCTCAGCAGCGCGCCATCCCCACTGTAAACAGTGTTGACGTTGCACTGCTTCCCCCTCCTGAGACACCGGATGGTGGACCAGAATTTCCTCGAAGCCGTCCGGAAGTCATTCTCCATGGCCTCACAAAACTCCTCCCACGCCCGGGTTTTTGCCTCAGCAACCGCCGAAGCCACGTTCCGCTTGGCCATCTGGTACCTGTCAGCTGCCTCCGGAGTCCCGCAGGCCAAAACGGCCCGATAGGACTCCTTCTTCAGGTTGACGGCATCCCTTACCACCGGTGTCATCCAGCGGGTTCGGGGATTGCCGCCACGACAGGCACCAATGACCTTAAGGCCACAGCTCCGGTCGGCCACCTCAACAATGGAGGCACGGAACATGGTCCACTCATACTCAATGTCCCCCGCCTCCCCCCGGGACGAGAGAAAAGCTCTGCCGGAGGTGGGAGTTGAAGCTGTTACTGACAGGAGATTCTGCCAGACGTTCTCAGCAGACCCTCAGAGAGCGTTTGGGTCTGCCAGGTCGGACAGGCATCTTCCCCCACCATCGGAGCCAACCCACCACCAGGTTGTGATCAGTTGACAGCTCCGCCCCTCTCTTCACCCGAGTGTCCAAAACATGTGGTTTGCAAATCTGATGACACGACTACAAAGTTGATCATCTATTGTGTCCTGGTACCAAGTTCACACATGGACACCCTTATGTTTGAACATGGTGTTCATTATTGAAAATCCGTGTTGAGCACAGAAGTCCAATAATAGAACACCGCTCCGGTTCAGATCGGGGGGGCGTTCCTCCCAATCACGCCCTTCCAGGTCTCACTGTCATTGCCCAAGTGAGCATTGAAGTCACCCAGTAGAACGATGGAGTCCCCAGAAAGAGCGCTCTCCAGCACTTCCTCCAGGGACCCCAAGAAGGGTGGGTACTCTGAGCTGCCGTTTGGTGCATTGACACAAACAACGATAAGGACCCGTCCCCCCACCCGAAGGCGGAGGGAGGCTACCCTCTCGTTCACCGGGGTGAACCCCGATGTGCAGGCGCCCAGCCGGGGGGCAATAAGTATACCCACACCTGATTAACACCTCTCACCGTGGGCAACTCCAGAGTGGAAGAGAGTCCAGCCCCTCTCGAGAGGGCTTGTACCGGAACCCAAACTGTGCGTGGAGGCTAGTCCGACTATATCTACTCGGAAACTTTCTGGCTCGCACACCAGCTCGGGCTCCTTTCCAGCCAGAGAGGTGACATTCCATGTCCCAAGAGCCAGCTTCTGCAGCCGGGGATCAGACCGCCAAGGTCCCTGCCTTTGGCCGCCGCCCAGCTCACATTGCACCCGACCCCTTCGGCCCCTCCCACAGATGGTGAGCCCATGGGAAGGTGGACCCACGTTTCCTTTTCGGGCTGTGCCCGGCCGGGCCCCATGGAAGAAGGCCCGGCCATCAGACGCTCGCCTTCGAGACCAACCTCCAGGCCTGGCTCCAGAGGGAGGCCCCGGTGACCCGCGTCCGGATGAGGGAAAACGAAGTCCATTTATTTTAATCATCATAAGGGGCTTCTGTGAGCCGTGCTTTGTCCGGCCCCTCACTTAGGACCCATTTGCCATGGGTGACCCTACAAGGGGCATGAAGCCCCCGAAAACATAGCTCCTAGGATCATAGGGGCACGCAAACCCCTCCACCACGATAAGGTGACGACACATGGAGGGGGCATTTTTAATTTTAATGCTTTATTCACATTTTCTCGACGAGCTGAGCACGTTTTCTGAATTGTGCCCCTCCCATCACTCTGGTTAGCTTGGCATAGTAAAAAGTACTCTTGGGGGCTTTAGAGTGCCGAGTTGACCTTGGCACATGAAGAAATGACCACCTGCAACGTTTGGTTTAGGTTTTATAAGCATTTTTAAATTTATTGCTTAAATCGCATTTTCTCAACGAGCTGAGCACGTTTTATGAATTGTGACCCTCCCGTCACACTGGTTAGGTTGGCATAGTAAAAAGTACTCTTGGGGGCTTTGGAGTGCCGAGTTGACCTTGGCACATGAAGAAATGACCACCTGCAACGTTTGGTTTAGGTTTTAGCCGCATTTTTGATTTTATTGCTTAAATCGCATTTTCTCGACGAGCTGAGCACGTTTTCTGAATTGTGCCCCTCCCGTCACTCTGGTTAGTTTGGCATAGTAAAAAGTAATCTTGGGGGCTTTAGAGTGCCAAGTTGACCTCGGCACATGAAGAAATGAGAACCTGCAACGTTTGGTTTAGGTTTTAGCCGCATTTTTAATTGTATTGCTTAAATCGCATTTTCTCGACGAGCTGAGCACGTTTTCTGAATTGTGCCTCTCCCGTCACTCCGGTTAGGTGGTGTGGTGTATGGTTTTTGTAGCTTCGCTGGTCTCCAAAAAACACTCGGTGGTAGGTGGCTGCTTCCAGACAAATGAACACTTCAGGGACACACGGCTGATTGGGAAAAGAGTTTATTCAACCGATGTCAGAGTGAAGTCTTTCCAAAAAGTTGAGTAGCCCCAAGGCATGGATGTAAAAAGCCCGAGAGAGAGAGCGAGCGAGAGCGAGCGAGAGCGAGCGAGAGCGAGCGCGCCCGAGCCAGCCAGCCAGCCAGCGAGCCAGCCCGAGCCCCTTGTCAGGCCCATAGCTTTTATACCTGACAAGAGGCTGATGTCACGGCTTTGGGTAACAGCCACAGTTTGAGTCTCAGTCTGCTTGTTTCCCCTAAAAGGCCATCCCTTCAGCTCTCCCTGGTCACGGACAACTGGCCCTTCTATCTTCTACTAAGTACCTATACATTACTGAAACTAAAGCTTCTCTCTACAGCAAAAATAGTTTGATAGTCTTACTGCTACTGGTGGATCATCTAATGCAACATACAGATACGCATAAAGTTCAAAATTCACTTCATTCCCCCTTCGGAACGTTACAAATGTCCCGAAAACAGTTTAACAAAAGATGACATCAGTAAACAACCAAAAAATCTTCTCCCAACCAAATTTTCTATGGTCGTCTACAATTTGGCCTATACCTGCACAGCTTAAATCATGCTCGAGACATGCTACTTAAGGTTATCTTAACTAGGAAAACTCAAACTATTTAGTTAGCCAATTGCTCCCTGACAACAATCTGTGGTCTCTCAGGAACCACAAGTAAAGAAAATTGAAATCCACATCATCCAAATGACGGTACCACCCCCCTTAGGTAATACCCCTACAATGGTGATAATTTGCGAAGTAAAAAAATTGGCGTGGCCCGTTAGAAGCCCCAAGAAGCTGCCGGCCCTTCCTCAAGAAAAAACCCAGTCTAACGACAAGGAAAAAGAGGAAGGCCCTTTCTACCATCCCCAGTGGTTCCCTTCACCTGGTGTCAACCAGGTGTAAGGAGCCCTGGCACATTACAATCCACAAAACAGTATGAGCTCACAAAACAGTATGGAAATGAAATGACATGTCCACTGACCGCTAAACAGTCAAACTGCATTAACAGGATGTTAATATGTGACGAATTAAAGTAATGCAGCATGTGGTCATTTGATAAAGTAATGAAAGACATAATATTGACGCAATATCACAGCATACTGCAAAGTTGAAAAGCTCTTAGTTTTGCCCCCCTTGCATATGTATGTTTCCGACGATGCAAAGTCCAGTCCACTGAATGCTCAGTAATGAATTGCGCTGGGATCACTGCCCAGGGCCTGCTGTCCATCCAAGATCTTTATGGCCCCGGTCAGCGTCCAGGAGTTCTGCAATAATTGGTAGCTACTGCCAGTATTGAACAATGACAACAGCACAAAACCTTGAGTTGCAATGAAAAAAGCAGCAATGCCCAGCGTAGGCCGGAAGTCCTCCTGCCCCCCTTTGGTCACCCCTAGTAAACGACATCTCCATAAGCAGTCGTCAGCAAACAAATTCTTCTCCTCTGGGGTTGTTTGGGGTACGGGGACAATTGGTGGTCATCGTCTCATCGAAGTACTCAATAGAACCTCCGAGCGTTCCCGGCATCTACTCCTATGATCCAGAGGCCCACGTGATCCTTAAAACAAACAAACAAACAAACAAACAAACAAACAAACAAACAAACAAACAAACAAACAAACACTCCCCCCAGGAGTTATGAATTATCCCCCTTATTCCTCGTCTTGCTGTCAGTCTCGCAAGATTTCTCATGTAGCAGAGTAACTGCTAGCCGTTCAAGTTAGCCTTTCCTTATGAAGCTGTCACTGTCTGAAGTCCTGTCAATTACGTCGCGGCAATCACTCTTTCCCAGTCCAAATACTAATTTTCTCTCCAAATTTCTTCTTTGATTTAGATTTTTTCTCAATATCGTCAAATTGGTACCAGTCTCGTCAGTTTTGTCCAACCAATTTGTGAATGTACATTATCTTCATCAAAATGTGTTCTTAAATACTTTCCCTGTAATAGCAGCTTTAATGCATTCATATGTTAAGAAATGTTCCCTATTCCTTGTTTCTGATCCAGTTTCCTATTTTATTTAATTACCTTCCAAACATTTGTTGTCTATTGTGCTGCAGTCTAATCCCTATTAGCTGTATGATTTGTCGTCATTCGTGCTTTTCTGTTGATAGACCTTAACCCTTACTGTCGCTAGATTGTTACCACGCTTTGCTTCCATTCCAGATTGTTGGATATTGCTTTCGAGATGCTTCTTCTGCTCCTTCCATCACTGCCTGTTGAATTCTGGCACGTCCCGTTAAAGCCTCAAAAACAAGTTAATCCGAAAAAACATTGAATGTCACAATTAAATTTTATATCTACTTACTCATTCAAACGTAACCCCACCCCCCTTTGACACATTCACCCAATGTGTCATTAGGCATCCAAAAAGGAACCGGCAAATGTCCTACCACATCATCATATGTCTTGCAGCCAGTCCTGTCGAACCTTGCACTCATCCATGACCGTCATCCCCAAGTTCCTGAAAATTGACTGTGCACCTCACACTCGGCAATACCAACAACGGATACTTGTACTCACAAAACTACACAGGCATCGAGTATCTACTAAATGAAAATAGACACACAATGAATCATGGCGCACGGGGATTCCATCCTGAAAATCATCAATCATAAGAATCAAAAGGGTTAGGGTTAACATTTTGACGTGAGTTCAACATAAACTGTCCAAGACTGCAATCGACAGCCTGCAAAAGTAATACAAGTTATAAAACGACCAGCAATCTGCTCCTTGGCTGCCGGTTGATGCTGCAATAAGTCAAGTGACACACAGAAACAAAGCAAAGCTCACACTTGCCACAAGCAAGCTTAAGTTTCAAATGTATGGTTGTCATCTACATAGGCTGTCACCCTCTCGGGTGAGTCCAGGTTTGTCATGTCATATGGTCCATTGTCCTAATGTTTGATATTAGTCCTGTCTTATCCATCCGTGTTGCTGAATTCGGCCTTCTCCATGAACTATTTTGCTGTTCATGGTGCCTTTGATTAACCATCAGCTGTTAGTCATCACGCTTGGGTGTTCCCGTCTCAGGTGAGAGGAATCTTACCCTCAACTGTGACCCTTTCATACCAACTCCAAAATACTTTGGCCTTTCACACTGCTCCCGACACACACGCTCATTCCTAACCACACAAATGCCACTCCATTTGTTTCTATCACTCATACCACAACAAACAAATTTAGTATGTGTAAGTGAGCTGGCAATCAGTGAATACTAACAGTAACCCTTCATTTCCGGATGTTCTTCCCAACTGAATATTTCTGTTAGATAAATTGTATATATATGTTATCATGCGTTCCCTAATGAGTACTTATTAATAAAATTCTTGCACAGAATGCTTGCTGTTTCGCCTTGCAGACGTCCACCAGTCCACAACAAGTCATACGATGCTGTCTGGAGCTTCCTGACCTACATCTCTGGGAATCCAAGAAAGCTGTTGATAGCTCAAACTATTTTGTTGATGTCTGCACTCTTCATGTTTCTCATGGCATCCTGTCTGCGACTTCTAGTTTCACATAGAATCTCGTTTTTTCTCTCATGAGACAAAGCCCACGCTTTCCCCCCCACCTATCAGGGGCTAGTCTCACATTGTAGGTAGGGCATTCCTAAATAAAAAGAGAGGAGTGTAAACAGACCTTTAGTGTATTTCGGGACTGCTGTAAGTCTGAATGCACTCCTCGCGAGAAAAGACTCAATATTCTGCCTCACTGGTTTTGTCTGCTGATCCTTTTGCTGATTTTGAACCTAACAGATTTTTGGGGGCTCGTTCCGGGGTCTCAATAGACCTATTTTGGGGTTCCGGACGACTTTTCGTCGCAGGACAAGTCCTTGGCCAAGGCATATAGATAGAGAAACCCTTTTCTCAGCTCAGTGGCCTAGTAGTAGAGTGTCCGCCCTGAGACTGGAAGGTTGTGGGTTCAAACCCCAGCCGGGTCATACCAAAGACTATAAAAATGGGACCCATTGCCTCCCTGCTTGGCACTCAGCATTAAGGGTTGGAATTGGGAGGTTAGATCACCAAATGATTCCCGAGCGCGGCACCGCTGCTGCTCACTGCTCCCCTCTCCCCCAGGGGATGGATCAAAATCACATGGGGATGGGTTAAATGCAGAGGACAAATTTCACCACACCCAGATGTGTGTGTGATGATGATCATTGGGACTTTAACTTTTAACTTTAACTTTAACTTTTCACGGGGCTGTCTCGATCAGCCGGTTGGACGCCGGGGTGGTTGACGAGATCATCCGAGGAGAAGGCCCGGCAGACTGTGAGTATGAATGTTGATTCTGTTAAAAGGAATGAAGGTGCGGTGACAAGAGGTCACTTAAAACCTTGACAATTCTAGACCCTATCAAGTGCAATTACAAACAGTTAAATTCCGCTGGGATGATGGAGTCCCCTGACTGATAAGTCAGTTAAATTCCATGGGAGAGCGGACTCATCTGTTTTCTAAAGAAGTACTGGTAATTTGGAGCAGTTAAATTCCGCTGAGGTGTCGTGGGGCCTCCTAATTAACCTTCCTGATGTGTTAGCTTTCTGCTGCCATATGTGGTGTTTTTCTTAACTCTTGTTTAGCTGGTTTGGCTTCTTTATCCATGAAAAGATAGGTTTTATATCTACTTTAAGAAAAAGGCAAAAATAAGTTTTTCTTACACAATAGGAAGGTTAAAGAGTTTAGAGTTTGTTGAGATCCACGGGAGGGCGGACTCCCCTGCTTGCCTGTGAGACGATAAGAGTGCGCATTGTGTGTGTGTGTGTGTTTGTGTGTGTGTATGGTTTGACTGAGAGTGATCTCATTTGAGCTCTCCTATATATAAAACACACAGAATTGTATACAGTGGCTTTGTGTGGAAGCAGAGGAAAGGAGACTTACCACTGAATATTTTACCACTGTCATGTGAATTAAATTGGTTTTAGGACACTGTAGGTGCCATTTGAATTGCCAACTCCAAAATTTAGAGAAATAAACCATGGGAAAATCAAATAGCAAACAAAAGCCGCTACCCTGACATGAATTGAAATGCAAGGGGTCGGCACCGACAATATAAAATATCTTGACAAATGCATATTTTGGACAGAGGGGGTTGCATTATGTGACGTGGCGGTGGCGAGGCTCTCCGCACTTCAGTTGCTCCCCCCACCCTTGTTATCAGCTGGGAAGATTGTCATGTCTATGTTGTGGGCCCGTGTGTTCGTTTCTGTGTATGTTTGTCTTTGTGTATCAGTTCGTTATTGTTGGGTTGACAACATTTATCTGAAATCAATCTCAGAGGCGGTAGGTCTTTTTGGCTTAGCGTTTTCTTCTGCGCAGAAGGACGCATCCCAGACACACAGCAAGTGTGGCTGAGACCCGCGCTCTGCTCTGAGTTTTGCCGAGCTTTTTATTGAGAAAGAAACAATTGGGCAAGTGTACATGATCGGGTAGGTTCACAGGCAGGAAATACATTCCATAGTTATATCTCATTACCACAGAACAAACTCTCGTGGACGGAGCAGTATGGACGTCTCATGACTATTAGCTTAACAAAAACGTAGTCTTTAGTGGCCCTGGGAATACATCCCGGTGTCGTACTCATGACTTCAACTTAAATGAGACCTCTGTCTGCTTCAGCCATCCCATGACAATCTCATCATCTGAACATGTCTAGCTAACTATGGGGCTTATTGTATAGCGCGGCTAATGACTCCAGTCATTAGCCGGCCATATGCCCCCAAATCATTTTCACAAGGCTAGATGGTCACATACTGCGGAGAGTCTTGCACACAAAAGTAGATACATAGAATCCAATGATAAAAAGTATATCATTTCCAACATTCCCTCCTGTTTTTAACATTGGAATTCATGGGAAAACAAAACATCAACTAATAACTACATATGTGTATAAATGAGTATATGCTTACACAATATAGTATAGTACCATCAAAAAGCATGAAAGTTTACATTCCAGAGTTTATCAGAACTACAGCCCTTCATCCGGCTTTGGCTATGTTCGTTATAATGGAATGTATTTTGTTCTGGATCGTCAAGAAAAATAGACAGGTAGGCGATTTACGCAAGGCGGTCCCACTCATCTTGTTCACACTGGGCCAACATGATATTCTGGACAGCAGATGCTGATGTCAACCTTTTAGTCATGTGACTAATTAAAATAATGCCGCATGTGGTCGTTTGATAAAGTAATGAAGGACATAATATTGACACAATATCACAGCATACTGCAAAGTTGAAATGCTCTTAGTTTTGCCCCCCTTGCATATGTATGTGTCTGTCGATGAATTGCTCTGGGATCACTGCCCAGGGCCTGCTGTCCATCCAAGATCTTTATGTCCACTTCACCGTCCTCAGAGTCTCTTCCCAGGCCCCGGTCAGCGTTCAGGAGTTCCCTAGTAATCGACATCTCCATAACCAGTCGTCAGCAAACAATTCTTCTCCTTTGTGGTTGTTTGGGGCACGGGGATGATTGGTGGTCGTTGTTCAATAGAACCTCCAAGCGTCCCTGCATCTACTCCTACGATCCAGAGGCCCGCGTGAACCTAAAACAAACAAACAAACAAACAACAACACTCCCCCCAGGAGTTATGAATTATCTTCCTTATTTCTCATCGTGCTGTCAGTCTCGCACGATTTCTCCTGTGACTGCTGCCTGTTGAATTCTGGCACGTCCTGTTAAAGCCTCCAAAACAAGTGAATCCAAAAAAGAATTGAATGTCACAATTAAATTTTATATGTATCTACTTACGCACTCAAACGTAACTCCACCCCCCTTTTACACATTCGCCCAATGTGTCATTAGGCATTTAAAAAGGAACCGGCAAACGTCCTACCACATCATCACGTCTTGCAGCCAGTCCTGTCGAACCTTGCAGTCATCCAGGATCGACATCCCCAACTTCCTGAAAATTGACTGTGCACCTCACACTCGGCAATACCAACAACGGACACTTGTGCTCACAAAACTACACAGGCATCGAGTATCTACTAAATGAAAATAGACACACAATGAATCATGGCGCACGGGGATTCCGTCCTGAAAATCATCAATCATCATAAAAATCAAAAGGGTTAGGGTTAACATTTTCACGTGAATTCAACATAAACTTTCCAAGACTGCAATCGACAACCTGCAAAAGTAATACAAGTTATAAAACAACCAGCAATCTGCTCCTTGGCTGTCGGTTGACGCTGCAATAAGTCAAGTGACACACAGAAACAAAGCCAAGCTCGTACTTGCCACAAGCAAGCTTAAGTTCCATATGTATGGTTGTCATCTACATAGTCTGTCACCTTGTCGGGTGAGTTCAGGTTCGTCATGTCATATGTCCATCGTCCTAGTGTTCGATATCAGTCCTGTCTTGTCCATCCGTGTTGCTGAATTCGGCCTTCTCCATGAACTATTTTTGTTGTTCATGGTGCCTTTGATTAACCATCGGCTGTTAGTCATCACACTTGGGTGTTCCCGTCTCAGGTGAGAGGAATCTTACCCTCAACTGTGACCCTTTCATACCAACTACAAAATACTTTGGCCTTTCATACTGCCCTCAACACACACACACACACACACATATTCGTAACCACACAAGCGCCAATCCATTTGCATCTATCACTCATACAACAACAAACAAATTTAGTATGTGTAAGTGAACAGGCAATCAGCGAATATTAACGGTAAACCCTTCATTTCTGGATGTCCTTCCCAAGTGAATATTTCGTACATTCGTACCGGACCTTTACTGTAAAATTGCCAATTAAATGCCTAAAAATTCAGTCATTTGTACTGCTGAGCATGTTCATGGGTGAGCATGGGGAAAGAAGCAGCCTCAGTAGGTCCTTAAATAATCTTGTCCTAATCCATCGTTCTGATCGAGCACCTGGGTAAAGATACTCAAAAGTCTTCCTCCAACAGTCTACTCCACTACATTATTTTCACTTTGCCATGTTAAGGCATTTGTTTTCCGAGTCCTATCACATTTGTCATCGCGTTCACTGTCACTTGGTGTGAGTCTCATGCAGTGTAATTCTTAACTGTCAAAAGTTTTCATGGCTGTTATTCCTTGATCTTATCAAACTTTTTGTTTTGACACCAGAATTTCCCTATGAGGTGTGATTAACTTCTACTTTATTAATTACCTCCATTGAATAATCTAATCACCTTTTGACTGCATCCTAGTAGATCCTAATGCCCTATTTTTCCTTCTGTTAATCAAACTTCAAATTCTACTATTATCAATAATCTAATCTACCTGAGAAGAACAGCGCCTTTCCTTCATGAGTGCTCGGATGTATTGTGATGGACCTCATTTGAACCATTTTAAATTGACAGATTACCCTAAACTTAAATTGCAAGTCTTAACTGTTATTTCTCTCAATTATACTGTAATTTCCAGAAACTCCTCCTATTTTCAGGCCACTATCTATCTTTTGTTTTCCTAACTTTGATTTTATGCCATTCTCTCTATTACCTTTCCACCTTTCCTGATTTGAGCCTTCAATTTCTGATCTAGTTTCCAAATTTTGCCTAGTATCATCTCTATTTTGACCTCAGTATTAATGGTGTTATGCTCACTTTACAGATATTACTGAACTGTCCTGAATTTATAATTCACTGCCAGTACATCGAAGGCCATTTCTCAGCTGTTCACTTTTTCCATGTTCCTGTTAGGCTCCACTATTCGAATCTTCGAATTTTCATATAGAGTTTCTTTTAGGTTCCTGTGTGGATCATGTTTCACACAAACAGGACATGCTTAAAAAAAATTTTTTTTCAAGAATCTAAACCAAAGGTAACTAATAGGTAACTAATAACTCATCTCCCCCCTGTTGTCACATAAGTGACACAACAGGCGTTGCCTTAAAAGTCATTTTGGCAAAACAGTTTTGTTATTGACATCGTCAATAGCACCTTATCCATTATCACACCCTTTGTTGTTTGAACTAATATCATTTTCAATCTTGTCAATCCTTCTTCTACTTTTGGTGTCCACGCGAATGTATCTTTGACTGCTAACGGCTGTCCATGAGCCACTCCTGTTAGTGGCTTAGCAATTTCAGCATAGCATGGAGCCCAAGCTCGGCTGTAATGACAAAAAAAAAAAAAAACATCAGTTGTTCTTCGTGGCAGGTCGTGGTGTGTCTAATATAACCTGTTCCCTGCTCTCCCTTTCGCTGAGAGTAAACCAAGATAGTTTACTTCTGGTTTTTACCCATCCTAACTTCTGTTACTTGACTTCACTTCCTCTCTGGCCTAAATGCTGCATGAGGAGAAAGGAATCTCATCCTTACACTTCCTTTGTTTCAAAAGCAATTATCATCATTGTAGACGAAAACTTGAACTTTTGTCTACTTGAAGCCCTTTGAGACTGTTTGTGATTTAGGGCTATACAAATAAACTTGACTTGACTTTTAGATGAAAGCCTAAAACGAGCCATTCAATTCATGATAATCAGTCAACCACTGTGAAATAAGGCCTATTTTCTTTTCTTAGCATTCAATATGCTCAAAATCATTCTTTCTTCAAAGTTGTTCTACTACTTTTCACATAGTAGTCTCCAACAACGTCAACCAGTCAAGCTGTATCTTGTCATTCATTCCTGCTCATTTGCATCTCACACACGCGCACACACACACACACACAGGCACGCACGCATGCACTGTTCTCACTCTCCTCAAGCTCTCTTCAAGCTGTCCACACAGTCATACTACATCATTTTTAATTCACAGTCCTCATTTGAATCTGTCCTATCTCAAGGTTCTTGGTAAAACAACCCACTCATTCCGATTTTGACATATTCCAAAAATTCACTCAAGAGATGCTTGCATTGAATTAATTCCATAAGCTTTTCATTTCCAAAAAATTTGCAGATTTAGGGCAATTTTCCTTCCACTCATTCTTACAGGCAAATTCTAAATTTCACCTTTACATTGTCCCAGTTTGAAATTCACATCATTCAGCCCATTTAAATCACACTGGGAACGTTTTTAAACATTCCCGAAATTGCAAAATTAAAAAATTCATATTTTCACGTTAAATTATTACTTCTTTGTAATGCTATGGCATGCTCAAACTTGGCCAATAAAAGATTGATTAAAAATTCTGCAAAATTTTACAAAATTCATATTTCACCTCTAAGTTCTACATGTTTCAACTGATTCAATTCTGCTCGAACATCATTCTGTTGCATCTCCTAAATATTTATTCATCTTTTTCGCCTGTCTTTACACCAATTTCTCCAAAAAATGCATTTTCCAGTTTCAATGTCTCCTTTTTTATTTTATTTTTTCTTGCAGTGCAAATCGAATAGACCCCAGTCTAGTAACTTTCCTTGCACACTATTTTAGCCAATTTCAAAATTTTAACACATAGACACACATAAACACACAGAGAACACAAGGACAACACAAAGGCCCACAACAAAACACAGTGCACAAACAACATCAACAAACAATGCTGTGCAAACGTCTTCCTCTATTTGATGTTTTGGTTTTACTATTTTTATTTATTTTTTCTCACATTACTGGCCTTTCAATAAGGTTTGACAACTGTATCATTCGCATACATCAGCGTCATTTATACTTTGGGGAAATTTAACAGCCTTGGTCATGCTTCTTGTTTGGTAGGAGTTCTTATTGACTGACCATAATATATTTTGCTATTATATGGGGGGGGGTTCAGGTCTTTTAAATTAGATGCATGTTTTGCATAGGAGCAGAAGGAGCTTCTGCCTCAGGCTCCTCTTCTTGAGCCACGCCTAACAGTGCGCCTACGCACTATAGCTTCATTGTCTGACAATCATACTTGCGGCCTCAAGTTTGGTAACTTATTTAACGTATACTTCTCATCCCCTGATACATTGTCAGTAACACTTTGACGGCCCCCCATTGTAATCAATTTAGTTCAACATTTAAATCATAGGGATTTCTAAAGATGGAATGTTTCTTTAGTGCAATAACAACTTTCTGTGGTAATTCCTGCTTTGAACAGTTTTCTGGTGAGGAATTCCACAGAAATTTGCCATTTCTTCCCACCATGTTACATGCAGCACAATAGCGAGTGATACGTGCTACCATTCACACACATTCACACCGCGGAATTTTCTTAACACAACGAGGTGTATTTCCGTCTACAAGTTCCATCTGTAGACCGAATTCCTATCACTTGGAATTCACAACAAGGACTCCGCCGTCCTTACCCAGGTACCCTTTTTCTGGGGACTAAAATACCCCAACCACGCAGCCAACAAAGAGGTCTCACCGAGTCTCTGAGAGATTTCTTTTGAAGTTTCCGTCAATCCTCGCTGCCGAGAGGTGCTGAACCGGACGCCGGCCTGGTGGATGAACATTGTTCCCCAGGGCTTTCCTTCAGGCGTCCTGTGACCTCTGCCGTGCACGGATTCGGCGTCTTCAACACTCTTCGGATCAGCGAGCAGATTTTCAGGAAATCCCGGACGAGCCCCCAAAAATGTTGGGTTGACAACATTTATCTGAAATCAATCTCAGAGGCGGTAGGTCTTTTTGGCTTAGCGTTTTCTTCTGCGCAGAAGGACGCATCCCAGACACACAGCAAGTGTGGCTGAGACCCGCGCTCTGCTCTGAGTTTTGCCGAGCTTTTTATTGAGAAAGAAACAATTGGGCAAGTGTACATGATCGGGTAGGTTCACAGGCAGGAAATACATTCCATAGTTATATCTCATTACCACAGAACAAACTCTCGTGGACGGAGCAGTATGGACGTCTCATGACTATTAGCTTAACAAAAACGTAGTCTTTAGTGGCCCTGGGAATACATCCCGGTGTCGTACTCATGACTTCAACTTAAATGAGACCTCTGTCTGCTTCAGCCATCCCATGACAATCTCATGATCTGAACATGTCTAGCTAACTATGGGGCTTATTGTATAGCGCGGCTAATGACTCCAGTCATTAGCCGGCCATATGCCCCCAAATCATTTTCACAAGGCTAGATGGTCACATACTGCGGAGAGTCTTGCACACAAAAGTAGATACATAGAATCCAATGATAAAAAGTATATCATTTCCAACAGTTATAAAGGTTGGAATTGCGTTAAATTGGTGCACGAAAACGGTGTGCTAGACAATGGTTTATCAAATTTGCATTGTTAAATGTAGAAATTAGAAATTGTAGAATAATATGATGGTTGAGGGCAGACACTTGTCCGTCGAGGAGAGTACCCAACCCTCATAAAAATGTGAGAGTAAGAGAAAACATACATTGTAGAACTGGATAAGATTAGGTTAATGATTAGAAATCAAAGGTGTTATTATTATTTTCTTATCCCCTGCATTGCAAATGTCTTCTTGATGCAGATAGGTTAACAGGCTAGGACTTTAGTGAGGAGATAATTTGTCGATTGATGGGGGTTAGTAATTGTCCAAATTCTAGTCATATGTTTTGAGGGACCACAGCAACAACATTATATTTAATTTCCAGGCCATTATTTAGTATGATATGACAGTGTCTAGCTAAGTAGACTGTTCTAAAAAAAAAAAAAAAATGTGAGAGTGAAGGAGGAGGTTTGATTTGTAATCTGACATTTGGGTCCCATTTTGAAGAGCATGGATTGTTTTTGTTTGTTTATTTTTAAAGATATATTTAACAGTTTATCTCGGTGCAGTAAGGATATAGCAATTTTGCAAGACTTAAAATTAAAAATTAAAACGCAAAATTACATTCTCATTTTCCCAGATGAGAGGAAAATCGAAAGATAAGGAAGACGAAGAAAAGATAAAAAAGAACTTGCTGTTGCACAGACAGGAAGATGATGACACAGTGTCAGCGCGAGCTCGCTTAAAAACCGCAGCTGAGAATGTGATGAGTGAAGATGAGAAAAATGATCAAATTACAAAGACAGATGTTGCGGCACGGCAAAGCGAACCATCCTTTCCGTCTTTGTACCTATAATTTGAGAGGTGATGAAGTACAACAGGTTTTCATGGCATCCTTAACCAAACATTGGGCAAGCGTTAAAGGCACCTGGAGTCCTTTTGATCTCCAGGGCCGTCCATTGGAATATAACGGGGTGCCATTACAAATACAAATTGACCAACTATTGCAGGATAAAAATACCATTTCAATGTAGAGCAAATTACACAGACATTGGCCGGACTAAACAAAAACAAGATAAGCTGTTTGAAGACTTTAGGCACAGACCAGAAAGAGTGTTCAACTGATGTCTATGATCAACAACTCAAAAATGCTCTACATGCAAATTTGCGACCAGTATTATGTCGACAACGAATAAATTCGACAATTTTTTTCCCTATAAAATGGTGCCGTTTGGGTTTGAAGTACATAGTCGCTTCAAAGGAGGAAAAGCATGATTTAAGATACGTGATTGATCAATGAGAAGGCTATCTATCCCTTGTGCCAGGGGTGTCAAACTCATTTGTTCGCGGGTCGCGGTTTAGTCATGGCTTCTTTTGGAGGGCCGGTATGACTGACACACCCGAGTAGATGTGTGAGCGCCTCATATTGTGGGAGCTGCGGAACAAGCTGACGAGTACCTCACTTTCAAATTAGACAAGTAAAAACTGGTCTAATATTTGAAATGTAACATATTACTAAAAGTGAAGATAATTTGCAATTCGAGTAATGGCACATGAATATGAAGCACAATTTGACACCTGTGCCTTATACAAAGGTAAAGTTGGATTGGAATTTGATGAAACGGATATGGACATCCACATATTCCATTAGAGTTTAAATTGCTTGCAATGTAATTGCGAATTAGTTAACACCTGTGTGGTTGATTGATTGATTGATTGATTGAGTGAGTGAGTGAGTGAGTGAGTGAGTGAGTGAGTGAGTGAGTGAGTGAGTGAGTGAGTGAGTGAGTGAGTGAGTGAGTGAGTGAGTGAGTGAGTGAGTTTTCTGTCGCCTGCACGTCATCTTTCCTGCATGGCTACGTTGCTGTCACAGCTGCATCTGACCGTTGAAAGATGCACGACACTCATTCCTGCCACTCTCATTCCCCTTCCTGACGACGGCAAATTCCATGATTGTGTCGAAGCTGCCCAACAGATTGCAAAGGCTCGGCCTGATTTGGAAGATACGCCTCTGCCAGATGGTCATGTGGTTTTTGTTGATGGGTCTTCTAAGAATAATGAATCTGGTGTGACCCTTACTGGGTATGCCATTGTTACCGCCGACGTGGTTTTGGAGGCTGCTAAACTGCCGTCCGGATATGTCTGCGCAGGCCGCTGAGCTCATTGCTTTGACTGGGGCCTGCAAATTGTTTGCAAACAAATCCGTCACTATCTGGACTGATGGTCAGTATGCTTTTGCTACAGTGCACGTTTTTGCTCAGCAGTGGAGCAACCGTGGCATGATAACTTCTACGAGGAGGCCCGTCACCCATTTCACATTACTAACTCAACTTTTGGATGCTGTCCAGCTACCTTTAAAGGTAGCGGTTTGCAAATGTGCTGCTCACACTGCAAGCTCTGATCCTGTTTCTCTCGGTAATGCTTTTGCTGACAAATCCGCTAAGGCCGCTGCAGAGGGCCTGCTCCATGTCCTCTCGTCTCTCACAGCTCATGATTCGATGTCACACATCTCTCCTGATGTGTTGCTTGACATGCAGTCTCAGAGCCCCTCCCAGGAACGCCTCTCTTGGGAAAAACGGGGTGCAACTAAAAACACTGTTGGTCTTTTTGTGTGACCTTTGGGCAAACCTGTCTTGCCTCGTAACTTGTTCAAATGGGCTGCTATTTCGAGTCATGGGGTCACCCATGTCTCGACGGGGGGTATGGTGAAACAAGTTGAAGCTATTTATACAACATCCGGCTTTGCAGCTTTTTCACAACAATTTTGCAGAGCGTATTTGATCTGTGCTAAACATAACCCACAAGGCAATTTAAGACCTCAGAGAGGGAAATTCCCGACTCCGTTGTATCCGTTTCAGACAATACATATGGATTATATCCAATTACATAAATGTGAAGGGAAAGAATATTGTTTGGTCATAATAGACGCATTTTCTAAATGGGAAGAAACATTTCCTACCAAACATGCCGATGCACTCACAGTGGCAAAGGCCTTATGCAAAGACATCATTCCAAGATACGGTATTCCAGAAAAGATTTACAGCGACAATGGTCCACATTTTGTAAATCAGTGCAAAACTATCCCTCCTGGAAGGGCATATTTATTAGGAGAAACAGAGTGGGGGTATAAGTAGGCTGGCTAGAAAGCCCTTGCCCTCTAGTCTAAACATGTCAGGGGATGTTTTACGACCTTTTGATAAGGAGGACAAGGTAAGGTATTTACTACAGGTTGCATTCCAACATAATCCTATGATAAAGATAACCTGGAAAACCCTAACATCTCCCTCCTGTTTTATCATATGATTATGCCACCCCAAACAACAAAGACAAGTAAGAAAAAAAAACACACATATATGTATAATGAAGAAAGAAGAATAGTAAAAATAAAAAAAACAACAAACAATGATAGCAACACTTTCCAGTGAAGATGAGGTATTACCTTAATACCCCAGATCAAACTTATTGTGTAAGCGACAAACCTGCTGGCCAGATGTTATTAGCAGGAAAATTCTCACACGGTCCCTCTGCCTTAGGCGACCAGAATGCTATCAATAAAAAAATAAAAATAAAAACACAGAAACAGTACATCATTGTATCCATCACTTGCGAAACATTTTCGATGGTCAAATCAACAAGTTTCCGTCAAACAAGCTCAACAGAACAGCATCTACGCAATCCATGTCCCATTATCATTATCACATCTGTCACGTCTAAGAAGTTGTATATGTGCTCGTGTTTTCGTCAGCTGATGATGTTCTAGTCTGTAGGTGTGGTCTGTCACACACACTGGCGCACACACTCGTGTCCAGTTGGCAGGCAGCATCGGACAACTCTTGTGACCACAAAACCATGATCCGTTCTGAGCAGGCATGTGCACTCATAGGATGCAGGTGAGGCAGTGCTTCCGAACTTCTGGACGAAGTAGGTCCCGTCCGATGGTGCAGCCATGTTGGTAGTAGAGCCCTTACACCTTGAAAACGTCTCTCTCATCCTGGCACATAGCGGCGATGTCCAAAGCTCCCATCCAGTCTCCTCCTGGAGAGCAGTCATCGTTAACGCAGACGTGGGTCACGTTATGTTGGATGTAACATTTGTAATTCACTCCAGCTGGTCTCTCTGTGTAGGCCACTTGCGGTATTGTTCGTTCTCTAACAGTCACATTGAGATTTGTCCAGAATACCTGATCATAGGCACCGTCTGCAAGTCCAGGGCGGTAAGGGTCGGCGACCTTGACTGTGACAGCACGGTGTTGATATCCAACTCCTGGATGCCGTGTCCCTGTGAAACAATGCTCTAGACTTTCTTGCTACGTTTCACACAATAATAATGATGAGTAAATCATCAGATACCTCTCGTGCATACACTCCAACAAACGTTCAGCAGATGTGAGATAACTTGCATGAAGTCTACTTAACCAAACATTGAGTAAATATGGGATAACTTAAAAACTGTCCCGGTCAACAACAATTCATAAATAGAAACTACAAGGTACAATAGATAAAGAACTTCTCTTTAGCTAGACAAAGAACAAAGGTGTTCTGTTCATAACTAGTGAGGGCCTCTCACAGATAAGACAAGGAAGGGAGTATAAGAACTCCCTCAAACCTGGCAGATGTGTTGGCCTTGAGCGAAGGTATGAGACCTCCGGTTCAGGCCGGCCAGCGCTTCTACAAAACTAATTATCCTGACATTTCCCCACTGTTTATCGCATATTTGCTCAAATTCACACATCACCATAAACAACCCCTTTTCTCGACTCTCAGTCGTCGGATCGCAATCATGAGGACAAATATGTTTACACCAAAGGACAAACGTTGTGATGTCATCATTCAGAATCCCACGGATCTGGGAAAAGTCTGGTAACACAGATGCAGGAATTTTGCCATCAACATCATCATGTTGCCGCTCAGACATTAGGTATATCTGAGCAATCTCGTCCTCCATGGGCGATATTACTGTAGTGACGAGACGATTAAACAGAGCACGAAGACACGGTATGCAACATCCATACAAGGTGAGCATAGCAGCAATACTGCAACTGATGGTAAAATTGAGGACACAATGGCGTTATACTTCCCAAAAGCCGTCATCCACTTGTAGTGCTCTTTCATCCTCGTTTTGAGGGATCGCAGGCCTGCAATCCGTCAGGCTCCCATCAGGGGCGGTGTTGTTGAGGATGAAGGTGCAGCATTGTTCTCCAAACATTGCGCAGACGCCTCCTTTCTCAGACAACAACATATCATGAGCATTGTGGTTCTGGATCGACATTAGGGAAGGCGTGGCTAGCTGTTCATGCACTGCCTCGAGCCCCACTTGTGTCCGTTTGCCCAATTTCTGCATGTTGTAATGGATGTAATTTATCCTGTCTACGTTCTTGTTCATCGTTCACCAGCAGCAAATGGAGGACTCCCATCCCGCTGCAATTTGGTCATTTAATTCATATTAATCAGGAACTCCTCTAGGGACTCCAATTGCATCAATTTCGGTCAAATCATCGTCACCTCTCAAATTTAAAGATATTTTTGTTTTTACCAGCTTTTTCCCCAGACCTTGGCATTTTGATGTATATACAATTTCGCTTGACTACATTCTCTGAAAGCAATGGCTTCTTTTTTTCTTTTTTCTCTCAGTGGATATTATATAGACTGCTCTGTCACACACTTCACAATCCAGTAGACGTGACAGTTTTCACACAATCTTTGGTCAATGGCAACGGTACAACATAAATAATCGGTCGCAAATCCATACATATTGATTGGAGCAAGATGGCGGCGCGTGCACACGCAGCGGCCACTCTCTGTCCCGTTCGGTGTTTTGTGAGTGTTTACTGAGTGTTTGTCCGGCAGTTTTGTGTATGTTCGTCTCGTGTGATACGTCGTGCTACTAGTGCGGCGGGCATGTTCTGCTCAACATCGGCGGAAGTGGGTTTTATGGCGTTCTGGACTTTGGTGCGGAGAGATTAAGGGCGCTCGGACTGCTTCGTCATGGTGCGACGCCGGACTGGCCTGCTCTTCCTCCCCCGGTTGGACTGCTTCGTGAGCTCGGACTGCTCCGTCCTGGAGCATTGTTGGGATGCGTCGGCAGCGGGTCTGCGAGGCAGCGGGAGAGGGGCCAGCGCGGAGACATCGGGCCAGGCTTGCGGCCACCCCACCTCGCCCAGCCGTGCCTTCCATTCTACTGGCGTACGTTCGTTCGCGGGACGACAAGATGGGTTGCGTTCGCCTGATAAGTTCCACGAACCGGACAGTGCGTGCCTGCTGTGTGCTCGTGTTCACAGTGGCCTGGTTGACTGTCATCTTTCCGGACTCTGCTGTGGATCGGGAGCGGCTAGCGTGCTATCACTCTTATTGTTCATCTTCTTGTTTTATTTTTCCTGTGTTGTTTACTTGTATGTGCGTTGTGAACTCTGTCTTGTTACCCTGGGATAGTGAGAAACGTAATTTCGATCGCTTTGTGTGTCTTGACATGCGGAGCTATTGACAATAAAGGAGACTTTGACTTTGATATGACATATTCAATTTTTTTCTGTCTTTGCAGCTTGTTTTGCCATAAGCAATCAATTGTTTCTTTTTTCAGTTACTCTTATAGTTAGAGACCTGAAACAAAGTATCCACATTCATTCTAGATATTCATCCCATTCTTTAACATCTACAGAGGTTGTTGACAAAGTACACATATAAACATCATACTTTCATGGCAGTCCAGATCCGACACAGCAGATCATCCTGCAAAAGTCAAATTGATCTTTTAAATTGGAGGCATTCAGTGTTTTTGTTTTTGTTGAAACAAGCTCTACAAAAAAACGGTTTTGTTTTGAAAATGTTTTGAATATGAATCAAATCTAAATGTTGTATAAAGCTGACTGACCTGCCCCACTATCCCTCCTCTTGAGCCATGTGACACGCACCATGGCTCAATATTGCTGCCCATTTGCATAGGTTCTTTGGTAGGGTAGGTCATTTATAGATGCCATTCTCTAATCTTGCCCCTCTTTTCGTCCATAATTGAATTTCACTCTATGGACTTTGTCGCTGCACATCTTTAAAAATGTTTCAGTGATTTATTCTGCCTCTTGTGTGTATAAACTTTGAAGTGTCTTTTGCGCTGCAGCTTTGCGGTTCTGTCTGCAAGCTTGTTACCTCTTGACACCTGTTGGAAATAATATACTTTTTATCATTGGAATCTATGTATGGCTCGGTGGCGCACTGGGTAGCACGTCCGCCTCACAGTTAGGAGGGTGCGGGTTCGATTCCACCTCCAGCCCTCCCTGTGTGGAGTTTGCATGTTCTCCCCGGGCCCGCGTGGGTTTTCTCCGGGCACTCCGGTTTCCTCCCACATTCCAAAAACATGCTTGGTAGGCCGATTGAAGACTCCAAATTGTCCCTAGGTGTGAGTGTGAGTGTGATTGGTTGTCTGTCTCTGTGTGCCCTGCGATTGGCAACCAGTTCAGGGTGTCCCCCGCCTACTGCCCGATGACGGCTGGGATAAGGCTCCAGCACGCCCGCGACCCCCGTGGAGACTAAGCGGTTCAGAAAATGGATGGATGGATGGATGAATCTATGTATCTACTTTTGTGTGCAAGATTCTCCGCAGTATGTGACCATCAGGCCTCGTGATAATGACTTGGGGGCATATGGCCGTCTAATGACATTAGCCGCGCTATACAATAAGCCCCACAGTTAGCTAGACATATACAGATCATGAGATTGTCATGGGATGGCTGAAGCTTATTTAAGTCTTATTTAAGTTGAAGTCATGAGTACGGCACAGCTATGTATTCCCAGGGGCACTAAGACTACGTCTTTGTTAAGCTAATGGTCATGAGACGTCCATACTGCTCCGTCCATAAGAGTATCCCCTTTGTTCTGTGGTAATGAGATATAATTATGTCCTTCCTGTCTGGAAACCTACTCCATCATGTACACTTGCCCAATTGTTTCTTTCTCAATAAAAGGCACGGCTAAACTCGAGAAGAGCGCGGATCTCAGTCACACTTGCTGTGTGTGTCTGGGGTGCGTCCTTCTGCGCAGAAGAAAACACTAAGCCAAAAAGACCTACCGCCTCTGAGATTGATTTCTGATAAATGTTGTAAACCCAACATTTTTGGGGGCTCGTCCGGGATTCCTGAAAATCTCCTTGCTGATCCGAGGAGTGTTGAAGACGCCGAATCCGTGCACGGCAGAGGTCACAGGATGCCTGAAAGAAAGCCCTGGGGAGCAATGTTCATCCACCAGGCCGGCGTCCAGTTCAGGACCTCTCGGTAGCGATGATTGACGGAATCTTCAAAAGAAATCTCTCAGAGACTCGGTGAGACCTCTTCGTTGGCCGCGTGGTTGGGGTATTTTAGTCCCCAGAAAAAGGGTACCCGGGTAAGGACGGCAGAGTCCTTGTTGTGAATTCCAAGTGATAGGAATTCGGTCTACAGATGGAACTTGTAGTTGGAAATACACCTCGTTGTGTTAAGAAAATTCCGCGGTGTGAATGTGTGTGTGAATGGTAGCACGTATCACTCGCTATTGTGCTGCATGTAACATGGTGGGAAGAAATGGCGAAAGTTGTTATTGCACTAAAGAAACATTCCATCTTTAGAAATCCCTATAATTTAAATGTTGAACTAAATTGATTAAAATGGAGGGCCGTCAAAGTGTTACTGGCAATGTATCAGGGGATGAGAAGTATACGTTAAATAAGTTACCAAACTTGAGGCCGCAAGTATGAATGTCAGACAATGAAGCCATGAAAGGCCACTAATGTGAGAAAAAATAAATAAAAATAGTAAAACCAAAACATCAAATAGAGGAAGACGTTTGCGCAGCATTGTTTGTTGATGTTGTTTGTGCACTGTGTTTTTGTTGTGGGCCTTTGTGTTGTCCTTGTGTTCTCTGTGTGTTTATGTGTGTCTATGTGTTAAAATTTTGAAATTGGCTAAAATAGTGTGCAAGGAAAGTTACTAGACTGGGGTCTATTCGATTTGCACTGCAAGAAAAAAAGGAGACATTGAAACTGGAAAATACAATTTTTGAAGAAATTGGGGTAAAGACAGGCAAAAAAGATGAATAAATACTTAGGAGATGCAACAGAATGATGTTCGAGCAGAACTGAATCAGTTGAACCGTGTAGAATTTAGAGGTGAAATATGAATTTTGTAAAATTTTGCAGAAATTTTAATCAATCTTTTATTGGCCAAGTTTGAGCATGCCATACAAAGAAGTACTAATTTAACGTGAAAACATGAATTTTTTAATTTCGCAATTTCGGGAATGTTGATTTGACTTGAATGTTGACTTTCCCAGTTTGATTTGAATGGGCTGAATGATGTGAATTTCAAACTGGGACAATGTAAAGGTGAAATGTAGAATTTGCCTTTAAGAATGAGTGGAAGGAAAATTGCCCTAAATTTGCAAATTTTGTGGAAATGAAAAGCTTATGGAATTAATTGAATGCAAACATCTTTTGAGTGAATTTTTGGAATATGTCAAAATCGGAATGAGTGGGTTGTTTTACCAAGAACCTTGAGGTAGGACAGATTCAAATGAGGACTGTGAATTAAAAATGATGTAGTATGACTGTGTGGACAGCTTGAAGAGAGCTTGAGGAGAGTGAGATCAGTGCATGCGTGCGTGCCTGTGTGTGTGAGATGCAAATGAGCAGGAATGAATGACAAGATACAGCTTGACTGCTTGACGTTGTTGGAGACTACTATGTGAAAAGTAGTAGAACAACTTTGAAGAAAGAGTGATTTTGAGCATATTTAATGCTAAGAAAAGAAAATAGGGCTTATTTCACAGTGGTTGACTGATTATCATGAACTGAATGGCTCGTTTTACGCTTTCATCTGTCACGGTCGGGTGGAGCATGGAGCAGGACGACCAAGTGCAGCTTGGACCAGGGTTTATTGGTGAACTCAAAAGAGGCAAACTAACAGACTCGGCAACTGACATGACTTAACAAAACCTAACAACGAGACTAACCAAAAAGACGTGAAACAAAAAGACAGGGTGACATTACCAATGACAGGAACAGGAACCAAAAAGACATCATGACATGAACACCTAACATAATTCCAACACCGAACGACCACAACCAATGATCCGACAGGGAGTGAGGGGCAGACAGGACTTATATACACGACAGGTAACGAGAGGCAGGTGGGAATAATCACACTGATCATGGGCACACAGGAGGGGAGGGGCGAGCACACAGACAGAAACCAAGACAACAGACACATAGTGGAGCAGTTGGGGATGAGACGTGACAGAACCCCCCCCACAAGGGACGGCTCCCGACGTCCCAAAAAAAAAAACTAGGGGAACCGAACTGCACTCGGGCGGCGACTAGGGGAACCGAACCGCGCTCGGGCGGCGACTTGGGGAACAGAACCGCGCTCGGGCGGCGACTCGGGGGACAGAACCGCGCTCGGGCGGCGACTCGGGGGACAGAACCGCGCTCGGGCGGCGACTCGGGGGACAGAACCGCGCTCGGGCGGCGACTCGGGGGACAGAACCGCGCTCGGGCGGCGACTTGGGGGACAGAACCGCGCTCGGGCGGCGACTTGGGGAACCGAACCGCGCTCGGGCGGCGACTTGGGGAACCGAACCACGCTCGGGCGGCGACTTGGGGAACCGAACCGCGCTCGGGCGGCGACTTGGGGAACAGAACCGCGCTCGGGCGGCGACTTGGGGAACAGAACCGCGCTCGGGCGGCGACTTGGGGAACAGAACCGCGCTCGGGCGGCAACCCTAACCTGAACCGCACTCGGGCGGCAACCATAACCTGAACCGCACTCGGGCGGCAACCATAACCTGAACCGCACTCGGGCGGCAACCATAACCTGAACCGCACTCGGGCGGCAACCATAACCTGAACCGCACTCGGGCGGCAACCATAACCTGAACCGCACTCGGGCGGCAATCCTAACCTGAACCGCACTCGGGCGGCAACCCTAACATGAACCGCAATCTGCGTCAACACAAACATGAACCGCACTCGGGCGGCAACCCAAACATAGAATGCATTCGGATGGCGACTCTGGAAGTCCGTACAGCAATTGGCGGCGACTCTGGAAGTCTGTGCCGCGATCAGCGGCAACTCTGGAAGTCCGTACGGCAATTGGCGGCGACTCTGGAAGTCTGTACCGAGATCGGCGGCAACTCTGAAAGTCCGTACCGCGATCGGTGGCATTCGGAAGGCGGGGCTGTGCGCGGCGGCAAGAGCCATCACGCGCCGCAGCAGTGGGAGTGGAGCCAGGGACGATCGCGGGTCCGACGCAGCTGGCTTGGATGTCTGCTGACGTTCGCGGGTCCTGCGATGCTGGGGTGGAGCCCGATGGCGGCCGTGAGTCTGATGATGCCGGGAGGCACTCCAATGGCGGCCGTGGGTCCGGCGTCGCGGCAGCAGAGTCCAATCGCGGCCACAAAGCCGCTGGCGCCAGAAACACCCCGATGGTGGCCACGGGTACGGCGTTGCGGCAGCAGAGTCCCAACGCTGCCGCGAAGCCCATGGCGCTGGAACATGCACGGATTGGCGGTCATGGATTGGGCATCGCAGCAGGATCTGATGGAGGAGGGGGGGTTCAAGCACTGGTCGTTGTAGTGGTCGGATCATTCTGTCACGGTCGGGTGGAGCATGGAGCAGGACGACCAAGTGCAGCTTGGACCAGGGTTTATTAGTGAACTCAAAAAAGGCAAACTAACAGACTCGGCAACTGACATGACTTAACAAAACCTAACAACGAGAC
Organism: Syngnathus scovelli; assembly: GCF_024217435.2. Lineage (NCBI taxonomy): Eukaryota > Metazoa > Chordata > Actinopteri > Syngnathiformes > Syngnathidae > Syngnathus > Syngnathus scovelli. Next base: position 333,254 of record NW_026061381.1, on the reverse strand, counting down.
TAACCAAAAAGACGTGAAACAAAAAGACAGGGTGACATTACCAATGACAGGAACAGGAACCAAAAAGACATCATGACATGAACACCTAACATAATTCCAACACCGAACAACCACAACCAATGATCCGACAGGGAGTGAGGGGCAGACAGGACTTATATACACGACAGGTAACGAGAGGCAGGTGGGAATAATCACACTGATCATGGGCACACAGGAGGGGAGGGGCGAGCACACAGACAGAAACCAAGACAACAGACACATAGTGGAGCAGTTGGGGATGAGACGTGACATCACCTAAAAGTCAAGTCAAGTTTATTTGTATAGCCCTAAATCACAAACAGTCTCAAAGGGCTTCAAGTAGACAAAAATTCAAGTTTTCGTCTACAATGATGATAATTGCTTTTGAAACAAAGGAAGTGTAAGGATGAGATTCCTTTCTCCTCATGCAGCATTTAGGCCAGAGAGGAAGTGAAGTCAAGTAACAGAAGTTAGGATGGGTAAAAACCAGAAGTAAACTATCTTGGTTTACTCTCAGCGAAAGGGAGAGCAGGGAACAGGTTATATTAGACACACCACGACCTGCCACAAAGAACAACTGATGTTTTTTTTTCTGTCATTACTGCAGAGCTTGGGCTCCATGCTATGCTGAAATTGCTAAGCCACTAACAGGAGTGGCTCATGGACAGCCGTTAGCAGTCAGAGATACATTCGCGTGGACACCAAAAGTAGAAGAAGGACTGACAAGATTGAAAATGATATTAGTTCTAACAACAAAGGGTGTGATAATGGATAAGGTGTTATTGACGATGTCAATAATAAAACTGTTTTGCCAAAATGACTTTTAAGGCAACGCCTGTTGTGTCACTTATGTGACAACAGGGGGGAGATGAGTTATTAGTTACCTTTGGTTTAGATTCTTGCAAAAAAAAAAAAAAAAAAATAAGCATGTCCTGTTTGTGTGAAACATGATCCACACAGGAACCTAAAAGACACTCTATGTGAAAATTCGAAGATTCGAATAGTGGAGCCTAACAGGAACATAGAAAAAGTGAACAGCTGAGAAATGGCCTTCGATGTAGTGGCAGTGAATTATAAATTCAGGACAGTTCAGTAATATCTGTAAAGTGAGCATAACACCATTAATACTGAGGTGAAAATAGAGATGATACTAGGCAAAATTTGGAAACTTTATCAGAAATTGAAGGCTCAAATCAGGAAAGGTGGAAAGGTAATAGAGAGAATGGCATAAAATCAAAGTTAGGAAAACAAAAGATAGATAGTAGCCTGAAAATAGGAAGAGCTTGTGGAAATTACAGTATAATTGAGAGAAATCACAGTTAAGACTTGCAATTTAAGTTTAGGGTAATCTGTCAGTTTAAAATGGTTCAAATGAGGTCCATCACAATACATCCGAGCGCTTATGAAGGAAAGGCGCTGTCCTTCTCAGGTAGATTAGATTATTGATAATAGTAGAATTTGAAGTTTGATTAACAGAAGGCACTATGGAATTTATGTCAAATTGGAAGATGATATTTAAGTTTGGTATCCCAGGATTTTCAGTATCCATCAGTGACTCTGAAACTCGATCCCGAGACTCCATCGACAGCTGAGAACAACAAGAAAATGGTGCATGGCTCTGAGGCACCTTTGACCTTTGCAAGAGCAAAGAAGGACTAAATTTGTGCTTTGGGGGGAGCACAACGCTTATGGAGGAGAACGACATCCTCGGAGGCGAAGTACAAAGAGTGAAGGAACTTGCAAGATGAGAATGGACTCAGTTGAAAATGGACTCATCCAAGAGTGAGGGATGAGTTGACGCTGAGACTACAACCAAAGATAACAACCTGACAATGAGGTGCTGCGAAAGACACACGAGACCTGAAAGATGCATCAAGCTGCTGAGACGTTATCAAACTTGGTAGAGCTTGGGTCAGAGTGGATGGAAGCTTGCTTGGGCACTGAGTTTGACACAACTGAGGAGTCTTGCTAAAAGATAAATAAATAGATAAGGAACAAATTGTGTAGTGTTACGGAGAAAGAAAAAGTATCATAATCAGAAGATACATTTGGATGAAACAGAAATTTGTAAGAAATAAGAGTAGAATCACATTTAGCCCATCCAGCTTAACAATTAGACATTTAGTCATTAACAGTTTGGAGAAGGGAAAATAGGGTATTAGGATCTACTAGGATGCAGTCAAAAGGCGATTAGATTGTTCAATGGAGGTAATTAATAAATTATAAGTTAATCACACCTCACAGGGAAATTCTGGTGTCAAAACAAAAAGTCTGATAAGATCAAGGAATAACAGACATGAAAACCTTTGACAGTTATGAATAACACTGCATGAGACTCACACCAAGTGACAGTGAACGCGATGACAAATGTGATAGGACTCGGAAAACAAATGCCTTAACATGGCAAAGTGAAAATAATGTAGTGGAGTAGTCTGTTGGAGGAAGACTTTTGAGTATCTTTACCCAGGTGCTCGATCAGAACGATGGATTAGGACAAGACTATTTAAGGACCTGCTGAGGCTGTTTCTTTCCCCATGCTCACTCATGAACATGCTCAGCAGTACAAATGACTGAATTTTTAAGCATTTAATTGGCAATCTTATGGTAAAGGGCCGGTACGAATGTACGAAATATTCACTTGGGAAGAACATCCAGAAATGAAGCGTTTACCGTTAATATTCGCTGATTGCCTGTTCACTTACACATACTAAATTTGTTTGTTGTTGTATGAGTGATAGATGCAAATGGATTGACGCTTGTGTGGTTAGGAATATGTGTGTGTGTGTGTGTGTGTGTGTGTGTGTGTGTGTGTGTGTGTGTGTGTGTGTGTGTGTGTGTGTGTGTGTGTGTGTGTGTGTGTGTGCGCGTGTGTGTGTGTTGAGGGCAGTATGAAAGGCCAAAGTATTCTGGAGTTGGTATGAAAGGGTCACAGTTGAGGGTAAGATTCCTCTCACCTGAGACGGGAACACCCAAGCGTGATGACTAACAGCCGATGGTTAATCAAAGGCACCATGAACAACAAAAATAGTTCATGGAAAAGGCCGAATTCAGCAACACGGATGGACAAGACAGGACTGATATCAAACACTAGGACGATGGACATATGACATGACGAACCTGGACTCACCCGACAAGGTGACAGACTATGTAGATGACAACCATACATATGGAACTTAAGCTTGCTTGTGGCAAGTGCGAGCCTTGCTTTGTTTCTGTGTGTCACTTGACTTATTGCAGCGTCAACCGACAGCCAAGGAGCAGATTGCTGGTTGTTTTATAACTTGTATTACTTTTGCAGGTTGTCGATTGCAGTCTTGGAAAGTTTTTGTTGAATTCACGTGAAAATGTTAACCCTAACCCTTTTGATTTTTATGATGATTGATGATTTTCAGGACGGAATCCCCGTGCGCCATGATTCATTGTGTGTCTATTTTCATTTAGTAGATACTCGATGCCTGTGTAGTTTTGTGAGGGCAAGTGTCCGTTGTTGGTATTGCCGAGTGTGAGGTGCACAGTCAATTTTCAGGAACTTGGGGATGACGATCCTGGATGACTGCAAGGTTCGACAGGACTGGCTGCAAGACGTGATGATGTGGTAGGACGTTTGCCGGTTCCATTTTAAATGCCTAATGACACATTGGGCGAATGTGTCAAAGGGGGGGTGGGGTTACGTTTGAATGAGTAAGTAGATACATATAAAATGTAATTGTGACATTCAATGCTTTTTCGGATTCACTTGTTTTGGAGGCTTTAACAGGACGTGTCAGAATTCAACAGGCAGCAGTCACAGGAGAAATCGTGCGAGACTGACAGCACGATGAGAAATAAGGGAGATAATTCATAACTCCTGGGGGGAGTGTTGTTGTTTGTTTGTTTGTTTTAGGTTCACGCGGGCCTCTGGATCATAGGAGTAGATGCATGGACGCTCGGAGGTCCTATTGAACACTCCGATGAGACGACGACCACCAATCATCCCCGTGCCCCGAACAACCACAAAGGAGAAGAATTGTTTGCTGACGATTGGTTATGGAGATGTCGATTACTAGGGAACTCCTGGACGCTGACCGGGGCCTGGGAAGAGACTCTGAGGATGGTGAAGTGGACATAAAGATCTTGGATGGACAGCAGGCCCTGGGCAGTGATCCCAGAGCAATTCACTACTGAACATTCAGTGGACTGGACTTTGCATCGACAGACACATACATATGCAAGGGGGGCAAAACTAAGAGCATTTCAACTTTGCAGTATGCTGTGATATTGTGTCAATATTATGTCCTTCATTACTTTATCAAATGACCACATGCGGCATTATTTTAATTTGTCACATGACTAAAAGGTTGGCATCAGCATCTGCTGTCCAGAATATCATGTTGGCCCAGCGTGAACAAGATGAGTGGGACCGATTTGCGTAAATTGCCTACCTGTCTATTTTTTCTTGACGATCCAGAATAAAATACATTTCATTATAACGAACATAGCCAAAGCCGGATGAAGGGCTGTAGTTCTGATAAACTCTGGAATGTAAACCTTCATGCTTTTTGATGGTACTATACTATAATATGTAGGCATATGCTCATTTATAAACATATGTAGTTATTAGGTGATCTTTTTTTCCCATGAATTCCAATGTTAAAACAGGAGGGAATGTTGGAAATGATATACTTTTTATCATTGGATTCTATGTAACTACTTTTGTGTGCAAGATTCTCCGCAGTATGTGACCATCTAGCCTCGTGAAAATGACTTGGGGGCATATGGCCGGCTAATGACTGGAGTCATTAGCCGCGCTATACAATAAGCCCCACAGTTAGCTAGACATGATCAGATCATGAGATTGTCATGGGATGGCTGAAGCAGACACACTAAAGACTATGTCTTTGTTAAGCTAATGGTCATGAGACGTCCATACTGCTCCGACCATAAGAGTATCTCCTTCTTTCTGTGGTAATGAGATCATAATTATGTCCTTCCTGTTTGGAAACCTACTCGATCATGTACACTTGCCCCTTTGTGGTAATGAGATAATAATTATGTCCTTCCTGTTTGGAAACCTACTCGATCATGTACACTTGCCCCTTTGTTTCTCTCTCAATAAAAGGCACGGCTAAACTCGAGGAAGGCGCGGATCTCAGCCACACTTGCTGTGTGTGTGTCTGGGGTGCGCCCTTCTGCGCAGAAGAAAACGCTAAGCCAAAAAGACCTACCGCCTCTGAGATTGATTTGAGATAAATGTTGTCAACCCAACAGCTACTCTGGGCAAATCTCAATGTGACTGTTAGAGGATGAACAATACCACAAGTGGCCTACACAGAGAGACCAGCTGTGACCCATGTCTGCGTTAACGATGACTGCTCTCCAGGAGGAGACTGGATGGGAGCTTTGGACATCGCCGCTGTGTGCCAGGATGAGAGAGCCGTTTTCAAGGTGTAAGGGCTCTACTACCAACATGGCTACACCATCGGACGGGACCTACTTTGTCCAGAAGTTCGGAAGCACTTATCGTATGATTATGTTGGAATGCAACCGGTAATAAATAACCTACCTTGTCTCATTCTACACAAGGTCGTAAAAGTTCCCCCTGATATTTTTTGGGCTTCCTATTCAGTCTACACCAGCCCCTACTCTTTCTCTTAATAAATATGTCCTTGCAGTTGGGAGCGTTTTCAGACTTCATTCCTTCAACGGGTGAACTCTCCACCTGCAGGTTTCTAAAAGGACTTGCTTGTCTCCCGTGTGGTTCTTGCAAAATAAGTTGGAGTGAGCGAATCTCTAACAGGGCGCATGCACACGGCCTCCCGGTGGTGCCGGGCGGCCGCTGGATGTCGAACGAGGCTCCGCGATCTCATCCGCGGTGCTTCCAAACAGCCGATCCGCTGGTCTATGAGCTATTTCCGGCTACCCGGCGCGTGTGCACGGCCTCCCGGTGGTCCAGGTCGCCTCCGCGAACCATTAAAAAAATGTCAAGTCAGTCCCGGGCGGCGTGCTTGAGCGCGCCGGCCGCTGGAAGTCGAATGCAGCTCCGCGATCTCATCCGCGGTGCTTGTAAAGTGCCGAACCGCTGGGCCGGAGCTATTTTCGGCCACTTGGCGCGTGCGCACGGCCTCCCGGTGGTGCCGGGCGGCGCGCGCGAGCTCGCCGGCCGCCGGAAGTCGAACGAGGCTCCGCGATCTCATCCGCGGTGCTTGTAAAGTGCCGATCCGCTGGTACGGGGCTATTTTCAGCCACTTGGCGCATGCACACGGCCTCCCGGTGGTGCCGGGCGGCGTGCGCGAGCGCGCCGGACGCTGGATGTCGAACGAGGCGCCGCGATCTCATCCGCGGTGCTTCCAAACAGCCGATCCGCTGGTCTATGAGCTATTTCCGGCTACCCGGCGCGTGTGCACGGCCTCCCGGTGGTCCCGGTCGCCTCCGCGAACCATTAAAAAAATGTCAAGTCAGCCTACCTTAAAAGAGTTAGAGTTACTCCCGCCGTTCGGCCGCTTAAAGTGTCACGGGAGGCGTAGCAACGCGAGAGTGTGCGCTAAGTGCGAGAGGTGGTGTTTTTACTCGCCGCGTCCGCCAGAGGGAGACAATTCCCCGCCACAGCGGCACCGGCAGCTTCCGAGCGTCTCCCCGAGCGCTCGGAAGTCCGTGCGGGGGGAAGATGAGAGCCGTGCAAGGTACCAGGTGGAGTTGGACGGTTACCGGCGCCGCTCGTCATGCACGCCGGCCGCCGGAAGTCGAACGAGGCTCCGCGATCTCATCCGCGGTGCTTGTAAAGTGCCGAACCGCTGGGCCGGAGCTATTTTCGGCCACTTGGCGCGTGCACGTGCGCACGGCCTCCCGGTGGTGCCGGGCGGCGCGCGCGAGCTCGCCGGCCGCCGGAAGTCGAACGAGGCTCCGCGATCTCATCCGCGGTGCTTGTAAAGTGCCGATCCGCTGGTCCGGGGCTATTTTCAGCCACTTGGCGCATGCGCACGGCCTCCCGGTGGTGCCGGGCGGCGTGCGCGAGCGCGCCGGCCGCTGGAAGTCGAGCGAGGCTCCGCGATCTCATCCGCGGTGCTTCCAAAAAGCCGATCCGCTGGTCTATGAGCTATTTCCGCATGAAGAAATAACCACCTGCAACGTTTGGTTTAGGTTTTAGGTGCATTTTTAATTTTATTGCTTAAATCGCATTTTTCTCGACGAGCTGAGCACGTTTTTAGAATTGTGCTCCTCCCGTCACTCTGGTTGGGTTGGCATGGTAAAAAGTGCTCTTGGGGGCTAGAGAGTGCCGAGTTGACCACTGCGCATCAAGAAATGACCATCTGCAGCGTTTGGTTTAGGTTTTAGGTGCATTTTTAATTTTATTGCTTGAATCACATTTTCTCGACGAGCTGAGCACGTTTTCTGAATTGTGCTCCTCCCGTCACTCTGGTTGGGTGTGCATAGTAAAAAGTGCTCTTGGCGGATAGAGAGTGCCGCCTTGACCACTGCGCATGAAGAAATGACCATCTGCAACGTTTGGTTTAGGTTTTGGGTGCATTTTTAATTTTTATTGCTTAAATCGCATTATCTCGACGAGCTGAGCACGTTTTCTGGAATGTGCTCCTCCCGTCACTCTGGTTGGGTGTGCATAGTAAAAAGTGCTCTTGGCAGCTAGAGAGTGCCGCGTTGACCACGTTTGGTTTAGGTTTTAGGTGCATTTTTAATTTTATTGCTTAAATCGCATTTTCTCGACGAGCTGAGCACGTTTTCTGAAATGTTCTCCTCCCGTCACTCTGGTTGGGTGCGCATAGTAAAAAGTGCTCTTGGCAGCTAGAGAGTGCCGCGTTGACCACTGCGCATGAAGAAATAACCACCTGCAACGTTTGGTTCAGGTTTTAGGTGCATTTTTAATTTTATTGCTTAAATCACATTTTCTCGACGAGCTGAGCACGTTTTCTGAAATGTGCTCCTCCCGTCACTCTGGTTGGGTGCACATAGTAAAAAGTGCTCTTGGCAGCTAGAGAGTGCCGCGTTGACCACTGCGCATGAAGAAATAACCACCTGCAACGTTTGGTTTAAGTTTGAGGTGCATTTTTAATTTTATTGCTTAAATCGCATTTTCTCGACGAGCTGAGCACGTTTTCTGAAATGTTCTCCTCCCGTCACCCTGGTTGTGTGCGCATAGTAAAAAGTGCTCTTGGCAGTTAGGTTTTAGGTGCATTTTTAATTTTATTGCTTAAATTGCATTTTCTCGACGAGCTGAGCACGTTTTCTGAAATGTGCTCCTCCCGTCACTCTGGTTGGGTGCGCATAGTAAAAAGTGCTCTTGGCAGCTAAAGAGTGCCACGTTGACCACTGCGCATGAAGAAATAACCACCTGCAACGTTTGATTTAGGTTTAAGGTGCATTTTTAATTTTATTGCTTAAATCGCATTTTCTCGACGAGCTGAGCACGTTTTCTGAATTGTGCTCCTCCCGTCACTCTGGTTGGGTGGGCATAGTAAAAAGTGCTCTTGGCAGCTAGAGAGTGCCGCGTTGACCACTGCGCATGAAGAAATAACCACCTGCAACGTTTGGTTTAGGTTTTAGGTGCATTTTTAATTTTATTGCTTTAATCGCATTTTCTCGACGAGCTGAGCACGTTTTCTGAAATGTGCTCCTCCCGTCACTCTGGTTGGGTGCGCATAGTAAAAAGTGCTCTTGGCAGCTAGAGAGTGCCGCGTTGACCACTGCGCATGAAGAAATAACCACCTGCAACGTTTGGTTTAGGTTTTAGGTGCATTTTTAATTTTATTGCTTAAATCGCATTTTCTCGACGAGCTGAGCACATTTTCTGAAATGTGCTCCTCCCGTCACTCTGGTTGGGTGCGCATAGTAAAAAGTGCTCTTGGCAGCTAGAGAGTGCCGCGTTGACCCCTGCGCATGAAGAAATAACCACCTGCAACGTTTGGTTTAGGTTTTAGGTGCATTTTTAATTTTATTGCTTAAATCGCATTTTTTCGACGAGCTGAGCACGTTTTCTGAAATGTGCTCCTCCCGTCACTCTGGTTGGGTGCGCATAGTAAAAAGTTCTCTTGGCAGCTAGAGAGTGCCGCGTTGACCACTGCGCATGAAGAAATAACCACCTGCAACGTTTGGTTTAGGTTTTAGGTGCATTTTTAATTTTATTGCTTAAATCGCATTTTCTCGACGAGCTGAGCATGTTTTCTGAAATGTTCTCCTCCCGTCACTCTGGTTGTGTGCGCATAGTAAAAAGTGCTCTTGGCAGTTAGGTTTTAGGTGCATTTTTAATTTTATTGCTTAAATCGCATTTTCTCGACGAGCTGAGCACGTTTTCTGAAATGTGCTCTGTTAGGGTTTTCCAGGTTATCTTTATCGTAGGATTATGTTGGAATGTAGACTATAATGATTAAATCAATCTTGTCTTGCCCTCACAATGCAGAGTAAGATGAAGTGGTTGCTTCCTCTGCTTGATTGACCAGCTGCAGCTGAAGCAATCAAAGTTGTTCTGTTTCCCACAACAGTGTAAAACACCCCCTGCTCTGATCTTATCAGAGGCCGGGGGTTCACCAAACCTGTCCACTCACCCCCACTCTGTTCCTCCTAATAAATATGCCCTTGCAGGGAGGAGACTTTTAGACCTCATTCCTGTAGCGAGTGAACTCTCCACCTGCAGGTGTCTAAAAGAACTTCCTTGTCTTCCGTGTGGTTCTTGCAAAATAAGTTGGAGTGAGCAAATCTCTAACATTTTGGTGCCGAAACCCGGGATCACCCATCATCTGGCTGACGGAGGACGACGCGCTGTACACCGTCGACGGGCCAGCGTCCACTAGCCGGACCTGGTAAAGAAAGACCTGGGAAGGAAATTCTTCGCTGGGCCAGCATCTTAGGTCTGCCTTCGTCTGACAGAGGTGGATTGACGGGACCCGGCAGTGCAACGAACCAGGGGACAAGTAAGTTAAAGGCCTGAAGTTGTGTGATTGTGTTGTTGTGAAACGCGTATAAAAAAAAAAAAAAAAAAAAAAAAAAAAAAACACAGGTGCACATGAGATACGGCTTTGGTTTGTCCGAGCTATGAGATTCGGCTTTGGTTTGTCCGAGCTATGAGATTCGACTTTGGTTTGTCCGAGCTATGAGATTCGGCTTTGGTTTGTCCGAGCTATGAGATTCGGCTTTGGTTTGTCCGAGCTATGAGATACGGCTTTGGTTTGTCCGAGCTATGAGATACGGCTTTGGTTTGTCCGAGCTATGAGATTCGGCTTTGGTTTGTCCGAGCTATGAGATTCGGCTTTGGTTTGTCCAAGCTATGAGATTCGGCTTTGGTTTGTCCGAGCTATGAGATTCGGCTTTGGTTTGTCCGAGCTATGAGATACGGCTTTGGTTTGTCCGAGCCATGAGAAAAATACAAAGCGCTTGAGTTTGTGTGGTTGGGAGTGTGACTGGTAGGATAAATTGACTAAATAGCAGTTCTAGCATTGATCCACGGCAATAATACAGGCTAGTAATTTGTTGAAAGGTCAATTTAAACCTGCATTGAGGATCCTCAAAGACATAGTTAAATAAATAAATAAGTAATAATAGTAATAATAATAATAGAAATATTTTTGAGAAAAAGAAATTGTATAACCTAAAATTACTAGAATTAAGATGGGAAATAAAAACGGTAAATCTCTACCTCTTGACGGAGATGAGAAGTACATGGCGAGTAGATTTCTTAATTGTATGCAATATATGCCGAAGTGGAAGAAAAAGTATGGAGTAGAAGGGAAGTTGAGAGTTGAAGTGTGGAAGATAGTAGTTGATGTTTTAGAAGAGAGTGTGGATAGAAAGAAAAATGGACTGAAAAAGAAAAGAAAAGAGAGCGAATTGGATTGTGCTAAAATGTGGTTGAAAGCTTCACAAGAAAGAAGAGAAAAAATCCAAAAGACAAAAGATAGAAAGTTGAAAAGTGATGAGGCCGCCATTCAATTGAGATTTGAAAAAGAATTCTGGGTACATAGTGGCATCCCATTCAATGATGCAGATGAGAGTTCTTATCAGCAACATCTTAAAATTGCGCTCCTCACTGGTTTCCCCCCTGACTTGGGCAGTTGGGTGAGGAAACACTTGGTGGAAGCGGACACTGCTTGTGGTTTACAAAAAACATGCAGTGGCCCAGAGACGCTGATAAAGGGATTGAGAAAGGCAAAAGTTCTGATGTATTTCATCTAGATGATGATAATGATCTAAATAAAGATACAACGATCTTCTACCAAAGTTCCCAAAGGGGCAGAGGAAGAGTTAGATACCAACAACGTCGCGAGCCGCCATTCAAATCAAAACCCCCATCAGATTCAGACAACTGTTGGAACTGTGGTAGACGAGGACACTTTGCACGAGAGTGTCGTTTTGCAAAACAATACCAATCAAAGGGTAGAGGAAGGAGCAGAGGAAAAGCCAAATTTTTAGCATGACAAGCTTCCTCCTCTTTGACCGCTTATGCTCATACAGAGAAAGAAAGAATAGATGCCCATATGACAGCAAAACATGTCATTGTCAGATTATTAGAATTTTTTTTAGATTATTAGAAGTCCTGTCCATCCAAGAAGTATGACAATGCTGTTTGTATGCCCAAATTACAAATGACTAGAGCTCGAATTTGTGTTGCACTAAAGTTAAAATATGAAAATCAAGTGGTAAAGAAATGCAACTTGCTTCTAGAAGATAAATAAATAAAATTAGAATGTGCTGTCCTCGTGTGCATGGGAGGGACCAGCTCATGATCGACCACAGGAAATGGCCACCCTGTGACGAATCATTGGTGCTGGGAACTACCTTTTGCGTGCGAGAGCTGTGCATGTGTGTGCGTATATGTTAAAATGATGAACATTGGCTAAAGTTTTAGTATAAAAAAAAAATTGCTAGACTGTGGTCTATCCAATTTGCACCGCAGAACAGAAATTATTTTGAAAGATAAAAATGAGAGGAAAAAGAGAGAAATCTGTTTGCAAGCAGAAACTAATCCACACTAGTGCATGTTAAGTGTCGAGCCCACATGAGAAATTCGAAGAAAAAAAAAAAGACAGAACATGCTTTCAGGAATTGGAAGAAGCTAAATTGTGAATTTAAGATTTTGCAATGCTACATTTAATAATAATAATTGATTGGTTGTGTTACAAGATTATACAAAATTCTAAATGCAAGCTAAATCTGAGAGATTGAGTTCTTCAAATTTAAAAACAAAGAAAAAATTCAGATTAATTTGCCAATTGTTTGTTTTAGTTAAGTTTTTTTTTGAATTGGTGGATTGTTCTACCAGGAAACCTGAGTTGAAAATGATATATGAATGTTGTGTGGTGAGCTTGGATGAATTGGGACCAATGTGATAGAAAGACTCCTTTTTGGAGACTGTGTGTGAGATGCAAATGAACATTGATGAATGATAGCCTGAATGAAAAGAAATTACAGGTTGAATGGTTGAAGTCGTTGGCGAATACTATGAAAAATTAGTAGAGCGACTTTGATGAAAGAGTGATTTTGAGCAGGTTGAATGTTAGAAAGAAACACGTAGCTTTTGGATTGATAACAGAAAAAAAACTGGAGAACCAGTAACACATGTAGAAGATGTGTGAACTGGGAAATTGAGAAGCGTTTTGGACAGAAAGTCAAATTAAATGATGATGGAATCGTATGTAGTAAAGAACGCATTCTCCCAAAAAGTTTGTCAAGGTGTGAGGCATGGGCGTTGCCAAGCCTCAAAAGGAGGGAGTGAGTAGGACAGATAGTGGAAGATAGTAATAATACAACACTTTATGACAATGAATTTTCGAATACATTTGGTGTTATACTGTGGTAAATTTTTTGTTCTGGTGTAGATAGGTTAGCAACACGAGAGATTTAGAGGTTCAAAAGAAAGACAGTTAAAAGAAAACATTTTTGATTTGGACAATTGCAGGCTAACAGGAACATAAGAACGATAAGAACTACGAGAGTTGCAAACAACAGATGAAGAGCAGTCCTTGGCAGATTATATGATCAGGACGCTCAAACTGTGTCAAAGACAAATTTACTGCCGCCTGATCTTTCCTCCTCACAGGTCGACAACCCCATCAATCCAGGAGACAGGGTCTACATCAAGGTCATCAAAAGAAAGAACTGGGCCAGCCCGCGGTGGGAGGGACCGTTCCAAGTTTTGCTTGCTACTCCCACGGCGGTAAAAATTTCCCAACGGCCCAGCTGGAATCACCTCAGCCACTGCAAGTTGCAGAGAGTGCTGGACCCCTAATTCGGAGTGGTGGGGAAGGCTGACTACAAAGGGGCCCCATCGTTTAGGGTGAGGCGTCTCAATGTTGGTGAAGAATTCATCGATCCCCACTCCGCTAGGCGAGGGGATGTCCCGGTGTCTCTGCCATCCTAGTAGCAACGGGGCTCCATATGCCAGATGGATCCTCTGCTGCGTTGTGGTTGGAGCGTGCTATGGTCTATTGACTCATCTGAACAGACCAAATGACAATGTTGCCCGTGGTAAACGATGGTCACATGATGAGAACTTTGAAGACTGATCACGGGACCCCAGAAACCCATACGAAACCAACACTTGGTACCGGTATGTCAGGTTCACTGTGAGAGCTCACACACAGGAGGCGTGCTATGTGTGTTCAAAACTCCCCCCTTCCTCCACTTAAGTTCGCTTGGAGGCCAGAGCAATGAATGTCACTGAAGCGAAACGTATGGCATCCATGGGAGGAGTTGGATATCAACGCCGAGCAGTCACAATCAGTGATGCCGACCCATCCCACTCTGGACTTGCAGACGGTGCCTATGATGAACACTTCTGGGCAAATCTCAATGTGACTGTTAGAGGATGAACAATACCACAAGTGGCCTACACGGAGAGACCAGCTGGAGTGAATTACAAATGTTACATCCAAGGTAACAAGACCCACGTCTGCATTAACGACGACTGCTCTCCAGGAGGAAACTGGATGGGAGCTTTGGACATCACCGCTGTGTGCCAGGATGAGAGAGCCGTTTTCAAGGTGTAAGGGCTCTACTACCGACATGGCTGCACCATCGGACAGGACCTACTTCATCCAGAGTTTCAGAAGCACTGCCTCACCTGCATCCTATGAGTGCACGTGCCTGTTCAGAACGGATCGTGGTTTTGTGGTCACCAGAGTTGTCCGATGCAGCCTGCCAACTGGACACGAGTGTGTGCGCCAGTGTGTGTGACAGAACACACCTACTGACTAGAATATCATCAGCTGACGAAAACACGAGCACATATACAACTTCTTAGGCGTGGCAGATGTGATAATGATAATGAGACGTGGATTGCGTAGATGCTGTTCTGTTGAGCATGTTTTACGGAAACTTGTTGATTTGACCATCAAATATGCTTCGCAAGTGATGGATACAATGATGTACTGTTTCTGTGTTTTTCTTTTTATTTTTTATTGATAGCATTCTGGTCGCCTGTGGCACAGGGGCCGTGTAAGAATTTTCCTGCTAATAACATCTGGCCAGCAGGTTTTTCGCTTACACAATACGTTTGATCTGGGGTATTGAGGTAATGCCTCATCTTCACTGGAAAGTGTTGCTATCATTGTTTGTTGTTTTTATTTTTGCTGTTCTTCTTTCTTCATTATACATATATATATGTTTTTTTCTTACTTGTCTTTGTTGTTTGGGGTGACATAATCATATGATAAAACAGGAGGGAGATGTTAGGGTTTTCCAGGTTATCTTTATCGTAGGATTATGTTGGAATGTAGACTATAATGATTAAATCAATCTTGTCTTGCCCTCACAATGCAGAGTAAGATGAAGTGGTTGCTTCCTCTGCTTGATTGACCAGCTGCAGGGGAAGCAATCAAAGTTGTTCTGTTTTCCACAACAGTGTAAAACACCCCCTGCTCTGATCTTATCAGAGGCCGGGGGTTCACCAAATCTGTCCACTCACCCCCACTCTGTTCCTCTTAATAAATATGCCCTTGCAGGGAGGAGACTTTTAGACCTCATTCCTGTAGCGAGTGAACTCTCCACCTGCAGGTGTCTAAAAGAACTTGCTTGTCTTCCGTGTGGTTCTTGCAAAATAAGTTGGAGTGAGCAAATCTCTAACATGCTCCTCCCGTCACTCTGGTTGGGTGCGCATAGTAAAAAGTGCTCTTGGCAGCTAAAGAGTGCCGCGTTGACCACTGCGCATGAAGAAATAACCACCTGCAACGTTTGATTTAGGTTTAAGGTGCATTTTTAATTTTATTGCTTAAATCGCATTTTCTCGACGAGCTGAGCACGTTTTCTGAATTGTGCTCCTCCCGTCACTCTGGTTGGGTGGGCATAGTAAAAAGTGCTCTTGGCAGCTAGAGAGTGCCGCGTTGACCACTGCGCATGAAGAAATAACCACCTGCAACGTTTGGTTTAGGTTTTAGGTGCATTTTTAATTTTATTGCTTTAATCGCATTTTCTCGACGAGCTGAGCACGTTTTCTGAAATGTGCTCCTCCCGTCACTCTGGTTGGGTGCGCATAGTAAAAAGTGCTCTTGGCAGCAAGAGAGTGCCGCGTTGACCCCTGCGCATGAAGAAATAACCACCTGCAACGTTTGGTTTAGGTTTTAGGTGCATTTTTAATTTTATTGCTTAAATCGCATTTTCTCGACGAGCTGAGCACGTTTTCTGAAATGTGCTCCTCCCGTCACTCTGGTTGTGTGTGCATAGTAAAAAGTGCTCTTGGCAGCTAGAGAGTGCCGCGTTGACCTCTGCGCATGAAGAAATAACCACCTGCAATGTTTGGTTTAGGTTTTAGGTGCATTTTTAATTTTATTGCTTAAATCGCATTTTCTCGACGAGCTGAGCACGTTTTCTGAAATGTGCTCCTCCCGTCACTCTGGTTGGGTGCGCATAGTAAAAAGTGCTCTTGGCAGCTAGAGAGTGCCGCGTTGACCACTGCGCATGAAGAAATAACCACCTGCAACGTTTGGTTTAGGTTTTGGGTGCATTTTTAATTTTATTGCTTAAATCGCATTTTCTCGACGAGCTGAGCACGTTTTCTGAAATGTGCTCCTCCCGTCACTCTGGTTGGGTGTGCATAGTAAAAAGTGCTCTTGGCAGCTAGAGAGTGCCGCGTTGACCACTGCGCATGAAGAAATTCCAGAATCGCATTGCTCTTGATATGTTGTTGTCTGAGAAAGGAGGAGTCTGTGCAATGTTCGGAGAACAGTGTTGTACCTTTATCGCCAACAACACCGCCCCTGATGGGAGCCTGACAAAGGCCATTGCAGGCCTGCGATCCCTCAACAAGAGGATGAAAGAGCACTCTGGCGTGGACAACTGGATGCAACAACACCGCCCCTGATGGGAGCCTGACAAAGGCCATTGCAGGCCTGCGATCCCTCAACACGAGGATGAAAGAGCACTCTGGCGTGGACAACTGGATGCATGCCTTTGGGAAGTATAAAGCACTTGTGTCCTCAATTATAATATCAGTTGCAGTATTTACTGCTATACTCACCTTGTGTGGATGTTGTTGTATTCCATGTCTGCGTACTCTGTTTAATCGTCTCATCACTACAGCAATATCGCCCATGGAAGACAAGATGGCCCGGGTATGCCTAATGTCTGAACGCCAGCATGTTGATGATAACGATGAAGATGAAATTTTTGCATTTGAAATTACAGACTTTTTCCCAGATCTGTGTGTTTCCGAATGATGATGATGCAACATTTAACCTTTTGGGTGTAAACATATTTGTGCTCATACCTGTGATCCGACAACTGAAAATCGAGTGAAGTGGTTGTTCTTGGTGATGTAAAAATTGAGCTAATATGTGATAACCAGGGAGGAATGTTGGAATAATTTTAAGTGAAGCTTTGGCCTGCCAGACCTGGAGGCCTTGCCTTTACGAGTTTATCTTTTCCTTTTATCTAGGTTCTTCCTTTTTAGTGATAGGGATGTCTTTTGATCCCTGTCAGCCATTTGCATCCTTCCTGTCCTTATGTTGTCTGTGTGTTTTCGTTCCCGTAAGAGACCTTCACTGACAATGAGCAGAGCTTATTTGCATAGGTGACATGTTCTTTGTTTGATTCACAGGGACTTCATTCCTTTTATTTAGCGGTAGGTTTGGTTCATAGCTTGTAGTTTATCAGACCTGTTTTTCTTTGTTAAAGGTTACAGACAGTTAGAAGTAGTTGGATAAAAGTTATCCCATATTTACTCAATATTTGTTTAAGGAACTGCATACCGGTTTGCTTAATGTGTGTTGAAATGTTTAGGACAAGTTACTTATTACTATTATGTGTTAATTACCAAGTAGATAAAGTTAGCAAAGGTCTAGTTGCATTTGTTCCACAGCAAAGCGGCAATCAACGTGCTTCAGGGTATTTGACCATAGTCGAGAACGAGTCAGCCAACTGTGAGGGAAGACAGCTGGGGACAGCCCCTGCGGGGGGTCACGAGCCAACAGCGAAGTGCTAATTCACACCACACTACATTCTTTTGCTAATCAGCGTTGCTACAGACACAATCCCCCCTCCCTTTAGCGTAGCAACGCCTCTGTAACCAGGGCAACCATAACATTAAAAAGAGGGGCACGTGGAGTAAGGACTCAGAACTGATGGAGGTTGTAACAGAGATTGCTTTCTCTATCGTTCTCCTCGCGAGTAAACCTGTTCTGGTTGTCTTCTCCTCTTCATTCCAGCGAGTGATTTAATGTCTAATCGTATTTAGACCCAACAAGCCGCAAACAAACTGAAGCGACACCTCACAATGAATCGACGAGAGGAACGATAGCGAGAAAAAGGCCATTTCATCTTGCGCAACACCAAGCAGCCGCAAACAAACAGACTCACCTTGCAGGACCTCACGCTTTGTTCCTCCTCAGAGATTCTCGACGTCGGTATCGTAGCAGCAAATCTCTCTCCTGTCGACACAAATAATCCGCCTTTGAGATTCTTTGGATGCAAAGGGAACGAACGGCTCCGGCGCAGAAACAAACGCGACTCACGATGACATTTCTGACATGAGCTCCTGTCTCCAGAGCCTGAAAAACATGTCACCGGCAATGATTGGAGGGACGCTCGTCTTTTCCAAAAGTGACAACTACAGGGTGTGTCAGGGTTTTCCAGATTATCTTTATCGTATGATTATGTTGCTTTGACTTTGACTGCAACCTGTAATAAATAATATTATTTATCCCTTATTTATCCCTATCGCTTATCCCTTCCTACACAAAGTCGTAAAACACCCCTTGCTATGTTCTGACTAGAGGTCAAGGGCTTTCTCTATCCAATCCACTCTTACACCCACCCTGTTTCTCTTAATAAAAATGCTCGTGCAGGAGCCGAGAGTCAGACTTCATGCGTACAACGGATGGACTCTCCACCTGCAGGTGTCCAAAAGAACTTACTTGTCTCCCGTGTGGTTCTTGCAAAATAAGTTGGAGCGAGCGCAACTCTAACAGGGTGCATTTTGCCACTAGCTGCCTACGGACAATGACGTCGCGCTCGCGGCTCATGGTTGACGGGCTGAGCAGCCGGGCGAGTCCGTCGTTTTCAGCGCACAGCGAGTGGCAAAGGCGCTGACAAAACGGGAGATTTGAGCTGCTGAAAACGGCAAAACAAGTCTAAAGCGTGTTCAAACGCGTGCGCACAATGCTCCTGCTTGAAAGGTCGGAATTTAAGGGGCCGATTTTTTGGATGGCGGCCGCCGGCCAAGCTTTGGACGGAAAAAAATTCCTGGCGACAGCGAGCGAGCGCGTCGCTGCGGTACGTGCACCGAGTCGCCTGCCTTAAGACCTTGGACAAGTCGTCGATGATGTGCCGCTGCTCCACAACTTAAAGGAACTCCATTTCACCGTCCTGCTGGCCGCAACCGCGGTCCAGGTCATTGAGCGAACTAGGCCTTCTCTGTGGAACACAAATGCAGTGGACTCTGTTGGCACGCTGCCGTTGCCCGCGTCGACTTACCAAGCTTGCCATCTCCTCGTTCTCCTGGGTGACAAAGCGCACTTTCAAGGCGACACAGCACCAGCGAGAGTTCTTCATTCTTCCTGCTCAGGCGTTTGTTTTTGTACAGGAGTGGCAGAAACTGGCTTTCTGTTTCTCTCAGTCGCTTTAGCTGCAAGCATGAAGTGCGGGATGTGAAAGACGCACAACACGCGGGCCAGAACGTATCCATTCCTTTTGCATCGGTTTGAACGGAATCGTGGCTTTGGCTCCCAATAAAAGACATCTACCAGGCAACCGACTCGCCGCGCCGCTCAACTAATAAGCAAGCGCAATGGGTGCCTCGCTGGATGGCGCGCATCAAACGTAGCGCAAACCTTCAAGCGTGCCGTCAATAAATTACCAGTTCATTGCGCTCTTCAGAAAGCAGGGCGTTTCAATCCTCCAGTTTCCTGATGACTGCGCTGAGCTCAGCGATTTTCAGATGAAACCTTCGCGTGTCCCGATCCTCCTGAGACTGAAAACGCCCCGCAACACACACACCCAACCACTCGTTCAAAGTTCAAAACTGTTTTTGTGCTACCTTCCTCCAGCAACAAACTAAGTCATGCGTACTGCAAGTGTGTGATGAGGTGGCTTACGCTATGAAGAGGATTGCTAGTAGCGCCGTTGACCCCACTTCCAGGGTAGTTTAGGCCCGCCCTTTGGGAATCCCTCAGGGCAGCGATCTGCTGCTCGGCAGCCTGAGTCTGCAGCTGAAGGCGGTGGACGTGGCCGGCCCCAGGGCTTTATCCAAAACACTAACCGCTCTGTCTTTCAGCTTGATCTCATCCATCTGGATGTACAAACGGGGAGCGCTCAGGCAGGCGGGCAAACTCATTTGCCAGAATTGTGACAAAAACAAAGAGAGCAATCGGCCAATTTTTATCTTGAATCGACTAGAACACCATTGCTGTGACAAAAGCGAAGCGAGCAACCGGACGTTTTCTTCTTGTGAAATAGAATAGAATGCCTTAGGTGTCATTGCACTGCAGGTATACAACGAAATTGGGAACATAGCCACGCACCGCGCATCTGATCAGTCCTACCAGTCGGCGGATCTCCCTCTCACAGTCTCTCTTGGTTCGGCTCAGCTCCTCCCGATGCTGGTGATGAGCCGATCGGAGCTCGGCCGCTCGGGACTGCCAGGCCTGCTGGGCCGCTGCCAGGGCTTCCTCCGCGCTCCTGATGGAGGCGACACTGCTCGGTCTCCCGACACCGCCGCGTCTCCTCCACCTCCGCCAGCAAAGCGCCCCCGCTCCTCACCTGAGCAGACATTGCGCCACACCGGCCCGTTGAGACCGCAACGGAGCGCCGCAACGCTTACTGGGGACAAGCTACACAATACGGTAGCGGCCGCATCGGAGCCCGACGTGGCGTGCGGATAGTCAGACACGGATTGAGCGGATCACCTTGTCCATGGAGCCGTCCCTCAGGCTGAGAACCAAGGCATTCAGTCGCTGGATCTCTCCATCTTTGATTTTGATCACTCTCATCAGCTCCATTTCATGCTGCCGCAGTAACTCTTTCTGCTTCTCCTCATGGAGTTTGCTTTTGAGTTCCGTCATGGCGGCGGTGGCACGGTGGTGCTCCGCCCGCAGGTCCTGACTTCTCTCTCTCTCCAGACAGCTGACCTGACATGACTTAGACTTAGACAAACTTTGTCATCTTGTCTGCACATGGTGCATACAAAACGAAATTTCGTTCCATACGGCTTACAACAAAGTAGTGATATTGCAGTTGAATAGAAGTAACATATCCTATGAAAATATATATATACATATACTGTATATATATATATATTACAAATAAGTATAAAGTGCAGCAGTGCTAATTATGCAATAGTGCAAGTAGGCAAAACAGTATTCAAGAGTGTGCAGAGCAATGCTAAACCATGTATTAAACTTCTATTTAAAGGGTTTACACAAGTTCAGTAAAGTTGGTAGTGCGAGATAGTGCAAGATAGAGGTCCGTAGTGTCATAAAGTACAGTTCCAGCGCACCCTGACGGTTTCACCATCTTCGCTGGAGACTTCAATCATGCCAACCTGAAGTCTGTTTTCCCGAGGCTTCACCAGCATGTTCCTTTTCCGACACGTGGCGACAGCTTCCTGGACCTAGTCTACTCGGCGCAAAAGGGAGCTTTCAAAGCCACCCCCCTCCCCCATCTGGGGCTTTCTGACCATCTCACCATTTTGCTTTTGCCCGCATACAGACAATTGGTAAAGGCATCCAGGCCGGTTCGGAGGCAGGTTCGAGTGTGGCCTGAGGGTGCCTCCGATGCACTTCGTGACTGCTTCGACACCACTGACTGGGACTTGTTTAAGCAGGCAGCCACCTACAACGATTGGACGGACATAGAGGAGTATACTGACTCTGTTACCTCTTACATCACGAAGTGCATCGATGATGTGACTTGCTCGAAATCCGTCGTCACTCGCGCGAACTGGAAGCCGTGGCTGACGGGGGCTGTCCTCAGACTGTTGAGGGCCAGAGACAAGGCTTTCAGAGCGGGGGATGAGGCTGGCTTGAGGACAGCGAGGGCCGACCTGTCCCGAGGCATCAAAGAAGCGAAGAAGGCGTTCTCGTGCAAGGTCTCCACCCACTTCAAGGACAGCAAGGACGCACGTAGCCTTTGGCGGGGCATTCAGACCATCACGGACTACAAGCCCGCGCCGAGGAGCTGTGAGGGCGACGTCCGTCTGCTGAACAATCTGAACCGCTTCTTTGCTCGCTTCGACGCCCAGAACAGCACAGAAGACCACTCCCCCCCCACACGAGCAGCCCCTGCGCCTCTCTGCCGACGGTGTGAGGAGGGTGCTTGCCGCTATTGACACCCGTAAGGCGGCGGGCCCTGACAACATCCCGGGTCGAGCGCTGAAGGACTGCGCTGGGGAGCTGTCGGGTGTCTTCACGGACATCTTTAACGTTTCCCTGCAGCAGGCCATCGTCCCCTCGTGTTTCAAGGCTGCCACCATCGTTCCTGTGCCGAAGAAACCTGCACCGTCCTGCTTCAATGACTACCGCCCTGTGGCACTGACGCCCATCATCATGAAGTGCTTTGAGCGGCTGGTCATGGAGCACATCAAGTCCGTTCTCCCCCCCACCATTGACCCTTTCCAGTTTGCGTACCGTGTGTCGTGTAACATGGGGGTAGAGATGGTCCAAATGGTAGAATATGGATTGTTCACAGGGATAAATTGACAGAGCTAAAATTCCAAATTTGTCCAAAAGATGGCGCCAGACCAAAACATGAGACCAAAGGAGGGGCCAGAATAAGCTAAACCGGTTAAAATGGATATAAAAAAGGAACACGGTGTCAGAGTGTGAGTCACGCATGGAAGCACAAATGTGATTTTTATTTTTATTTCTTTGCTTGGCTAAAAATGTATTCTGTAACCGCTTTAAGCAATATTATTTGTCAATTTGATCAAGAGACCCGTCACTGAGAATAGTGGCTTCTCAGTGGCGTGACATAAATTGTTTGGAGAAGCACAAATGTGATTTTTATTTTTATTTCTTTGCTTGGCTAAAAATGTATTCTGTAACCGCTTTAAGCAATATTATTTGTCAATTTGATCAAGAAACCCGTCACTATGGGAATAGTGGCGTGACACAATTCATGTAACAGAAAGTAGGTCAAAGGTGAAAAGGGGAAGTGAAAGGTTTTAACACTAGCTGTGCATTTGGTGGAAAGTACTGCGTGGTCAGGGCGGAAACAGCGGCTGAAGGCCACAGATAACAAAGGGTGGGGAGGCAGGCCTGTTCCCTGCTATAGGGGCGTGGGAAACTGGCCTGTTCCCTGCTATAGGCGTGGGAACTGGGCAGTCTTACCCTATAGGGAAAGTACCGGAGAAAAGAAAGGGGAGGGGGGGGACGGAGAGGTCTATAAAAGGTCCTGCTGGAGAAGCTTCAGGGCTTTTCCCCCCAAAAGAGCTCTGATACGTGAAGAGGCCCGGAGGAGTTTCAAGATTTTTTCCAAAGTCCCAAAGATTTTTGTGTGAGACGCAGGATCACTGGACTGAAATTAACTTGGATTTACTCCTAAAAATTGGACTGGACAACTTTAAACGAGAAATTGGTGAGGATGACCGTTTTTATGTATTTTAGCGAGAGGGGGGAATAGTCATCGGGCCGCCGGCTTCCTCGTGGCCAGCTTGTTTCTCTAATTTGGATTTTAGAAGCAAGATCGAACTGATCACTCGACTTTGCTTCCACCAAAAATAGCACGCAACTGGTATTTACCTCTTCCCTTTTTTATGAACTGTGTTTTGCAATCGAATTGTTCTGGGATTGAATGATTTTATTAACACGGGTATCAGTGAGTGAAGTTGTTCAGTTTCTGGAGTAATTGAGATTTGTAATTCTATTCCATGTTTCTTCAATAAATGTGTTTTGTATATTACTTACTTCGTTGTGCGCGGATTTGTACTAAATATGCAACCGAAGGCTCAGGCCCGCTTCCCCTTTTTGACGGGCCGCGTAAAAAGGAACTCCGAACAAGTTAGAGACTTAAATAACTTCCGTAGTTATCTGAGCCACGAGTGAATTTCGATCTGTTCGAAAGTTGTTTCGTCTGAATAAAATTAAAGGAAGTGTTTAAATCAGATTATTGGTTTTGTGTAGAACGGAAAGTTATTTAACTATTTGAAAGGCTCAGGCCCGCTTCCCCTTTTTTGACGGGTCGCGGAAAAAGTAACTCCGAGGAAGTTGGAGAATTAAATAACTTTCGCAAATATTTAAAGGAGGAGTGGATTTCGTTAGAAGTGAATTGCTGGAAATTTACTTCTTCTAAATAAAATAACGACGACGGTTGAAATAAATCAGTGAAGTTGGTGGAGGATAAAAGTATTTCGATTGTCCGTCGGGCGCGGCCCAGTTCCCCTTTTTGACGGGCCGCGTAAAAAGTAACTCTGAGCAAGTTAGAGAATTAAATAACTTTCGCAAATATTTAACGGAAGAGTTGAGTTCGTTGAAAGTGAATTCGGTTGAGAATTTACTTCCTTTAAATAACATAACGACGATGATTAAAATAAATCAGTGAAGTTGGTGGAGGATAAAAGTATTTCGATTGTCCGTCGGGCGCGGCCCAGTTCCCCTTTTTGTCGGGCCGCGTCAAAAGTTAAATAGGACACGATCAAAAAATAGACTTGCCTTCCAAATTAATTATTGGGCAAATCTAAATACAGCACGACATTTTTATTCGGTTTAAGAAAGTCGCTATTTTCTTTGAAGCAATTAAGTGGGGTGAAGAACTCCGACAGTCAAGTGCTAGATCTACGTATACGAAGTTAGAATTAATCATATAGGGTGCATTAATTTTCTTCTTAAATGCTATTATTGTCACACTCTTATTAATTCGATTCTCTTTCGAATAAAAAAGTTGGTCGGCTCGCTGCATGAGCGACCAAGTGGAACGGACCCATATTAACATTTACTTCGGCGAAACTAGTGCTTGGGTGCGCTATACAAACGAATCCCTGAGGTCTTAACAAAGACATCTAAAAAATATCCGTAACGAATAAGAACTTCAAACATTAGCGGGGAGCCATCAATACGATGCGGTCACTTCGAAGTCCTGCCTCGAATTGAGTTACTCGGCACGCGCTTCGGGTGACTTGAGAGGGATTGGCGTCGTACAGAAATTAGATTGATTCCGGAGGAGTTAATTTAACTCGGGTGGTTAGATTACGGACGAATCTCCGAACCCGGCTAAAATAAACCCGTTACTGGGAAGCCTGGGGCACCTTAATCCGAGAGGTGCGTTTGACATTTTGGCGCCCAACGAGTAGGAGGGGGGTTGTGAGTAAAAGTTTAGAAAAAAAAAAAAAAAATACAAATGAGACAATAGAAGAACATTTGTTTTTTTGTTTTGCTCACAGCTCCAAAACGAACCTGTGTGGAGTTTTTCAGTTTTTTCTTCCCAGAAACTGTCCTAATTCCGCTCACTGATACAAATAAATGTCAGAACGGCCTTGAGTGACATAAGTACAGTCTCTTTAAGGAATAGAGTTTCCTAGAAAAGAACCTTATTAGCACGGGAGGATTAGAACTGTATTGTGTCATAGTAAACGGTGACCGTTGCCCCTCAGCACATTACTTTAAGCATGAGTAAGGAGGAGATCCTTCACAGCTTGTACTTGTATGGGGTGCTGAAAGTAATGTTTGTAGTGTACGCAGAGTATGCGGCAGAACTTGCAAGAGAAAGAGGGGCCGGTACATGGGCACGGATATTGGGTATAAATACAGAAGATGAACCAGTCGATGAGGAGCCTGCAAATGTTTTAGATTTCATGCCAAAGCCAAGGCCAAAGAGAAGGCAACCAATTAGGAGACCGTCTGAAGAGAGGCCTTTTTATTTTGAAAGATAAAAAGAGAAGACTTGTCTCCCCTCTTCCTTTTCCTTTTTCTTTCTCAATTTAACTTTATAATAAACCTTCATTTCTCCCTTGCAAAATTTTTTTTTTTTTTTTTGTTCCTGGACACCTGTGTGGACCACAAATTTTTTTGTTCCCGGACACCTGTGTGGACCACAATTTTTTTTGTTCCCGGACACTTGTGTCGATTACAAATTTTTTTGTTTTTGGACACCTGTGTGGACCACAAATTTTTTTGTTCCCGGACACCGGTGTGGATTACAACATTTTTGTTCCCGGACACTTGTGTCGATTACAAATTTTTTTTGTTTTTGGACACCTGTGTGGATTACAAGGATTTTTGTTCCCGGACGCATCAGAGGATTACAGATTTTTGTCCGCTGAACTCACAAAAGGATTTTTCTTCTTTCCGCCCTTTTCTCTTTTTTTTTTTTTTTTCCTGCTGTTGAAGACTACAGTAAAGGCTGACCAGGAGTAGTAACTATACTTACTCTCCAGGCAGAAGAAAAACAGCCAAGATAATTCTTCTAAGGCTTGTATGGTACATGATTCTTAACTGTTGGAGACCTTCTGTGACTTACAGGTTCCCAAGAATTGAAAGGCTGAGTGGCTTCGGGCTGATGATTAGTCGTCATTTCCTGTTCGCTACAATAACGTTTGAATTAGAATTTGCAATTGAATGTACCCTTGTTAGAATTTCCTGTCAGTAGAAAACCTGGTGGGGAAAAGAGAAAAAGAAAAAGAAGTGCATCCCACCGTTGAGAGCATCAATAAGCGAGGCAAAAGTTCTCATATTGGTGTTCTGAGTAGAGGCGACGCAAAGGGCGCCGCTGAGTAACTAAGAGCTGAATCGACCCTGTTCCGAATGCGCACGGAAAGGCTTCGAAAGGAGACAGCTCGACCCTACAACTAGAGAAACTGCTACTCATTGAAAGGATGGCTAGCGGTGGAAGGAGATTGGATCCCGAACCTGGAAATCCTATGAATGGAACCGGAAAGGAGGGGTCTAATCCAGACTCTCCAAGACGACATGAAGAACCAGCATGTGTAATATTGTATGGAGGAGGCTTAGAGAAGTGGCCTCAGAAATGGACTGAGTACATAGTGGGATCAAACCCGTCGATAGAGGCAGGATGCCTCTCAACGCGGATGAAGAGAAGCCCTATGAATGGACTCTTTACACCGATGGGTCAAAAAAGGAAGGAGAGCAGAATGCCCACTGGGGTTTTGTTCTGAAGCAAAATGGAGTGGAGCGTTGCCGCCGCAAAGGAAAGACACCCGGCAGCGCGCAAACAGGAGAGGCCACGGCAGTGTTGGAAGGACTGTTAAAAAAAAAAAAAAATCACGCTGGACGCGTAAGACTTATAACTGATAGTCATTATTGTGAGCAAGCTCTCAAATTCGATCTAGCCATTTGGGAAGAGAATGGCTTCGAGGGCGCGAAAGGAAAACTAGTGGCCCACTATGAAGTGTGGAGAAAGATAGCCGAGTTACGGCTAAATTTGAGTTTGGATGTGGTTCACCAGAAATCTCATGTGGAAGAAGGAGCTTATTGGAGAGGTAATAACGAAGTTGATTGATACGTCCAGAAAAGAAGAATAAAAGTTGTAGGAGCAGAAAAATGGGACAAGACCCCTCGCGGAAAAGTGGTCCCAGATGAGAGCGTGAGGCAAGTCGTGTCGGCAGTGCATGAAGCACTAGGCCACGCGGGTCCACTGCCTACGCGAAAAAAGTTAGAGATGCTGGAACTCTGGGTCCCTGACCGGACGATTCGTGCGGTCCTGCGGGATTGTAATCCGTGCAACAAAAACAACGCAGGGCGAAGAGGACGACGCACGGATGGAGTGAAGATTAGGAGTACTGTGCCGTGGGGCTCGGTTTGTATGGACGTAGCTGGCCCCATGGGAATAAGTGGCGCAAAGGGTGAGAAATACCTTGTTGTGCTGGTTGACTCGATGTCAGGACACGTCGGGCTGAAAGCAGTGAGAAAAGCCAATGCAAACAGTGTGATCAAGACACTAGAAGATGGGTGCATGTGGCTAGGAATCCCAAAAGAGTGGAGTACTAAATTGCTTGATTTGGTTGCAGACCTAAACGGGAGGAGCAGAAGCAGCCGGCCCTCCCCGCCCGAAGAACTGAACCAACGACTCTTTGTGTCACAAGAAGTGGGCAGAACCCAAGACGGCTGTCCCAGAATAAAGAGAAGTGTCGGATCAGCGTTGGACAGAAGGTGTGGATCAAGTCGAGGGACCTGAACAGCAACACGGCAGTGAAGGCCAAGTACGACTGCTCGGACATAGTTAGTGAAGTTTTGGATAGAAACACAGTACGACTAAAGAAGAAAGGTATCCAAGGAGTTGAACAGCTGAAGCCGTTATCGGCTGACCCGAGTCAAGCCAAGAAGTAATTTAAATAACATATGGCAACGGACCACGGAACAATCCCAGCCTTCGTGCGCATGGCCGCACACAAAGGTGCGGTCATCGTAAGAAGAACACCAAATGGGATCCAGACCGGAAGGGCCCTAAATCTGGTGAGATTGGCCAAGCGGGGTTGCACACCCGGTGGACCAGAACATTTTCACTGGACATGGGTCAACGAAGCTTGTGTCATTTGTTTGACACCCAACCTGTTGCCTACTATGTGGTCGGGAGTAGGCTTCATGATGCCACCTGTACTGACCACCGAAGTAAGAGAGCTGGAATTTGCCCAGAGGAATGAGGACAAGCTTCCAGTCAAAGTGTTAGATGCCATGGTATGCCACCAGTGTCGAATTACCATCTTGGCACGAATGGTGTTCTTTTCACAGTGGGAGATCGGACCAACTACGGATGTACGGGCTCGACAAATTAGCTCGTGCACGTGTGTTTGGGACGGCGATGAGCTGAAATATTGCCTCATGTGTTTAGATCGCATGGCAAGAGGAAAATTATTGAAAGTCGGAGAAGCAGAGGGATGGCAAATCACCAGGGCAATGACCCCCCTGGCGACCCTCTATTTAGTGTTGGGAGGAGCATCTTGGCCGGCATATGATAATAATCAGGCCATGAAGAACCTTTATCTGGCCTTGGGCCATTGTTGGCCTTGGCCAAGGCCAGTCGGCCGGCCTGCCCCCGACAGTTATACAGAAGAGGCCGACGAAATGGCCTTGTTTGCTCGTGAGTCGGTTCTTTCCGCAGGAGGAACCGCAGTCCTTGGGGACCTGCTTGAGGGACCTTGGAGGCCCATGACCTGGGCTCGGTCTATAGCCCAGTTGTTGGCGTGCAAGGACGCACCATTGGTCAAAGTGGAGGCAGCCCCTGCGGAAACAAGCCCGACCGTGAGCAACATGTACTGCTATCGAAGTGTTTTGGACACAAGTAAAAAAGACTTTCAGTATGTGACCAAAAAGGGAATGTACTGTTTTGCCCCTGGGAATAAAGTCGGATCAGTCCTTATAGTGAATAAGGGTGAAGCAGCACTGGTAGGGATTACAGTGAAAATGGCCATCATTCCTTACGAAGGAATATATTCACTGGGAATCAAATTGGAGGCCAAAAGGCTTAGCCAATTTGTAGCCATAAGAAACACCGGGTCCCAGATACGGGATATTTTTAGGGAACAAATACAAACGAGAAAGGAGCACGGCACAGTAGCGGAGATAGAACCTCAAGAAAAGGCCAAGGAGGCAGATGACCTTGACCGGTCGGAAGCAAGAGAATGGGATAAAGGTCCCAGCCAGGAGTTGGCACAGGGATGTCCAGCTGGAGGAAGCATGTTCCAATCGGTGGTGACGGAGGAAAATTCAACCACTTCTCTCCCGCCAGAAGCAGGAGCCCAAGTGGAAATTCAAACAACTTTTCTCCCGCCAGAACCAGAAGTCCGAGTGGAAAGTCAACCCACTTCACTCCTGCCAGAAGCAAAAGTCCAGGAGGGAAACTTATCATGTCCAAAAGCGGAGGGCGGTGGCGTAAGTGACCAACCCAGGAGGATTTTACAAGACTGGACCCCTTTTGATTGGACGAAGTTGTATCCGGCAAATTGCCCTACTCCTGGCTGCGACGGGAGCGGTAGCGCCCGACCAGGGGCAACACACCACCGCTCATTTAGAGCTTGCCCGGTGTATGTGGGGAGCCTCGAGGTGTGTCCCACGCCTGGATGTGATGGAAAAGGAAACACCAGATGGGGTCCGGAGCGTCACCGCACCCTTA
Organism: Syngnathus scovelli; assembly: GCF_024217435.2. Classification (NCBI taxonomy): domain Eukaryota; kingdom Metazoa; phylum Chordata; class Actinopteri; order Syngnathiformes; family Syngnathidae; genus Syngnathus; species Syngnathus scovelli. The sequence continues at coordinate 303,764 of NW_026061381.1, read as the reverse complement.
AGACATGTCCAGTGCTGGCAGAAATGAAGCGCAAAGCCTCCGAAACCAGGAAACAAGCCGGTAGCCAAGAGAACAACATGTCGAATGATGCGGTAGACACCAGGCCCGAGGAACCAGGTCCGTCTGCATCCGATGGGCCGCTGGGAACGTTGGCTCGAACGGCCTCCTATTATGCAGTGTGGTCCACAAAAACAGAACCTCAAAAGAAAAAGAGGGGTCGGGCCGCAGTAGAAGAATTGACTAGGCTGTGGAGCCAGCCAGATTCCCAGGGGGAGAATGACTGAAAAAAAAAAAAAAGAAGAATGTGTACATACGTGTATATGTAAATGAATAGGCATGTAATTGTGTATGTATACATGTGTATATAGAAGTATGATGACAATGTATTATTAATGGAACATGTTTCTCCCCGTCAGAGCATTGGATAAAATGTGGTCATGGAGACAATATTCATGATTGCACTTGGTATGAGAAGATAGGGGCGGCGCTGCAGTCAGCAACAAGTGCCGCGGTTGAGGCCTTTGGTGATGTGATCAGCGGTGCATTGGAGGTGGTACTGGGGCCAATCTGGGCGTGGGAGCTAGTAGGGTTTGCGTTGATAGGAATAGCAACAACTCTGTGCATTGCCATAAAAGGAAGTATTAAGAGGCTTTTGTTTGACCCCCGCGAGAGAGAAGGCGTCTCTAGTTATGCAAATGACGGCCCACAAGAGGGGTGGTCGGAACGTCTTACTAAAAGGAGAAGTCGGGCGGCCGTTGGGCATTTGAGCCTGACAGCTCAGAGACTGGAACTTCAAGAGACAAAAGAGAAAAAAGAAAAGAAGAAGAACTAATTATGGCAACAAACAGCTCAAGCGGGTTTTTAAATCCAAGAGGGAGGCCAGGAGCGATGAGAGTGAGTAACGAAGTTCAATATTGGGTTTTATTCAGTATCTGGACAGCCTACTGCTGTTCTGGGTCTTGGGATTTGCAACAACTCACTCGCCCCGTGGTTTTGGTCATATCAATATTCAAGGTTTTGATTTTGAGATTTTTATACACAAGACACACGATGGGTTTGGGTCTTTTTGTAGTTTACATGCATGGCCGAATGTATGTTGACCCTGATACCCCCAGAGGTATCGCCGAAATGGTATTGCTTATTTTGTGGAGTGTTTTGGAAGTGGTGTCAATTTTTGTTTATTATGTAGTGTTTGGGGTTGTCATATTAGAAGCAATATTAGTGATAGGAATGGCCATGTATGTTATAAAGATGGTAGCCGGACTTGACCAGCATGCCCGCACCTCTGTCGCGTGGAGATGGCGTACGGCCAAACTCGTACTCTGGTGCATAGTATGGGGGTCATTGTCTGTGTTACTTTGGACCGAAGTGGTGGACCAGTTGGCAATGATAACCTGGTTTTTTACGTACTCTGTTTTTTTTCCCCTCCCGCCCCGAGAGGCGGGAGGGCGGCAGCCGAGAAGCCCCTCTATTGTATACCGAGGGGCTGGCAGAGGGGTGATTGTTTAATGTGTAACATGAAAAATGTTAAAATTTGTGCTTCCATGTGTTACAGACTGTACACCGTATAACGGATGCACCTAAATGCATCCTATGCGGGATGAGCCACATGAAATTGGCCTGGGTGATCGGGAGATCTTATGTGGGAAACTGTTGTTATCAGGCCGGCTTTAGTTTGGCTTGGCTGGTCCCTGACGGTCTGTATGTAAAAGAGGGAGAGCAGTCCAGCTTGGACCATCTCGGATGGGAAGGATGTGCGGATTTGATGACCACCGCGACTCTGCTCGAGACAACTACAGGGCCCCTGATGGCACGTACGGTTCTCATGAATGGAGCAGGAGTAACCCACGGCACTATCTGGCCTTTGATTCACATGACCTGGCGTCAACAGAACGGCACCCGATGCGTCACTTCACATTGGCAATGTGGGCGCTGTCTGACAGTGAGCGCTCCTCATCGCTTTGTCCCGGCTGACTTTTACACGCACCCAAACGCAGGATATGGATTACACCGACCTATGGGGATGCCCAGCGAGGCCCCTGTGGGGCTTGTCCGGCCTGCGCGTCGGGGAGGAGGACGGTGTGTTGGACATTGGACCCTGGATGGGTCTTACGTCCGGTGCAGAGAGCCATGCGAGGGTTGCATGGGGCGTCGGGATCCAGACGGCAGCCGTACGTATGGAGGGCCTGGCTACAATGATGATCCTCCCCTCGACTCGCCCACCAGCCCCGTACGGCTGATGAGCCCGCTGGATGTGGATGCAGCTCCTTCTGAGTCTGAGGACGACGATGAGGCTCGAGACGGAGGACGCGGGAGCGAGGCTGAAAATGAGGAGGCAGATGTCGAGAGTGTGGCCACGGGGCGTTCAACACCGGAGCTGAGAGCCCTCGCCGTGGAGAACCACGCTGACGACGACAACGCTGCTAGTCGGTTGTCGCGCCTGATCAACGCCCTCGCAGAGATCGCCCGACAGGGAGACATGGCAGCGGCCTGCCCTACTTCAACGACCGCTGAGGTTGTGAATATCTCAGACGAGGACGACGACATGGCTGTGTAACTCTTGGGGATCAGGGATAATTTATACCTGTTTTCAATCCAAGGGGAGGGTGTCGTGTAACATGGGGGTAGAGATGGTCCAAATGGTAGAATATGGATTGTTCACAGGGATAAATTGACAGAGCTAAAATTCCAAATTTGTCCAAAAGATGGCGCCAGACCAAAACATGAGACCAAAGGAGGGGCCAGAATAAGCTAAACCGGTTAAAATGGATATAAAAAAGGAACACGGTGTCAGAGTGTGAGTCACGCATGGAAGCACAAATGTGATTTTTATTTTTATTTCTTTGCTTGGCTAAAAATGTATTCTGTAACCGCTTTAAGCAATATTATTTGTCAATTTGATCAAGAGACCCGTCACTGAGAATAGTGGCTTCTCAGTGGCGTGACATAAATTGTTTGGAGAAGCACAAATGTGATTTTTATTTTTATTTCTTTGCTTGGCTAAAAATGTATTCTGTAACCGCTTTAAGCAATATTATTTGTCAATTTGATCAAGAAACCCGTCACTATGGGAATAGTGGCGTGACACAATTCATGTAACAGAAAGTAGGTCAAAGGTGAAAAGGGGAAGTGAAAGGTTTTACCACTAGCTGTGCATTTGGTGGAAAGTACTGCGTGGTCAGGGCGGAAACAGCGGCTGAAGGCCACAGATAACAAAGGGTGGGGAGGCAGGCCTGTTCCCTGCTATAGGGGCGTGGGAAACTGGCCTGTTCCCTGCTATAGGCGTGGGAACTGGGCAGTCTTACCCTATAGGGAAAGTACCGGAGAAAAGAAAGGGGAGGGGGGGGACGGAGAGGTCTATAAAAGGTCCTGCTGGAGAAGCTTCAGGGCTTTTCCCCCCAAAAGAGCTCTGATACGTGAAGAGGCCCGGAGGAGTTTCAAGATTTTTTCCAAAGTCCCAAAGATTTTTGTGTGAGACGCAGGATCACTGGACTGAAATTAACTTGGATTTACTCCTAAAAATTGGACTGGACAACTTTAAACGAGAAATTGGTGAGGATGACCGTTTTTATGTATTTTAGCGAGAGGGGGGAATAGTCATCGGGCCGCCGGCTTCCTCGTGGCCAGCCTGTTTCTCTAATTTGGATTTTAGAAGCAAGATCGAACTGATAACTCGACTTTGCTTCCACCAAAAATAGCACGCAACTGGTATTTACCTCTTCCCTTTTTTATGAACTGTGTTTTGCAATCGAATTGTTCTGGGATTGAATGATTTTATTAACACGGGTATCAGTGAGTGAAGTTGTTCAGTTTCTGGAGTAATTGAGATTTGTAATTCTATTCCATGTTTCTTCAATAAATGTGTTTTGTATATTACTTACTTCGTTGTGCGCGGATTTGTACTAAATATGCAACCGAAGGCTCAGGCCCGCTTCCCCTTTTTGACGGGCCGCGTAAAAAGGAACTCCGAACAAGTTAGAGACTTAAATAACTTCCGTAGTTATCTGAGCCACGAGTGAATTTCGATCTGTTCGAAAGTTGTTTCGTCTGAATAAAATTAAAGGAAGTGTTTAAATCAGATTATTGGTTTTGTGTAGAACGGAAAGTTATTTAACTATTTGAAAGGCTCAGGCCCGCTTCCCCTTTTTTGACGGGTCGCGGAAAAAGTAACTCCGAGGAAGTTGGAGAATTAAATAACTTTCGCAAATATTTAAAGGAGGAGTGGATTTCGTTAGAAGTGAATTGCTGGAAATTTACTTCTTCTAAATAAAATAACGACGACGGTTGAAATAAATCAGTGAAGTTGGTGGAGGATAAAAGTATTTCGATTGTCCGTCGGGCGCGGCCCAGTTCCCCTTTTTGACGGGCCGCGTAAAAAGTAACTCTGAGCAAGTTAGAGAATTAAATAACTTTCGCAAATATTTAACGGAAGAGTTGAGTTCGTTGAAAGTGAATTCGGTTGAGAATTTACTTCCTTTAAATAACATAACGACGATGATTAAAATAAATCAGTGAAGTTGGTGGAGGATAAAAGTATTTCGATTGTCCGTCGGGCGCGGCCCAGTTCCCCTTTTTGTCGGGCCGCGTCAAAAGTTAAATAGGACACGATCAAAAAATAGACTTGCCTTCCAAATTAATTATTGGGCAAATCTAAATACAGCACGACATTTTTATTCGGTTTAAGAAAGTCGCTATTTTCTTTGAAGCAATTAAGTGGGGTGAAGAACTCCGACAGTCAAGTGCTAGATCTACGTATACGAAGTTAGAATTAATCATATAGGGTGCATTAATTTTCTTCTTAAATGCTATTATTGTCACACTCTTATTAATTCGATTCTCTTTCGAATAAAAAAGTTGGTCGGCTCGCTGCATGAGCGACCAAGTGGAACGGACCCATATTAACATTTACTTCGGCGAAACTAGTGCTTGGGTGCGCTATACAAACGAATCCCTGAGGTCTTAACAAAGACATCTAAAAAATATCCGTAACGAATAAGAACTTCAAACATTAGCGGGGAGCCATCAATACGATGCGGTCACTTCGAAGTCCTGCCTCGAATTGAGTTACTCGGCACGCGCTTCGGGTGACTTGAGAGGGATTGGCGTCGTACAGAAATTAGATTGATTCCGGAGGAGTTAATTTAACTCGGGTGGTTAGATTACGGACGAATCTCCGAACCCGGCTAAAATAAACCCGTTACTGGGAAGCCTGGGGCACCTTAATCCGAGAGGTGCGTTTGACACGTGCCAAGCGGTCCTCTGAGGATGCCATCTGCTCTGCCCTCCACTCGGCCCTCACCCATCTGGAGAGAAAGGACTCATATGTGAGGTTGCTGTTTGTGGACTTCAGCTCTGCCTTCAACACCATTGTGCCGCAGCGACTCATCTGCAAACTCGACGAGCTGGGCCTCAGTACCTCCCTCTGCAACTGGATACTGGACTTCCTCTGTCAGAGGCCTCAGGTGGTGCGTGTTGGCGACAAAATCTCCGCCAGCATCACGCTGAGCACGGGGGCCCCCCAGGGCTGCGTGCTCAGTCCATTACTCTTCACCCTGCTGACGCATGACTGCACTGCGACCTACAGCGACAACCGCATAGTGAAGTTTGCTGACGACACGACTCTGGTGGGTCTCATCACAAAGGGCGACGAGACTCGGTACAGGTCGGAGGTTGACCTTCTGACCACGTGGTGCAGGGACAACAACCTCCTGCTGAACGTTAATAAGACAGGGGAAATCATTGTTGACTTCCGGAAGGGTCACACAACACACCTGCCGTTGATCATCGATGGTGCTGTGGTGGAGAGGGTGAGCTGCACCAAGTTCCTGGGGGTGCACATCAGTGAGGACCTCTCCTGGTCCGCAAACACCTCGTCACTGGCAAAGAAAGCTCAGCGCCGCCTGTACTTCCTGCGGAAGCTCAGGCGTGCATGTGCTCCTCAGGCAGTCCTGTCTACATTCTACCGTGGCACTATTGAGAGCGTCATCACCAGTTGCATCGCTGTCTGGGGTGGTAACTGCACTGAACAGAACTTGAAGGCCCTGCAGCGCATAGTGAATACGGCTGGTAAGATTATTGGTGCTTCGCTCCCCTCCCTGAAGGACATTTACACCTCCCATCTCGCCCGCAAGGCAACCTCGATTGCCAGAGATGTGAGTCACCCGGCTCACTCTTTGTTTGACCTTCTGCCCTCTGGGAAGAGGTACAGGAGCCTGTGCTCCCGCACCACCAGACTTGCCAACAGCTTCTTTCCCCAGGCTGTTAGGGCCCTGAACTCGCTACCCCCTTCTGCGTAGCGTGTGGCACTGTTGCGCTATTTTCGGGAATGTCTGCTGTACGCGCACTTGCTCCTTTTTTTTTCTGCTCCTCTTATTTATTTATTTATTGTTGTGTTATTTATTCATTATTTATTCAGCACGCTTTTGTTATACTTGTTACTTGTTTGTCTGTTGTGAGCCATGTCTTGTCACCGTGGGACAGGGGGGAACGAAATTTCGGTTTCTTTGTGTGTCTTTGGCATGTGGAGAAATTGACAATAAAGCTGACTTTGACTTTTCTGTGAATGTGTGATGCAGAGTTCAGTTTAGAGCTCAACAGTTCTAGTGTTCAACAGTCTGATGACAGCAGGGAAAAAGCTGTTGCAGAACCTGGTGGACCTGCAGCGGATGCTGCGAAGCCTCTTCCTAGAGGGCAGCAGGAAGAACAGTCCATGGTGGGGGTGTGATGGGTCATTGGTGATGTTACGGGCACGGGACATGCAGCGCTGAGATGAAATGTCCTGAATGGAGGGAAGAGGAGCCCCTATGATCCTCTCTGATGTCCTCACCACTCTCCTCACGTTCTTCCAATCGGAGGCGGTGCAGCCTCCACACCACACAGAGAGTCAGCTTGTCAGAATGCTCTCTATGGTGCTCCTGTAGAACGTCCTCATGATGGGTGGGGGCAGGTGAGCTCTCCTCATCCCCCGCACGAAGTACAAGCACTTCTGTGCCCTCTTGACCAGTGCCGTAGTGTTCATAGTCCAGGTGAGGTCTTCTGTGATGTGGACCCCCAGGAATTTGGTGCTGCTGACCACCTCCACAGCTGAGCTGTTGATGATCAGTGGAGCGTGGTGAGGCTGGTTTTTCCTGAAGTCAACGATGATCTCCTTCATCTTCTCCACATTCAAGATCAGGCTGTTGTCTCTGCACCAGCCCACCAGCTGCTCCACCTCCTCTCTGTAGTCCAGGTCGTTGTTGTCTCTGATGAGCCCCACCACCGTTGTGTCGTCTGCGAACTTCACAATATGATTGGTGGTGAACCTGGGGACGCAGTCGTGTGTCATCAGGGTGAACAGCAGGGGGCTCAGGACGCAGCCCTGAGGGGAGCCTGTGCCGAGGGTGATGACATCAGAGGTGTTCTGTCCGACCCGAACTGACTGAGGTCTGTTGGTGAGGAAGTCTAGCAGCCAGTTGCGAAGGGGGGTGTTGAAGCCCAGGTGTTCCAATTTTCCTACTAGATGCTGTGGGATGATGGTGTTAAAACGCTGAGCTGAAGTCCAGGAACAGCATCCGCACATGGGTGTTCTTCTCCTCCAGGTGAGCCAGGCTCAGGTGAAAAACGGAGGAGATGGCGTCCTGAGTGGAGCGGTTTTGCCGGTCGGCAAACTGGAACGGGTCAAATAATGGGGGGAGTCTGGAAACGATGTGATCTTTAAGCAGCCTTTCGAAGCACTTCATCATGACCGGAGTCAGTGCAACAGGCCGGTAATCATTAAATGAGGTGATTTGAGGTTTCTTCGGCACCAGAATGATGGAGGCAGTCTTAAAGCACGCTGGCACTGTGGCTTGGCCCAGCGAGGTGTTAAAAATGTCTGTGATGACCCCAGCCAGCTGACTTGCACATTCCCTGAACACACGCCCAGGAATGTTGTCGGGGCCAGGGGCCTTACGGGGGTTGACTCTCCTCAGGGTCTTCAACACATCGGCGGAGTCAAGGCAGAGTACCTCCTCTTCCTAACCCTAACCCTAGCCTTGAAATGCCATCTCAGCAGGCGTAAAGGTCAATCCTAGACCCTATCGGGTTCCTACCCTAAACCTACCCTAACCCCAGACCTATCCTAACCCCAACCCCACCATAACCCTAATCCTAGCCTAGCCCCAACCCCACCCTAACCCTAACCCAACCCCACCCCACCCTAACCCCAAGTCTAACCCCAACTCTAACCCCAACCCTAACCCCAACCCTAACCCCAACCTCACCCACAAAAAAATAAATAAAATAAAATAAAAATAAAAATATACACCTACCTTCACTACTTACCTGTAGATGGAACTACTTACCTGCAGTTGGAACCGCAATCTTGCACCCTGGACCCCTGGAGAAAAAAAAAATAATAGAAATATACAATTTCAATTTGACTAATTGTAATTATTTCGTTTAAACCTAATAAGACTAGTATATCATTAAAGTAAATTGGAAAACGCAAATACAAGCTAAAACATGTTACGTTTCTAGAACGAAATTTTGAAAAACCAAAAAGATTTAATAAAAAGAACTCGCAAGACAAAAGGCCTTCAGTACGAATTCGGATTTCGAGCAAGACACATCGTTGTACCCTATGAGAAACAAAAATATTTCATTCAATACGGGTGTGCCAGACCTGAAGAAGGCTTAGTATAGCTGAAACGTTGTTAAGGCACACTACTATTTACATTCAATTCAATAATTTACTATTTACAGTCGATTTAATAATTTACCATTGTTTATTTTATTTACAGTTATTTACAAATCATTTATTTTATTTCATTGCAATAAAATACGTTGCTAAATTCTGACAATTTGGAACACTAAAACTTTATAAAAAAATAGACATTTGATAATTGGTTTTAGAATAAAAAGGCTAAAAATTCAAATTTTACCCACTCATTTGTATATCTTTGAAATTTGAAAATTAAAAATATATAAATAAGACATAATAAAAATTCGAAGTCCAAAAATGTATATGTCATTTAATTACAACGGGGAATGGACAGTTGTCCGTAGGGGGCGACAGCGCCAGCCTGCAACCCGGGGGCGGGAGCGGGTGGCGAGGTATGGCCACGGATGGATGGACCGTGCGTTGTCCTCTTCTGCTAGGGGGTACATCAGTTCCCCGTCCCTGGTAGGGGGTTGACTCCACAATCCAATCCTAACCCTAACCCTAACTCCTAACCGCATGTCCCCCTCAGCAAACCTCGCCGAACCGGAGTCGCACAAACTCTGGAATGGGTACGAAGGACGGCGAAGTGAGACTGCACCTCAACCAGAACCTCTCCCGAGCAGCCGAGGCGCCCCCCAGGTCCTCGGCCAGCAAGATGGAAAAACAGCGGGACGTGAGAGAAGAAAGCAACCCAAAGTCCTACCCTTGGACCACATCATGTCTACCAACCTTGAAGCATTTTTGACCCAATATCTTGTTTCTATACTCAACCAACAGCTTTCTTCAAAAGGGGTCCCATTAAGTCGTCATTGTTGTGGGTAATTTGAATGTCAGAATTTTGTAGACACCTCATCAGTAGTGGACCTTGGGGTCTCAGAGTGTTTCGGCCATTATCACCAGACACCCTCGCCCAAGGGAGGCCCCACCGGGGTCGATCAAGCCCCGGAGTGTGTCTACCTCCTCAATCGAAATTTCAGTATTTGTCTAGTCAACTGTCCAGCTTTAACGCAGACAGCGTAAATCAATTGGTCAGTCTTTTAGTCCTTTTGTTGTACTGATTTGTTCAACCATTAAACATACATACACAACCTTTGTATTCCTTTGTATGGCATGCCATAAGTCTGGTAAAACATAGTTTAGGGCTAACCTGGTATAGTTTTGCTTAGCATACTCCCGCATATCCCATCCCAGTAAAGTCTAGCATAGCGTAGTACAACATAACGTAGTTTTAACGATTAAAAGAGGTTTCACCTGTTTCTCTCAAAGAATCTGAAAAATCTTACACATTACCTGGAAAAAAGGTCTTCCCCAGTGCCACTCTCCGGAGTCACAGCCGAACGCCCCCCCACACGAGCCTCAGCGAAGCAACTGACGGCTCTCGTCATCCAATCACGTTCCCCCCTCTAACTGATAAGCACTAAAAAATTCCGGCAACCCCTATTGGTACCGTTTAATTGGGTTAGTCGTGCCACATTTAAATGTAAATTGAATTCATAATCTAAATCAAATCATACATTCATCTACGTAAATCGGAAATACTCGTAAGCTCCTGTCAATCACTCTGGCGGCTCTTTTTTCTGTAATCCCCCTATCTTCCAAAAACCTCACCTCCCCCAAATAAACGATCAAAATGGAATAAAATTATCCTAAATCCCCTGGTATTATTAAAGTGTGTTACCCGATCCCCTTCATTCGTAGAATTAATTTATAACATTAATACGATCGTATATTTGTAACCAAATCCCCGTAAGTGTATCGTAGCTAATGTTATGAGCGTTAGCTCTGCGGAAGTACACATAAGTCCCAGTAAAACCCAATGGCCTCTCCCCTAGACACTAATATTACCAAAGCCGTTCCATAAATTAATAAGGATCCAATAAATTTTAATTCCACCTCTTGAACCCGTTCCTTTACTGATATCCGGTCCCATTTATCCGGCAATTTAATATTTTCTTTCTTTTCTTTTCGTTCTCTTTTAGCTTAGCATACTCCCGCATATCCTATCCCAATAAAGTCTAGCAAAGCGTAGTACCGCATAACGTAGCTTTAGCGATTAAAAAGGGTTCACCTGTTTCTCTCAAAGAATCGGAAGAATATTACAACTTACCTGGAAAGAAGGTCTTCCCCAGTGCCACTCTCCTGAGTCACAGTGCCACCGCCGAACGCCACCCCCCACGAGCCTCAGCGAAGCAACTGACGGCTCTCGTCATCCAATCACGTTACCACATCTAAGTGATAAGCACTAAAAAATTCGGTAAAACCTATTGGTACCGTTTAATTGGGTTAGTCGTGAAACATTTAAATGTAAATTGAATTTGTAATCTAAATCAAATCATATATTTAAAAATACATTCATCTACGTAAATCGCGATCGCCCTAAGCCCCGCCCCCCGGAAATACTCGTAAACTCCTGTCAATTACTCTGGCGGCTCTTTTTTCTGTAATGCTCGTATCTTCCAAAACCTCACCTCGCCCAAATAAACGATCAATATGGAATAAAAATTCTCCTAAACCCCCTGGTATTATTAAAGTGTGTTACCCGATCCCATTCATTCGTAGAATTAATTTATAACATTAATACGACCGTATATTTGTAACTAAATCACTATAAGCGTATCGTAGCTAATGTTATGAGCGTTAGCAATGCGGTAATACCCATAAGCCCCAGCAAAGCCCAATGGCGTCTCCCCTAGACACTAATATTACCGAAAACGTTCCATAATTAATAAGAATCAAATAAATTTTAATTCCACCTCTTGACAACGTTCCTTTATTGATACCCGGTCCCATTTATCCACCAATTTAATAGCAATCATTGAAGTAGTTACCTATTTGGGGCGATATCGTCCTGCGCGTACTGCAGCTAACAAGCATTAGCAACCAGGAAGTACCCATAAGCCCTCGCGAAAGGTCATGGCGGCCCCCTTTATACAATGATATTATTAAACTTACCCCTCGCAGTCACCATAATAAAATCCATTTAGATCAGTATTGTTTACTTGCACCACCCGGTCCCCTCTGTCCGTAAAAAACACTCCCTCACCTTAATCCGACTTTGCATTCGGAGTCAATAGCCGTATACAACGTAGCTAGTCAATATTAGCCAATCCGGAAGTTCCACACTCCCCATTGCGTCATGGCAACCCTCCGTCAACCATTCTGCAAATCAAATTATCCGTTAGAACAAACCAGATTAGAATCACGTCTAGAGTTGAAAAACCTTTCCATACCACTTAATAGTGTTTTCCAACGTATATATTTCTGAATTTAAAGGGTATCATTAATCCCCTAATATTTGCGTCTAACCGAGCCCTGTTCGTACCACAGCGATTTAGTGTGACAAGGGCGTCCTCAAGCGTCCTATCACGTACGATGTTTTCTTTTATGTGTTTGAAGAAAAATCCTTCTTTTTTTTATTCTTATTTTAGAGTTTGCTTAAAATCCAAAATATAATTCGAGTATAGTTCCCCCTATTTTTGTTATGTAATTTAATTAAATTTAATCGTAAATTTTCAGATTTGGTTGGATTTAAAATTCATTCTGGAATCTCATTGCATTTAGAATCAAAATAAGGTTCTAAGGGTTAGGGTCAGGGGTCAAGGTTAGAATTAGGGTTTGGGTTAGGTTTTTTTTCCTGAATCTGCACTTATGTAAGTTTTGTGAATTGATTAGGTGTTAGGATTTAATGTTAGAGTAAATTCCAAATAAGGATGAAGATTAGAATTTGGTGTCCGAGTTGGGCACTGTATTTATGCTGTCCGGAAAACCAGCCAACCAGAGTTAGACTTTTTGACTAAATGGAAAGTGTCAGAAGCCCCCAGACGTGACGTACAATGTCATACTCCTGTCCGGGCTAAGTTCCTCATTCACTTTCAGTCCCGGTCCAACCTCTTTTCAGCCGTCTCCCAACACACCAAAAAAAAAACACACACCCCACCAGAACATAAACCAAGGAACTATTATGATATTTTCCCTAATTTCTATATATCGTTTTGGGAGGGCATTCCTTTTAAATTTTCTTAAACGTGTAAACTTTACCACTAGAATTTCTATTTTAACCCAGATATTCAAGTGTTTTCCGCTTCCTTTGTTGTCAAATTGAGTCCTTGTGGATATTTAGTTTTCAAACTCTTAACCCATCTCATCTCCGCGTTATCCCTATCTCTTTGTGTCCAGCCCGCACAGCTCTCTAAAACCCGTATGCTCAAGTTATGCAACCCATGCCGGCGGAAAAGGCGCACTACGTGAGTGTTACGCTTCTGGTTGTGTGTGATGTTATATTGGTGGGAATGCAATCTGCTCCTGACATCATTCCGAGTCTGTCCCACATACATAACGCCACACAGCCGACAGCTCACGCAGTAGACCGCATTCCCCGTAGATAAATCCTTGCCTGTTTGAATGAAAAAATGTTCTTTCTTCTGAGAGTCTGTTATTACCCCTACTGATCTCCTGGCTGAGCGAGAAGACCTAGTCCGCATTTTAGTACTCACCAACAATTCTTTTAAATTTGGATTTCTTTTAAAGGCCGAAACCACCTTATGTCTCTCCTCCCCTAGCCGTTCCCCTTGCCTGTAGTCTGACCCTACGAAGAAATGACCGGGAATAGCCCCGTTGTCGTAATGCCTTGAACAAAACTTTGGTTGCTTCTTCCCTGTCCTCTGAACGAGTGCAAATTCTTTCGAATCTCAATAGTTGTGAGTAGATCAACCCCTTAAATGTGTGTTTAGGGTGAAAACTCTGTTTGTCTAATAACGCATGAGTGTCTGTGGGTTTGAAAAAAACTCGTACGTCCAACTTCCCCGTTGTATTAAATTCCGATCCCTTAAATGTGGTCGTATCGAGAAAATTTATTTCCCTTTCGCTAATCTGTGCCGTAAGGTTAATTGAGGGATGTTGGTCATTTAGAGTTTTTAGGAAGAGATCAAAGTCTTCCCGGGAGTCCCCCCAGATTCCCCAAATGTCATCCAAGTACCTTATGTAGGCAATGGGTTTCTTAGTGCACCGTGCCAAGGCACCCTCCTCCCACTCAGCCATATAGATGTTGGCATAGGCTGGAGAGAAACGCTTCCCCATAGCTGTCC